>NC_135724.1:89837333-90437333 GCF_964656455.1 Halichoerus grypus | reverse complement strand
AGAACATCAGCACCTGCAGATTCAGTACGTGCCATCTCCGGTGGGAGGGCGGGCGTGAGGACGCGCTGCTCTGTCCCTCCGCGGTCTGCCTAATCTCTGGCCTCTTTACTCTTCATAATCCCATTAGGCCAGAGAGAAGGAGGGCAGCAGAAAGAGTTTGAAAAGAAAAAAAAATGCTGTGTAGATGACTTGCCGTTGTCATGAATTCCCATAACCTTAGTGGCTTAGAGCGGCATAGATGTGTATTATCTTAAACAGTTCCGAAGTCCCACACAGGCCTAGGGGCCAGGCGACGGCGGGCTGTGTTCCTCTCTGGAGGCTCGAGGGGAGGTCCGTGTGTTTGCCTTCCTGCGGCCATCAAGTCCGTGGCTCCCGGCCGCACCGCCAGCAACACCCCATCTCTCTGATCCCACCTCCGTGGCCTCATCTCTCCCGCTTCCCCCTTCTAGTTTAAAAACCCCGGAGACTATATCCGCCCCCCCCCGCCTCCCCCCCAGGATAATCCAGGCCACGCTCCCTATTTTAAAGCCAGCCAAGCAGCTTTCATACCACCTGCAGCCTTCCTTCCCCGTTGCTGTGGGACCAGACGTTTTCACAGGCCCTGCAGACTGGGATGCGGCCACCTTTGGGGAGGGCCCCATTCTGCCTGCCGCACCTTGAGGATGCGGCTTCGTAGGAAGGGCCTGTTCCCTGTTGGGAGGGAAGGAAGCGGCCAACGGTCCGGTCGTTCCATAAAATCTGGTTGGGCGGGGTGGGGTTGCGGGGTGGGGTGTGCGCCGTGGTGCTGGCCGTGGCCTCTGGCTTCGTGGCTTGAAGCTCCGTGCCTGTCCCCAGGATGTCCGCCTCGGTTGCTCGATTTGAGCGCTCGACTGTCACCCCCAGGGCCCTCCCCTGGCCCTCACCCAGCGTATCAGCAAGCCCACCAGCTCTGCCTGCAAAGGAAGGCAGTCCTTCCTCCCTCCCTTTACCCCGCCTCCTGGTGGTCCCGGCCCCTCCCGTTGGCCCCCCTGTGACATTGCCGTCACCCTCCACACCAGCTGTTCCCCAGACTGTCCAGTGCGGTCACCACTGGCCCTGGGGGACCATGTAAATTAAAACTGGTTTGAATGCAATCCAATTAAAAGGCAGTGTCTTAGTCACACTGGCCACATTTCAAATGAGCAGCACCCACATGTGCCTAGTGACTTCTGTATGGGATGGCCAGCGCAGAAGGAGGGCATCTTCATCAGGGTGGAAAGGTCTTTGCTTCAAAGTTCTCACGGCTCCCCCATGCACGTACAGTGAAGCCCTCAGGTGGTCTCAGTGCTCTGCAGGATCTGGCCTGTGCCGGCCTCTCCGATATCATTTCTTTCTGTACTTCCCCCACTAACTAGTTTTCAGCCCCACGACCTCCCTGTTTCTAGAGTATATCAAGTTTGGTCCCACCTCAGGGCCTTTGCATCCACTGTTCACCCTGCCTTGAGAGTTCTTTCCCCAGATATCCATTTGGATCTGTGTGGCTCATTCCCTCCCTGCCTTTTGATCTATTCTGGGGCCACCTCCTCCAGGAGGCCTGCTCTGATTTCCCTTACTAAAGTTGTCCCTTCTTCCCCCCTCCCCCCCTCCACCCCTGCCAGCTTCTCTCATTTCCCCCTTTATTGTGTTCTTGGTGCCCATCACTCCTCGAAATCGCTGACTGCGTATTTTGTTTTACTTATTTATTGTCTGTGTCTTCTCCCAGACTGTAAATGCTGTTGGCAGGGCTCTGTCCTCAGCTGCTAGACTTGTGCCCAGTATGTAGTATTTGAATGTATGGGTGTGTGGGTGTACCCTGCACTTAGGAAATTGAGGCTCAAGGCTGGACATGCCCGAGGTCACACGGTGGATAGGACGAGAAGCCACTGTTCAGTCGACTGGGTCTTGCCTTCTGGGGGCCTGTTTGGCTGAAGCCGTATGTCCAGCTGGAGATGGGGATTCGAGAGGGGTAGTTTGCAGCAGGGCTGGGGGGAACAGACTGTCAGGCTGGACGACTCCCCAAGCTCAGGCGGAATGGGGTGTTCTATAGGTGAAGGGTTTGGAGCTGGGGCCTGGAAGTGCCCTCCCTGTCAGGGCTTTGTATGACCCACCTGTCCTTGCCCTCTATTTAATTCTCCCCTCCCTGGGGTCTCTGGGAATTTCTGCTTGCAGGATGGGATGACGGTGCAGAGACCTGCCTGGCTGTGTGCTTCTGTTGCTGGGCCAGGGGAGAGAGCTGCCACAGCCTAAGCCCTGAAGGGCATGCCCTGGTTTGCGTGATGTAAAGTTCCAGAGTAGATTCTTGTATTAGGCACGGCTCCAGAGCTCAGCTGTTGTGGGAAGCTGCTTCTCACTCCAGGTGCCAGCTCAGTTTTCTTCCGGGCTGGCTTCGCTGCCAGGCAGGCTCTCCCCTCTGGCTCCAAGGCTCCCCTCTTCCCCTCCCGGGGTTCCTGCGGGAGGGGGTCACCTGGGACCTCCTCACTCCAGCAGGTGCCCCACGGTTCACTCTGATTGGTTTGTCTGGCATCCCATGGCCAGCTGTGGACCAATCACCGTGGCCCAGGGTGATGCTGATTGGCCAGGCCGTGTCACACACTCCGCCCCTGATTCCGTGGGTGGGGCTAGCCCTGGCATGGCAGGTTCCAGAGTTGGGGTGTGGGTTCCAGAAGAAAGAGTGGGTGCCAAGCAGGTGCAAGCTCCATGTCCATCTACTTCAGAGGGCCAGGGATGAGGTTTGCTCTGCCTCATCTTAGCACATCTGCCAAAACAACCTCAAAAGTGAGGGGGAGTTTTATTTTTATTTATCTTCTAAAGATTTATTTATCTATTTTAGAGCAAGAAGGGAGGGGAGGGGCAGAGGGAGGGGGAGAGAGAGTTACGAGCAGACTCTGCGCTCGGCACAGAGCCCGACGTGGGTCTCGATCCCGCAACCCTGAGATCATGACCTGAGCCGAAACCAAGAGTCCATTGCTCGACCAACTGCCCCACCCAGGCGCCCCAAAAAGTGCAAAGGAATTTTCAAATAATTATGTAGAAAATATTTTTTCTTTTACGTGGAACTAAACACATGTATGGAGGGGTGTCCAAAGGACACGTGCAGTTTGAAATTCCACAAGGGGCCCACGTCCCTGTCACCAGCACCCGGATCGAGAACCGGGATAGGAGTGGCCCCAGACACCCCCAGGGCCCCTCCCAGGCCCCGGCCTCATGTCCAGCAGCACAGCTTTGCCTGCCTTTGGTCTTTATGTGAAAAGAATCATACAGCATGTGCTCCTTTTTTTCTCTCTTTCTGGTCTCTTCCACCCTTTATTGCATTGGTGAGGTCCGTCCGCCCTGGGGCTGTTGTTTGCTGTATAGTGTGCCTTGGTGGGAACACACCTTAGTCTGCTTACCTCTTTGCTATTCACGGGCAGCCGAGTTCCTGTCTTTTGAGCATTACCGTAGTGCTGCTGGGAATGGTCCTGTCCCGTCCTTCAGTGCACCTGCGTCCGCAGGTCTGTGACCTTTTGTCTGAAGATAAGGAATACCATACATTTCCCTTTTAGGGCCTTGAAGATTTCTTGGACCTGGAGGACTCTTGCTTCTCAAACTTTGTGCTGCTCAAGGCCCTCAGATTTGCTCGACGGACCTCTTCATCATAATCTGTGGTGACCCTGGGCAATTAGATCTGGTTGGGCGTGCCATAAAGCTATAAATTAATGACCACTTATTACCCATGCTGTTTGGAAATGAAATAGAGAGGAATGCATGCATATGTGCTTGCTGTTAAAAGGACAAGCGACAGGCGTGCTTACTGTCTGAAGCAAGGGTCAGGTGATGGACATTGGTCTGACCCACTTCAGGTGCCTCCGGCCTGGGAGGCACACTGGGGCTCCTTGGAGATTTGCCACCTTTGAGGGCCTGATGTGGTGACCACCACCCTTACTGAGGGTCTCAGTAAACACGGGGGTCCTCGTGTTCGCTCTGGTAGTCTCCTTTCACAGCAGAAATGGGAGGATGGGAAAGGAGGTTTTCCAAATTGTAGGACGTTGTCCCTGGGGGTGCTCAAGGTAACTTCAAAGGTCTAGGAGGTGGCTTTAAATGACATTGACTGACTTGGGAGAGAGGGCTTCTGTTTTCCCATTCCATTGCCCTCCTTCCAGTTAACCCCAGGAAAGAGTCTGTTGATGCTAAGAGACCTTTCCAGCACCCATCTATCTTTCTTTTTAAAAGATTTTTATTTTTTTATTTATATTTTTGAAAGATTTTATTTATTTATTTGTCAGAGAGAGAGAGAGAGAGAGAGAGAGAGAGAGCACAAGCAGGGGGAGGGGAAGAGGGAGAAGCAGGCTCCCTGCTGAGCAGGGAGCCCGATGCGGTCTCGATCCCAGGACCCCAGGATCATGACCTGAGCTGAAGGCAGATGCTTAACCGACTGAGCCACCCAGGCATCTCAAAAGATTTTTATTTTTAAATAATCTCTATACCCAACGTGTGGCTTGAACCTACAACACCAAGATCAAGAGCCGCACACTCCACCGACTGAGCCAGCCAGGCGCCCCTATCTTTCCTTTTAACCGAAAAGAGCGGGTCTGGGACTCAAAGCTCTGTGCGGGCAGTGATATCTAGTTAGAATGTTCAACTTCTGTGGTCTCCATTGTATTTATTTCTATATTCAGTGTCTTGTTGTGGCAAGTTATGCCGGTTACAGCTCAGCTAGAAAGCTCCACTTTAAAATACAGCTATTTAAATAAAGCAATGGCATTTGGGTCAGAGAAGCACATTATATAATCGTGCAGGGGGACCCAGGTGTGCCAAAACTGAAGCGGTACTTGGCTGAATGAATCAATGTCAAGAAAAATGAAGGCAATGTAAAAGTACTCCAGGAAAGATGAAATCAGGAGGCAATGAGATCCCAGCTTTTATTTCAAACCAGTGTTTGGTTTTGCCAAGAAAAGTGGAAAGAATCTAGATTTGAGGCTGCCAGACATACATAACATGGATGCTGGTCACCTGGCAGGTGGTGGACGTGCTGTTGGTTTTAGGGAAGGAAACCATGTGTGTTTTGTTGTCATTTTTCTTTTTTTCTTTTTTGTTTTGAAGTACAGTTCACATAATGTAGACTTAAGCATTTAAAAATATACAGTTGAGTGGCATTGAGTACATTGACAATATTGTGCACCCACCGTCTCTGTCTAGTTCTAGAACATTCTGATCCTTTCAGAAGGAGACCCCATACCTGTTAGCAGTCACTCCCTGTTAGCATCTCCCGTCGCCTAGCCCCTGGCTAGCACAATGTGCGGTGTTTGGTCTCTAGTATTTGCCTGTTCTGGATCCTTACGGATTTTTGAGAGAGGCTCATTCTTTTCCTTGTTAACTCATTGTCCATCAGGCCTGTTGTTCGTGGTCCTGAGCACATGAGGATGCGCTGGCATTTGCCTTGCTCGGTCAGTTGATGGAGAGGTTCGGCCTCATGTTTCTGGGTGTGAATTTCTCACACAGAGGGGCCTGAGTCAGCCCCTGTTCACACTCGCTGGCATCCATCCTGCAGAGCGGCTGCTGGGAGAGAAGGAGCAAAGCAGGTGTGTCTTCTCCCTTCCCGTGGATGATAGGGAGACCTGGCCGCAGGTGTGCACACCTCAGCATCTCTGACAGCTGCCGCATTGCCTGCAGAAGACAGTCCGGACTGCTTGGCTTGGCCATCAAGATGCCCCTCCCCCGCCCAAGTTCAGATCTGGCCTCGACTTACCTTTGTATCCTCAACTCCCATAATTCGCCTCCACGTACTGTCTGCTCCACGTGCACTGTGCATTTCCCCATCTCCCCACCTTTGCTTCTGCCAAACCTTCCACCTGGAATGCCGTTCGCTGGCCTTCCCTGCCTGGCATAGTTTAACCATCTTCCCTTCCTTCCTGTGATCTCCCCCACCCGAATCAGCAGCTCCCACATGACCACTCCTGCCGGCACAGAGCTTGTCCCTTCCCAGTGCCTGGTGTCTCTTGGGCACTTGGTAGACATTTACAGACTGGATGAAGGACTTCTCTCTGTCTAGGTATTGTTGTTTGCATCGTGTCATCATTTGGGTGCTCTGCAGACTGTGGCCCTGCTCCGTCATCTGTGCATCGCCCTGGGCCTGGCACGACGCAGGCCTCTGGATGTGCCCGTGCTCTCCCTTGTCTGACGACCCCCTCTCCCCCCGCCCGCCTTCTAGATGCGCCCTTGTTTCTCTCCCACCCTCACTTCTACAACGCCGACCCGGTGCTGGCAGAGGCGGTGCTTGGCCTTCACCCCAACCAAGAGGAGCATTCCTTATTCCTGGACGTCCACCCGGTGAGCCCCTGCTTGTTAACCTGTGGGGGGTAGTGGGGCATTTCCCATTGTTGCCTCCTTGGCCCCCTTCTCTCTGCTCCCCTCTCCTGCCCCTGTCAGGCACTGAGCTATTCCAGGGCGGGGGTGATAGGAAGCCTGGCTTTCCTTGGCATCGACAGCTTCTAGAGTAGCAAGTCATCAGAGGTCCCTACTTTGCCCTGACTCCATAGTTGAAGGAGATCATAATCTCTTTACAAGGGAATCGTCTTTATAAAAGGACCATAAGACAGTAAATTAATTAGAATTATCAGTCTGCAAATTAGCCAGAGGAGCCCTCTGGCTGTACCAATGTATCATAAAGATCTTTAGGTCCCGACAAGAGCCTGTGACATCTTGCAAATAAATTGGGTTCTGGGGAATTTGTCCTCTGTGACATTCTGTCTGCAGGTGGCAAATAAGAAGGTGGCAGACCCACGCACGTAGTCCTCCCGCGGGCCTGTCTTCACCTGGTTGTCTGATCTTTTCGTATCTCTGCCACTGTAAAATGTGCCCGTTTGGACTCGGTGGCCTTTGCTGTTGATTAAAAAATCCTACGGGTTTCTGTTGCCTGAGTGGACGCTCATGGTCTTGCCCGCAGGCCTTTTTCAGAGCTCTTTGACGTTCCACGTCGTTTTTCTGTGTACTCAGATTTTCTGAGCTCCTGACTCGACCCCACCAGCCCCTGGCACTCCACCATCCCCTCCTCTCTCTTTTCACTAAAAACCCAGGCTAGTTAAGTTGACGGTGACCTCACACACTTCACATCCAGCAGATATTGGTCGCACACTCATTATGGTGCCGGCATGAGCTCGATACTTTCACACACGATAACTCAGTACACACTCACAGTGATCTGGGGGGTGAGCACTGCTACTCCCATTGTGCAGATGGGGAAGCTGTGGTCCAGACAGGTCACATGATAAACTCGTAAATGGGATTGTTGACTGCACAGAGGAAAGGTCCCTTCTGTCTTGTTCGTTGCTTGGATTCCAGCATTTAGCCCAGAGACCCTAGCATCTCAGTAGGTATGAGCTTGATAAATGACCGAGAGTAAGTAAAGAACAAAGCTGAATTCAAACACGGGCTAAGATCTAGTTAATTTTAATGAGGTTGATACTAATTAATTAAATTGATAGCAATTAATATTAATATATTGTGTGTTCCATATTAAGTTCATTCTTTATCGCTAGAAGTGTTAAGGCTTTTCCATGTTGTCTTAACATTTTAACCAGTTTTTAAGAGTTTTTTGTTTTAAAGCTAACAGGGTTATCCACCTTCTTCTTTTTTAGTTCATTTATTTATTTATTTATTAAAGATTTGTTTATTTATCTGAGAGAGAGTAGGGTGGGAGGGGCAGAGGGAAAGAATCTCCAGCAGACTCTCCACTGAGCAGGGTGCCCAGCGTGGGGATCCCACAACCCTGAGATCATGACCTGAGCCAAAATCAACACTCAACCGACTGAGCCACCCAGGCGCCCCTCATTCGTTTTTTTTTTACTGCCTCTCTCTCTGCTGCTTCTGGGGAATCTGGCAAGGACATGATCTCTGTTCTCACGGGGGACTTTCATTCGAGTGCACGGCTCCGCCCCCCCCCCATGCTGAGGAACAAGTGGCCAAGATTGGGGGACCAGACAGATGTCAGCAGGTGTCTTGTAGTGGCACAGTAGGAACTGGCTCTACTTCTGTTGTTTCAGGTCAGCTGGAGGCACGCAGGGAAGGGAAGTGGCCTTTCGGTTTTTGGTTGCTGATTCGGGTACTTTTGGGGAGGAAGAGCTTGGGACCCGTTTGCTGCCTGGACTGCGTTAGCCCCGAGAACAGAATACCTGTGGGGACTGCTTTCGTGGTGGCTACTCTTCCGGCCCTGAAAGCAGGAAGGGTGTGGGAAAAGGAGTGTGCTCACAGGTCCATGTTTTTGTTCTGTGGGGTGCTGGGAACGGGTGGGGTTTTGCCCACAGAGAAGAGGCCTGACAGCCCTGGAGGAGCGGGCCAAGGAGGGAAGGAAATAAATTTCCTGGGGAAGGAAGTGGCCCGGGTGGAGACCCCAGACTAGAGAGGCTGTTCTAGAAAGCAGGGGTGGGGGTGGCAGGTTATGTCAGGGTCTCTGAGGCCACCCCCAAGTTTGATGATTTGCTAGGAGGACTCCCAGGGCTCCGCATATGATGGAAATCCCGGCTGGGATGGATTACAAAGGACACAAAGCACCATCCACAAAGGGAAGAGGCACAGGGGGTAAAGCCGAGGGGAGCCAGGCACAGGGCCTTCTCCCAGGGAGGCCACACAGGACACACTGAATTCCCCCAGCAATGAGCTGTGTCATCTCCCAGGGAAGCCCATTAGAGACTCAGCACCCTGGGTGTTCACTGGGGGCCACTCACACCGGCACCCTCTGCCTGGTACCTACCAAACTTCCAGACTCCCCGCAGGAAAGCTGGTGGTCAGCATAAATCACGTTTGTACAAACAGTCCAGGCGCAGTGAGCCCCGCTTATCAGTTTGGGAGTCGAGGGGGGGCCCTCCCGAAATCCAGGTTCCCAGACGCCAGCCAGCGGCCAGTCTGGCCCACAGACCTCTCTGAGGAGGACAGCCTCGGGCCTGCTTTGTTATCACTTTTCCGCACACGGGTGGACTCCCTCCCATCCCGCCGGCTTCTCGGGTTCAAGCTCTCCCCCATGTCAGGTGCCCGGCCTTTGCCCTGTCCCTCTGGGCAACTGGGGCCCGCAAGGCCTGCTTATCACGGAAGATAACGCCCTTTACCACTGATGTACGTGATAACCACACAAGCGTTGATGGCCCTGAGCGTGGCTGTCTTGCGTGCCTCGTTTTGCGCTGCAGAAGCTCCGGGACATGGGGGGAACCAGCCCCTTTTGCAGATGAGGAAACAGGCCTCAGTGGAGAGGCAGTGGCCGTGGCCCCCTGACCTCAAGCCCGGTTCCTTTCCGCTTCTGGAGCTCCCTCCCTGAGTTTGGTCATGCACGTGTGTCCCCTCTCCTGCCATTTACTTACTACTTAAAAAAAAAAAAAAAGAAAAAAAAAAGGTGGTTTCTGCAACAAAGGAAGTTTCCTGTCACTACCTCATATTTGGAAATTAAAAAGTTCTCGAGAAAAAGAAAATTAAACACGAGGGAAAACTATCATTAGGTTTGAGACAGGAAAAGTGTGAGGAGAGTGACTTTTTCCACAATGCAAATCTATTTTGTTTAGCTTGGAGGATGGGGGAGGGATGATGAATACAGAATGTACTGTATCTGGGGACGCGTGGTGTTTGCCCAGAAGGGCTCAGAGCCCGTGGAGGGGGAGCCCCCCGTGCCCACCCTCTGGGGCAGGACCAGGGGCTCCAGCAAGCCCAGGCCCCTCTCTGTGCTTCATTCCCCAGGTCACCGGGATCCCCATGAACTGCTCCGTGAAATTGCAGCTGAGCCTCTATATCAAGGCTATCAAAGGCATCGGGTGAGTGGCTCTGGGAGCCGGGGCCCAGATCCCGGGGATGGGGGGACTACAGTGACCTCCCCAGGGACTGGCAGGTGGGGAGGGAGACGGTCCTACTGGATGTGGAGTCTGTTCCCTGCCCCGGAATCCTGGTTTTGCCTCTCAACATCTGTCCCCCAAATTCGCCAGACTCTTCCATCCGAGCAGTTTCCCACTCGACAGAAAATTGGAAAAAAAAAAAAAAATTAAATCCTGGCAAGCAAGGATTGGACCACGGAAACGTACCAAACAGCATTTTAAAGTGTGACTCCTCGCTTTATGGAAGACATTTTTTTTTAAGCCCTGATTTTCTTGTTGTTGTTTGTTTTGAATAATGGCCTTATTGAGATGTAATTCACCTACCGTAAAACTCACCCTTTTAAAAGGTACAATTCGGTGATTTGTAGCGTATTCGCAGAGTTATGCAGCCATCACCCCCAAAGACACCGCGTCCCCGTTAGCAGTCACTCCGCGTCCCCCTCCCCCAGCCCCTGGCGACCGCTCATCTGTTTGCTGTCTCCGTGGATTTGCCTGTTCTGGACCCTTCCTGTAAAGAGGATCTTGCACGGTGTGTGTGGCCTTTTGTGTCCAGCTTCTCTCACTCGGCATCATGTTTGCAAGGCTCACCCACGCTCTAGCAGATGTCACTGCTTCTTCCTCTTTAGGGCCGAATCACAGTCCATTGTGTGCACTAGGCAGGTTTTATTTATCCATTGATGGACATTTGGGTTTTTCTTGGTTTTGGCCATCCTTGAGTGATGCCGCCATGACCACGCATAGATTAGTGCATCTAATCTAGATCAGATATAGATCTAATCTAGATGTACAGCATAGATCTCTGTGTGGATGCGTGCTTTCATTTCTTTGGGGTAGATACCTTGGAGCATAATTGCTGGCTCAGTCAGCAAGTCCACGATTGGGCGTTGGAGGGACCACTGGACTGTTTTGTCCAGCAGCTGCCTCGTTGACCTTCCTGCCAGCGATGTGGGAACGTTCCAGCCTCCACGTCCTCACCAGCTCTTGTCAGAACGCGGTGTCGTGATGGAGCTTGGCGAGAGGGTGCACTGATTTAGTCGTTAGGGTAGCGGCTGGGTTCTCGTTTTTTTTTTTTTTAGCATATTTGAAATAGTTTCATTAAAAAGAAAAAATTCCCCTAGGAAGAGTTCTGGGCTGCAGGAATGTCAGCATCTCTTCAGCTTTGTAACATGCCTTTCAGCCGGAAAGAACACACTCCCTCCCTCGCTCCCACCCTGGCTTTTATCTGTGCATTGTGAGGCTGTCAGAGGGTTTGCTCTGGGAGGATCTGGGGGTGGTGAAATGGCCTGCCGCCCACCAGCCTCGGGCTCTGGGGCCCACGTCACTTCACGGGGGGGGCAGGAGTGGCGGGAGGTGACTAGGCAAAGCTGGGCAGGCCGGGTAGGGATGGGGGCCGAGGACCAGCCCCTGCCCCGCCCCGGGGAGCTCATGCCTGCTGTGGCCCCATCTGATGCGTTTTCAAATGCATTTTTCAAAATCTGGATTTTAACAGGGGCTCTCTTAATTTTCACTTGTTGGCAATGAATTTGAATTCTTGGCAAATGCTGCTCAAGCTAGCAGTACACTTGGGCCGTTGGTTTCTGCCTGTTGGTGACCCCGGACCTCTGCCCTGACCTCTCTGGGCCTCTGTCCCCGTCTGTTCAGAACGGGGCTTCGCAGCTGTCTGACCTCCCCTTCGGCTGGAGCAGTGGCCTCGAGGGAGCTGGTCTAACAGTGGTGCTTCGTGCTATCCCCGAGGGCCAGTGGGCAGTGGGTGTGCGAAAAGGCCAGAGACACAGCGGCCTGCGAGCAGAGCTGTTTAACTGTGGCTTGTCCGGGGAACTTCCGTGCTCACAAGATAAAGGCAGCAGAGTTGCACGCTATTTGCATTTAATTTACATCCGTCCTTACAAACTCAGATAAAAGAGGCCAACGTGGACCTTCTATTGTATTCCTCTAGTGTTTTCTGTGTCTCTCCTCTGTAGGTAATGCTGTGTAAATTCATTTCACTGCACAATACTCTTCTTAGCGGGTGGCCCGAGAGATTGTTAAGACTGGTGATTGAGGGATTTTGGCTTTTTGTGCCGACTTTGGTTCTGTCCCCCTAGTGCGTTCCATTTCTCTGTCCAGCTGTGCCTTCTTTAAGCAGACCCAAGCCTCCCCCCACTTCCACAGATAACTGCAGAATATTTTCATCCATTTGTTTGCTAGGATTTAACAGTGACAACAGTAACAGACCCGGAGCTTTTTCTATATGGTGGTGGGTGTTCCTCCAAGCACCTTGCTCATGTTATTGCATTTAAAGCAGTAGAGCCCCATGAGGAGTGCCTGTGTAACCCCCACTTTACAGAGGAGACACAGAGAGGGTAGGTAGCGTGCCCGAGGTCACACAGTTAGCTAGTAAGGGGTCCCCAAGACCACTCTTAGGTTCCCTGCTTCAGTGGGAAGACTCACAGGACCCAGCACGTTGTCATACTTGTGCTTTTATTACAGAGGGAGGATTCAAATAAAGTCAGCAAAGGAAAAGGTGCATGGGGTGAAGTCTGGGGGAGCCAGGCAGAAGCTTCCAGAGCCCTCTCCCCAGAGAGGCACACAGGATGCCCTTAATTCCTCCAGCAATGAGTTGTGACAATACGTGTGAAGTGTTTTCTACCAGGGAAGCCCGTTAGAGATTCAGCGCCAGCATGTTTATTGGGGGCCTGGTCACGTAGGCAGCCTCTGTCTGGCATGGACCCAGATTCCAGACTCTCCAAAGGAAAGCAGGAGGTGAGCATAAAATCTATTGTTAGTTAGCCGGGTGCATTGCCATCCCGAATAAATCTGGGGTTTTGTTTCTAAAAGGAACAGATGACCATCAGCCAGGTCACTGGCAGCCCCCACCTTATAGGAGATGTGAGTTTTTAATTCAAAAAGATATGATCGGATTGTCAGGTTGCTCCCCGCCAGGAAATACCCATTACTCAAGCCTGCACCAATCCGGTTGTTGCAACATCAAATCCCTCTTGACCCTGGAGCTTAGGATCACATGTCCGAAGCCGCCTTACATAAAACACCCAGACAAAAACTTCTCACTTGCTTTGTCTCGCTTATTTCCAGACAAACGGGGAAGATCCAGCCCGTGGTCCTGCCGTTGGTGTGGTTCGAGGAGGTGAGGCTGCCTCGCGTTGCTCCTGGTGCCCTTGGGCGCCGTGTCTGGGACTCCAGGCAGCAGCCAGTGTGGGCTCTGGAGGCGGGGGGCTGTTTGTGGAGGGTGGGGGGCGGGCTGGTAGCTGGAATGTGGGATGTCGAGCAGTCACAGCCCAAGCACCTCCTATCGGTTATCCGCCTGCCTGATGGGATCACTTGAGCTGAGGGAGGCAGAAGCCGCATGAAACTGTGCAGCCCTGGCCCAGGGTGTAAGTTTCCAAACGCACTTGAGCACTTCTCCGGAGAGAAGGGAACTTGCTTCTCCGGGTGTCAGCTTTTCACGTGGACGTTCTTTCCTCCTGGCGTTTCGGGGTTCCTTCTGGCCAGGCCGTTTTCAGTCACGCAGAGCTAACGTCCGAACCGACAGCCGGCTCACGTCACAGTCTGGGCGGGTTGTGGGAGGCGGAGCTCCGCTCCTCGCGGTCATTCAGGGACACCCAGGCTCCTGCTGTCCCGTAGTCCCGCCCGCCCTCCTCCAGATCCGCAGAACCCTTCCCGTTCCAGGAACTGGGACCCACGTGGAGAGGATCCGGGGCAGGTGTCCATGGGCCAGGCAGGAAGTTGTAGCATACTGGGCCCACATCCCATTGGCCAGATGGGATCACGTGGCCTTGCCCAGCTGCAAGGGAGTCTGGGAAATGTAGTCTCGTCATGTGCGCCCCCCCCTCCCCCAGGCAGGCTCCATCACAAGCTCTGGCCTGTGGTCTTGAGATGAGGACGGGGTGAGGGACGGGGATGTGGCATGGGGCAGCATCCGAGCCCCAGGCCTGCCGAGTGTGGCGCCAGCCCATTCGTTTGTCGTTCTCCATCCGCAGAGCGGGGCGATGGAAGGTGAGCCCCTGCAGACCTTCTACACCCAGCTGGTGTTGATGCCCAGTGTGCTGCACTACGCCCAGTACGTCCTCCTCGCGCTGGGCTGCATCCTGCTGCTCATCCCCATCATCCACCAGATCCGGAGCCAAGTAGGTGGTGGCCAGAGCGAGGCCTGGTCTGAACAGCCCATTGCTTGCCTGCTGGGGGAAGGTGGGGCATGGGGTCCCCTGGGTGTCCCTCCAGTCGCCTCCGCGGACACCCTCAGCCTGGAGCCCACCTTGGGCAGCGGTCCCACGTCTCTGCCCGGGGCAGGGAGCTGTCACTGCGTGCTTATCTCTATTGTCTCTCACATTGCCACTCCTCTGCCGATCCTGGGTGGCCTGGGGACCCTCCCTGGGGGGGGCTGCCTGTGGGCTTTGGGTAATGAGACATGGTACTTGAATGGCTTGTTCATCAAGTCAGCACCTGCTGGGTGCCAGGCTCTGTCAGGCGCAGGGCAGAGAGCCGCGACCAAGACAGACTCATGCCCTGCTCTGGGGGACCGTGGCATTCTAGTTAGAGAGATGGATGAAAACCGAGTAAACAGAAAAGGTAATTTTGCTGATGATAAAGATGATAGAAAACATGACAGACGAGGTTAGTGCTGTCCAGTAGAAATACGTGAGCCGTGGGTGTGATTTTAAATTTACATTTTCTAATAGCCACATTAAGTAAAAAAAAAAATCAATTTTAATCATATATTTTGTTTCACCCAGATGGGTCCAAAATCTGACCACATCAACATGTAATCAATATAAAAAATATAAATATAACTGTATTTTCCATCATTTTTTCATGTTAAGTCTTCGAAATCCAGCGTGTATTTTATACTTATAGCAGGTCTTGATTCGGACTCACCCCATTTTAAAGGCTTAACAGCCATATGTGGTCCTGGACTGGACATCATAGCATTTAAGAGGGTTGGGGACACCTATGGAGAGTCAGGAGAGGCTTCTCTGAAGAGGTAGGATTTAGGCTTCGAGGTGAATGCTGATGAGACACTCAGCACACACTCACAGAAGGAGTGCTCCCGGAGAAGGCATGGCCAGTACAAAGGCCCCGAGGCAGGGATGGGCGAGGCATGTCGGAGGGCCCTTGGGCCCCCACGGCGCCTGATTTCTTGCTTCAGTGTCGGCACACGGCTCTTCTGCTTTCTCCTCTTTCTTGGGGGCAGCTTGCGTGCCTGCTTGCTTGCTTGCTGGGGCAACGATAAACCTTCCCGGGCTCTTAACTTGAGTTTCAGCCCCTTAACCGGATTTGCCTTCCAAATTCCCCATCCTGTAGGGGGAAAGGTTTGCCCTGGTGAGAGGGTGCCAGGGCTCATGAGCTCTCACCACTCCACCACTCTGGTGTTTGAGCTCCTGGTGATCGATGGGTGTAACCAGCCTGCTGGACTGAGCGGGACTGGCTCTCCAGGGAGCACAAGGGAACTCCCTATAGTTCTTTGACTGATTTATGCTGGGAGGGCGGAAGGGACTAGAAGCCAAGGCTCCCAGCCTGAGGATCCCTCCTTGGGCGTTTCCACCGCCACAGGCGGGGGATCCTGGGGACTGGCTGGTGAGGGGCTGGCCCAGGGGAGGAGGCCAGGGCCGCCTCCCCATCTTCTGTCTCCTCTGTCTCTCTCCTGCGTGTCCATCAGGAGCAGGAGGGGGAAGGAGAGTGAGGAAACCCATGTGAAATGGCTGGCTAGGACCCCTTCCCTCCAGGCCTCACCCCCAGGTCAGTGTGCGGTCCCCAGACCCAACAAGGATGCCTGTTTCCACCGAGGATGCGGCTGAGACTCCCCCACCACAGGCGGCCCTGGAGGCCACATGGTGGAAATTTATTCCGTGACATATCTTTTTTTTTTTTTTGCAGGGGGAGCTTAGCAGGGGTTAGGCCTCACATATTTTTATGTTATTTGTCCTGATTTAAGAAAAAAAATCGTATGCTGATGAACTCAACATATTTTAATTTCCCAGAAATTTTTCTTCTTAAGTCATTCCTTTCAAATAGCAAGCCTTTTCAACAGAAACGTCTGTTTCTGGCCCATTTTAAAATGCCACCTGCTCGGCCCGCTGGTCCTTGGCCCAGTGCGCCTTGCCCACGGTGGCCCATCTCCCCACCTTGGTTCCCGCCCAAAGCCTAGACATTCAAGTGGGCAGACCCTTTCCCGCGTGGCTCGTCTGGCGGACCGAGCGTGTTTCCCGAAGGCATTTCTGTCTGGTGAGGGGGCACCCACTCCCCAGATCTGCACATCTCCAGGTGTTAACGGTTGTTGGACTTACCACCCTGCTCTTTGCTTTCCAAAAATTGAAGAAGCGTGTCAACCTTTTGTCTTTGGCTGCAGCATCAACTATAAATTAGCTTGGTTATCTTCTAGGAGAAATGCTATTTATTTTGGAGTAGTAGTAAAAAGGGCTCAAAGGATAAGGAGGCCATTCAGGCCTATTCTGAATCCCTGATGACATCAGCTCCCAAGGGGACTGTGCTGCAAGAAGCAAGACTGTAGGTGGGTACCAGGTAACGCGGCGCGCCCCCCCTCCCCTCCCCGTCCCTTGAAACACTTTGGATCTTACACATGTCTTCAGCCTGAACTTCACCTGGAGTGTCTACAGACTGAAAATTCGTGCTTGTGTATTTTGGCATTCGGAGCTAATGGCGGTTGCTTTGGCCCCAGGCGTGGCAGGAGACGGAGGGCGATGGTGCCGTGTGGACTGAGGTCTTACTTGCCAGGTTGTCTTAGAAAAGCTAGGCTCAGGTTCGAGGCAGCTGCTTCTCATACCTCTGGTGCGGGAGACACCTCTGGGAAAGGTGGCTCCAAGTGCGGACCCCTGGACATCCTTCTGGACCCTCTGGAGTAGAATCATGGATGGAGCCCAGGAATCCGTATTTTAATGGACACCCCCAAGGGGATTCTAATGTAGATGATCCAGTGTTTGAGAAACAGGAGTCTAAATAGATCTGGGATGAGGGTG
This sequence comes from Halichoerus grypus, assembly GCF_964656455.1. NCBI lineage: Eukaryota > Metazoa > Chordata > Mammalia > Carnivora > Phocidae > Halichoerus > Halichoerus grypus. The sequence goes on along the minus strand of NC_135724.1, from coordinate 90,420,538 downwards.
CCTGGGGGGCTCAGTCGGATGAGCGTCCAATTCTTGATTTTGGCTCAGGTCATGATCTCAGGGTCCTGAGATCGAGCCCCATGTCAGACTCCATGCTGGGCATGGGGCCTGCTTAGGATTCTCTCTCTCCCTCTCCCTCTGCCCCTTTCCTCCGCCATTCCATCACCCATCCCCGCTCATGCGTGCTCTCTCTAAAAAAAACAAACTGAAACAAAACAAAAAAGCCCTGCAAACCCAAATTAAATAAATAAATCAATAAATCTGGGATGACTGACCAAGAAAAAGAGAATTTAAGCATCAACTGAGCACCAGCTGAATACCAGGATTCAGCCTGAGGGTAGGTTTGCCAGACAGAGCAAAGACATACAGATCAACAACCCCCTGCCCCCAAGAAACAACAACAAAAGGATGCCCAGTTAAGTTTGAATGTCAGGTAAACAATGAATAAATTTTAGGGTAGGTGTGTTCCGTGCAGTTACTGGGATGTGTGTATGCTGAAAACTCAGTTATTTACCTGACATTCAGATTTAACTGGATGCCCCGATTTTATCTGGCAACTACCTTCAGGAGAAGCAGGCTTGTGCCTGTGGGAGTTCACCTTCTTGGCCGGGTTCCATTAGGTCTGAGGTCCTGGGAGAGCCTAAGTCCTGCTTGGGGATGCGGCCGGCGGAGCCCTGGGCCCTGGAGTTTGGGGTCGGGCAGGGGTGAGTCGCTCTACGGTTGTACCTCTGATAAATAGCTGTTACCTTGGTTTCTCAAAAATGTGCCGCCCCCTCGAGCTTCTGGGGCCGAGCCTGCTTGGGTTTAAGTGGGTTTCTCAAGAGCCACAGAGCGAGGGCGAGGCAGCAGCCCTGCTCTTTGGGGCTAGTTGGCTGCCTCCACTTTTCTTCGATTGCCAGGGCAGGAGGCAGAAATAAAATAGAAAATGCAAAGCCGTGGGCACGGGAGCTGCCAGCCCTGCGAGGAGGGAGGGACAGCTGTGTCCGCAGCCAGGCTCTGGGGGGGGGACGGCTCCTCCTGCCAACTGGGGAGTAGGAGGGTGGGGCATGAGCACATCAGGGCTGAGCGTGCACGGGATGCCCTCCTTGAGGACACAGTCCCCGGGCTCGGGAACAGGGTATCCTAGCTGGAGACTCGTCTCTCTTTCCTTCCGTGTCTCCCCAGAATCCCTCTGGGATCCCTTATTGTGTTCAGTTTGGCTTCACGGGCACCCCTGCCCCCTTCTAGCCACAATTCCCTTCTGTGGAAACTTGCTTGGCATTCTCAGGGAGCAGGGGTGGGGTCCTCAGGAATAGAGAAGGGCGTTATTCCCTTTTAGCACAGATAGGGGTGGTGGTTGGGAGGTCAGAGCCCTGGGCTGCCAGGGACACAGCCAGCATGTCATGCCACCCCCCCAATAAGACAAAAACAAAACTGGGGTCTCCTCTTTATTTTACCCACAGAATCCAACTTTCAAGTTACTAGGGAAGTTTTTGACTTAGCGATTCTACTGCCCTGCCTTCTGGAAGGCAGCTCAGCCTCCACACCAGATGACGCTGCCCCTTACCCCAGTCATGTGTGCTTGGGGAACGCAGTGTCCTGTAATGTCCTGTAGGCTTTGGTTTGGGGGGCGGGCACCTGGGAAGTGACCAGTGGTCCTGGAGACCTAGAATCCCTGCATGTTGGTCTCCAGCCTGTGCTGGAGCCTCAGTGTGGGTCCCTGGGGGAGGCCCCACATCTTGCCTTGCATCTGGGCAGGGGAGTAGTCTTGAGGGGCTCTCTTGCTTCAGAGAAAGCAGGAAACGGGGCCTGCACTACCCCACAAGAGTATTTTTGGGTCGATAAGAAAGCCACTCTGTGCAGACCTGGCCAGCTCTAGGGCAGAGGGTTTGGCAAATGGAACATGACAGCCCATTTGCAGCCCCCTTGGCTAGGTGCCCTTGTGCAGTGAACATCTTGGACAACTGTACACAGAAGCCCTTCAGGGAAATGTTCCAGGACCTTTCCTACCTTCTCATTAATTTCTCTCCCATTCTAAGTCCTCATTCCTCAGCTAAACAAAAGTGGAAGGGGGACAGGAAGAGGAGGAATCTGGTTCATGTTCTGGTTCCTTGGGGATTTGTTACATGTGTCTTCCTTGGGATAGACCAGTGGTCTTTTCAGTCTGGGACTAGTTTCCCTTTTTACTTCTGAGCAAGTCTTTCTTAAGTTGTGGCTCTTAGGGTCACGTTGCTGAGGTTCTGGCCACCCCTAGGTGTCCCATGCTGCTTCTCTGTGGTGGTGTTCGGTGGGGGGGGGGCTGGTCTCACTCTGGCCTGGCCTCTCCGCACCCCCCCATTTCTGCCCCTGGCTTGAATGGGCTCAATCCTGGAAGCCTTAGACCTGTCTCAGAGGGATTGAGGCCAGAGTGCAACCCTTCCCTTCCCTCTGTGCTGCCTAGAGTGGGGGTTTTGATTCTCTTCACCATCTGGAGAAGCAAGCCCTTGGGGTTGCAAGTGGGCACCTTCAGGGGAAGGAAGGCAGAGGGCTCAGAGGGATGAAGAGCACCCCGCCCCATCAGTCCTTATCATCCATCCTGTCTTTAACAGCTCGGTTGAGAAACTTAAAAAAAAAAAAAAAAGTAAAAGTAGGTAAATTACAGCATCTGCTTTTCCCTGTCACCCAGACTCAACAACATTAATTTCGAACATTCTGTTCTGTTTCACCTTTTACCCCAGAGGCAGGTCATTGCCAGGAATTTGGTGTGTGGGCTTTCCCCCTCCAAGTCTGTATAAATATATCCAGGAACAATAGATGATTAAAACAATTCTCATGGGTCACTCCGCAGCTGGCTTTTCCCCTCCACAGGTCCGGGTTTGTGAAAGCTGTCCAGGTTCAGTGCCATCTTGTGATGCTATTTTAAAAATGCATTCTCCTGTCGGTGGACATTTAGGTGGTTTCCAGTTTTGGTGTTCACAGTATTGCAGATAAGGCCTGGGCTCCTTCTCACTGTATTCGGCAAGTCCCCTTGGGCCTCGGTTTTCCCACCTCTGAAATGGGGTGAGGGCAGGGCAAGATGGCGTGTAATGAGAGAGGAGGCCCTCGTAATTGCATTTCAGGGGTCTGTACGTCACTCCAGCTTTTCCTCATCTCGAGTTTGGCTAATGGGTGTTGCTGATGTGGAGGGGGTTGTCTCTCACTGGAGGAAGTGGGTGCAGGGCCAAGGGCGGGGCTGGGGACGCGGGCAGTGCTCCCTGACAGGGCTCAGTGATCCAGCTCCTGTCTTCCTCCACAGGGTCCCGGAGATGCCACGAGCCAGCCCAGCGTGGCCACTCAGCCAGACCTACTCCCCGGCCCCTACACCCCGCTTCTTCAGGACTCTCTCAGCGGACAGCCCACCGGTCCTGAAGTCTGAGCCCCCCAGCTGCCACACGCGTGTCCACACACTGCACACCCCCCAGCACGTGTACACGCACGAGTCCACAGGCGTGTGCAGGCACACTCAGGGATGAGCTGCTGCTGAGGAGACTCAGGGAGAGCCTCATCAACAAGGACTGTCTGGAACCTTCTGTCCAAGTGACCCGCAGTGCTGTGGGCACTGGGTCCCCTCCCTTGAGTGAGCCTGGCCTGACCTGTTCAGCCAGGGGGCCTGGGCTCCGGACACCACCTCCCCCCCAGCGCCCTCTCCACCAGTCACGAAATCCTGCAGTCCCCGATTGGTGGCTCGGTCATGTAGGACAGGCCTTCTACTCTGAGGGGCCGGCTACTGTCCCCAAATCCAGCCCGGGAACACAGACTTCTTGTGCCAAAGCCGTGTGGGCAGGGGGCTGCCCCGACCAGCCCAGACCCGGAGCTTTGGCCCTGTACGTCCATCTGGGCTGGGGGCGAGGCGCCTTCACACGGGCCTCAGCAAACAGTGTGAGCTCCAGATGCATCTCGAGCCTGCTCCGACTGTCTCCTCATTCCCCAAGCAGACGTTGATCTCCCTGAAGTCTGCATGGGGACCAGGCTTGGGTGCCTGGGGCCCCTTTCCTCCAGCCTAAACTGACATCCTCCTGTATACTGAGCCGGCGGCTCCCTGGTGGGGGTGGTGGGAGGCTCCGCCCCAGGCTGCCCACCAGGAGGGCCCTCAGCTTTTAGGTGCCGCGGCGGCAGAGGTGCGGAAGCCCAGCCCCATCGGTCTGGGGTCTGGTCCGGTCAGGTGGGAGACCCATCCACCCGTGACTCCCACTCTGGGGCAAGCCTCTGCCTCTTTTCTACTGCAAGAGAAGTGAAGTTTATCATCTTTTAAAAATAATTCACTGTTGAAGTAATAAACCTTTTTTAAAAGTTAAGGCTCGAGTCTGTGACAGCCTGTTTGTGAGGGAGCGGGGGGCTTCCTGGGAAATTCTGGGCTCTTAGTCAATAGCTCCTTTCTGGTAACTGCCAGGAGCGGCTGGGCCGCTGACTTGCCTTTCTATTGTTTTAAAATTTCAACCTTGTTTATATTTAACATTTTTTAAAAAAATATTTTATTTATTTGAGAGAGAGAGAATGAGAGAGAGCACATGAGAGGGGGGAGGGTCAGAGGGAGAAGCAGACGCCCTGCTGAGCAGGGAGCCCGATGCAGGACTCGATCCAGGGACTCCAGGATCATGACCTGAGCCAAAGGCAGTCGCTTAACCACTGAGCCACCCAGGCGCCCTATATTTAACATTTTATATAAATACTGCATGAATGCAGTTCTTGTTTAGAAAGAGTAGGACCCAAGGCTGCTTTGACCGGTATCCCAAGGTAGCTTGCCACTTTGGCATGAAGCCTGGCTAGGCTTTTTTTCTGTGCATTTATATACAAATCGAGGTGCCTGTAGGAAATGCTCAGTATATTGTTCTGGGCTTTTGCTTTTTCTTGTTAGGTAAGAAGCAGAAAAGAGCAGTGGTTAGGACAAGGTGTGGGAGCCAGATGGCCTGGGTTTGAATCTGAGCTCTGCCTCTTACTAATGTTGTGACTTCAGACGAGTCATCTGACAGCTCTGTGTCTCAGCTTGTCTACTCTGTGGAGTGGAGAAAGTCATAGTACCCGCCTCTGTCGGAGAGTGGCATTGTGAGGATGCAGGGAGTTAGTACATGGAGTGCTCTTAGAACACGGTCGGCACGTGGGAAGGGCTACATAAATTTGCCATCATTACATTCCCTATGACGATTTGTTATTCTTGTTTTTTTCCCACCCAAGCTGACCCTTCAGCTGTTCCTGTCTTGGACACTGTTCCCTGCTCCTCATTCTTGTAAATATCGAGCTACCTCATTCTTGTAAATGACAGCACAGTCTCCCGGGTGCAGATGCTCACACAGTCCCTCTCGATGGTCATCTAAGCTGTTTCCAGTTTTCTCCTGCTGCAAACACACATTCTGAAGGTCCGTCCTTCGCGGAATATCGAGCACCCGCGCTACCCCGGGCAGCGCCCCAGGAGCTGGGGTGTGTCGTGGCCGCACCGCCCCGGCCGCGCGCTTTCTCTGGGCTGGGTGCGGAGGGGAGCCGCCGCGTCCCTGGGCCTGCCGCTCCGGCCTTCCGCCACTCCGGGGTGGCCCCCGCGGGGATCAGAAGCCAGGGTCACGTAGGCACGGGGCCGAGCAGGCACCGAGCCTCCGCCCCCCAGTGCTGTCAGGGCCCCACAAAAGCAGTAGCATGTCTTTGACAACCAGGACAAACCCAAAACTTCAGGTCGAAAAGGCGTTTTGAAACCGCACGTGACCGTATTCATCTTTTAGGAGTGCTGTTGCCAAATGCAATTTTTTAAAAAATATTTTTTGTTTGGTTTTGGTTTAGTTTGGGGGTTTTTTTTTGCAATCTTAAATATCCTTAATGCTGGAAGGGACTTGGGGAGGTCGTCTGCAGCCCCGCCCCAGGCCGCAGGGGCCCTCCCGGCCGGAGGCGGCGTCCTTCACGCGACAGGTGCTGCGCGCCCCTTCGGGTCCCGAAGGACGTGCGTCCCCGTTCACAGTGCGCCGGTGATGTCAGAAGTGCCGTGATGACGTAGGCGGCGCCCGGTGAGGACGCAGCGGCGCTGTGCTGAGACGGAGAGGCCTGTGATGGCGCTGTAATTGCGTCAAAATACTGTGAGAAGTCAGGGGTGGCGTGATGACGTCAGAGGCGGCGTGATGACGTCAGAGGCGGCGTGATGACGCGAGCCTTGGGCCGGAAGCCTTGCCTTCTGACCTCCGTGCTGTGAGCAGTGGGCCCAGAGGGTGCAGACCCGGGCCTTGGGCGCCGGGGTCCTCGCCACCTCCGGCCTCCTGTGCGGCCCGCGCGCCCCGAGGCGTCCTGTGCGCCCGTCCCCCTGTTCGCCCTGACGTGGACATCGGAAAGCTTTCATCTAATCTTTAGATAGCCCCCCAGGATGAACGTTCCCCCACACTGTGGTCATGGACGTTTGAAAATAAAACCACGTCAGGGGGCGCCTGGGGGCTCGGTCGGTGAAGCGTCTGCCTTCGGCTCAGGTCGTGATCCCAGGGTCCCGGGATCGAGCCCCGCGTCGGGCTCCCTGCTCGGCGGGAAGCCCGCTTCTCCCTCTGCTCCCCGGCTCCTGCTCTGTCGCTATCTCTTTCTCTCTCTCAAATAAATAAAATCTTAAAAAATACGATAAAACCACGTCATCACTCTTTAAATGGCCCGATGGGACCTAAATATGATACCACCCCTGAAAAAAAACCACACGCACAAGCTCTCCGTTAGTTCACATCCCGTCTTGGATGTGTTATTTCCTTCTCCCTTAGAAGTTAAGCGAAATGTTACAGAATTTATGCCGTTAAATATTATTGATCCTTCTGCTGTACTTTGCAACACGAGTATCTATAGAAGGTCAGACGAGTGCTTTAATTTCTTCCTGTGACCGCAAAGGTTAACATTCTGTTGGTCTGGACCGCCGTTCTCTGTAGGCACACAACTGACCGGCAACGTCGATGGTTCACATTTGTTACCTATCATATCACACAAAGAAGTAAAACTCTGTTGGAATGCATCTCCTTTTTTTATACTTTATAAACTATATTTTATATTTTCTTAAATGTACAGAGTGGAATAGAAGTGTGTGTGTACAGTTCTAGGAATTGTAACACATGCACATCCGAGTAACCACCACCAGCCAAGTTACAGAACAATATTATGTTGCCTCCAGATTTCCTCCTGCTTCTCCTTTGCAGGAAAACCTTCCCCTGGGGCCTAACCTCTGGCAACCAGATCGTTTTGCCTTTTTGAGAATGTCCTATGAAAGGAATCACACGGTATACGGACTTTTAACACTGCTTCTTGCACTTGGCATCACGTCTTGAGATTCACATAAGCCCTTGAGTGTGTCAACAGATTGTTTCTCACAAAACAAACCAGTTTCTCTTTCTTGCAGAGTAGAATGCCTTTGTATGTGTACACCTCGGGTTGGTAGCCATCAGGAATTGCAAGACGTTTAAAAGTGTTTCCAGTTTTGGGCGATTATGACTGATACCTAGGAGTGGGATTGGTGGGCCACATGGTAAGTCTGTGTTTAACCTTTTGAGGTACAGGTGGAAGTGTCCATAGAAGCCGTAGTATTCTGCGGCCCCACCAGCAAGGTATGAGGGCTTCCCGTGTTGTGCATGATGGCCAGAACCGTGGTATTTTAAAAAATTTTAGTCATTTGTAGTGGAATCTCATGTTTTTTTTAAAAAAAATTTTATTTCTTTTAGTGAGAGGGAGAGAGAGCATGCACGAAAGTGGGGGGGGGTGCCGAGGCAGGGGGAGAGAGAGAATCCTCAAGCAGACTCCCCACTGAGCGCAGAGCCTGACACCGGCCAGATCCCACGACCTGCGCCGAAGTCAGATGCTTAACCGACTGAGCCACCCAGGAGCCCCTCATTGTGGTTTTTATTTGCCTGGAAATACATCTCCTAATGAGTTGAATGAGGCTTCCACTTTATCCCCAATTGATTCATGTATCCTTGAATGAGGAAACTTTTTACTAGGACGAGACCAAATTTGTCATCATGTCCATTCTTATTTTCACAGATGTAAGATAGAAAAGGCTTGTTGACATAAATAAACAACAGGGAGTGGCAGGAACGTCCTGATAGCTGTGTCACTCAATTCTTACGCCCTTGAGTCACGGGCAAAAATCAGATGGCCATCTGTCATCAAAAAGTATTTTTGCTGATCTGTCAGCTGACAAGTCCATTTGACCTCTCTGCACGTTTGTAGAAAGCAGCAAAGTGGAAAGCACCCATTTGCATCAGGATTGCAAAAGGATTACTCAATCGTGAGATTAGTTCTGGAAACCAGTATTTGGGAGGGACACTCAGTGGGAACGGGATACGGGGGCGCCTCACAAAGGGGCTGGGAGAATGGTCTCCGCTGCCTGGGACTGCTCTTGGGTGGACCTGCTGGTGAAGAGCTCGTGGGTCCACGCCTCCAAGACGGTTCCCTTAAAACCCCCATTTGTTTTCCTCCGAAAGCTGAACCCAGCATGCCCCAACTTGAGTTGGTAACCATTGAGGACTGTAGACTTCCCTGTACCTGAGCCTCAACACAGGCACCTTTTTTTTTTTTTTTTTTTTTAACTCTTGCATGTATCTCTACCTGCTCCTAAAAAGGAAAAAAAGGGGCAATTATCCGTAAAGCATTCGGCTGTGTGTGTATCTGTCCCAAAAGAACACGGGATGGAAGAAGTGAATTTGCCCTTCACGTGTCTCACCTTGTGAACATCTTGCTTCTGAATATTTGTGTAAGGTAAACCTTACAAGTTGATTTGTGTTTTGGTACAAACTTGGTCCCTACACACATCCAGTGACTTCATTCAGGGCTCCCAGCGCTGGGAGGACCAGCTGTGCGGACACCTCAAGAGCCAATCTGTCAGACTTCGACAAGGCATGGGTCTAGGGAATTCTCAGGAGAGTCTTTGACTCTGAGACTTCCCCCCATCCTCTTACTTTACACCCTAACCCCCACCTACCACGTGCTTCTGTTAATATTTTTTTTAAAATTTGACTCATTTTTTAAAAAAAGAATTGTCTTTTGAAAAAAAAGGCCGTTGTATCTCAACTTGTGGGTCCAATGGGCAAGTGACATGTTTTCCAGTGTCCATTAAAACAAACACATAACTGTTAAAGTTTAAAGATGTTCATGCAGGTACCACTAGACCTGCCCTATTTGAGAACTCTGCACAGTTCCTTGTTGTCACCTGCACTCCCCCATCTTCCCACTCCGCTTGTGGAGTAAATATTACCCCGTACGAAAGGTTTCCCTCTGTCTCACTCAGTCCTGGCCACCATCAAAGGCTCAATTCCAGCCATGCCCTCTCCTCCAGGAAGCCTTCCTGATTACTTCTGCTCACACAGATTTCCCCCATCTTGGAATTCCCAGGACACTGTGTCTGTCCCCTAGATAATACTAGAATGTTCTGGAATACCAGGAGTCCTAACTCTAGTTGCTGTAGCCCCCGCACCCCAACAGGCTGCAATGTAACCCCTGGTACTTACGATTGTGCAGAAACTGGAATATGCTTACCCAAGATGGTTACTCACATTCCTCTGCATTCTTTGTTCCTTTGTTCACTCAGATGGTCATTCGTTCAACATTGGTTGAGGGCTCGCTATACACTGTGAATAAAACCCCTAAGGCGGCTTTCCTCCTCTCAAAAAAATGGGGATAATGTAATTCCTGCTTTGCAGTGTGGAGCTCAAAAGAGCTGGTGGCCACACGTGAGGGGTTCAGGGCTGGGGACACTGCGTTCAAGCCCACTGTTTTGGTGCTGCCCTGACTGACGCCACTGGGGTCCCTGCCCTGCCCACAGTTCTGGCTCTCTGCGTGTCCCGTGCGGTCCGTTCTCCATGCGGTGGGCCGAGAGGTCTTTCTGAAGTGTGAACGATCACAAGGTTCATCCTCTGCTGAAGCCTGCGGGGCCTTTCCCCACCTTGATGATCAAGGCCCCCTCTTGGGGCTTCAAGGAACATCCCTCCCCTCCTCCTGCCGCCGTGAGCGACTGCTGGGCAATTCCAGGCTGGGCCACTGGAGGGCGAGCTGTGCACACAGGTCGTTCGGAGGCCTGCGGGGAGCTGCGGATCAGCCCTGAGGGTGTTCCTTAAATTGGGGGACTTTTACCTGGGGTCACAGCCTGACTTCAGAAACTTGTAACTTCATGAAATTGCATTTTATAAAAATGGGCGTTTGTTCTAGGAAGCGTTTCCTTAATATTCTTCAGATTTTCAAAGGGGCCTTGACACTTTCTAGGGGTATTATAGGCAAGAGTGACACCCCAAAAATGAAAACCAGAGTCATGTGATGTTTGCTTTCTCTTTGCACGCAACGGAAAAGGCTCTGGCCTTGGAGGCAGCTTACCTGTGTGCTGATCCCTGTTCTGCTCCTGCTGCTGGGCAGCCTCGGAGAAATCTGTAACCTCTCTGAGCCTTGGGTTTCCCGGCTGTGAAATGGGAGTAAAGATTGCTGCTCCATGACTGTCCGAGAACCCCTGAGGGTGGGGAATCAAAACGGACGTGTGAGCATTCTCTACAGGGTCGGGGCCTCCAGGGAGCATTTATTAGATATCTACCGTGCTGGGCACTTGTTGGGTACTGAGGGGGAGTCAAGCTGAGAGGGCTGTGTCCGGGCATGCATGCATTCATTCCTTCAACAAGTGTTTTCTGGGAGCCCACGATGTATCAGGCATTCATGTATATACTGGGAGTTGTCTTTGGTTGGGTCCCTCAGTTGGAGAGGCTGAGACAAAGGGCTGTCCTGAGCCAAGAGGTGTCCCAGGAGGACAGACGGGGCTCTCAGAGCTCAAGGGCAGTTTTCCAAGGGTTTTGGGCGTGGAAGTACATTGAAGCCAGGGGTACACAAAAGCAGTCAAAAGGGGTCTATTTGGATCTGTTAGGGCACCAATGCTCTTCACCTCAGAAATGTGGTGGTGGATAAAGCAGGAGAGGACCCTGCCCTCACAGGCTTGCATTCTAATTGCAGAGGACAGCAAACAAGTAAAGGAAAAAGTAAGATACCTCCAGGGAGTGAGGAAAGTCGGGAAAGCGATAAAAGCAAGGTGGCATGATGAGAGGAGCGTGCTAGGAGTGTTTCTAGAAGTGTCCTCTGAGGGTGCCATTGATGCTGATTCCTGAGGGATTTGAAAAAATCAGGAAAAGAGCACTTTAGGAACTGGGACTGCATGTGCAAAGGCCCTGAGGTAGCAAGATGCAGACCAGAAACAAGTGGGCTGTGGCTGGAGTGTATTAAGCCGAGAGGGTGGGGGATTGGGGGGGAGATGAGGTGGAGTGTCAAGCAGGGACTTAATCCCTGTAGTTTGGATTTTCAGCATCATGGAAACCACTGGGGGGTTTTAAGTTGGGGAGCAAGATGATGTCTGTTCTGCTGTGTGGGGAGTTGCGGTGGGGACAGGTGTGGTGCAGAGGGATCCAGCAAGAGGCACTCTAGGCTATAAAACCCCTCCCGCCCCCTGCCCCTTGCCACAGGACCCTCAAAGCACCCCTGCAATGGCTGGGGCAGGACAATCAGGTCACTTTTATAGGTGAGGAAACTGAGGCACGTTCTATGCCTCTCCCTCCTTTTTTTTTTTTTTAAAGATTTTATTTATTTATTTGAGAGAGAGAAAGCATGAGAGGGGGGAGGGTCAGAGGAAGAAGCAGACTCCCTGCCGAGCAGGGAGCCCGATGCGGGACTCGATCCCGAGACTCCAGGATCATGACCTAAGCTGAAGGCAGTCGCTTAACCAACTGAGCCGCCCAGGCGCCCGCTATGCCTCTCCCTCCTTCTTGCTTCCTAAGTGACCTCTTTAGGGGAGGGTGCATCCCAGCGATCTTCCCTCTCAAGGTCCCGGAGGACCTGCCCTTTGCAGTTAGATCTCTGTGTGTAAGCATTTGGTCCCGCTGGGCCTCCTTCCGTGGACTCCACGCTCCTGAGGGCGGGCACCGGGTGTGTGGGGGACCCCGCTGCGTCCCCAGCACCTGGTCAGGTGTGTGTGCCAGTGAGTCTTTGTTGAATAAAGAAAGGAATGACCGAGGAGTGGCAGAGCTGGGGGTGTGACCTGGGGGAGGAGAGCGCGAGTGCAGGCCGCGGCCACCAGGGGGCGCTGCGGGACCGAGCCACGACTGTGCTTTGAGACTGGATAAACTATAGGTAAAAAATGAAAATTTGACAGAGCGGGACTGCGCAATCTGTGCTCCCTTGTATGTTTGCGTTGAACAAGCTGACAGTTTGCACACATAAAGATACCCTGCAGTACACCTGTGTGAAGTTAAGGGGGCCGTGAAAAATGGGAATTAACCACGTCCGCAGAAGGCAGGATTTGCTAAAGGGAAATGATTGTGATTCTTCCGTCTGGGTGGCGGGACCTCGCCTCCAGAGGGGCTCCTGAGTCTGACCGTGGAATTCCCGTGAGCGCAGGGCCCAGGCCGCACAGCAGCCCTTGGTCCCCCTGTCCTGATCAAACTTCAGATGCCCAGCAGATATAGAATGTCAGACCAGAGCTGGGCCCTGGTCTGTGGCTTCCTCTCCTAAAACGGGTTGTTGCTAACGTTGGTTGAGCGCCTACTGTGTGCCCTGCATTATTTTAAACCCTCGGTGTGAGCTTGCTTCATTCTCCTCACCACCCAGGTGAATGCCTTCGTCATCACCATCAGGTTTCACAGATGAAGAAACAGAGGCACAGAGTGGGGAGTAAATGTCCGCGGTCTTAGGGCCGGTCAGAGTCTGAGCCCAGATTTGAACTGGGCAGCTGGGCCCAAGGCATGTGTGCTCCGTCACTGCCCTATGCATCCCCTTGTTGTCCCGTTAACCAGGACTGATGGCTGGTGCTGGCGGCCAGGGACTCCTGCTTTCTCTTATCCCTCCTGGAATCCCACGGGGGAAACCAGCTTCCAGGAATGTCCTTTCCAAAGGGACAGGCAGGTCCTGGTTCTGGAGAGTCTGCGAAGGTGGGGAGATGAAAGGGGATGGCAAGGCTCGTTTCCACCAGACACAACTCCGAGTACATCTAGAAGGAGGCCCTGCACACCAGGGATGTGTCCGACCACCGTGGAAAGGCTCCCAGCAGGGGAACATTCAGGCTCATTCCAGAGAGGTTGAGAATAGAAGGGAAGAAGAGGAGTAAGAATAAACATTTCTAAAAATAGTACTTGGCTCTCCAAACCCCACAACAAAACTTGAAAGAGAGGGCAGCAGATGGGGGGTGGGGTGGGAAGCAGCCCAGGACTTTTGCCTAGGGTCCACTGCTTTGATTTGGGGAGGGGGTGTCCTGCTTCTCTGATCTCCCTCTCTGTGGCTCAAGAGCCAGCTCCCCGGGTGGGGCCGGGGGGCCAGGCCGGCTGTGTCTTCTTGAGGGTAAAGGCCAAATGGCAAGATCTTGGAGTCCGGAGTCGTGAGTGCCTCCAGATTTCATGGCACATTTGTCACAAAACCTTCACCACAGCCAACTTGACAACATCCAGAAGTCCTTGGCTGAGGAAAAAGGCGGACCTTCAAGACAGAGCCGTTTGCATTCCGCGTTAAGCAACAGATGTGAGCAACATTGGCCGTGATGCATATTTCTGCAAACGAGGTCTCATTTACCTCCTCAACTTCCATGACGGAATGGGACTTCCTCTCCCCCAGGAAAACATTTCAGCAGATGGGTTGGAACGATGTGCGGTGGAGGCCACGAGAGCGGAGGCTGGGCCCGCGGCAGTTTTCCAGAACTGTGGAACATTCTTCTGGTCTCTGGGATCTTCTGTCTGTTTCCATGACCCACCCCATCTGCTCATCCCGGGGCTGCAAGATTTCTTCCATTTTAGGGGACGGAGTCTCCCTGATGAGACACTAGCGTCTCTGGGCCCTGTTTCATGGTGCTCTCTGCTCTGTGGTCTCTGGCCGTGGCCACAACAGCTGTTTGAGGGAAGGACATGATTTCTCCCATGATATCAGCCTTGGAGATCAGTCAGGCGGCAGGGCTTGGAAGCTAGAGCTGTTTGCTGAACAGGCCTGGATTCACTGTGTCCCTCAGGCAAGTCACTTTGACCCCGGTGTGTCCCGGCCAACAGGAATTAGAATTCCTGCCCCGTTCATTTCCCAGGTCCTCATGAGGATTGTGAAGGAGGACTTTTTATGCACTTCAGGCTGGAAATAGTTTGAGAAGGCTTTGAAATACGTTGGCAAAGTAGTCTTGGAATAAACCCTAACATCGAGGATGCAGTTTATTTAAGCCGTGACAAGGTCTAGTGGAGCTGAGCTGTAATACCAGCTATGACCAGGAGGTGTCACTGTCAAACACGTTGCCGGCATCCTCACGCAGGTGAGTTCTTCGTGTGGCTTTTCTCCAAGCGTAAGACCGACTTCTTTAACTGATATATGTAGATCAGTGCAGGTGAGCTCAGATGCCCACAGAACGAGGCAGCAGTGTTAATAAGCCTGGAAGGCCAGCTGTTTGGTCGGGTCGCTTGTGTGCTAGCCAGAGGGTGGAGGTATGTCCTGCCCAGAGCTTGGCTGGACGGCCAGTGGGTGTGGGAGGGGCAGCTGATGCTTTGCCTTCCCCAAAGCAGCCCTTTGTCAACACTTTTAAAGGTACACAATGCATACCATTATGGCTAAGACTGATGAAAATATGCAAAATCGTGAAAGTGTATTGTCCGACCCGTGCTTAGAGAGCGGCGTTTTCTGTGTTATGCTCTGGGTGAGTGACCCCCCCCCCAACTCGCCAGCCAGGGCTGCCTTTCTGTCACCAAGAACCTGGCGTTGCCTTCAGTCACGCGAACGGCCGCCTTATCAGGATGCAGGCTATTGTTGCCAAGTCTTCCTTTTTTTTTTTTTTTTTAATTTTCAAGAGAAGATGGTTTTTAAAAATGTAGAATTTCCTGATTTTTAATTATTGGCAACAAATACCAATTAAATAAAATACTACGTGGGCCAAATGAAATGCATCTTGGACAAGACAGTCTGTCATTTTTCTGAGCAGGACTTGCCTTTGCTTGTGAGTTGTATGATCTAAGCATGCATATATGTGGCTCGAAACCCCTTCCCGGAGTGTCTGGGTGGGTGTCTTTAATTAGCCGAATTCATGCGATGTGTTTATCTTATATACAAACCCGTAAAATAGATCCTACTTTGGGGTTTATAAATGGTAACAGCGAAGACACAGGTTTTTAGAGTCAGAACTGGGTGTGAATTCCGGATCTGCTATTTACTAGCTGTGTGACCTTGGGCAAGTCACTTAACCTCTCGGAACCTCAACATCCTCATCTGTACAAATGGGGCTAATATAAATACACGGGTAGTGTGTACACCATATATTTCTAATTTTCACCTTCCGGGCACATGGGGGGATGATGCTTTCCTGGCCCCCTTGTGGTTGGTTGGGGTCCTGTGATTCCTAAGAGAGCGGAGTGTTATTTGTCACGTTTTGTGGGCTGCAGCATTTAATTGCTGGTGTGAGAACCTTCAGAACTCCTCTTCCCTCTGCTCCATCAGCGTGGGTCCCAGAATGAGGACTGCGCAGAGCACAGCCCCGAGCTGACTTCTGCAGAATGAGCAAGAAATCAACCTTTGTTGTTTTAAGCTGCGACGATCCAGGGGATCGTTTGTTCCTGCAGCATGCATAACCTGGACCATCCCAACGGATACAACCCGCTTCCAGGAACGTAGGGAGGGCTCAATGAAATAATGCACCGAAGGGGCTTAGCGCAGTACCTGGCACGTAACGAGCATGCAATAAACGGTAGAGTCTTCTCCGTTCGTTCGACCGGTATTTGTTGAGTGCCTATGTCTTGCCAGGCCGTATTCTAGGCACTGGGGACAGAGTAGTGAACAAAACCGACCCAGATTCCTGACCCCCTGAGCTTCCATTCTGCTGGCGTCTCCTCCCTCAGCTGGGTGCACAGGGAAAATGGGGCTATTCGCTTTGTTCTGGGCCCACGGGGGGTTGAAAGCAAGACCCATCAGTGGCAGGCAAACAGGGATTGGGGGAGCCTCTCCCTTTCAAAGAGGCAGCGGGCAGATTGTGACGGTTTCCAGCCAGGTCACCCCAGGCTGCCCACGGTGACGTCAGTAACGGAGCCAGGCCTTGGGCAGAGGCCAGTATCGACTTTGCTTGGGGAGCAGGCGGACTGGCTGGTACGAGGCCTATCGGCTCCTAGCCAAGAAACTGTGGTGAAAGGGGGACATCAGGCATTTCTAAAAGGGCACTAACATTTTTCAAATGCCTTTGTATGTGCTTAGGGCTTGCCTCATGTCCTTTAGTCCCACCAGATTCCTCCTACAAGGAGGAATTACCCACATTTTACAGATGAGGAAGTTGAGGCTCAGAGAGGTCGAGCGAGCTGTCGAAAGCTGCACAGCAAGGTAGCTCGGCAGCTGGGGATTCAAGCCCAGCTCTTCCTCCAAATCCTTTGTGTGTCCCCTGTGCTGATCTCTCATGATATTCTTGGGAACAGAGGAAAATGCAGACACTACAGTCCTGGGCTCCCTTCCCTTCTCAAGGAGATTCCCAGCCAAGGCAATCGTTGTGCTTTCTGGTTTTGATTATTTTTACCCTGTTGACTGAGAACCTCCTGAGTGCCTGGCCCTGCAAGGCTACCTGCATCCCCTCATTCCATGCTCACAATGACCCACGGCAGTCACGTCCTTATCCCCATCGTACGGAAGAGGCCATCGAGGCCCGTAGATATGACCTGTCTAGCCGGGGGGCTAGGTGTGGAGCTGCTGCAGCACAGAGCTCTGGAGGCAGAGAGAGGGGTCAGAGGGAGGCAAAGGGTCATCGAGCTCCAGGTGCATGTCCCCTGGGGGCCAGTTGGCAGGGACCAGCTGTGGCTTGTTGTCTCTGGCCATGACCCCAGTGCAGTGAAAATTCTAGGGTAACTCCAGGTCATGTCCCAGGGGAAAGGAATGGCCTTGGACCAGACCAGAGGGTGCAAGCTAGTGGCCTATAGACATGTTGACTTTGGCTTACAGAGTGTTTAAAGGGGGGAAACAAAAGCTAAATTAGTGGCCAATACTTAAAACACAAGGGATTTTGTATAAAATCTGCATTTCAGAAATCACAAGATCTGGCCACACAGGGCCCGCCTGCCTGCCCGGCCGCTGTTCCCTGGGTGACAGCTGGTCAGATTCTGTGTCTTTGCTGGGGCCGGTCTCGCTCCTAATGCTGCCACGGCCTGGTGGCCTCGGAGCCCGCCACCCAGCACTGAGCCTGACCTCGGGGAACAGACTTCTAGAAGCTGGTGGAGGGTTGTCCCGGACACGGGAACACATCAGCAGAACCCGAGACTGTGTGACCTTACATGGCTAAGGGGCTCTGCAGGTGTGGTTCGGTTAAGGATCACGAAGTGGAGCACGTGTCCTACCCCGGGGTATCTGTCGTGGCAGCCTCAGCAAATGAGCACGGTGAGGGGACCACACGGCTGGCCGCGGCCACCCGACAGTCCCGCCCCCGCCCAGCATATGCGCCTCTCTCTGTGAAGTCATTTCATCTCAGTAACCCTATGAGAAAGTGAGGCACTGAGAGGGCGAGCCACTTGACCCAGGTCACACAGCCTGTGGGGGCTCAGTGTGGACTTGAACCTGGGCCGTGGGGCTTCCCATCTGCCTTCATGGCTCTCGCTGCTTCTTATAACCAAAGGTCAGAAGCGCTTTGTTTTCTCTGTGCCTGTGGGCTGTGCTGTGCTCGGTCTGGGCCATTTGTCCCCGGCTCCCAGCCCCTCCTTCTCCAGCTTGCCCCTTGTCCCAGAGGGCGAGCCTGTGGTCTGCCCCTCCTCCGGCTTCTGGTGGGGTTCACCGACAGGCAGCATTGGCGGGAGGTGGGAGGAGGGGAGAGGAGGGGAGAGGAGGGGGCAGGAGGGAGAGGAGGGGGGGGGAAATGTGGGGGGAAGTGGGAGGAGTTGGGGGGAGGTGGGGGGAGGAGGGAGGAGGAGGGGGGAGGAGGGGAAGGAGGGAGGAGGAGGGGGAGGAGGTGGGGGGAGGTGGGAGGAGGGGGGAGGATGTAGGGGGAGGAGCGGGAAGGAGGGGGAGAAGGTGGGGGAGGGGGGAGGATGTAAGGGGAGGAGGGGGGAGGAGGGGGAGGAGGAGGAGGAGGGGGGAGAAGGAGGAGGGGGGAGGTGTGCAGCCTGCAGAGCCCTCCCGGCTCCCGCGGTCTGCGGCTGGTCCAGGCCCTGCCGGCCCAGCACCCACCCTGCCCTCGAACCGCGGCCAGCTTCTGCCCGGCCCCCTCCGCAGCCCCCGCACCCCTGGCTGAGCATCGTGTCGTGTCCTCTCCCCGGCCACGTCCCCCCTTCCCCGCGGCTGCTGGCCCTTGGGCGCCTCCCTGTCCCGGCCTGGCTTTGCCCACGTCTCCGTCGATAGTTCCCTTGATGAAAACCTCTCGAACCACGGGCCCTGGATTCCATTTCCTGCTTGATATTCGGGGGCGATCGCGGCTGGTCCCCGCCGCCACCTCATGGGGTGGGTTTATGAGCCCATTTTATAGCGGAGGTAACACAGGCCCAGAGAGGTTGAGTTACTCCCCCAAGGTGACCAGCTGGCTAGTGATAGGGCCGGGATCCGAGCCCCGGCCGGCCTCCGCCCTGCACCCCATCTCCCTAACTGCGGCCGTGACAGGGCGTGCCCCCTGCCCCCAGCCTTGGGTTTCCTCCTCTGTAAAATAAAGAGGAAACAGAGTAACTACCCTGAAGTGCTGGTCTGTAGACAGAGTCGGTCTTTGTACTTACGCCGCCCCCTTCCTCTGCCCGTCTAGAAACTGTGGGTTGTGCTCTCTTTGTTTGGAGGTTGACCCTAGATGGTTAAGCTATGTGTGTGTCTGTTTTCTTCACAAAGTTGACCCCCGTACGGTCTTCTCGCACCTTCTCCCGCACATCCAGGCTCCTCACGTCCTTCGGCTGCCTATCAAGCCTTCACTCGGGCGGTCAGACCTGCGGGTCTCAGCCCCGGCGCTGTTGGCCTCCGGGCTGTCCTGGCCGCTGTCCGACGCTTAGCGGCATTCCTGGCCTCGGCCCACTAGATAACAGTAGCCCCCAGCCCTTGGTTGTGACGACCCAAAGAACCGGTTCCAGACAGCGCCCCGATGTCCCCTGGGGTAGAATCACCCCTGCCTGAGAACCACCGGTTTTGAGTCTGACTTTTCACTGTGTTTGGAGCAAAGAGACTTTTCAAAGTGTGATTTCACAGGGCCCTCCTTGCCCCAAAGTGTCCCCAGAAATGTTCATCGTGTGAGCCCGAGTTTTGGTTGCCCCTCGAATCTCCGAAAGCCCTTTCTGTCATTGCAAAGGGGGTGTCCACTGTCTCTCTCTCTCTTTCTCCGCCTGTCCAAAGCCTGTGTTTGCCCGGTCCCCGAGGAGCCCCTCCCAGAGCCCTGTTCCCTCTGAACTTTGGCAAATGTTTCTTCCGCCCCTAAAGACCCAGAGGAGTTACAAAATGGGATTTCCTCCAGACGCTCTTCCCTCGACCTCCCTGCCCCTGGAGGGAATTAATTTCCTGGAAAAAAAAAAATCACTGCCTGTCTCCTCTGAGCTACTAGCCCACCGTGTTGCAGGACGAGTTGGTGGGCTGTTCCTCAGTGCCCCCTGATTTGGAGCTGGAGAGGAGGTGGTGGGGGGGGGTGGCGGGGGCCGGGCAGAAGCCCAGCTGCTGCCCTGAAATCCCCCCCTCCTTGCCACCTCCTGCCACCCTGTGAGCTTTGTCATTGAAGAGGCAGGACACACACAGGGCCCCAAGATATCCATTTGTCTCCCTCATTTGCAAGCACTGAATGAAATCGCTCAGCATTTCCCGACAGGGCAGAATGCAGCAACTCCAAATGAGCTATTTATGGGCCATTTTTTTCAGCATTACTTGCATATTATAATTAAGAGATAATGTCAGTGGAATAGAACATTGTCACCGGGTAATGGTCTCCCGCTGCTTCCGAAATGTCAAGGCAAAGTCACAGCATTTATCAAAAATAAATGTTGGCGGGAAGACGCGACGTTTGTTTTCACAGCAGGGACATTAATCCCGGGACAACGATATGGCATTGTCTTTATTTCTCTTTTCCGGAGTGATGGATGCCAGCGATGATCCTGTCTGATGGATTTGGGTCTTGCCGGTTGTTGGGGGGGTGGGCAGTTGGGGCAGAGGAGCCCGCTGCCTGGCCCGGTGGCCACGTTTGGGTGGGGTTGGCTGTCCTCAGCCGCAAACGCGCTCTGCACCGATGTGCTGGTGGTGGCCTGTGGGGGTGTCCTGGCTCCGATTGGGCAGGGCGTCTTCTGCAGCTGGAGGCGGCCCGCTGATTGGGTGGGCAGAGGGCGGACATTTGGCAGAGGTCCTCCTTCCTGCCACGGCGCTGGTCCCTGGGGAGTGGGCACGATGATGGAGAAGCGTACCCTGGGGCAACCCCAGTTTCTGCATCGCTGCCCAAGAGGGGGCCAGCCCGGGACAGGGCCGCTAAGACACTCGGCCGCCAGCCGCTCCCGGTGATCGGGGACCCGCTGCCCTGCACTTTGGCACAGGGACCTCTAGCTCTGCAGGCGGCCTTCACGGCCGTGCTGGGTGGCCTCCCAGCTGACATCTCCTCGGCACTGCTGCCCCGAGTGATCTTTCTCAAGTGCACATCTGATCCTGCCCCTGATCCCGAAATCCCCCTGGGCCCTCGGGACAAAGTCCCACCTTTCTTGAGTGTTCCAATACAGCTTTCTCAAAGTCCTTGCAATTCCTCCAAGGGGCCTGCTCCGTTGCCCCCCAGCAGAGGCCTCTACCCTTTCCTTCTGCCTGGGACACCCTTCTCTGCTCCTGCCTACACACAACCCCCAGCCTGGCTGTCTCCCACTTCTTCAGGCCTCCATTCCATCCGCTCCTCCTCCAGGAAGCCCTCCCTGACTCCCAAGCCTCGGATATGTGTTCCCCCCGCGGCCCCTACGCTTTGGCCCTTCTCTGAATCACATTAACATGACTGCTCGGGTCTTGGCATGTGTCCCCCTCTCGGCTCTGGGTGGCATGAGGGCAGCGCTGTTCCTGGATGCACACTTGATGTTGAATACGTGTGTGACTCATGAATGAACGGAGGGAGGCCTTTTATGTGAGTTTCGTATGAGTTACCTACTGGCAGAATAATGCTGCGTAACAAATCGCCCCAGATAGCAGCGACCTCACACAAGAGGCCGTTCTTTGACTCGTGAGTTTGCAGGCCAGCAGTCGAGGCTGGGCGCGGCTGGCTGTCTTCTGTCTCAACTGGGCCCAGGCGCACGTCTGGGGTGGCTGACCGGTGGCTGATGGAGGGCGGGCGGCCTCAGCGGCGCTGCTTCCCCATCCCCCGTCTCTCCTCCAGCGAGCCCGTCTGGGCGTGATCCCCGGTGACAGCTGAGGCGCGGGAGGGCCGGCAGGAGCGTGGCAGGCCTGGCGTGGCCTCGCGGGGAGCCGGCACCCCCGGACTTCCATTGGTGGGAGCCAGTCTCCAGGCCGATTCCGACTCAAGGGCCGGGGAAATAAACTTTCCCTCCTTAGTGTGAGGAACTGAAAGCCCCGTGGCAAAGGGCGTGGAGACGGGGTGGGCCGTGGAATTGGGATCCTCAAGGCGATCTGTCGCCCTTTGAGTCAAGTTCTTACAACACGCAGCAGGCGCCCAGAGAGAGCTGCTCACCTATAGTGATTCTTCTGGGGGTGCGAAGTCAGCGGGGTGCACGCGTGCGTGTGTTTATTGTGGTGACATAAAATGGATGGTCTTTCCCGTTTTTAGTGCAGGCCAGTAGGGTTAGATACGTCCACAGGGTTGTCAAACCTCCGCAACCCTTTTCATCTGTCAAAGCGACACTCTGTCCCCAGCCCCCGCGCCCAGCCCCCGGCGCCCCCACCCCTGTCCTGTCTCTAGGACCGGACTCGTCTGCCTGCCTCGTGTGAGTGGAATCCGGCGGGATCTGCCCTTTCTCGACTGGCTTCTTTCACGGAACACGATGTCCTTGAGGTTCGTCCACGCCGTAGCAGGTGTCATGGCTTTCCTGTTTAAGGCTGAATCACAGTCGGCTGCGCGGACAGAGCACATTGTGCTCGTCCCTTCATCCGACGGACCGCCAACTGCGGTGGTTACTGCTGGGGTGCACGTGGGCGTGCGGATGCCCCTTCGAGATCCTGCTTCGGCCCTCTTGGGAGTATGCCCACGAGTGGGATTGCTGGATCAGAAGTGCTGTGTCTGAGCCTCGGGGAGCCGGGGGGGGGCCTTCGGGACACAAACAGGGCCCCGCACACTTGAGAGGGCAGCAGAGGTACGTTGGTGAGCTCCGGGGTCAGATGGCCTGGTTTAGAGCCCAGCTCTGCTGCTTCCTCATTGTGTTTTCTCACATGGGTCACTTGCTCTGATGCTCAGTTTTGTCTTTTGTGAAATGGGGATACTAATAGTATTGATTCATAGAAAAGATGAGCATAGAGCACGTACTCAGTAAATAACACCCATGTGTTGTTTTAGGCAACGTTCTTGCCTGATGATCTTGCCTTTGACCCCTCTCCCCCGCCCCCAGCCCCCCACCGCAGGGGTGGAATGTGTTGGAGCTGACAGGTGGCTGGGGGAGATGCCTTTAGTCTCTATCAGAGCACACCCAGAGTTGATCGGTGCTGGGGAAGCCCCAGGGAGGGCTGGGCTGGAGCCTGGGGACCAGCCTGGGCCTCAGGGGAGGGGGGAGGGCTGCTGCCGGTGAGGCTGTGTGGCCGTGGGCAGGGCAGGAGGGAGGTTTCCTGCCTCCACAGATGCTCAGTGCCCTGATTCAGAGGCCTCCCCGGCCAAACCTCCTCTTCCCCTGCGCAGATTGCAATTTGGGCCCGGCAGGAAGAGAGAAATGAGCTTGCATAATAGAGGAACATTTGGTTCTTTCGGCTGGGCCGGGAGAGGGGGGAGGTTTTTGTGCCGAAGTGCGCAGCGTGGGGGGTAGACTGGAGAGGTTTCTTGCTGCTGGGCAGGGTGGGAACCCAGTTCACCCGGAGGGGGGGCCCCCTCGTGCTGAGGGCCAGATGGATGGGGGGGGAGACAGCTCCCCCCTCCCCGGGGGGAAGGGCAGACAGGGAGGGGTCAAGGGGCTCTGTGACTTCGCTATTTTCAGAGACAGGAGAGACGGTTCAAGAGAAACCACACAGGGCAGCGCTGTGGCCTCAGGGAGGCTGGGCCAAGCCCGCAGCCTCAGCCGGCCGGCCGTCTGTCCCGGGGCTGTTCAGGACATTTCCTTCTCAGCCCAGAGAGATCTGTGACCTCAGCACAGAGTTGAACCTGAACTTCCTGACCCGAGGGGATGGGTTTGAGCCGCCATGGTGGGCCTTCCCTAGGACCACGGGGCCGGACGAGAGAGAGAGAGACAGACGGACAGACAGACAACTGAGCGCAGACTGGCCAAGGTCAGTAGGTCAGTCCGCAGATGTGGCAGCCCCACCTCTAACTGGATCCCTGCTCTGCTGTTTATCAGGGGATTGAGATGGGACAATCACCCCCCGCCACCCGGGGTGGGCTTCAAGGCCAAGATGGGGACAGTCGTGACTCTCGAAGGGCTTTTGTAATTCTCGAGGTGTTGTTCGTGTCCCTGACCTGGTTTAGGCCTTGTGACAGTGCAGGGAGCGTAGGGGCAACGTCTCCGTCTTTGGACAAGTATCTGCTGGGTACGCCCTCCGTCCCGGGCCCTGTGCTGGGTGCTGGAGGGCCCCCGGGAGGAGAGCAGGTGAAGAGCCAGGCTGCAGGTGGAGGTTACGTCTTAGGGGAAAAGGCAGGTGCAGAGCAAGGACACACCTAACAAAGACCATCACATCTGCACGGAGGGCGCGTCTATGCCGTTTGTCGCGTGACTTGGCACTTCTCCCCACCAACCGGGTAGGGTGTGTTTCCCCACCCCTTGACTGTGGGTGTGGCCGAGTGATCTGCTTCAACTTGCTTTGTCCGAGTGAATGAAGTGGAAGCGATTCTGCCCCAGTTCTGTCCCTGGCCCTCAAGGGACCTTGTACTTTTCTGCACCTTTGCCGTCGTAAGAGACAAACACATCCCGGATTGGTGCCCACTGATCCAAGGAGGTGGAGAGACCAAGCCCAGCCTAGATCAGCCAATTGGCAGAGGTATAAATGATAATGCGTGATTGTTCTCTTGTTTTTTAAAGATTTTATTTTTAAGTCATCTCTACACCCAAGTGGAGCTTGAACTTACAACCCCGAGATCAAGACTGGCATGCTCCGGGCGCCTGGGTGGCTCAGTCGGTTAAGCGTCTGCTTTCGGCTCAGGTCATGGTCCCGGGGTCCTGGGATCGAGCCCCGCATCGGGCTCCCTGCTCAGCGGGGAGTCTGCTTCTCCTTCTGCCTGCTGCTCCCCCTGCTTGTGCGCACTCTCTCTCTCCCTCTCTCTCCCAAAGCCAGCCAGGCACCCCGTGTGATTGTTGTTTTAAGCCACTGAGTTGAGGGGTTGTTACGCTGACTGAGGCCCAAAGAGCTTGGTGAGCAGAGCTTCTTAACATTATAGAGTGAATGTGTCCAAGCCCAGACAAGAACCTGGCTGTCTTGACCCCACCTGGCTTTATTCATTCAGCACGTTTTTATCGAGCAACTACTGTGAGCTTGTAATTGTACTGGGAGCTGGAGATCACGCATTCTTTCTGCAAGCAACCTTTGTTTAAAAAGGACTCGGCTTTTCTTAGAGTTTCCACTGAAGTCGAGACTTGAGTTGCATCCCCCCCGTGTGTATACCCCCGCCCCCCGGAACCATTCACAGCCGTGACAAGGTGGGGGGGCTGCAATTGGCCAAGCTGGATCATGTGTTCAACCCCTGTTGCTGGGAGAAGGATGGCCTGATGTGAACCAGACGGACTGACAGCAGAGGGGAGACGGTTTTCCCAAAGAAGACGTGGGTGCTGTTAAATCTTAAGAAGTGGGCAGAGAAAAAAAAAGCAATGCTCTCTCCAGACAGCTGGGGTCCTGAATGAGACCCCCCGGCAGCTCTGTGGTCCTCAGGGAAGGTCCCTGGGTCCACAGCTGCTGCGGGCCTCCCCCTACCTCCGATGTCCTCACGGGAGCTCTGCCCGACTCTCGGAAGATCAGATGTGATTTATTCCTGGCATCTGTGTTCCTACTTGCTTGGGGGTGCTTTGCAGTAGAACAATAAGTTACAGGGCCATTTATCTTGTTGGCGGCTTCTGATAAAATGAGCAGCCTGAGCAGACAGGGCCTTTAACGAACACGATCAGGGCTGTTCATTTAGAAACCAGGAGACCTTGAAATTGGCTTTAATTGAAGGGGTGAGCAGAGAGGGGTTTGGCTGGCTTGGCTCAGATTGGAGACACCTTGTCTCTGGAAAGGTCTCAGCAATGGGCCGACCCGGCTTTGAGTCTGGGCCGGGCCCCTACGTTTGACTTTGGGCAGGCTCTGTGACCTCTTCCAGACTCGGTTTTCTCACCTGTGAAATAGGCATGTATCGGTCAGCACCAGCTCAGTTATGTTGTAGTAACAAACAACCCCAAAATCTCCTGGCTTGAAACAGGCAACGTTCATTTCTCATTTATGCTACATGTTTCCCGGGGGTCCGCTGTGGGCTCTGCTCTGCACATCCTCACTCGGGCAGCCAGACGGATGGAGCATCCCGTCTGCAGTGGGGAGCACTCCTGGGCATGGGGCAAATTGTGCACCGGTTCTTACAGTGTCTTTGTGTGAGCAGCGTACATCACCCCCGCTCACGTCCCATTGGTCCAGGCAAATCACACGGTCGAGCCAGACTTCTGGGGGTGGGGGTGGGAGTAGAGAAAAATCCTACTGTGTGACTGTTAGCACGAAAGCCAGAAGCTTTATTATTTATCAGAGAGCAATTCTGCTGAGCCATCCTAGAAGTCAGGGTTTGTCTTCTCCCTCCTGGAGATGCTATTTATCTGCGGCTAATCCATGCCTTACGTGCAGGCCAGATTGGTCACCCTCCCTCACGTCACTCCTTCTGCTGCAAACCAGTGAACAGCAGTTCTTCTCTCTGCTGCTAAATATTAAAGCAGGTCAGACTTGTATTTAAAGTATACCTATGGTGGCCTCTCTCAAGGCCCCCAGATCTGGCCCAGAGAGGGCTGGGACCACGTATTTACCTCTCACTGTATCCCCAGATTCTAGAACAGTGCCTGGTGCACAGTGAGTGCTTGGTAATTACTTGTCGCAATTGCTAAATGCTACATCACATGCCCTGGAAAATGTCAGAGGCAGGCTTCTAAGTGCTCAGTGCTGTTGTCCCCAGGGGTCAGTACTTAGTGCTGGGCACTCACCATGTCCCGGGCCTCCTGAGCCAACTGCCTGCATGCATTAACCCCTTAATCCTCCAAACAACCCCCTGCCCCACCATGGTGGGCACTACCAGGGCAGGATTCTTTAAAAAAAATTTTTAAATTTCCCCCAGTTTTATTAAGATATAATTGACATATAACATTGTTGTAGTTTTGGGTGTACAACTTGATGATATGATATATGTGTATATTACAAAATGATCACCATAATAAGTTTAGTTACCATCCATCACCACACGTAGTTATTTTTTTTCTTAGGATGAGAACTTTAAAGATTTACTCTCTTAGCAACTTTCAAATATATGATACGGTATTGTTAACTTCAGGCAGGAATCTTTACTGAGATAGTCATTCATGTTTATTTACCCTGTAACTTTCTCTCCTCTGATTCCAAGACAGTATCTAGCCCTTTGTCTTTTCTTGATTTTTTTAAAAGATTTATTTATTTATTTGAGAGAGAGAAAGAGAGCATGAGCATGAGCAGAGGGGAGGAGGCAGAGGGAGATGGAGAAGCAGACTCCCCGCTGAGCACGGAGCCCGATGCGGGGCTCGATCCCAGGACCCCGAGATCATGACCTGAGCTGAAGGCAGACGCTTAACTGACTGAACTATACTGGTGCCCTGATTTTTGTTTTTGCCAAGCAGAGGGTAGAAGCTTCTGGAAGATAGTCTGCCTATCTGCTTTGTATTAATCTGGACTCTCTAGAGACACAGACCAACAGGATCTCTCTCTCTCTCTCTCTGTAGATTGACTATAAAGAATTGGCTCATATGGTTATGGGGACTGAGAAGTATCAGTCTGCTATCTGCAAACTGAAGACTCAGGAGAGCCAATGGCGTAAGCTTCAGTCCAAATCTGATTCCAAAGCCAGGGGAAGACTAATGTCCCAGCCTGAAGACAGTCAGGCAGAGAGAGCAGATTCTCCCTTATTCACCTTTTTTGGTCTATTCAGACCTTCAACTGATTGGACAAGGCCCACCCACACTAGGGAGGGCAATCTGCTTTACTCAGTCTCCCAATTCAAATGTTAATCTCATCCAAAAACACCCTCATGGACACACCTGGGATAATGTTTAGCTAAATATCTGGGCAGCCCGCATTCCAGTCAGGTTGGTACATAAAATTAACCATCACATACCTTTTGTGAAAAAACCATGCTTTAGGGTAGAGACTCAGCTGCTGTAACAGAACCCCTCCCCACAAAACACATTGGCTGAAACAAGAGAGAAGCTTGTTTCTCTTTAATGGAAGAGTGCCAAGGGAGGTGTGGACCCAGGGGAGCTGGGAGTTCAGCTCTGCAGTCCTGGGGGAGGGGGGCGGGGGCTGGTCCTTCCATCTCATTCCAGCAACCCTAGGACCTAGTCCTTCATGGCGTGGGTGGAGTGGAGTCAAAGCAGATCCACATCCAGCTCTCAGAAAGGGGGTGGGAAGGGGGCGGGCAGGCATTTCCTGGTAAGCAGGTGATGGGGAAACTGTGTACACCCCTTCTGCTCGCATTCCAATGGGAGCAGGGGCTGCTGGGAGGGATGTCCCTGGCTCAGCAGCCATGGTCCAGTGGAAGTTTCCTCACAGTGGGACAGGAAGCATCCTGAGCTCGCGGAGAAGCTGCTGTTGGTTCTGGAGGGGGAGTCAGAGAGGGAGCGAGACTTTCACAGGCTGGGGTCAGCAGGAAGGAGGCAGTTCTGGTGACCTCATTCCAAGGAGGTGCCCCGAGGGAGGTGACAGGATCTAGAAGCTGCATCGTGCACCAGGAAGGGGGTGCTCTAAGCAAAGAGGCCCCAGTGTGGACAAACCCCTTCCTCCCACACAACACGGATGCTGAAGAGTTTCACACCAGATGGGGCTGCATGGCCCCGGATCCCAAGCATCTCAGGGTCCTCAGTAGGGTGCAGTGGCCAGAGGGACCTCTCAGACACTTGGTCTCTGAGGCAACCCAGCGTGGAGGACTCCTCGTCCTGAGACGGAGACTGAATTTCCTATCATCTTGGAAGGATGAGGGCTTGGGATTGGCTCTATGTTGATTGGAAAGAGATAAAAATTTGTGTATCTTGCAGATGTGGATTTGTGGCCTGGGCTGTATGCCCATTGCATTGATGTCCCTGTTTTACCGAGTGAGAAGATGTGCTCAGAGACGTCAAGTCACTGAGCCCTGGTCACACAGCAAGTCCCTGATAACAGTGGGATTTGGAACGAGGGCTGCAGTGTGCAAACCTTACCCGTGCCTTGCTTGGGGTGCAGGCATCGTGTGGGTTTGAGTGCAGGGCAGGGAGGAGGAACTGGGGTGGTGGCAGATTCTAGGGGCCTGAGTAGATGGCTGTGATATGTGAGGTAGGTTTGCCAGGCATTCTAGAAAGTTCAGCAGGCTGCACCCTGGGAAGCCTCCCAGAGGCTCTTAATACATATGTCTCAGAAACAAAGGCTATTTTCTCAACTAGTTGTCCCCCACTGTCAGCCCCCCACCGCAGGCTGGGCGGAAGAGGCTGTGAATTATTCAAAGCTGCTCCTGGACCAGGCTCCTCCCTCGCTGAGCACCTGCTTGGAGAAGCGAAGCCGACTGTCAGGCTTGAAAGGGAGTTAGGGGTCGGATGCGTGGCGAAGAGCTCAGTCTGGTCTGCCACGTCCGGGCCAGGCCGGTTAATTCACCTCTCTGAGCCTCAGTGTCCTCATCTCTGAAACGGACCCAATAACAGCATTGCAGGTACAGTTCAATGAGAAAACAGGTGGATATTTTAGCCCCGTGCCTGGCGCAAGCAGAAAGAGCTCAGTGTAACGTTGGCATTTTCTTCTTATAAAGTTTTCCCGTCTCGTGCAACTCAGCAGTTTTTCTCTGAGGTACACGCCACAGTGAAGCTCTTGCATGTGCCCCAGGCAGCAATGTGCCTAGCTGCTGTTCACTGTAGCAAAACCTGCAGCCAACCAAAGTACTCCCGGGAAGGAGAATGGATAAACTGTAGCATGTTCACAGGGTGGAATATTACACAGCAGTGGAAACCAGTGCGCATCACCTCCAGGCCACCGCATGATGCATCTTAATGACGCAGTGCACAGCTGACTTTCCCGACTTCGCTGCTCTTGTATTTTCTCGTTATTTTTCAACAGCAGCTTTATTGAGGCATAATTCACGTATAATAAATCATGCGACTCAATGGATCTTAGTCTCTTCACAGACTTGTGCAACCATCACCACAATCAATTTTCGAACATTTTCCTCACCCTGAAAGGAAACCCCATCCCGCTTAGCGGCCACGCCCTGGGGTCCACCGCCCAGCCCCCGGCAGCCACCGATCTACTTTCTGTCTCCGTGGATTGGCCCTTTCTGGACACTTCCTAGTGGAATCACACAGCCTGCGATCTTTGGTTTCCCGCTCCTATCACTCAGCGTGCTGCCTCCGAAGTTCATCTGTGTGGTAGCAGGTGCGAAAGCTTCACTCGTTTTTTACGGCTGAATCATAGTCCATTGGATGGAGGGGCCATGTTTTGTTTATATAAATTGGATGGACATTTGGGTGGTTCCCATTTCTGGGCTATTGTGAGTAGTGCTGATGTGAACATCTGTGTATAGATGTTTGTGCAGACCTCTGTTTTCGTCTCTCCTGGGACTGCTTACATTTGGGGCAGGATAATTCTCGGTGGCAGGGAGCCGTCCCAGACACTGTGGAGGCTCAGCAGCGCCCCTGACGCCCACCCACTGGATGCCGGTGGCATGTCACCCCCCAGCCACTGTGACAATCAGGGATGGCTCCAGACATTGCCCGATGTCCCCCAGAGGCAAAAATCGCCCCTGGTTGAGAACCACTGGGGTAGAAGGAGGACATCTAGTCACAGAAGGCTCCTTACAACGGGACGCTCTGGGCGGGAAGTCTGAGAACAGCTACAGCTCAGTCCTGCGTTATTTAGGGCAATGGTTCCCAAGTGTGGCCCCAGAGCGGCAGCGTCCTCTCGGGACGTGTTAGAAATGCAAATTCTTAGGCCTGACTCCAGATCTTGGGGATCAGACACTCCGGGGGGTGGGGCCTCGAATCTGTTTTCACAAGCTTCGGGGTGATCCGGAGCACACTCGTGTGAGAACCACATTAGGCACGCACACACGTACACCAATAATGTGTACGTAGAAAAGCAAGGGAATGATGAACGCACATTCAGGATCGTGCGCCTGGCCCCGGGTGAGGACAATGTGGACGTGCATGAAATCGGGGAATGGTGCTCACTTCTCGGGAGAGCTGCGGGGCACGCGGGTCCCTGCATGGGTCCTACTCTTGTTCCCGCACAGAGGAGGAGGGCCAGGAGTGTCCATGATGTTATGGAACAAGAAATTTAAAAGTGCAAACAGAAATGAAGAAATTGGGGCACCCGGGTGGCTCAGTCCATTAAGCGTCTGCCTTCAGCTCAGATCATTATCCCGGGGTCCTGGGATCGAGTCCAGCATCGGGCTCCCTGCTCAGCGGGGAGCCTGCTTTTCCCTCTGCCTCTCCCTCTCCCCCTGCTCATGCCTTCTCTCTCTCACTCTCTCTCAAATAAATAAAATCTTAAAAAAAAAAAAGAAATGAAGAAACAGACAAACCTATAAAATAAGAACAAGCACCCATCAATACTGGGAGTGAGTATGAGATTAGGATGAACTCAATTTTGTGGGCCCTACTGCTACGTCCAAGTTTATTTGTTGAAAGGGGAGTAGGGGTCTTGAACGGCCCCCACGAATCAGACCTGGCCTCTGCTATCTGGCTGGTCACCATGAGTTTTTCACACACCCCTTGGCTCTAGAAATTAGGAGTAGTTGCTACGGTTTCTTGAGCAGTTGCTGTGTGCCAAGTCTATGCTAGCTAAAGCACGCGCAATCACACTGGTTCATGGTGTCCCATTTTACAGATGGGGAAACCGAGTCTCAGAGATTAATTGACTTGCCTGAGTGTCCAGTGGCTTGGGATTGGAGTCTCAGTGCAGGTCTGTCTATCGCTAGACCTGCAGGGGCTTGGGCAGAGTCACTCTGAACATCCAGGCCAAGGTCTCACTGGGATTTCCTCCAACAAAAGCCAAGTTCAAGATGTCCTGGTTTCTCTATGAATGGCCCTAATCCTCTTCATTATAGGCCTGGCTGGCTGGGGCTGAGGTCACAAGGCCCAGAGAGGTGAAGACATCCCCCCAAGATCCCCAGCAGAGGCAGGATTCATACCTAGTTTACCTCCTCCAGGAAGCACCCCCATGCCTGCTGCATTCCCTCATCTCCCACAGAACTTGGGGGCTTAGGGACACATCCCCAGAGCCCGTTTTTCTTTCAACACAGCTCAGTTGGTTGTCAGCCCCTCCCAGGCCGAGCCCAAACCTTCATGTCTCTTCCCTCCCCTCCCTGCTTCTCCCCTCTCAACACAAGATGGGCACACACCAGACCTTCAGTAGGTGCTCTGGATGTGGGTGGGCAGAGCAGAGACAGCCCTGGGGCTCGTGCAGAAGGCTCCCCTGAGCATTTGCTCCTTTGTCCCCCACCTCAAAGTGGTCTGGGGCAGAGACACCCAACTCTGCAAAGTACGCTGAGACCAAGAAGCTCCAGCTCCCCAAACAAGGCCTCCAGTGACTTTAGTGGCCAAGCACTACATGCCCAGAGCCCTGCCTGGATGACATCCTAGACCACCCACGGCCTTCCTCATAGTATTGTCATCCCCGTTTTACAGGTGGGGAAGCAGGCACAGAGAGGTTGACCGACTGGCCCAAGGTCACACAGCTACAGGGGCCTGGATGTGGGTGGAGAGACTCCAGTTAGGGCCATATTTATGGCTCCCATAGGGGAGGATATGGACCAAGGCCACGAGGCCCTTTAGACTGTTTTTAGGTTTCTCCCAGGTTAGATAGCCTGGGCGGGCAGCTCTAATCCCGGCCAAGGAATGTCACAGCGGCTCAGCAGGGCCGGGGTGGGGGCACTTGGCGGCTGTAACAAATAGAAAGCAGACTGTGTTTCCCTTTGCTTCCGCCCCCAGCCGGGGGAGGGGATGCACCGAACCCAATTACCCACTTACAAAGGATGCTCTATTGTGGGATGAGGCAAGGTCAGGGGCAGGCAGGGCTGGGGCGGGGCGGGGCGGGGCGCAGCCCTGCTCGGGGCTCAGTGTCCCTGGCACAGCCAGTTGGCTGGGCCCCGGCTGACCTGGCTTCCTCCTGCAGGCCCCACCTCCCCCTCCGCTGGCTCACAAAGACTCAGCGTCTCTTTTCCAAAGCTGCGTGTTGCTCTCCAAGTCACCCTGACGCTCTCACCGTCTAGGGCCTTCCACAAGAACCAAGGACCCTCCCCTGAGCACTCCAGGCTCATTCATTCATCCGTCCCCCACCCCCATCTCTGTCTCCACCTATCTGGTTAATGATCTCGAAATGTTGATCAGTCAGACAGCTTGGCTTCCACTGAGATTCATTTATGTCTTCACCAACCATCTGTTAAGCACCTACTATGAGTGGACGCTAAGGATATGTTCATCGACCAACTATTTGTGGAGCCCCCACTGTGTGTGGTCACTAGAGATGCTTTCGTTCATTTACCAAGTGTCTGTGGAGCATCCGCAGGGATGCATGTGTTTATCAAATATTTGTGGAGCACCTACTATGCTAGGGCTATGTGCATTCGCTTGCCCAGTGTCTGTGGAGCACCTACTGTGTGTCAGGTGTTTGGGATGCCGCAGCGAACAAGACAGACATGGTCTCAGGCAGCCTGTGGTCCACCGGGGGACAGACACTCAACAACAATTTGATTTGATGGACATTTATTGCACACCGAATACATGCAGGGCTGTTAGGCTCTTGGAGGACAGGATTGGAGATGCGTGATGGTCAGTGTGGGAAGCAGGAGGGTGACTCAAAATTCAGATTAAGATAGGAATCTTGCCTCCATCACGAACTAAGTTTATAACTTTGAGAGACTGATTTTACCTCTAGGATCTCAGTTTACTCGCCTGTGAAATGGGCAGTAATGAAACTTAGCAACGGGGCCTGAGAACTATCAGTTGGCTTCCGTGGGGACAGCGGTTGCCTTTGATGGCTTAGCATCTTCTCCTCCTTCTGCTAGTGGCCCCCTGACCCTGTTGGTTCTCTTCTTTCCCTTTAGCACCTGCACTTCAGGTGTGGCTGAGCCTCCCACCAGGCTCCTGGAGAAGCATGTGACCAAACCTGGCCAATCAGATCATTTCATCCCCATTTCATCATTGGTTAGAGAGGAGGTCAGTGATCCAGGCAGGGTTCAATGAGATTCAGTTTGGGAACCATCAAGGACAGCATCTTTCTGCTGGGGATGGCAAGTGGAGGGGATCTGGGCCCCTGGTGTCATCTCGTCTCATGAGTGGAGGGCCTCCCTGTGATCGAAACCAACCCAGAAGAAACAGAGGGAATGAGTCCTGATGGTGCTATTTTGAGCCCCTGGATCCAGCTATGCCTGAAGCTTGTATAAATTCTGGACTTTTCAGTAACACGAGCCAATAAATTCTCTTTGTTGCTGTAGTCAACTTGAATTGGGATTTTGTCACTTGAAACCAAGAGCCCTGACTCATAAGTAGGCCTTTGCTCCCCCTTATTTCATAACAAAAATCCCACTAACCTTGGTATACATGAACACGGAAAATTAATTACCTGGCTTTCTAAAATGCTGATGAGAAATGGATAGTGGGAGAGGCTGCATGACCACTCCTTTCTTTTTGGTGTGTGAGGACATCCATTCTCCCGTGGCCCCCCGACCTCGCCTCACTGATCCAGACCAGGGATCACTTAACCTTCTGGGCCTTGGCTTTGAAAGGTTTATGATGGATGGCACTCAGCCTCGTGGGCAGAAATGGAAAATTCTCGGCTGTCTGGTCTATCCCTTCCTTCTGCATTTCCCAGCTGGTCCAGGCCAGGAAAGCTGTCGGTGAGCAAAACCTGGGAAGAATCTGAGGAGGCTGACTTTTCCTGTAAAGAACCAAATAGAAAATGTTTCGGGCTCCATGGGCCCTAAGGTCTCAGTTGCACATTCTTCTTTGTTTTTTGTTTGTTTGTTTTGCTTTTTACAATCCTTTACACATGTAAGAAATAAAAAAAAAAAGTAAAGGGGCACCTGGGTAGCTCAGTCAGTTAAGTGTCTGCCTTCAGCTCAGGTCATGATCTCAGGGTCCTGGGATCAAGCCTCATGGGCTCCCTGCTCAGCGGGGAGCCTGCTTCTCCCTCTCCCTCTGCCCCTCCCCCTGCTCCATACTCTCTCTCTCTCTCAAAGAAATAAATAAAAATCTTTTTTTTTTTTAATGTAAGAAATCATACTTAGGCTGCACAAAAATAGGCCACAGGCTGGATATGGCTCATGCTGATGGTTCGCTGACTCCTGGATTAGATTATAGTTATGGATACTGATGGTCCCTTTCCCCTCTCCTTCCCTCCCTCTCTTTCTTTCTTTCTTTTTCTTTTGACAAAATCTCGTTCCCCCAAACCCAGGAAGTATCCTGGAAATTCTAATATTTTGGTGTAAAACCTCAGATTTACAAGTTGGCCCTGTCTCCTTTGCCTGCCATGTCTCTCTGGGGCACTTACCATGATTTGCAGCTATAGGGTTTATTTCTTTGATTATTTTCAGGTTTCTGCTCCTTGTTCTAGAACATAAGCTCCATGAGGAAGGAACACTCCAGGAGGTCCAGGGTCTGGGTTCCTGGCAACTGGGGACTGATTTCAGTGACTGTGGGGCCAGCCCAGAAGGTGTGGGAAACCTGACAAGCGGAGAGATGCTAGCTCTCCCTTGTGTGAGCAGAGCTGGGCGAGCGGGTGGCTGCCAGGGAGCCCTCTCTGCAGAGGCAAACTCGACCCACTGTCCCGAATCATGCACCGGGGAGGAGTGAGCTCCCCGTCCCTGGAGGTAAGTGGAAGCCAGTTGCCTGCCAGGGCCAGCTTGCAGATGGGATTCCTATCCCCAAAGGCAGGCCCTCCTCTGCCAAAGGACGCCCACAGCTCCTTGGCCTGGTTGAGAAGTCCTGCCTATGATTTGCTGGGATCCAGATTTGGCTTCTTAGGATCAGGTTGCTGCCAAGAGTCACCCGGTGATCTCACACTTGTCAA
The DNA here is from genome assembly GCF_964656455.1 of Halichoerus grypus. Classification (NCBI taxonomy): domain Eukaryota; kingdom Metazoa; phylum Chordata; class Mammalia; order Carnivora; family Phocidae; genus Halichoerus; species Halichoerus grypus. Next base: position 90,385,318 of record NC_135724.1, on the reverse strand, counting down.
GCTGATCCAGAGACACATGTGGGTTCGGAAGTTCTTTCTGAGCCCAGGTCTCTGGGGAGCCTAGGCTCGGGAAATTCTAGCAGCCGGACTTATAAAATCCCGAGCTGTCCACTTGCCACTCACACAGCTGCTGCCCGAGTCGGGGGAGAAGCCAGAGCACGGTGGGGACCAGGGCCTGGCAGGTCTCAGAGTGTCCCCTAGATGTGGGGAGCCCAACCTGGGTGGGGAGTCAAGGGTGCTCCCTTCTGTTGTTTCCAGGCTTGGCAGCTGCCCCCCAAATCTGCAAACAGTTCCAGGGACCCACTCACCCTGGGCATCCTGCTCGCCCCTGATCCCCCTGGCTCCCCCTGGCTGGTGTGGGCTGGTCCGAGGCCCAGAGCGCCTGGTGGCAGGACTATGCCCCAGCAGGTGCCCCGGGGGCATACTCACCTGCTTCCCCGCCCACCCCAGGTCTTTGCCGCGGGGTTCCTTCTGATGGCAGGGTTCCTTCTGATGGCTGGGCTCCCGGGCTGTGGAGCTTGTTAAATATTTATAGCGTCACCCCTACAGGCTCTTTGGGGCAGTGTGACCTCACTCACTGACTTGCAGATTGAGACCCCCCCCCCATCTCTTATTTGAATTCCTCATGAGAGCCCCTCCCAAGAGGTGGGGCTCAGGTACACCCTTGTCAAGGTAGATGCCATTATTATCCCCATTTCACAAAGGAAAAACTGAGGCACAAAAAGTTTAAGTGCCCAAGGTCACATGGCTTGGTTGCCTATTCATTTATTTATGTGTTTATGCATCCATTGAATGATGGTGCAGGGGGTCAGAGGTGAATGAGGCAGCCCTGTCCTCAGAGAGCACAGCGGCTGCCAGGGGCTCGGGGCGGGGCACAGCAGGAACTTGGTTACAATCCAGGGGTCCAGGAAGTCTGCCCTGAGGACCGTAAGTCACCAGCCTGGTACAGCTCCGGGGTTAAGCAACCAGCCCAGTGCCGGCGGTCTCATATCTTAGACTTTGGGGCAAGATTGGGTAATTTATGTGTATCTATAATAGATGGAACAGAGCCTGGTACATACTAAGTGCTATGTACATATTGTTAATTGTTTTTATTAATCTCAGTTGACTACATAAACAAACAGCGACATTTCTACTCAGTCCTTGAACATAGTGGGAGACAGCAGCCAATCAGAAGTATGGACAGCATGGGGAACAGTGTTCCAGGTAGAAGGAATAGCATGGGCGAAGACCTGTATCATCGCTGCACCTCAGTGCATGAAGAGCTGAGCGCAGGGCTCAGCACGGATATGGCAAAGGCTGAGCCCTGCCCTTTGGGGTTCACAGAGGATAAACCGGCCCCTTTAATGTGAGAGGTGGGAAAGGACCAGGTAGGTGTGTCTGGGGTGGGATGCAGAAGAGAGGTGAGGAGCCTTCTCTGGGGCCTCATTTTTCAGATGTGGCCAACAATTGCAGGGATCCTGTTGATTGAAATGGTAGCTTAGTTCTGGGGACCGAGACATGCAGGGGTTCCTGGGAGAATTTTCTTCAGTTCCTCTCCTCACTCCGTGAAAACCTTCCTGGCGAGGTGGCTGCCCGCCTTGCAGCGGTGGAAAATGAGGCATCTGTCTTTTCCGGGTGTGCACAGGGACCCGCTGTGACTCTCATTTAAGAGCGAGGTGCTTCCTGACCAGAAATGACTCAGATAGATTTGTTGGCGGAGGGCTGCTGCTGCCATCCTGGGATTAATTTGGAAGTGCTGGCTCAGGACAGCGGCGCTGCTGGCTGCCCGCGGAGGTCAGGCCTTCTCTGAGCCTTCTGTCTGGGTCACTCTAGGGCCTCTCTCTGAGGAAGCTGCCACCTCCAGAGAGGAAATGACTGGCCTGCAATTCACCCCTGGAAAATTCTGCTAAGTCTCCCCTCTGCCCTCTTGTTCTAGTGATGGCCGCCAAGGGAGGGTGAGTGGGACGGTGTTTATTCCATTGTTCAATCAGCAAATTGTTATTCAATCAACAAACGTTTGTGTAGCACCTCTGATGGGCCAGGCACTGTGCTGGGTCTGATGACATAGAGTTAAATAAGGTATTGGCTCTGCCCTCAGAGGATTTCAGCCTCGGGGCACCTGAGGGGCGCAGTCAGGTTAAGCAACTGACTTTTGGTTTTGGTTCAGATTATGATCTTAGGGTCATGAGATTGAGCCCCGTGTGGGGCTTTGTGCTCAGCGTGGTGTCTGCTTGAGATTCTCTCTCTGAGAGAATTCTCTCTGCCCCTCCCCCCCAAATAAACAAATAAATCTTTAAAAAAAAGGATTTTAGCCTCACATGACGGAGACATGCAAGCTGGTAATTACTCATTGTGACATTCTTACATGTGGAGACTTGTATCAGTCAGGCCCTCTGTTTGCAAGTGATAAAACAAAACAAAATCTCAAAGTACCGTAGGCAAAAAAAGGTAATGTAATGCTCATCATGTCACTGAAAAGTTAAATATACAGCTTCAGGTACGGTTTGACTCAGGGGCTCAAAACATTTACCAGGATTTACTTTCTTTCCACCTCAGTACTTGCTTTCCATGGTTTTGATCTCTGTGGGTGGCTAATGGCCCCAAAGATGCCTATGTTCCAATCCCAGCAAACCCGTGAATCTGTGACAAAAGGGACTTTGCCGATACGATTCAGTTAAGGATCTTGAGATGGGGTGAGTATCCTGGGTCATCATAAGGGTAATTTAACACAGTGGTCCCCATCAGTGAGAGAGACAGAAGAATCCAAGTCAGAGAGAGCTGTGAGCACAGAAGTAAAGACCGAGGGATGCCACAGCTGGAAGGGAACATCAACCACGGAATGTGGACAGACTCCAGAAGGGGCTGAGAAAGGCAAGGCGCGGATTTTTCCCTAGAACCGCCAGGAGCAACACAACCCTGCTGACATCTCGATTTTAGCCCAGTCGAGGCCCATTTCAGGCTTCTGAGCTCCAGAATTGGAAAAGATAATAAATTTGTGTTGTTTTAACTCATATCTCCCTTGGTACGAGTCTAGCAGAAAAGATGCGATGTTTTCTCCCTGGTAACTCTTGACGCAAGTCCTAGTAATGACTCTGATTGGCCAGGCTTGGGCCACAGACTCCGCCTCTTGAGGGGGTGGAGCCCCCACCTGAATCTCCTTAACTGGGAGTCTTGGCAGGTGGAGGAAATCCAGAGAGAAGCTCCGTTAAAAAGGGGAATGAATGCAGTGTAGCTAAAAATAGCCACGGTGCTCTACAGCAGAGGAGGGAGAATTCTCAGAGCGCTGGAGGGCATCGGGAGACTGGGTTTTATTCCCAATTTCCTGTCTCATGAACTGTGTGACCTCAGGTAGGTGGTGCTGCCTCTCTGGTCCTCTGTTTCCTCACCTGTAAAATGGGACTGATGGCCACGGCCTTGCACTTCCTGGGGCCGGGATCTTCCTTGCGTGGCAGGCCCGCTTTGAGCCACTCCTCAGTTACTGTCAAACTCACCGGGGGACCATGGAGGGTGGGCGGGCTCGAGCTTGGGGGCGGTGGCGGGGTGCTCTTGAGTTTTTCTCGGTGGTTTTGCTTTACTGGGGCATTCAGTGGAATCTTCGTCTGGTGACTCAGACTTCAAAGGAGACTGCCCTCCTTGGTCTGTTGGTGGTGTGTGAGAAAGTGCTGTGGCTCCTTCCTTTGTGGTTTGGGGCTCCTGACCTGTCTGCATGGATCTCTTGCTGGCACGGTGCCAGCCGTGGTCTGTCAGGGGTTCCTGTCAGAGGAAGCCTGGGACTCTGGCCCATTTTTGAGAAAGAAGGGGCTTCTTGAGGGCCAGTTTGTCCCCTGGTTGACTCAGAGTGGGGGCAGACGGTCACATGACCTATTCATCAGGACTTACTGGCTGCAGATGACCAAAGTCAAATCAAATGGGTTCAAATCTCAGCTCCACCTCTTACTAGCCAGCTGTGTGACCCTGGGCACATCACTTAACCTCTCTGAAGGCCAGTTTCTTCATCTGTCGAATGGAGGTACCAGCCACTAGGAATCCCTGCGGATCCCCACCCTGCTCAGTAAATGGATTTTCTATTACATGCAACCCAGTGGAATTCTAACTTCTGGCTTCGCCCTTCCCTAGCCCTTTGTCCTCTGACCCATGAAGGGGGGCCTGCTGGCTGCCTCCCAGGCCCCTGCTGAGGCTCTGCACGTGAGTCTGGCCTTCCCCTCGTGTGCGCCTGCTTCCCTTCAGCTCTGCTGGATCAGTCGAGGGCAGCTACCTCACACAGAGTGAGGAGTCAGCAATTTGTGCTGTAAATTGGCCAGTGGAGGATTCCTGGTCAGATGGTGGACACGACCCTGGGGGTCTCTGCGCTGTCCTGGGGCTGGCCCCCTTGGGGTTTTGCTTCTGTACCAGGCCTCCACCGAAAGCTTTGTCCTGTGTGGGAGGCAGAATCCTAAAATGGCCCCAAGGAGGGAGGGTGAGCGCGAGGGTGTTTATTTAATTGTTCAATCAGCAAATTGTTATCCAATCAACAAACGTCCCTCCTCTGGTGTGTCCACCTTGTGTAATCCTCACCCCCCGAGTGTGAATATGATGGGATAGGCACTCCCTTGATTAGGTTACATTATATGTAAAAGATGTGAAGGTGTGGTCACTCCATGTGACAGTACATAGAAGTTTGCGGTAGGAGATAGGAGAAAGACTCAGCCCCATAAATCTGTGTAATGTGATGGTCTTGTCTCCCTATCTAAAGTGTGTAGCCCTCCAACACCACTCCTTTCTCCTCCTGGAGAAATCCACAGTGAGAGAGAGAGGAAAGAAGTTCAGACTTCGGTTGGTCTATCGGTTTGGATTGGATTTGGCTGCGATTAACAGAAAACCCATTTAAGAGTTGATTAAATGAAAGAGTAGTTATTTTTCTCTGAGTCTAAGAAGTCTGGAAGCAGGTAGGCAGTTGAGGGCTGCTGTCTTCAGGGACCCAGGCTCCTCCTCTTATTTTGCACCACCATTCTTATCGTGGCCTCTAACTTTGTCTCTTGGTTACAATGTAGCTGCTGTAGCTCCAGTCATCACTTCCACATGTAGGCAGGATGGTGGGGAAAGGGGCCGGGGCAGATTCAATAGGTGACTGGATAAATACACTGAAATATATCCATACAGTGCAATACTATTCAGCATCAAGTAAGAATGAGCTACTGCCCCATACAACAATGTGGGTAAGTCTCAAATTCATTTTGCTATTTAGACATTTAGATGGCTTCTTAGCTGCTCCACCTGCCTCTAGGACTTCCAGAAAAAAGTAAAACTTCTCCAACAAAGCCCACAGCACCCTCCTGGACTAGACTTAATATCCAGACTCAGAGCTGCATCCACCAGGCCCTCCCAATAGACCCGCAGGCAGCCTCGGCCGCAGACTGTCCTTTTGTTCCTTGCGCTGGTCGGCTCCCACTTCAGGGCTTTTGCGTTCACACACGTTCTACCTGGAACCACTTCCCCAAGCTCTTTGCCGGGCTGCCTCCTCCCTACCCGGATTGCAGCTCAGATGGAGGCTGTGGAGGCAGGCCCTGCCTGACCTCTCGGCCATCAGAATCCATGCATCATCAGCTTTGCTTTCATCCCTGCCCGGGGCGTTCTCTAAAATCGCCCTCTGTGTTTCTTTGTTTCTTGTCTATCTCCCCTGGAGGACAGAGGCCCCGAGATGGGGGAGCTCGTGCCAGCAGGCTTCTGGGGAACTCAGGGCACCAGGCTCCTTCACCGATCCCCGCAGAGTGAGCGAGGGCAAGTGCACGGCACACGCCGCTCACACACGTCCGTGTCCCCCAGACCCAGACCCACTCACACGCACCGTCCACTCACCCGGAGCTGCACAACCACAGGTGCAGACTGGCCCTCACGCCCAAACCCCGCTGTGCCCCCCCCCCACCGCCCCCGCTCCCACCTCGGTGAGGGTGGAGCCCGCGTCGAATTGTTCCTGTTCCAGGCTGACCTCCCTCTTCAGAGCTGCTTCTGGGATTGCTGAGATGTTTCCCACACGGAAGCAGAAAACAAAGGGCTTTGAAGGGGGGGGGGGACCGGGCTGGGGCCAGTGCCCTCAGCTCTGGTCCGGATGTCTCAGGGGGGGTGGGGACAGGGGGCCCAGGACCCCTCTCCCAGAAAACCTTGGGGGTGGGGCTCCCATACCGTGCCCCTTGCTCCCAGCCATGGCCTCCACTGGGCCCTCTTGTGGGGAGAGGGACACTGGAGAACTAAGTTTTGGTGTTTGAGATGAGGTCACCTGGACTAGCCCTCAGCTTTTGCCCCGTCACCTGTCAGGTCAGCAGCCTAGACATTCCTAAGATGGTGGCCGATTCAGCTGAACAGTCATCTGTGAGCCAGGCAGGCCCTGGTGGTCACCTTGCCAGCAACCATTCCCTCCCTTTCCTTTCCAGAAGAGCCTGGATTTTTTTATCTGGAGGGTGAGCTGCCTTGTCCTGGGGCATTAATCAGATAGGTCTAAGGAAATCCTACTTCTGGTTGATCCAAGGTGGGCATGAGATACAGCTCTAGCCAGTGAGATGCCAGGGGGATCTGCTGGGGGCCAATTTCCCCCCTTTAATAAGAGAGAAGCACAAGAGAATAAAGTTCCTCTTGCTGTCTCACCTTCCTTTCTGCATGGTTCACTGTTGTGTGAGAGAGTGTTGCCTGGAGCCACAGCAACTGTTTTGTGACTATGAGGCAAAGCATGGCTGCCCCACTGAGGATGGTGGAGCAGAAAGTCAGTAAGCTTCTAGGTTTGTGGAGCCAAAATCATCTGGAAATTGACACTCTCCAGACTTCTTATTATATGAGATCATTAAATTTCCTCGTAGCTGTTACCTGCAGCCAACAGCATCCTGACTCATATGTAGGCATTTTATATGGACTTCTTTTCCCTGCCTCCTCTCCCCCCACCCCCAACTAGGTTGTACTTACTCATTCGGCAGAGCCCAGCTCAAATGCCACTTCCTCAGAGGAGCCTGCCCTGATTCCCTCCCTCCAAGGGCAGATGATGCTTCACCGTCCTTCTAGCATCTGTGCCTTTAAAGCCTCTGGAATTCACAGTTGATAAAAGCCAGGCTCCTAAAGGAAACCGAACACATCACACTCCCCGAGCCTGCTTCTTCCTGCTCAGAGCTGTGCCTGGAGTTGAGGCTGGTGCTTCGCAGGTGCTCAGCAAATATTTGTTGAATGCATGAGTGAATATTCTGGACCTTAAAGATCTCACAGTCCAAACTCATGATGAGATACCACCGCATAGCAACTAGAATGACTACAATTAAAAAGATGGGCAGTATCAAGTGTTGGTGAGGTTATGGAGGCCCCGGGACTCTCATACTCAGCTGGAAAGAATGCAAAATGGTGCAACCACTTTGGAAAACAGTTTGGGAGTTTCTGGAAACGTGAGTCACACACCCACCATGTGACCCAGCAGTCCTCACTCCTGGGTATTTACCCAAGAGAAATGAAAGCATACCTGTTCTTGTCCACCAACATCCATAGTGGCTTTCTTTGTAACAGCCCCAAATCGGAAACAGACCAGCGGCCCATCAACAGGTGCACGGATAAAACAAATGCTGCTTTATCCCCACAATGGAATACTATTCAGCGGGAATCAAGAGCGAACTGTTGGTGCACACAACAATGCGGATGACTCCATGTACTTGGGCTGCACGGAAGAAGCCAGACACGAAAAGTTGGCAGCCCGGGCTGAGGATGGATGGGGTGGGGGCGGCGGGCTCTGGAGCCCAGCAAGGAGCTCATCACTGCAGAGCGGAGGCCCGAGTCCTTACAACATGCCGCAAGGTCCTGAGACCCCTCTGATTGCATTTTCTCCCTCTCCCCCGTGCACTCCTGCCCCCCTGGCCTCTGCCCTGCTCCCCGAACCCAGCGGGCTCCAGCAGGCAGACTCCCACTGCAGGCCTCGGCATGGCTGCTCCCTCTGCCTGGGACACCGTTCCCTCACGTGTAAACACGGCTCAGACCCCTCGTCAGTCTTGCCTTATGCTTGATTTCCTTTTCGGCACTTCCCTCCATCTGGTAAAATTACATGTATACACACAAACAGCAACATGAATGGCTCTCGGAATAATTACGGTCCATGAAAGAAGTCAGATGAAGGAGCCCTCCGGCGTGATTCCATTTACACGAAATGATTTCATTTCTACGTATTCTAATCACCGGTCTCCTGCCTTCAGAACGGCACTGCCCAAAACAAGAGCCGGTGGCCACAGGTGGCTAGTGAGCCCTTGAAATGTGGCTGGGGAGACCGAGGAACTGAATTTTAAATGTTACTTTGTTTTAATTAATTTAAATTTAAAATGAAATAACCAAAGTGGCTTTGATGATGTGGGTGCGAATATTAAAGCGAAATGCTTTTTTGATGTTCGGTGCCTGGAAGACTTTTAGGGCTCTGTGGAATAACTCGGGGAGGTCCGTCTACCTTTCCAGCTGCCGACTTTCGGAAATCTAAATACAGATCACGTGCTTCCGGTGGGGATTTGCAGCCACGGTGGGATGGGCTGCAGGTGTGGAATACACAGTGGGTTTCAAAGTGTTTGTGTGAAAAAAAAGAATGTAAACATCTCACCGATCATCTTTCATGTGGATTAGAAGCCGAAACGATGATGCTTGGGCTTGATGAGGTTAAATAAAACATTACACTTAATTTCATCTGTTTCTTTTTCCTTCGTGCATTTTATTAACATGGCAACTAGGAGGTTTTGAATTCTGCATGTGGCTCAGCCCATCTCTGGGCTCACTTCTTCGATGGCTTCTAGAAGCTAGCCTGCTGGGTGCCCAGCGGAAGGGATCATCCTCAGTTTGCTGCCCGTGGGCGTCTGTCCGTAGGAGGAGGGCATTCCCACCCACAGAGAGGGCCTGGGCACGATGAGTCAGTTCCTGCCCTGGGAGGGGAGCTCGGGCGTCTGCTCGAACTTTGGCATCACGGCTCTTCCCCAGATCCCCCGTGCCAAGCGCCTTTCCCCCCTCCCGCCCCTGGCCGGGTTGGAAATGGTTTGCATCATGTTGTACCCGAGGCCTGAGGGCATCTGAAGTTCAGATGTGCTGGAAGGAGCTCAGCCCATGCCTTGTTCTCCCCATGAAACACGAATCAATACGGCATTGATCCAGAGGAGCCTGCCTTCCTTACCAAGTGCCTCTGAGCAGCAGGGTCCAGAACCCGGGGTGGGGGAGCGGGGTCACAGATGGGCCGCTGCTAGGAGGACAGATTGTGCACACTGGCTCTTGGGTTTTTTTTTTTTTCTTCAATGTTAAAAAGTGTTATGGCCAAAAAATACATAACATAACATGTACCCCTTTCATCCTTTTTAGATGTACAGTTCTAAGCATATTCATGTTGCTGTGCCACCATCTAGAACTTGTGCATCTTCCCCCGCTCCCTGGCTCTCGGCCTCGGGGAAGGGCAGGGCTGGTGCTGGAGGGTCATAGGAGAAGGCAGGTGTCTCAGCCCGGGCTGGATTTCCTCTCTGATTCTCTCTGGGGGCGAGACCTCAGGAAATGTCGCAACAGTCACATAGGGTAATTCCAGGAGGCCTAATCAAGAGGCTATTTGCAAAGATGTGGGCAGGCATGGGGAAATCCTGGGCTAGAAATGGAGATGTTCCCACCCTGGGCTGGTAGAGGGGAGGGGAGGGGAGGGAGTGTTCCAGAAACCCAGCCGCAGAGAGGATATTGGAAAGGTGCCCCTGGGGTGGAGGGTTCCCGGGACCTCACGCTCCTCCAGGGCCCTGCGGGGGCTGCCCTTTAGTGGAGTCCATCCAGAAGGCAGAGAGTGGCACGCTGTGCGTGGTGTGGGTCAGCCTCAGGGCAGAAAGCCGGGGCAGGAAGGAGGAGAGAGATGGGCAAACAAAAGGAACTAGAACACTGGGCTGATTCGTTTCTTCGTGTAGCAAACACCTCTCTGTCTTCATAGCATCTGTTCCTCCTCCTTCTGGCAACTGCCCTACTTTTCATCAGAGGCTCTGGCCTCGACTCTCAGACTAGAGATGGTGCACCCCCACCTCCAGAGACAATGATGTGGATGTAACAAAAAATTCCCAGCAGCCGTCTTGCCACTAGGTGTCATCTGTGAATGAAGCCAACGTGGAGGAGAGGACAGATTAGAGAGTGGGGGGTGGGGGGAGAGACTCAGACCTGATGACATTAGCTAAGCCCCTGGATCCAGCTTTGCCTGAAGCTGAACTATTCCTGGAATTTTAGTTACTTGAGCTAAAAAAAAAAAATCCCCTTTTTGCTTAAGCCAATTTGATTTGCATTGGCTTACAAGAAAGATTCCTGATATTATCAGTTTTTTCTTTTTTTTCCCCCCTTTTTCTTTTCTCTTTATTTAAAGTTCAGCAAGAATGCTGAGCAAGCGGCAGATGTGGAGAGCACCAAGCCATCTTCTGCCTCTGGTCTTTTGGGTCAGCATGACCTCAGCACAGAGCCAGCGATGGGCCTGGAAAGGGTGGGGTCCGTCAGGGCCTGTTCTACCAAGTCGGTGTGGCACAGAGAAGACAAAGCCCATTTGCCTGTTGCCCGGCATCCGCTGTCCCAGGGGAAGAGGTGGGGAGCCTGGTGCTTAGAACACTGGCTCTGGGTCCGATAGAGAGCAGGTCTGCTTCTTATTAGCTGTGTGGTCCTGAGCGACCCTCGTCACCTTGCAGGGCTCAGTTTCTGCCTTTGCAAAATGGGCTAACATAGGAAAGAAAGGCGATCATGCTGCCTTTGCAAAATGGGCTAACATAGGAAAGAAAGGCGATCATGGCACATCTGGCTGTGCACAGGGCTCTGGGCTTGAGTCCCGGCCCCACCACTTCTTGGCTGTGGAACCCTGGGCACGTCCCTTCACCCTTCTGTGCCTCAGTTTCCTTGCCTAGAAAATGTGGATGGTGAGAATGTTTCTTTCTTACAGAAGTGTCACGGGGACTAAAGGATCGCATAGAGATGAAGCCGTTAGAAAGGCACCAGGCACGTGGGGACAGCATTCAGTAGCTCCTGCTCTTTTACCCAAAGCCTGGTAGACAGTGTCAATCCTGCCAACATTCACGAGCTCTCGTGCTCTTGGCAATTCTCTATGAAATCTCACTGAAGTTCTTCCTGATGTGTCCGAAGACCATTTGGCTCTCGATTCTGGCCGAGCATTAAATATTTAACCTCCAAACGTCCCGGTTTCCTCATCTGCAAAATGGAGCATTATCAGTTCTTAGTTCACAGGGCTCTTATCAGGATTAAATGAGGCCACGCTTGGCGTAGCATGCGCCCCATTCATGCACAGGGCTCAACAAATATGAGCCATTATCAATGACAGTATTACTCCTCCCAGCAAGATCTCAGGGGAAAAAGCCTGAAGCTCATGTCATTCCGGTAGGCACTGGGGCCCAGACAGCCACTTCCTTCACCTCGTGCTATAATTTAAAGAAAACAATAAATTAAAATATATGTGCACTTGTAGTTCTTAAAAGAGAAGGGAGGTGTTTGGAACTTCACCCGTTTTCAGCATATAAACATCAACTAGCCCCTCATGTTAGCACCTGCCCTTGTTCCAGCAACTTCCTGACATTAACCAGCCCTGAAAGACCCACGAAAGTCTCATTCAATTCCTTGCTTGGTTTAAGAGGTCATGTGGGTCAGTGGTGGTCTAGGCTTTGGTGTCCCCCAGCCTGGTCTGAATCCCAGGCTGGCTGTGTCAACTGGGTGACCTTGGGCAAGGCACTAGAATAAGCCTCAATGTCCTCATCTGGAAAATGGAGATAATTTTACTTACCCTGCAGTATTAGGGTATGCATCAGAGCAGTTTTCCTCAAAAGGCATTGGTGCCTCCCCCTCATGCAGGACTTATCAGTGCCTTCAATATGCTCGTGTACATCTCTAAGCAGGGATGAGAACATGCAGTTTTTCATGGAATCCCTTTTTCAAAGGCATCTTTGTGCTTCAATGCCTATGCTTCAAGCTGGGTTGGTGATGAGGACTGTGAAGACACTCAGAGAGTGGGGTCTGCTGCAATGATTATACCACTTCTTTGACCCTTGCCCTCCAGCTGCAGTTAGGGGGGAACAGCTATCTAGTGTGGCTGGAAAGAAGATAAAAACCCAGCAAGCAAATGAGTTGATCGCTTAACAAAGCATGCAAAAACACTTAGATAAAACAAAACCCTACCACCTAGTGAAGAATGAGTTTTCAGGTTAAACAGAAGAGGAACCTGAAGAATAACACAGGTCCTTGAAGTTCTTCTGGAAGAACATCTCGAGAATATGGAAATAGAGGGTTCTGTGCTGGGCGTCAGCTGAAAGCAACAGAGTTGGACGAGTGAGCTGACACAACTCAATGTATTCATTATCCATTGTTGTGTAACAACGTACCACAAAATTAGCAGCTTAAAGTGACACATTATGGTTTCTGTGGGTCAGGAGTCTGGACATAGTTTAGCCGGTTCCTCTGTAAGGCTGCCCTAAATGTTGGCTCACTTGGAGGCCCAACTGGGGGCAGAGGCCCCATCTTGCAAGCTCACATGGTTGTTGGCAGGATTCAAGCCCCTTGTAGGCTGCCAGGTAGGGTAACCATTTGTTATGGGCTGAATTACATCCCCTCCAAAATTCATATGTTCAAGTCTAACCTCCAGCCTCCAGAACAGAGAAATAAAGTTTACTTGTTTAAGCCCCTCAGTCTGTGGTATTTGTTATGGCAGCCCGAGCTGACTAATACACCGACCATTCCAGTCTGCAAGAAGACAGGACTTTCAGTTTTAAAACCAGGATAGTCCTGGGCAAGCCAGGGGTTTCCAGGGATGTGGGGCAAATGGGAAAGAGTTGGCTACCCTAGCTGCTGGGCTGAGGACTCCTGGTTCTTGCTGACCGCCAGCCAGGGGCCACTGTTGGTTCTTAGCTGGTCGTGGGAGTCCCCCCTTGGCTCTATCTTGGGGGCCTCCCACAGGGTCACGTGCTTTGTCAAAGCCAGCAAGAAGCCACAGGTCCCAGCGACACTCCAGGGGAGGTGTGAGTGCCAGCTGGTGGGGGTCATAGGGACCACCCGAGAGTGTGCCAGCTACCCTTGTTGTCCGGATTTGCTTATGACTCTTAGAGATTGTTCAAGTAATAATAACAGTTAACGATTTGGGGTGCCCACTGCGGGCCTGGCGGTGTTCTGAGGACTCATTTAATCCTGTACCAGTCAGGGATGGTTAGCTTTTGCTGCAGTAACAAATGACCCCTAAATCCCCGCTTAACAATGACAGTTTCTCTTCCGTCCCTGGTAGGTCAGAGCAATCATCATATGAAGGGAAGTGAATGCAGTGAATCATGGTGCACTGGGCACAGGCTCTTAAAGGGACACATACCACTTCCATCTGAGTCACAGGAACACACCTACATTCGAGGGGGCGGGGGAAAGCAGTCCCACTGTGTGCTGGGGCCGAGAACGAGAAAGCCAGCAGCTGGCTTAGGGGACATCCACTGATGACCAGCCTGCATCCCCCACAGCTGTTATGAATAGGTACAATTATTAGGCACATTTTTCAGAGGAGAAAACCAAGGCTCAGAGAGGTTAGGTAACTTGCTCAAGGACATACAGCTTTTAAGTAGTTAAGCAAGGACATCATCCCACGTCCTCGAAAAGCCTTCACATTTCTCATTCATTCTAGGTCTGTTTAGGGGCCACTCTGGGACACACACACGGGTGCGCACACACATCCCAGACTGCGTAGCAGGGTGATGGTTTGGAGCATGTGGGGCTGTGGGAGGACACGTGGCAGGGCCCTTCCAGCCTCCCCTTGTTCCTTCTGCAGCTCAGCTGAGATCACTGTGATTTCCTGTTACTTTGTAATAATTTATGGCAAATCTAATGTGCCCGCCGCTGCATGAGCTCATCCGAATCCCCTTCTATTGTCTGAGCCTCGTACCAGGAGACGTCCTCTGAGGGCCCTGGTAGCATCACTCGGTGATTTATGGCGCCAGCCTCGCCGCCAATTGAGGCCAACCCAGTTGGAGGCTCGCCGTGCTCAGGAGAGACGGCAAAAGATCTGGTCGGTTTGTTTTATCGCCAGAGGAGAACAAACCTGAGGAGCGAAGATTTTCAGAAGGCTCCAACCAGACAGCGCATCACATTTTCTGCTGCTGTGTCCTTACAGAAAAACCTGGCTGGGCTACACATGGCTCAGAGGCCTCCCAAGCTGACTGTGTTGAAAATCGACCTCAGACCTGCTCCTCCAGCCACCTCCCCATCTCTGTGAATGCTAACTTCACCTCCGGTCGCCGGGCTAAAAACCTCAGAATCATCCCTGACTCCTCTTGTTCTCATGCCCGATATCCAATTCATTAGGAAACGCTGTTGTTTTTATCTTCAGAATAGATCCAGAGTCTGACCACTTTTCACCACCTCCGCTGCCTGCACCCCGGTTCACACCACTGTCGTCTCTCTTGCTTGGACTGGTGCAGTAGCCTCCTTCCCGGAGTGCTGGCAGACACCTTGGCCCCAGTGAGTCTAATGGCCACATGACAGCCAGAGGGATCCTGTTAAAACCCTAGTCAGGGCTGCCTGCTCCTGTGCTCAAAAGCCTCCCATGGCTCCCACCTGCCTCAGGGTGAAAATGAAAGTTCTCACTGTGGGCTCAGAGGTCCACGTGCTCTAGCCCCCTTTCCTTTCTGCCTTTACCTCCCAGCGTTGATCCCTTTGCTCACTCAGCATCAGCCACACCGACCTCCTTATAGTTCCTGACATTTGTCAGGTACATGCCAGCCTCCAGGCCTGGGCACTGGCTGTACCCTCCTCCCTCAGATTCTTGTGGCTCATTCTCTCACCTCTTTTAGAAACTTGCACCTCCTGGCATTCCCTGCCCCTGCCCTGGTTTGTTTTCTCTCCTTAGCACTTAGCAGTATCTGACATAGATATCTGATAGATATTTATAATATATATCTAAAATATATCTATATAAAACATTTATATTTTATTGCACGTCTCCCCCTGCTACTTGAATGGGAGCATCTATAGGACAGGGAATCTTTCCATCTTGCTCAGTGCTGTATCCTTTGTACCTAGAACAGCAGGTACCTTGTACCTGGCACATAGTAGGTGCTCACTAAACCTTCACTGAGGGTGTGCATTCAGAGGTGAGCTTAGCACTTACTGAGGGCTCTCTGGGGTCCCAGCAGAAGGCCAGCCTGCTGTATCAGTCCGGTGATGGAGCTGGGGACGGCAGAGGGTCCCCCAGCGTTACAACCCATGTGGCCAGGGCCTCTGTCTCGTCTTGGGCAGAGCAGGGGTGGTCATGGTATTTCCCCCCCGGGGGCTGCTATGAGGATTAGCAGCCTGGGTCTTTGTAGAGCACCTGTAAGCAAGCACCAGCAGGTGTTATCTTGTTCAGTTGAACTAGTGGGAGGGAGAAGGGAAGGGACATCCGCCCCTTCTTTCCAGAAGCAGGAGTCCTGCCGCTGCTGTGCTTTACAGCGGAAACCTCTGAGAGTTGCTTTGAGTTGCACTTGACTTGTTAACAAAACCATACATTGTTCCCTTCTGTCGGTATTGAAGTTGACAGCTATTAGCTTCGATTTTACCTTTGTCTTCTCTATTTTGGAGGCAGCTCGCTCTCTTCTTAAGGTCTCAGACATTATCTCCAGCCCTGGGAGCTAGCAGGCTCTGCTTGCCATGCCCGCGGGGCCAGCGGCTGCCAGGACCCGGAGGCCGGTGTTGGAGCATGCCCCCCGCCAGCCCCCGCAGGCCTCTTCCCTCCTGCAAGCTGTCCTCCCCTTCCTAGCAGGGTCTTTGCACCTGCCGAGGCCGCCTCCCAGGACGCTTGTCCCTTCCCTCTTCACAAGGACATTTTCATCGCCCTTTCTCACATCTCAGCTCCATCCTTATTTCCCCAGGGGAAGCCTTCCCTCATCCCCCGGGGCTAGATCCGCTCCCTTATTACGGGGGCGCAGCAAAGCGCCTCTTGTTTGGAACACTAATCACAGCTGACATTCATGCACGCGGTACATTGTTTCGCGTCCTCCTCCTACACGCCCTGTGCCATCTACCGGGGCAGTGACTTCTCCGCTTTTGTTCCCAATTGTTTCTCCGGCACGCACAGTGCTGGTTGCACAGGGCCGGCTGGCAGGCACTCAGTAAATATTTGTGGAATGTATGAACCAGCGGCCCACACTTGGTATCCGGTAAACAATGCCTTCTTCAAGCAAATAGCACAGTCTGGCGCGGAGGCGCGTGCCGCGTAGCCACCGCCAGTCGGGTTCTGCGCCCCCCGCGTCCCCACGCCTTTCCAGCTCCCCCACTCGGGGGGGCGGGGCTTACTCTCCGGCCCTTGGACTTGGGCTGTAGCCGCGCGCCAGGTCTCCCGTAGTCCCCAGAGACCTTGCTCGATTTTTCTCGCTCTTTCGCCCCTCCTCCACGGCCACGAGGAGCGCATGCTGAGCTGCAGCTGGTCCCAGAGGGAGGATGATGGAGCCGTGAGGCTGAGCCGCCCCCACCAGGCACCCTGCGGCTCCACGATCCCGGGCCGGCCGGGCGATGTCAACAGAGTCCGCGGGGCGAGCCAGCCCGGAGCAGCCGGTCCCTGCCAGCTTGCACTCGCACGGGCTAGGTGCACGCTTACTCTATGCCCTGGGCTCCTGGGGCTGTTGCTTACGCAGCTTATAGGAGGTGTTCAACAAATACCGGTTGAATGTTCGAACATGCACCCAGAGAGCCGTGACAGGCTTCCAAATAAAGCCCCCAGCCCTGCGTCTGGCACATAGTAGGTCTGCATACCTGTTCCCTTCTCCCTGCTTCCTCCTCTCAACAGCAGTGGCTCACGGAGGCGCGTATTTGGGCATCTTGGCAACCCTCACGTGGTCCACACTTGACTCTCATGACAGGTCACCCCCAATCCACCAGCCACCCCACAGCTGCCTTTGGTCAAACAGGGCCTGTCATTCTTGCATTCCGTCCTGGCAAAGACTCCTGTCCCCGAGGCAAAGAGGCCCGGGGCCAGCGGAAGCCACTCCACAGTCCCGACCACGGATGGCTGCCCTCTG
Source organism: Halichoerus grypus (assembly GCF_964656455.1). Classification (NCBI taxonomy): domain Eukaryota; kingdom Metazoa; phylum Chordata; class Mammalia; order Carnivora; family Phocidae; genus Halichoerus; species Halichoerus grypus. Next base: position 90,368,336 of record NC_135724.1, on the reverse strand, counting down.
TATGTGCAAAACTGGAACGCTCTCTCCATCCGACTTGGCTCCTGCTATTTACTATAAATAGTCAAATAAGATCCCCCCTCCCCTTTCACGTGCAAAAGCCATCATTATGTCAGTGCCATTCCCTGTCACCAGCCCTTTCAGAAGACACAATTAGAGCTGTCTGGGGGCGCAATCTTTTACGTTTGGACACAGTGATTATTGCGGCAGAGAGGGTGAAGAGGGAACCTGGCCCCGTGCGGCCCTCTGAGACCCCTCTGCTCAGCCTCCGCCGCCGCGGAGAAGTGGACTTGGCGCACCAAGCCGGGCCCTGGGCGTGCGTCCTCCTTCCCGCGGCGCGCTGCGAGCCGGGTGGCTTCCAGGACGCGTGAGCCCCGAGCCGGGTCGGCGCGCACCGCTGCGGGTTTCACAAGGCGCGGTGGGCTTCCGGCGAGCAGGGCCGTGGGGCAGGGGCGCTTTTCCTGCTCCAGTGCCTGTCCCTGGCCATTCGCTCAAACCAGATTTTCCAGAGGCTTCTGAAGGACTGCTGGCAGCCTGGGGCAGGCGGGTGCTGTATCACCTTCTCACTTAGACGGCCAGGCCAAGCCTGCCGTGCAGAAAGAAAGGGACAGGGCTGGGGCGCCTGGGTGGCTCCGTCGGTGAAGCGTCTGCCTTTGGCTCAGGTCACGATCCCAGGGTCCTGGGATCAAGTCCCCGCATCAAGCTCCTTGTTTAGGGGGGAGCCTGCTTCTCCCTCTGTCCCCTACCTGTGCTCTCTCTGTCTCTGACAAACAAACAAACAAACAAACAAATAAATAAATAAATAGAGGCAGGATGCCACGGGCTGTGGGTCTGAGCCCCCACATGGCCCCCTGCGCCCTCGCTCAGGCATAACCTTGGCCAAGGCACGGCATTTCTCTGTACCGAGTCCCTGTTTCTCTGAAATAAGAGATTTCAACTACTGCTCATCAAAGATGCTGATGCCCACTGGCTCCCATCCAGGGCTCACCTCTCATCGAGGGCTTCTGATGAGTTTATTTTAAAATTTCAGCCCTCCTGACTTAGATCAGTTTCTCAGAAGCATAGCCTGAGACAGGGATTCTTACAGGGGTGATTTATTGAGGAAGAAGAGGCAGGATTGAGCCCAGGAAAAGTCAAGTAAGCAAGTGGTCTCAGCCGATGACCAGCCTCAGCCTGGTCCCACACAGGGCTCTGGGCTCGGGAGGGCACACGTGGGTCAGCGTGTATGTTATAGTGGGGGGTTTTTTTTTGCTTTATGTTTTATTGTGGTAAAATATACTTGCTGTAGACTGAATGTTTGTTTCCCCTGCAAAATTCATATATTGGAATTCCACAATATTTGTCCTTTTGTGTCTGGCTTACCTAGCTGTGTTTTTGAGGTTCATCCATACTATAGCATGAGTCAGCACTAGGTTCCTTCCCCTCCCCCACTCTCTCCATATATATTTAATTTATTAGTTAATAAGGCTTTTATTTATTTATTTTTGCAAAAGAGAGAGTGAGTGAGCACAAGCAGGGGGAGGGGCAGAGGGAGAAGCGACTCCCCGCTGAGCGGGGAGGCGGATGCAGGACTCAATCCCTGGACCCTGGGATTATGACCTGAGCCAAAGGCAGATCTTTAACCGACTGAGCCACCCAGGCGCCCTCCATATATATTTTAAATAGACTTTAATGTTTAGTTCTGGGTTCACAGTACCTTCACTCCTTTTTATGGCCAAACTATATTCTATTGTAGATATAAACCACATTTTGTTTATCCATTCTTCCGTTGACGGACACTTGGGCTGCTCCCACCTTTTGGCTACTGTGGATGGTGATGCCATGAACATGGGTGTGCAAGCATCTGTTCATGTCCCTGTTTAGGGGACCCAGGCTTTTGTCCCCCCACCCACCCTGTCAGTCAGTTGTGGGCCCCCTGGGACGGGGGTACACCCGAGTGAGTAACTTGGGCTTCGGCAAAGGCCAGTCCCCAGAGAATGATGCAGCTGAGCCCCTCCCAGCCAATGCTCACGACAGCCAAGGAAAGGGAGTGCTGGCTAGTAAAGGGACCTGGGGTGGGGGTACTAAGGGTGCCCCCTGCCCTTCCTATCCCTCACCTGCCTTTATGGCCTCCCAAGGACTTACCACCTTGATATCTGCAGCAAAGCACCTACTTCCTTGTTGTCTGGCTCCCGCCTCTAGAAAGTGAGTGTCAGGAGCCCAGCACTGGGTCTGTTTTGCTCCTGGCGTGTAGCAGGGCTCAGTAAGCGTGTGAAGAATGAGTGAGTAACACGTGCTGAGCACTGTGCCAAGCACCGTACCCACACGGTCTCTTAGAATTCTCGCTGTAAGTCTGGGGTGTAGGCGCTGCGATGATACCTCTTTCACAGAAGGGAAAACTGAGGCTGGGGATGTTCGGTGAATTCCCCACAGTCACAAGCCGTATGAGTGTCAGAGCAGGGACACAAATGCAAGGCTGCCACACTCCTGAGGGCACGCTCCCAGCAGCTGAGACCCTTGGCCCCTGTGCGTCGTGGAGTGGACTTGTCAGCGTGCGCTTCATTCATACTAATTCGGCTGTGTAGTTGGAGAGAGAAATTTCAACATGCAGGCAACCGCCAGGCCACCGTGCGTAATGAGCCAGGCCGGGGGCAGACCCACCTCTGCACTTTCCAGTCGGGGCTGGTCGTCTCGTGCCCACCTCAGGGGGAGCACAAGCTAAGCTGAGGGAGCCAAAACTAAGAATTTTAAAATATTTTATTGAGGAACCGTACACAGGAAGATGCATGAATCTTAAGTGCGTAGCTTGATGGATTCTGACACATTTACACTAAATGTCATGAGCACCCTGATCAAGATGTGGAAGATTTCAACCAACCAGAAGGTTCTCCCATGCCCTTCAGAGCCTGCCCCTTACCCTCCGGGGGCAACCGTTACTGGGAACCCTATCACCCCAGATTCCTTCTGCCTGTCCCTGACCCACGGCTGGCTTCCTCTGCGCAACACTGTCAGCGAGAGCCCTTCATGTTTCATGGAAGGCGACAGTTTGTTCTTTATTGTCTGTGTGGTTTTCAGTTGCATGACTAGATGGCAATTGGTTTTTCATCCCAGTGCTGATGGACGTTTGGGCTCTTTTCCTTTTCTGGCTATTTCAGGTAAAGCTGCTGAGGATGGTCTTGGCTGCGTCTGTTAATGAAGGTTTGCATTCGTTTTTCTTGGGAGAATATCCGGATCGCTGGGTCCTGGACTAGGCGTGGAGTGACTGGCAGTTTTCCAAAGTCACGGTACGGATTTTCACTGCCACCTGCAGCGTACGGGAGGTCCGCACTTGGCGCTGCCATCCGGAGGCACCTATTTTTGATGTAACATGGCGTCCAGACGTTGTTCCAGCACGTACACGTCCAATCAGGGTCCAATCAGGAAAACAGAAACCACTCCGGGTGTTTCAACAAAAGGAAATTAACGTGGGGAATTGGTTGCACAGGTAATGGAGGCGCTGAGAAGCCGGGAGTCGGCCCGGTGATCAGCAAAGGCCGGAAGCCACTACTAGCGTGAGACTAGAGGGACACATGGAGGAGAGAGTGGTACCAGAACTGGGGGCGGGGGCCCCCGAGGGAACTAGAGCTTCAGCAGAGCGTCTTGGCGGGAGCTGGAGGCGCAAGAGAGATGGAGAGATGGAGGGAACACCCCCGGACAAAAAGCGGGGTGCTCCCTTCGTCCCACCCTCTGGTTCCAACAGGCACCTCCCGTTGGCTGACCCCGGGTGGAAGCCAGCCGATTGGACAGCCCCGCAAATAAGGGTTATGGACAGGGGTGCACAGGACCAGGCACCGGGGAGGGAGCCCCTGAGAAATGTTGTACTTCCTGTGGGATGCTCCGCCGCTTACCTTATGGGAGATTTAAGAGACTTTTAAGGATAACTTTGATTCTCTTAATTTTTTGACTTCACAGTTCAATTTAGAACTGAAGCCACAGATAAAGAGTCTCTACTGATATTTAAAGTCTGGCTCGTCATGATGCTCACCCGCAGGCTGGTGTCAGCCGGTCTCATGGGACAGTCCCTGCCCAAGGTGCCTGAGAAAGCAGCGAGCTATCCTCTTCCCACAGGAGCACTGAAGGGTCCTGGCGAGGTGCCTGGGCTGAAAGCCGGTCAGCCTGGGTTTAGTTCCTGCCTCTCCTTTGAGAGCTGTGTGACCTTGGCCAAGTTTCTCAACCTCTCTGAGCTTCAGCTGTAAATGGATGTGGTCTTTTGCGGAGATGAAATGAGATAGTCTGCATAAAGCTCTTAGAACAAACCTCACCACACAGTAAACAATAAATGCTTGTCTGCTTTTCTTTCATGAGCACCTGGGGTTGGTGCCCTCCATACTCTTCACAGCTGTAGCAGGCAGGAGCCCAGGCTCACAGCTTTAAGGATGAGGATGTCTGATATCAACTAAAGGAACCCTCACGAAATGGACAAGCGGCTTCAAAATCTTCCTGCAGAGAAATGGCAGATGGAAGATAATTCTAGTAACACAAGAGCAGGTGAGCTGCAAGAAAACAACTGAGTAACATAGAAGTTCATGTGCATAATTTACAAGTTAAGAAATATTCATATCGTGGGGGTTGGTGCTCAACATTTATTTTTATTGTCACGGGGTACAATCAGAAATGTCCGGACCACTCCTGCTTGTCTGACCTTCAAGGAGCGTGGGCTCACAGAAGCCAGCCCTCGTGGGACTGGTTAGAGCATGTTCCCGACGGCTAGTGTACCTTTAGTCATGCGCCACAGAATTTTCGCTGGCACACAGTTCAGCTTAAAAAAAATTTTTTTTGAGTAGTTACACATTTATCGTAATGCGTATAGGAGAAAAATAAAATAGCACATATGTCTTTGGGAAATACTGGTGGAAAAAAATCTCTCCAAAGACCTACCGAGTCCCTGTGGGTCCAGTATTTATACATAAATTCTTGGGAAGTGTGGCTTCAGCTCTGTGTGAGCAAATATTCAGAGGAATGAACTTAGAATAAGAAAGTGGATTTTATGGCTGCCTATTGTTTATGGAGACGTTCTGTGTAAGAGAAGCACTCAGACACTCACAGGAGTGATGCCCGCCCACTCCAGGTTTGGAGGCTGGGCGGGAGGAAGGGGTAGAGGAGGCTGTGTGTGTTTGTGGGAGGAGGAGAGTTTTAGCTGGGTGTGCAACCTTTTATTTCTGTAAAAAGAGAGATCTGAAGCAAATTTGGCAAAATGTTAATATGTGTTTAATCCAAGCAGTTGGAGATATACAATCTGTTACATTATTAACTTTACCCTTTGTGTGTTTGAAATAGTTTGCTATTTCCATGATATGGAGAAGGTGAGTTTGGAATAGGGAGGCTGTAATAACTATTGGAGTCTGGTTTGTTATTTGAAATATTTTTCCCCAAGTGGGGAATACCAGACATATTAGAAGGATCTGAATCACATTGTCTGTACACATGAGTTCGAAATATACAAGCATAATGAAGTTCCTCTGTCACCACCTCTGTGATCAGTGCTAAGGCTTCGGGAACACCCTCAGAAAAGATCACCTCCTTTCAACCAAAACAAGGCCACCTGGAGGCTATCCCAACCTTCCTTGAAAACCTGTGACTACTCACTTTACTACATTATGAGTTAGGAAAATCTTTGACAGAGAACCCCAGTAATGGGGATTTAAAAAAAAAAATAGAAGTTTACTTCTCAGAGGTAAACAAAATTAGGAGGGAGTTGTGGCTTCCCTCTTGTGGTCTAAGAAGGCTGCTGTCGCTCCAGCCATCTCATCTGCATTCCAGCCAGCAGAAAGGAGTAAGGCCAGAAGTTGACCATTCCTCCTCCCTATAAGGATGCCCCCCAGACATTGAACATACCACTTCCACTTACATCTCAGCGGCCAGTGCTCAGTGCCTTGGCCACACCCACCTGCAAGGGAGCCTGGAGAATGTCCTCTATTCCTGCCAGCTGTGTGCCCAGCTAAAAGTCAGGGTTTCTCTTACTAAGGAAGAGGGGCCATTAGATACTGGGGGACAGCTAGAGCGGTCTCTGCCTCAGGGCTGTGGGGGTGGGAGGTCTGCCTCCTGAGGAAGGGTCCTGGGCCATTGCCCTGTCATTGCCTCCCCTAGCCCTGGAGCTCAGGTGGGGGCCTGGGGACCATGGCCATGGAGTTCCATCCTGGCAACCCCATTTTGCCCACCACACGGTTCTTTGCTAAGTTCTTTCGTTGGCTCTAACTCCAGGATTTTGCTCAGTCACCCAGGGCATATGGAGCAAATTCAGGGATCTTCCAATAGAAATGAAAGCATTATTTTTACCCCTGCATAAAAATAATAGGTACTCATTATATTTAACAGAAAAGAGAAAATGGAAATGTGGCAATGTAAAAGATTTACCCTAAGTTCCACTATCCAAAGACAATCAGTACAATTCACATGTGGGGATTCTTCCTTCTAGACTTATATCTATATGTAATTTCTACTTTTCTTTTTAGCCTGGTTATAATCATACGGTGTATATGGTTTTTATTTGATTTCTTCATTGAGCATTGTAAATAAGCCCTTTGCCGCCTCATCGCAGCCCTGGTTAAAATGGCTGCATTCTGTCCCAGCTGGTGGCTGGGTATCTTGGTTCGGTGGGGGTAACGGGGACAGAGCTCTGTTTTTTCTCCCCTCCTTACTCCATCTTGAGCAAGACGTGTCTATGCCTTTTGCCTCAGGGAAGGGATATGACAGAGATAGCCTTCAAGTCACTTTCTGGCTTTTGTTTTCCAAAAGCCTCAAGCTTCGGGAGCCCTTAGAGCACAGGTTTCCAAAGTGGGGTGGCCCAGGGGGTGCCTAGGGGAATGCACTGGGGAGCGGAGAGATTATCCCGAACAGAGTTCCCCAACCCTGGCCCCTGTTATCTGTTTGCACAACCCATTCCAACCCTCTCTCTCTCTCTTGCTTTCCCCCACCAGGAGCTGGAAGCCAAAAATTCCCCTTCCCAGTCTTCCTGGCAGCAAGGGTGGCCGAGTGATACGCTCCTCGCTCATGAGAGGTAAGCAGAAGCGGGCTGGGAATTTCTTCGAGAGCCTTTGCATCTCGGCCAGGCCCGCCCTTCCTCCCTCCCCTTTCCAGTGTGCATCCTCACCCAGTAAGAACTGTCTGTGGCCCAGGAGCCCGAGCCCTCCAACGCTCCCCAGGCCCCACTATGCCCTGTTGCTCCGCATCACTGTGGCTGGTCACCCACCATTCCTCCTTCGACTGTCGGCTCCAGGAGGGCAGGGACGGGTCTCTTCTCTTCACTCCTGTGTTCTCGTGGGGCCCAGATCATGCCTGATGCAGAGCGAAGTGCTTGGTAATCTTTGTTGAATGACTGGTTTGGCATGAGCTGCTGTGTTCTGTGTGCTCAGCTTGATTAACCAGTTACCTGCTGGGTCTAGATAGGCATCTGATTTTACAAGCCCAGGTGAAAGTGTCGCTTTTTCGTTTGTCAAAGTAGAAAGAATAATAATGATTCCTGACCTCTGAACAAGGCCTTAAAGTCTCCACACCCCCAAAGGCAGCATAACTTAGTAAGAGCAGAGGCTGAAGAACTTTTCCTGTAAGGGGCCAGATGTAAATATTTTTGGATTTGTGGGCCACACTGGGTTTTGGTTACGACTTCTCCACTTCACCAGCATAGCATGAAAACAGCCACAGACAATATGTAAATGAGTGGGCCCGGCTGGCTGTGTGTCAATAAACTTCATCGACAAAAACAAGAAGTGGGCCAGATTTGGCCAGAGGGCTGTAGTTTGCTGACCCCTGGTTTAGAGCGTGGATTCTAGAACCAGACAGCCTGGGTTCAAGTCGATTCGCTAGTGGTGCAACTTTGGGCGCTTTACTTAATCTTTCTGTGAGTCAGTGTCTACATCTATCAAATGAAGAGGGTGTGTCATTCCGGGTCCAGCAGGAGATGGTGTTTCCCTTGGATGGTCCAGTGAAGGAACTCTTCACGCAGGTGGGCAGAGTGAAGGGTAAAGAGGTGGGCAGTAGCAGGTATGGTTTCCTCTCCTGGGTCTGAGGGGGCAGAGGGGAGAAATGGTGTTATAATCACGCAGTGAGCCCCGGAGTCATAGAGGAGGAGCCTGCTGGCAAATGCTGTGGTCAAAGAAGATGGAGCTGTTGTCAGAACTGGATGAGATGAGAGGGACCTAGAGGAAAGAACACCCCCACCCCTCTCTCCTCCTGCCCCTCCAGTCTCCTGCTGCTTCCTCCCACTGGGAAGCCCGGCCAGAAACCAGAGGGCGCCTGGGTCAGCCTTCTGGTGCAGAGAGCCCAGTGGGATGTGGCTGTCAGGGGCAAACAGAATATCCAGCACTGAGGCTGGTAATGACATTATAATTATGGTTTTAGAAAATACACCTGTCTGATGTTTGTACACCCAAGTTCATAGCAGCATTCCTCACCATAGTCAAAAGGGGAAGCCACTCAAGCGCCCATCAACTAATACGTGGAGAAGCAAAATGTGGTCTCTCGGTCCCGTGGAGTAGTATTCAGCCTTGAAAAGGAAGGCGAGCCTGACAGCTGCTGTAACATGGATGGACCCGGAGGACAGCACGCTGAGTGAAAGAAGCCAGTCACAAACGGACAGCCACCCTCTGGTGGCACTTACATGAGGCACCCAGAGGAGTCACCTTCGTAGGAGTCACATCCACAGGCTCTAGGCAGACATGAATTGTGGAGGACACTGCCGGCCCCAGGCCGCGGGGTTAGCGTGAGTCAGTCCGTGCACCTGCGCGCGGCGAGCGCCACGGCCACCACAGGCCACCGTTGTTCCGAGGGAGGAATACAAATCCCCCTCTTGTTTAAGCTGCTGCTTGGGGGGCTCTGGTCCATGCTGCCTGCCCCTCCCAGGGATCCTCCTCCACCCCCAGCCCCCCCCGTCCCCACCCCCACCCCCACTCAGCTGCAGGATTCGGTGGGGAGGGCGCAAGCTCGCAGTACAACAGGGGAAGCTGCTCCCATTCTGGCTTTCCAACAAGGAGGGCTTAATGAGGCAATTAAGCAGAACTATTTTCTCTTTATCTCCCTCTCCATCTTCCTGAGCCTGTCAGAGCATCGAGCCTGGAGGGCCCTCAAAGACGAGAGGAGCCTGTCCTTCCCCCCCACCCCAACCCCCAGTTTCTAGAATGGGCGAACAGGACTCAGAGAGGGGCAGTGGCTGGGCCAAGGTCACACAGCGAGTTGGTGGGACCACACCCAGAGCCCCAGGACCCTGGCAGGTGAGGGGAGTGGAATAGGGACGGTGGCCTGCTGGAAAGCTCAGGGCCTGGCCAGAGAGCGTGCTCACTGCGAGGCCCCCGTGGGGGACACGGACCCTGTGTGACCAGGTCAGCTGAGTCTTCAAGAGAAACTGAAATCCACACTTGTAAGGAATACCCTATAGTAATTCAAAGTTCTAGAAAACCCGGTATAGGCCAAATAAAGAGGTCCTTGCTGAAAGTGTCTGCACTGGGATATTGCGGTACTTGTGGGGGACACAGCCCCGAGGGTGGAGAGGGAGGAGTGTAGGGCCCAGCATGGTGGACACCTGGCTTCTCCTGGTCCCCTGAGTAGTGAGGTGGGATCTTCTTGGACTGCCTACATTCGTGTTCTCTCCAAGACCCCCTTACAGCCAAGGAATCTGTAGCAGCCCAGCCCGCACAGTGTGTATGTTGTGTACTGCACAAGGGTGCCCATGAAGAGGTCATCAGGGGTGATTTCAGGCCATGCTTGGCGGGCTTGCTTGGCCGCTCATCCTGGAAGAAGCATCCACCGCCTGTTGTAATGCATCCACCCAGAGGCGCTCCTTTTTCTAATTCCCTGCAGTGGTGCCAGGTCAGTCTGGGTCCTCCAAGAAGCAGATTCCAAGGGGAGGTTAGATGTGCAAGAGGTTGATTGGGGGAAATAGCTGTGAGGGGGGAGGGGAGGAGGAGACAGGAGAGCCTCCAGGCTGAGATGCTGGCCTGGCCTGTGGAGGAGCAAGGGTTGGAAGGGGGGTCAGGTAGCAGGGGCTCCACACGGTCCCCGGGAAGTTTTGTTCAGGCTGATCTTGAGTCCTGGAGCCAAGGCGTGCCATGAGGGGCATCATTTCCCTTCCATGCTGGGCCGTTGGCGGGAGCCCCTGGGGACGCAGGGTGGATCCTGAGCACAGCAATAGAGATGTGAAGTACAAGACCCACAGGGCTCATGGTCAAGGCCAGCACGCATGCTGTATTTGCTACTGGGGGCCCTGGTCTGTGAAGGCATGCAGGCCTGGGATTTCTCTGATGCCGTATACCTCAGGGTAGCCGTGCAAGCGAATTTTGCATCGATATCACAGTAGATCTGAAATTGCTGCAACATAAAAGCTGTCCCTCACCCCACAGCGTGACGCCTCATGCCCAAGGGGAGTGCATGGTCTTTAGAGATATATTAGTTTCTTGCTGCTGCTGGGACAGATCGCCAAAACTTAGTGGCTTCACACAATACATATTCTCGTACACTTCTGGAGGTCAGAAATCCAAAATGAGTCTCACGGGATGAAAATCATGGTATCAGCAGGGCTGGGTCTTTCCTTGCATCTTTTAGCTTCTAGAGGAGGCCTGCATTCCTTGGCCATTGCCCCTCCTCCATCTTCAGAGCTAGCAACAGCTCCTTTGTTTTTTGGGGGAACCGCCCCCCCATCTTAGCCCATGTGCTGCATGTGGATGTGACTGTTCCCCTCTCCTCTCCAACTCAAGGATGAGCAAGAGGCTCAAGCCTGTCTCATCAGAGTGGTTCATGACCTAGGCCAGGCCAGTGAGAGCTTTACCTGGGATTTGGGGTGAGCTCTTTTTCTGCAAGGTGGTTAAGCAATAAAATGAAAATCTGGAGCTGCTGGTGGTCCTCCTGCCTCCAGGTATGGAGACCTGGCTTAAGAGTAAAGTCTACACAGAAGAAAGGCCAATTGCTATTGACCTTGAGACCTGGATCCAGCTGTACCTGAAGCTAGCTACATAGGCCCTGAAATTTTCAGATACTGAGATCTTAAATACCCCTTTTGGCTTCAGCCAACCCAAATTGAGTTTGTAATTCTTGTTACTAGGAGTCCTGACTGGTACTCCCTTCTCCAATTTTGAATACCCAACCCAATACTGCAGAATGAACATGCTAAACTCATGTCAGCCTCGCTCACTTTCCTTCCTCTCCCTTCTCCCCCACCTCCCAGCTATGTTATTGGGTGATACATCCTAATGTATATTTAACAGTGGCTCAAAATCAAATTAATTTAGATTGGTTAATAAACTGTAACATCCGTTTCTAAATCAAGCTACATTTTCCTCTTGAGCAACTAAATTCATGCCTGTTGGTTTAATTTGTTGCTATTGTAATCCTTTAACGCTGATGAAATTATGGAAAGGTTTCTAGTGAAATTATCCAGATTTGATTAGGGTTGGACATATTAATATTTTTCCTTCCCAGTAGTCTTTGGAGAGAGATTGGCTGAGGGTATGCGGGTTCCACGTGCTGTGGACTGTGATCTCAGAAAGCAGACTCCTCCTGTCCCTTGGCAGATAACCCTTCTTTGGGTGTGCATTTACTGAGTGCTGACTGTATGCAGAGCCCTGGATGTTCATGTTCTCAGTGGAGGGTCTGAAAGAAGAAGAGCTTCCGGGAGTCTATGGAGTTGTTGTGAGTGATTTAGGGGTGCCTCCCTATGGCCCCACCTCCAGTTATAGTGGAGCCTCGTGTCTTGTTCACTGTAACCCCAGTGCCACGGAAGTAGGTGCTCACATGCCACACTGTTTGACCTTGACCTTGACCCTGAAGAACAGGTGTGGTAACACCTCTCTCTAAGGCCCCAGGGCCAACTGGTGGAGGCAAGGGAGGGGGGAAGGGGCGGGTCCAGGCCAGACACAGCCCCACAGAGAGGAGTGAAACCAGGCAGGTGGGTCTCCGTCTGCCCTCCCGCTGCGGGCCCTGCCCAGGTTGCCCCGCCCACCAGCTGACTCCATTTGTTGTGGAATATGCCAGGCCTCACCCCAAATAGCACATAATCTGCAGAGGAATCTGAAGTGGGTTTCCAGGTTCCCTCCTTCAGGAAAGAGTGGGTTGGGCAGGGCCTGGGAGCTGAGACTCGTGGTGCATGAGGTCAGGCACAGAGAGGCCCCCTAGGAGGGTCCCCCACCTCCAGTGTCCAGCCAGTCTGTGGGGAGGGGGGGTCTCCACTCACTGGCATTCTGGTGGGTGATTCCTGGGCGTGGCAGAGTTCTCTAGAAGGGTTGCTGCCCCTTTACTCCACTTGGGTGAGTGATGTAACAATGGTGTGGGCAAAGTCTCTGCTGGACGCTGATGCCTTTCAGATCCCCAGGTGGGCGGAGCAAAGTCCCACCGCGGAGCCTTTGCCTGTGGCTTTTCCCTGCCTCGAGTCTGCTCCCCTTCATGCCAGGAGCTGAGCCCTGAGTCTCTTCCTCCTCAGAGAAGCTGCCCTGTCTCCTTGGAACATGCTCTCCTAGCTCTTTGGAGAGTCAACCGCAGGTGCTAATTGAGACTTGTGGAATTATTTCCTCATACCCAGCTCCCCCCCCACCCCCCCTGCCGGCCCCTGCCCGGCTGCGAAGTTAATGAGAGGAGGAACCCCACATTTGTAACCCAGAGTTGCCCTGTGGTCCACAAATGTGTTTAGCTGCCCTTGCACAGAGCTTTATGACTTTTAAGAAATTAATTGGCACCATTTTTTTTAAAAAAGATTTATTTATTTATTTGAGAGAGAGAGCACACAGCGGAGGGGAGAGGCAGAGGGAGAGGGAGGGAAATCCTCAGGCAGACTCCTTGCTGAGCGTTGAGCCAGACACCAGCCTTGAGACCACGACTCTGAGATCATGACCTGAGCCGAAATCAAGAGCCGCCGCTCAACTGACTGAGCCACCCAGGCACCCCTAATCGGCACCATTTTAAAGTTAGGAGATTTCACCTGAAAATCTGGATTTGGGGCCCCTGTTTAAAACAAATCAGAAGATTCGGTAACCTTGGGCCCTACGTCCCTACATGAGGACAGTTGGCGGGAATTGGCCTTTAAACAGGGCGGTGAGCTCCTGTTCACTTGCCCCACTCCCCACCAGCCCCTATCGCCCACACCCAAGCTGCGTCGCCTGCTTATGTTACTTGTCTGACCTCCGTAAATGGTGTGCTTCAGCCCTTCGCCGACTCCTTGTGTCCTGGCCCCGGGCTGCCTTTATGTCCAGTCAATCCTCGAAACCACCTGGTGGGACACATGTCCACATTTTTAAGACAGGAAAACTAAAATTTAGGAGAAGTTAGTGCCCTTCCCTGTGTGGCCAGGTTGTGACTTGGCTTGAGAGCTTGGTTTTCATTGCTGGCTGCTGGGGCCAGGCTGCTTGCAGGGGAGCCCAGCCTCTTCGCCCACTGTTGTCAGGGGGGGTGTGTGGTCAGGGCTGTCTTGGCTGGGCTGAGCATCTTTCGCAGGGCTCCTGAGGTCCCCAGGACTTGGGAGGCAGAGTGCCACAATCTCTGGACCCAGAATCACCACCGCTCTCCCTGACACTTACACGACCACCGGGCCCTTCCCTCCTGGTGTTTGGCTATTTACCAGTCATTTATAAAAAAAGAAAAAGTATTGGCCACCTGCTAGTACCAGGCCCCATACAAAGCCCTGTGTAGCTTCCACAACGAAATCAGACATGACTCCTAGAGTCTAAAAGAGAGGAGTTCTCCCACCTTCTAGAACGTCAGCTCCATAAGGGCTGGGCTATCACCTGTCTTGTCCCCCACTGTCTCCCACCGCCTCAAACATTCTCTGGCACATAGTAGGTGCTCAGCAAATGTTTGTTGAATGAAGACCAGCATGGCAGCATCTTTCCATACATTTGCTAATGGGAATTCGTCAAAAGGAGCTCTTCTTGTTATCCCTCCTTTTGGGATGGGGCATCTGAGAGGTGAGGGAATTGGCCCGCTCTGCCCCGCAGCTCGAGGTGGGACCAGACACACTACATGGGCCTCCTCCTCGGGCCGGCCTCCTCTTCCTTCTGCATTTCCTTTCCAGCATGCAACTGTGGCTTGTTTTTTTTTTTTTTTTTTTTTTTTGACAGCGGCTTTTCAGAGCCTCTGGTTGACACCCAGTGACTAAACAGATGGGTAGGGAAAGAATGTCTCCCGTCACAGGTCATCAAAGCCCATCCAGGCCACTCTGGGGGGCTCACCTCATGGAAAGGGGCCTCACCTCTTCTTCAGAAAGAACTTCATTCTGGAATCCAATCGGCATGGAGGAGTTGCTCCTGGAAGGGAATTTCGACATTCATCAGACGTAATTGTTTCCTTAAGTGAAATATTTAAACAGAGCTTCAAGGAATCCAACAAAAGAAAATGAGGTTTAGGGGAAATCCACACACACACACACATACCGCATTCTTTCCTCAAAACATAAGCTGGAAGGATTTTATCTGCTCTCAGAGGGAAAACTCAAGAGGTTTAATTTAAAACTTGGGAGGGCTCATGGCTTTTCAATGGGGTGATTGTTTCATAGTCAGGGAATGAGATAATACGAAAACGTTTACAAGCCAGTGTTTGGTTTGGCTTCAGAAATTCAAACCCGGCGTCCTTCTGAGAGCTTTTGGGCCTCGAGCGTCGCTGGGCTGGTGTCTCCCCTGGTCAGAGAGCAGATCTGCAATAGCATTTATGCCGCCCGAGCTGTCCAGGGGGGATGCAGGCGGAGGGAGGGGCTTGTGCGCGTGTGCGGCCCGGGACGGGGTTACCAATCCTGCCTCCTTGTCACCCAGCCTCGGGGTGCCCGGAACCCTGGCGACAGTGTAACATACGGACTGAGCATCTGGAAGCCCCTTGACGTGACATTATCTTTTGCTCTGTCAGGGTTCATAACTATCCCCCCATCTTCATCAACCCGCTGGATGGAGAATCCAAACCAACCTTCTCAGAAGGGCAAGCTGCATTGTCCCGCCTTCCTGGGAGTCCTTTCCTGTGGGTTTTATCAGGTGGAAACGAGCAAAATGAGCCCCGACCACGTTGGTGTGAAAGTCGACGCCGCTTCTCCCCTTGGCTTTGCCTCTTTCATTCTGTTCCAGGCTCTCTTGGGAAAATGCTCATTTCTAGGAGAACAGGGTTTCTTCCCAGGGCCCGAACTCAGGGAGAAGGGAAACCGGCGAGGACAAAACCGGGTGGCCTTTGTTCTCGGAAGGAGCCTTTCGAGGAGGGAGAGCCTGCCTCGTGGGTGGCTGGACAGGAAGGGAGCTCCACTGGGTCCCCCGATGGTCTCAATTCAGAGGCAGCATGTCCCTCGGGGAACCTGGTTCATCAGCCACCTGGTCCTGCCCTGCATGGAGCCCCCTGGGCTGTGGACACCAGCGGGGGAGGGTGAGGCCTGATCTCAGAGAGTGTGCCTCTCAAAAGGCTGCTCGCCTTACCTTCTGCAACTGGCTGCTGACTTTTGGAGACCCGCCCTCCAAAAAAAAGGCTTTCTCTTCTCAAGAATTCTCCCCGCGGAGCCCTGCCTCTCAACGTCCCCTAGGACTGGCCCTAACTTTGTCCCCAGCTCTCACCCACCAACACCCATCCTTAACCCTAACCTTACCCTCCTGTGAGGCCTGGGCAGCTGGAGGTGAACTTCGGCTCTCCTGGTGGCTGTCCCAGCGTCCCCTCAGCCCCTCAGGCCTGCTGAGGACCCCGCGGGCACGCTGCTCTCCTGAGCAACCACACCAGCATCCGCCAGCGGTGAGATGCTGGAGAACGCCAGCCACTATCAAGGGCTCCCCCATGTGCTGAATCCACCCCGCTCTCTGAAACCCACGGGCCAGCGGGGTCGCACTCCCTGAGGGCCCCAGGGCAGGATCTCTCCTGGCTTCTCTGGCCTCTGGGGGCTGCCGGCAATCCTTGGCCTCCTTGCCTGCGTCGCTGGCTGTCCTCTCTCTGGGTCCCTGTGTGGTCACATGGTCTTTGTACCCATTTGCCTGTCATTGGCTTCAGGGCCCAGAGGGATCTCGACCTGACTTGACACCATCCACAAAGACCCCGTTTCCAAACAAGATCATGCTCACAGGTTCTGAGTAGACATGGATTTGGGGGGGTGGACACTCTTGGACCCGGTGTGCTCCCCGTGAGCCTGCACTGGGCTGCACTTTCCATGTTTCCCGACGCCATCCTCACAGCAGCCCACAGATACTCCACGGCCAAGGCCACAGTGCATGTTCCCATGCACGGAGAGGGCGCAGAGGTTCAGAGCCGTGGAGAGGCGAGTGTCCCTGGTCACGCAGCTGGAGCGACAATGACGCTGCCATCCGAGCCCCAAGCAGCTGACTCTGGAGCTCTCTGGCTCTGTTGAAACCTCTAGAGTGTCTGGCCCTCCATGCACTTAGCCCAAGAGCAGCCCGAGGGAGAATCCTCTGGCTCGCAAAGCTCATTTCTTTGGGGCACTTATGTCTAGAGCCTCCTTCCAAGCAGACAGACCCAACCAGCCCGTGCTGGGGGCACAAGGGACTGAAAGGCGATCTGGGCAAATCGGTGGAGACAACACAGGGCATCGGGTGCCAGGCCTGCTCGGAGCTCCGAGGTCTGCTTTGGGGTGAAGACAGAATTGTGCACTTTACCGGGCTTAATTTTATGTGAGTTTTACCTAGAATTTTTTTCTGTCTTCACATTTTTCCTTTATCAAAAATCTCACCACTAGAGTTAGCCTTCGGTCTTGAGGCGCTAGAAAGGCCACCACCGGGGTCCCTTGTTTCGTCGGAGACGCGGTGTCCAGGAGCCCCAGGGTAGAATGCACATATGTCTCCTGAGAGGTGGGGAGAGAGAGCCAGGCTACCACCAGAGCGGGGCGGGGGTGTCTCCTTGGCCAGCTGTCCCTGTACAAAGCACAGGGACGCGGTGCCGGACAGGTGAATTTAATGGTGTTTCTGGGAAAGGAATATAGAAAAAGGGAGCACAGCCGGGAGGCAGAAGGTTGAAGTCCACCTGCTTCTCCTGTTTTGGCTGCTGGCCAATCCGGCACATCCCTGTCCTCACTCCATCAACTGTCCCCAGGCCCCTGCCCATCCCCCCCCCCCCCAGGGGAGCGGGGTGGCTGAACTGTCAGCCCCGGGAGCATAGCTTCCTGTGTATTTGCCGAAAGGTCTGATACAGCAATAGCTCAATTTTATTGATCGTGTCAATGGCAATAATTCAAGAAAGCTATTTAAATTCACGGGAGGAAGCCAGAGCAATTATCCGCGTCTGCCTCAGATTCTCCATCATTTTTGTTGTTGGCTATTGAGCATGGAGACAGACATTTTGTGTAAGGCTGATGTGACAGCACAGGGGGCTGGTGAGGGCTGGGGTTTTATTTGCAGCCCAGGAGAAAAAAATCATAATCAACAGTTCGCCAGATGTAAATCTATATGCGCAAAGGTTTACGGGGCGTTATCACGGGGCGTGCGGGCACCCAGCGGTTTAAATTCATTTTGTCCCTAATCCCAGCCAAATCCCCTTGGCATATTCCCGCAGTCCCTATTTCAGCACATAATAACATTGTGATTTGTGATGGAGCAGGTGATTTTTTTTTTTTTTGCAGTCTTTCCCCTGTAGTTAAACTTTAATGAAAACTTAAATCACACCAGAATTCTCGCGGGTGACAAGCAGATGAGATCAGTAGAAGGCACGGCGAGCCTGGCTGGGTGGGCTGTGAGGTGGGGGGGATGAGAGGGAAGAGGACCCCACCCCCCCGCCACCACAGTGCCTTGCACCCCATCCCACAGCATCCTCTCTGGGCAGGAATCATGATTAATTCAGCTCTAAATCCCTGGCTCCTGGCATAGTGCCTGGTACACAGCAGGTGCTCAATGAATAATTGAACAAGTGCATGAGCTGGGTGGGTTGCTTACTTTACAGGGTGGTTGGCCAAACTCCGTTGCTCCTGGATATCATGATGTCATGGTATTTTCTCTGTCTGTGCTGGACATCTTCTGTTTGCCTCTTCAGGTCTGCTCTCCACCCTTTTCTATTCTGATCCCTACGGGCTGACTCACGTAGGCTGTATCCCCTGGGGTCCTCAGCCCTCTGGTATCTAGGGGAAGCCAGCCAATGGGAGGCACCAGCTGGAGGTGGGAGGCAGGTGGAGAAAGAGGCCGGGGTATTTATTCCCCAGTTCTCTATCTGCCTGCCTCAGATTGACTGCGTCCCTCCTATTGGGAGGCTCTTATAGGAGGCTCCTCTCCTAGCACCCCTCTTTAGGGTCCAGTAACACACTCACCCATGCGCCCTTCAGCTGCATTAACAGCTCCTCACCTTGCTGATGGGGAGAGGCTTTAACAGGCCCTGCCCATACTTTTACAAATAGTCGCTTTGTTAGCTTTTCTCCATTTCCCACCTGAGGGTGCCCTCTGTTTTTTTTGTTTTTTTTTTAAAGATTTTTTATTTATTTATTTGACAGAGAGAGACACAGCGAGAGAGGGAACAGAAGCAGGGGGAGTGGGAGAGGGAGAAGCAGGCTTTCTGCAGAGCAGGGAGCCCGATGCGGGGCCCGATCCCAGGACCCTGGGGTCACGACCCGAGCCGAAGGCAGGCACCCAACGACTGAGCCACCCAGGCGCCCCTTGCCCTCTGTTTTTTATAGGGATCCTAACTGATAACATAGCTAAGCCATTATGTTCTAATGATTATCTTTTTAAAGTAAGTTCATGTGTTTTCACTCAAGTACCGACTTTGTCTTGCTGCAAGTCAGCAGTTCTCAAAGTGTAGTGTCAGACTAGCGGCCTCAGAATCACCTGGGAGTTCATTAGAAATGCAGATTCTTGGGCCCCACCCGGACCTGCTGAGTCCGACGCTCCCAAGGTGGGCTCAGCTACCTGTGTTTTCACAAATCCTCCCCGGGGGTTTTTGACTCACGCTCAGGCCAAGAACTGCTGCTTGGTTAATTCTCGCAAATCATAGGTTTGGTGTGTGTGATCCACACTAGTTACCCTCCTAATATCCATTCTCTACTTTTTTTTTTTTTTTTTAACTAATAAAACCATAATTTCGTACAGGACAGCAGTGTGTCTAGTTTAAACTCTACCTTTCCAGCTTCCTCTGCAGATAGGGGGTTGCCCATGACACAGTTCTGGCCAAAGAGACCAAAGAGATGGAATGGACGTCATTGGTGGCGCTTCCATGAAAGCTGTTTAGAAAGTGGAGAGGGGCACCTGGTGGCGCATTCGGTGGCGCATCTGGTTCTTGGTTTCAGCTTGAGTCGGGTCTCAGGGTCCTGGGATTGAGCCCTGTTTTGGGCTCCCCACTCAGTGGGGAGTCTGCTTGTCTTTCTCTCTTGCTCTCTCTCTCTCTGCCCCTCCCCCTGCTCACACTCTCTCTCTAAAATGAATGAATAAATCTTATAAAAAAAAAAAAGTGGAGAGTAGGGGTGAGGAGCAGAAGAAGCTGGTGCCAGATTTTTTACCCTTTGCTCTTACCGCTCTTTCTGGCTGGAATTAAGATGCAATGCTGGAGGTAGAGCAGCCCCCTTGTGACCATAGGTGACCATTAGAATGAAAGATTTTAGATAAGAGACTGAATTTTGATAGCATGGTGGAGCTCTCTCTTAACAAAGAGACGGCTTATTTGGGGGAAGCTACTGTTATTTGAGTTTTCTGATACATGTAGCCAAATGCAAGTCATAGGTAAAATAAGTATACAACTGTGACAATAAAAAGTGTTCATTGGTGTGTGCCACTCCGAATCGTCTTGCAGGTCACAAAACCCTGCTTGGATTAGAACGTCATTGTTAAAGGCAAGATGCACTATAGATTGGCAAAAAGAGGCTTGCCTGACACGGATCTGGGTACACAACAGATTCTGGGTTTTATGTCTCTGTTTATACCTACATTCTGGCAAAAGGGGATTTGAAAAATTTTCTGGAGTCAAGTTAAGCTGAAATTACTTTGGAAGAGGAACCAAGGAGATCTGGGTGGTATCAAATGACATTTTCTCCATCATCAGCAGCACTGTCATCATCATCAATCACAAAATCTCTAGAATGGCCACTGTTTACAGGGCCATGTGCCAGATACCAGGGACTCCAAAGGCACTAGTGGCCCGACCTAAGCTTCCAAGTTGCTCACTGTGCAGGCAAGAGGAGAGACCAAGAGGTCACAGGAGCTGGGCAATCAGGGAAGACTGCGTGGAGGAAGTGGCATTTGGATTGGCAGTCAGGGGAACAGAGACTGTCAATTAACTGAATATCTATTTATTCCAGGCATTGTGTAGGGGCTACTGGCCAGTCTCATAACTTCTCTGTGATAAAGGGATTACCACGAGGAAACAGGCTCAGAGAGGCAAAGTGACTTGCCAATGTCACACAGACTCTTAGGGGTAGAGGCTCAACTCTGAACTGTGAGAACCCAATCTAAGCCTATCAATATTATGAATGGGGCTCCCACAGGACATGGATAGATGCCAGGGAGGGGACCCTAACCCCAGAGAGACCACAGTCTTTTACTGCAGCCAATGGCTCAGAATCTACCGGAGCCCTCCAAAGAGTTTTTAATTATCCACATTTTCTAGAAGAGGAAACTGGTTCAGAGAGGTGAATCCACTTTCCCAGGGTCATATAGCTAGAGGAGCAGAGCTGGGACTCAGGCCTAGATCCATGGGGCTCCAGGGGCTCTGAGTGCACTGTGGATCCCAGGAAGGTTTCATGGAGGAAGAGGACTAGATTTGTTGTTGTTTTTGCTTGAAGGACAGTTTACTTTGTTGTTGTTGTTGTTGTTATTGAATTATTTTTTATTACCCCTCTTGCTTGTTAATCCCTTCAATCTCCACAACCACGTGGAGTTGGTACTATTTTTGACCCCACTGTGCAGAAAGGGAAACTGAGGCAGGTTGTTATCCAACCTCTCTGTTCTTTACTTTTTTGGGCACTTCTCTTATTCCCCATTCTGCAGGCAGCGCAGGGCCCTGGACAAGGTTTGTGTACAATTCCAGTGGAGTGTGAGCAGCAGGGGCTTATGTCTTGATCATCTGAGGCATTGCTTGTAACCGCCTAATCTCACTGATGGACTCCGTCATGCAACTCTCTTCTTCCTCTCCTCACGTCGTGGCTCCCGCAGGGCATGTCTATGGCCTGCCCTGCCCAGGCTCCCTCTTTCTGGAAGGAAATTCTCCCCTCCTGTGTCCCACTGGGGGAATCCCCGCTTCCTTGATCTTCACCTGTGTGGTTTGAGTGCGTGAAACTCTGCCCCATCACCACAGCCATTGGTCTAGGGGTAGTCATGTGACCTAGTCATGTGGCCCAGGCTGAGCCAATGAGAACCTTCCCTGGGACTTGTGCTGGAACCACTTGGGAAAAAGATCTCTTTTCCCACCGAGTTGTTACACCAGTGGGATGTAATTGAAGCTGCCTGAGAAGGAAACCAGCCTAGAGGAAAGTAGCACCAAGAAGGAGGGACCGATGACATGATTTGTGCCCCTGAATCCAGCTATGTCTGAAATCTACCCTGGACTTTTCGGTTGCACGAAATAAGAAATCTGAGAGTTGGCATTCTATCTCTGGTTCGCTGATTGTCCTGACGCATTCAGCCTCATTTCTAAGATTCCTATTCCCCGTCCCCAGCCTGGGGCATTTCTGGTCGCAGCAGACTTTGCTGAGGTTTGGGAGCGAGGGAGGGGTTTTATAAACCATGCGGCTCAGCCTCCCTGCCTTTCCTGTTTTTCTGTCCCCTTCCCCCCTCCTCCCCCAGAGACAACATCTCCTAAACTTTCCTATGCTGCCCCCCGCCCCACCAAGCTTGGGCTCCCGTCACACATTTCCAAACTTTCATCATCGTGTCTTAGTGAGGAAATGGTTATCCACTCTTTCCCCATACCCTGGCCTCATAGAACAACCAGCTTTGGCCTTCACGATGTCCACTTTTCTTTCCCCTTTGTGAAGAGGCTAAAGGCGTGAAAAGGTCTAAGTTCAAGTGCCAGCCCAGCCCCTCTATTCAGCAGCTGTGTGACCCTGGGCAGGTTACTTAACCCTCTCTGTGCCTCCTAACGTGGTCTGTAAAATGGAAATACAGATGAGGCCTTTTTCTTAGGTCTGCTGTGAGGATTAATTGAGCGAATTTATGGAAAACACTCAGAAGCAAGCCCTGCTCTGAAGTGTTTGTTATACAGTTATTAAGAGGAGGCAATGGGGTGCCTGGGTGGCTCAGTTGTTAAGCGTCTGCCTTCGGCTCAGGTCATGATCCCAGGGTGCTGGGATCCAGCCCCGCATCGGGCTCCCTGCTGGGCGGGAAGCCTGCTTCTCCCTCTCCCACTCCCCCTGCTCATGTTACTGCTCTCACTATCTCTCTCTCTGTCAAATAAATAAATAAAGTCTTAAAAAAAAAAAAAAAAGAGGAGGCAATGTAGGAATTCATGCCCCCGCTGAAATGAATTACACTACCTCCCTTAGAAGGCAGAAGCAGTTACCATTCCTCCAACCCAGTGCATCTGGGGTTTCTTCTGCCCAAACAGAAAGGAGAGCCCTGAGAGGTTATGGGGTCAGGGAGGCAGGTTAGGGGAACCTCACACGTGGAGGGGCAGCCTTCGGACTTGAGTCCTGGGAATCAGGAGCTGTTACTGGTCTTGGAGGAGGGAGAGGAGGTGTTTCAGTTTGCCGTCTGGGGCGGTATGCAGTGGTGCCACATTCTTGCTATAACTTAAGGACTCCAGCCATCCGGCTCCAGCAGTGGGTAATAAAGGAGCCCCGGCTCGGTGTGAGCTGAGAGCCGCCGACAGCCTAACCGCTGACGGGGAGATGAAAAAAGGACTCGATCAAGCTAACAGCCCTTCCTGGCTGCCCTGCGGCGATTGCGCTTTGCACGGAGCTGGCGAAAATACTGGCCCTTGAAGTGTTCTCGCTCTCCGGGGAGCAGCTGCGAGAGGAGGGGCGACCGCTGGGCCAGCCTGGAGGGTGCGAGGCGCTGGGTGCTGCCCGGAGGGGGGTTTCCTCCCCGCCTGCCCGAAGTAACCACATGGAGCCGCCGTGCTCTTTATGTGTGGTGGTCTCACTTTACTCCACTGGGCAGACGAGGAAACAGGCTCAGAACTGGAGCGCGGCCCGTTCGAGGTCATATGCGGTCATATGCCTGGGAAGTTCCAAATGTGGGCCGCGTGTGCCTGACTCCAAATTCCGGGTAATTGTTGTGATGCTGCCGGCCTCGCAGATCAGTGAGGAAGGGGGCGGAGGAGCCGGTGTGGGATGGGGAAGCCGATTTGGGAAGCAACTTAGGGAAGGCTGAGCCTGGGGGGGGGGGGGGGGGGCTTTGCAAGCGAGATGAGGGTGACCTGCATGCAGAAGGAAGAGGGCTGTGTGTGTGTGTGTGTGTGTGTGTGAGAGAGAGAGAGAGAGACAGAGAGAGAGACAGAGACAGAATTATTAGCCTCTTTCTTGATTCTTCAGAATTCCCTGATGTCCCAGACCGCTTCCAAAGCTGTGAAATATCCACTCATTCATTCATTAAACATATACGTATATTTAACTGAGCGCCTACTACATACCAGGCATTATGCTAAACTCTGGGAAGTCTAGCAGAGGACAGGACAGAGCAAATCAGATCCTTCATGGAGTGTGTATACTAGTTGCGAGGCAGAGAGGAAAAAAGGTAAATCATCAAGGAAGGACCCCCCCCCGCAAAAAAAGGGTAAACAACAAAGAGCAGAGTCTCAGGATTAAGGCAGGGGTGGTAAGATAGAAAGTCACTGGCATGGATGGGGAAGGGCCACTTTAAATAAGATGAGCTTGGAAGGCTTCTTGGAGGAGGTGATGTTTGAGCTGGAATATTTTTGATGTTTCTGTGTGTCAGGAAAAAGCCGAGGGCTGGGCACCTGCAGGCTGGGACTGGGTGAGAAAACCTCTGACCGCCTTCATCTTCACCAGAAACCCTTCAGATGACTGCAACTGCAACTGAGGTCTTGCCTGCAACTTACGGGGAGACCCTGAGCCAGCGTCACCCCCTAAGTCACTCCCAGATTCCTGACCCCCCCCCCCCCCAGAAGCTGAGATAATACTTAATTGTCTTTAAAGCTGCAAAGTTTGGGTGCATCTTGTTACGCAGCAACGGGTAACTACTACAAGGGCCACCTTGGAGGGAGAGGTTCTTTTTGAGTGAGAAAATCTTTCCTGGAAACTCACCAGCTGTTGACCGCATTGTGTCACATGATCGGGACTAGACCAATCTCTGGCAGGGGGCGTGGTCATCTTGAACCAATCAGGATGCTCGCCCTGGGGCTGGCTCTCCAGGACCAGGGAAGGTGGCAGATCCTGGAGCGAAACCAGGGAAGAGGGTGTGTGAGCACTTCCTCCTGTCCTCCAAAGCCTGGTTTAACCCCCAGTACATCCTTCAATGTCAGCAACTACCACGTATTGAGCACTAACTGTATGCCTGGGTTTTCACCTGCACGGAGCTCTGGCTCCACCGTATTGTCGCATCTACTTGCCCTCATCTTAGCCTTTGCACGAGCTGGTCCTGCCACTCGGCGTGTCTTTATGCCCCTGTTGCCAGTTCAAGTCCCGCCCTTCCCGCAAGGACCTCAGGCTCCACCAAGACTCCCACCCAGAGATTACGTGGACAGATCTGGTGATTTCATCACTATCACCGCCCACACTTACCCATCATGTGCACTTGTTGATTTGTCTGTAGTTGGTCTCTCTTCTGCTAGCCCCGTTAGAACGAAAGCTCCAAGAGGGCAGGGATGGGGTGGGTCTTGTTACCCCTTTCTCCTTAGAAGGAGTCTGGCCACTTGGGTTCCCATCCTGCTCCTCTGGTTATTGGCTGTGTGGCCTTGGGCAACCTGCTTTGACCTCTCTGTGCCTCGGTTTCCTCATCTGCAAGTAGGGAGGATAATAGCACTTTCCTCACATGGGTGTGGTGACGATTCAGTGAAACTGGTGTATCCAAGTGCTTGGCATTTAATATGCTCTCGTTAATGAATTAATAAGTTAGACAGAGCCTCCTCTCCTCCACTGTTGGAGGCTGACTCCCTTTGCTGTGGGCTGGGGCTCAGGAGAGAGATGTTCTCTCTCTCTCTCCCTCCCTCTCTCTCTCTCTCTCCTGCAGTTACTGGCAGTCACCCTGGCTTTGATCCAAAGGGTGAGTTCCAAGTCTCATGGGCTGGCCAACCCTGACCATGATGCCGATGATTGGACCCTGAGTCCCTGAGTCCCTGAGTCCCTGGCAAGAGACTGCCTTTCTTGAATGTGTGCTTCTTTCCAGACAAGATGTGTGACAAACGCTTCCTTCCTCAGGCCCCTCCACGCAGGAGGCCTTCCCATGTGTCGCCGAAGGGTATACACCTGGGCCCAGGCCCGGGGAGCAGGAAAGCAGGCCAGGCTCGATAGAAGTCAGACCCCAGGTTCCCTCGGCTTCTCCTTTCCATTCAGTGCTGCCCTGGGGAATTTCTCTTGGGGCCAGGACTCTGGGTTCTTAGTAATAATAATAGAAATAACAATGACGCCATTTGCGGAGATCTCCCCATGTGCCCGGCTCTGTGCCAAACAGATTGTTTTCAGGAACTGACCCAGCGGGCCTGTGAATGGGTCATAGCGTCACCCCCACTTTACTAATGAGGATGCCGAAGCACCACTGAGGGCGAGGCCCTGGCCCCAAGGGGACACCCGGGAACGGAAGCCTGGAGTCTGACAAGCTGGAGACATTCTTTTTTTTTTTTTTTTTTTTTTTTTAAGATTTTGTTTATTTGTCAGAGAGAGAGAGAGAGCACAAGCAGGGGGAGAAGCAGAGGGAGAGGGAGAAGCAGGATTCCCGCTGAGCAGGGAGCCAGACGTGGGGCTCGATCCCAGGACCCTGAGATCATGACCTGAGCCGAAGGCAGATGCTTAACCGACTGAGCCACCCAGGTGCCCCAAGCCGGAGACATTCCTGAGGGCTGGGCAGTGAGCTGGCGTGACCACAGCTGAGAACAGGAAGACTCTGGGCTTGTGGTTGGGCTGACCTGGGTGAATCTGGCTCCTTACCCACCAGGCAAGTTCTTAGGGCCCCAGCCCCTCAGTGTCCTTATCAGTGAGATGGAACTGGATGTGGCCCCCCCTTTTGGCTGTTCAGAGCATTGCAGGAAAAATGACCCTGGAGCCCTCGGTATACATGCTGTATGTGTATGCCTGGCAGACAGTAGATACTCAGTAAATGAGAGCTGGAAAGACAGCAGGAGGATGTAATTCCATCAAATATCCTTGAAAGCAGGCCCCTTGCTGTCCCTCACTTTTTTCAAGGTGCAGACTTTGAAGAACCAGTTACTTTCAAGTGGGAATAAGAAAGAGAAAGGAAGAGAGAAAAGAGCACCAGGTATGATTTTTGGTTGCAGGTAATGGAAAACCTAACCCAGTGTTGTAAACAAACAGGGTTTAATTTTCCCATACAAAAAGAAGTTCTGGGAGGCGGGAGAGTTGGTTCCAAAGCTCTGGCCTTTCTGGGTTGCTGTCTGTGCTTCTCCTGGCCTTTCCCTCAGAACACAAAGTAGCGGCCATGACTCCAGGCATCACATCCACATTCAAAGCAGGAAAAAAGGGCACAGGGGACATTAACTCTCTTTGCTTTTTTTTTTTTTAAATCAAAGGAAGCAAAACATTTCCCACCATCTCCCCAGTTGCCTTCTGCTTCCATTTCATTGGCCAGAACTGCAAGGGAACCTGGGAAAGCAGATGGTTAGCTTTTTTAGACCTGGGGTAGATGCAGGCATGGAGAGAAGGCTGTGAAAGGGTGGTGGGTCAGTCACAGTGTCTGTCACAGAGAGCCCACTCATTGCCAATTTCTTTGAATTTGGGACTTGGGACCTTGGAGCTGAGTCACCTGAGTTCAGATCCTGGCTCTTGGCCATTTTCTAGCTGTGTGACTCCGGCAAGTTACTTAACCGCTCTGTACCTCAGGTTCCTTCTCTCTAAAATGGCAACCACATTAGTACGTCCCTTGGTGGGTCCTTATCTGAATGAAATGTTAATTTCACATATAAAGTACCCAGCACATACAAAGCGCTATATAGGTATTAGCTGCCATTTTCCCCACTGTCTCCCCTCCCAGACCCCATGGCGGATGAAAACCGACACAGGTCAAATTGTCCTGGTTTTTATATGACTCATTATGGATTAACACATGCACCAAAAATATACCTTGTAGGGTGATGGAGACCTGGCCAACTCCGCAAGGCAAACTGTCGCATCCCAGGTTTGCCTTGCAAATTCCCTCATATAAAGCCAGGAGAGAGAAACAAACAGCTCAGCCTTTTCTCCATCAACCAACCAGTCGACTTCCTCCTCCTTTATGGAGGGCACAGGGCTACACAGAATATTACTTAAAAGAATAGAAAAGGCATTCCAGAATCCAGTGCTAATAAAATTACTCTAAAAGCATTTCTCCCCTGTTCGAAGTTAACTCGTTCCTAATGATGATAAACTCCCCCGCTGCTGCCTGGCCCTTCCAGGGCCGAGGAGGCCAATGATCCTCCAAAGGAGTAGATTTCGGTCTCTCGCCAGGGTCCTGGTTTTCTAGGGGCTCTGAGGTAGTCTGGGCACCAGAAGCACCAGTTTGGTTATTGGCAGGAGGCAAGTGCTGGGGGGCATTTAGAGGCTGTCTGTGTGTGCTGTCCTGGGGAAGGAAATGGGAGGCCTGCTGTCTTCTGACCTCCTGGGTTCCTCTTTATGAGCTTTCAAAAACAAAGGCTGCGGGGAGAAGACAATACACTATTGACGGGTACCTGAGGAAGATGCTGGAATGTTTGGCTCATTTCAGCTGGATGAGACCCAAATCCTGGAGGCTGTTCTGCAGATTGGATACTTGGAACAATATTCTGGTTTTCACTGGGTGAGTCACTCTTGGGAGACAGAGAACTGTGCTGTTGGCAGTTTCGTTCTGAGTTTACGACAACTCATGCCCTTCCTTCCTCACCCCCTTTATGTCAGCTCAAAAAAGCATTCAGTACCTGAAGTGGAGAGAGGCCTGGTTTCTCTTGATCTTCTCCAGGGAGACTCTTAGTAGGACTTTCTTTGGAGACATGGACAAACTGTGGTGTACCTAGGGTTGCTTTGTGAATTACCAGGCACCATTCCTGTGGGAACGAGTCAGGGGGCTTTGAAGGTTTGACATTCTGGAGTCCTTGGATGTGCAGCTGACCAGCAAAAGGAATGTTTCACCCTCAGGGCCGTTTTGGAGCTGGGGACATTCCGGACCATAGCGCTGGGGCCTGCATTTACTTTCTCTACCAACACAAGCTCGGATGCAGTCTAGAGTCTGTGGGTGACAGGACAACTCAGACCTCCTGCCCATTAAGCCCAGATCTTACTGGTTTTCCCACAAGTGCTCACCGTATCACATACAAACTATAGTGCACATTCCAATGAATTACATCCTAAGAGTTCAAGGTGGTCACAAATGGACCATTTTGCCCCAAACAGTCATGATAGTTCCACGCTGTGTGTTCAGGGCTATTGAGCACAGCACAGGCATTACAAATGATGGGGTGACCCGTGTGTTCGGCATGAAATAATGTCCCAGGCAAGCAGTGACATGAAAAAAACAGTCATGGAACAATATAGAACAGAAAATGGGAAGAAAAAAAAAGAAACACGAAAAAAAGTTAAAAATAAAATCAAGAACTTTTCTGTTCAGAGGTGGTATGGCAAAGTGGTCGATGGTGAGGGTCAAAGTCAGACTGTCTGAGTCCGCCCCTGTTCCACCACTGGCTAGCCCTGGCCCTCTCTGAGCCTCAGTTTCTCTGTCTGTAAAATGGGGATAATAGTAACACCTTCGGGGGATTGCCGGGGGCCGACTACCAGGATCTGTTAAATAAAGGAATCCAGCCCTTCTGAAGGTCATCCACCGCTCCTGCCTGTGGTTATCACCTCTACACTGGGGGTCGGAACCAGGAGGGTAAGGATCTCCTTCCCACCACATTCTAGAAATTTTGGAACTTCTTAGTGTCAGCACATGTGGATTATATGTATACACTTTTAATAATAATAATAATAATAAAATTAGTAATGCTATTTGTAAAGGGTTACTATGCAGGACATTAAGATGTCCCGACCCACTGAGGGGCCATCCTGCATGTTGCGGAGTTGGGGTAGGGGAGGGAGCGCTGGGCAGCTCAGCCCGTCAGACAGGGCCGTGGGTGGGGGCAGGCTGCCTGGTAAAGGAGAGAGGGGCCACTGGACATTTATCAGAGTTGGGTGGGGAGATGGCTTTCCTCTTGAGAGGCCCCTCTCATGTTACCTGGTGGCTTTAGGACAGAAGGCCTTTAGCCAAGCAGGTTCCTTCCTGCCCGGTGTGATGAGCTGAGATTAAAGGCTCTGTTGACGCACAAAGGAATAGTTTCATCTGGAAAATTCCATGGCATGGTGAGGCTTGCCAGGCCTTTAACACAGGGGCCTGGGGATTCCTGAGTGTTCACGAAGAGCCCAGAGGGATGGGGTGGAAAGGGGTCTGTTCAGTTGTGTGGTTAATTTTTATTGAGCTAGACCTACTATGTGCCAGGCCCCATTCTAGGCACCGAGGACATGGCCAAGAGATGAATAAATGAATGTGAGAATTCTAGCCAGTTGTGGGTTCTATGAAGATGATCAAAAATGTGATGGGATCAAATGTGACTGAGTGTTGGGCGTTGGGGGTGCATGTCCACTTTCAGCCGTGTGGCTAGAAAGTCGTCTCTGAGGAGGTGACATTTGCACAGAAATCTGAATAGAATAACGGAGCCAGCTCGAGTGTCCATGGGAAGAGCATTCCAGCAGAGGGCAGAGCAAGGCGCCGAGGCTGTGGGGGGCTTGGCAAGTTCTGGAAAGAGCAAGGAGGTTGGAGTCGCTGGAACCGGATAGTTTGGGTGGGGTTGGGGGAAATGGTAGGAATGCAAACTTGTTTGGAAATGGGGTCTGTGCAGATGTGATCAGGTTAAGATGAGGTCATTAGGGTGGGCATTAATCCAGCATGACCAGCGTCCTTATCGGAAGGGGGGAGACACAGGGAACGTCACATGCTGAGGAAGGTGGGGGGGGGCGGAGGGACGCAGCCACAGCTAGGAACACCTGGGGCCACCAGAGGCTGCAAGAAGCAAGGAAGGACCCTCCCCTGCCCACACCTTGGTTTCGGGCCTCTGACCTCCAGAGCTGTGCTCTAGGCCACCCAGCTCAGGGGTGGCTGGGGGTTTGGGGGGGTGCTTTGTTATAACAGCCCTGGGGTGCTAGCACACAACATTTAGCAGGGGAGGGTGCTAAGGGCCTGAGGGGTGCCACGACCAGCCACAGCCACACGGCTGGTCAAGGTCACAGTCAGGACTTGAACTTGGCCACACCTCTGTGCCAATCCAGTGTAGCTGCCCCTCCGTCCCCCATCCCCCCAACCCC
Source organism: Halichoerus grypus (assembly GCF_964656455.1). Taxonomy (NCBI): domain Eukaryota; kingdom Metazoa; phylum Chordata; class Mammalia; order Carnivora; family Phocidae; genus Halichoerus; species Halichoerus grypus. The sequence continues at coordinate 90,338,053 of NC_135724.1, read as the reverse complement.
CGTGCTCTCCCCACTCTGCAGGGTTAGAGCTTCTTCCAGGCTCTGGGGATCTTGTCAAATGCAGGTTCCAGCTCAGTAGCTTGGTTGGGGGGCGGGCTGAGGCTGGCTCCCTCCTGAGGCCGATGCTGCTGGTCTAGGGACTGGGCTTTGAGCAGCAAAGTACTTGAGGATGACTTCCACTTCTACCTCACAGACGATTATGTTGTTCAGTATTCATCCCTCAGGAACAATGACTCAGTCCAGTTCAGGGGTGAATCCCAATTAATCTAGCCAGGAGTCAGCAAACTGATTTTCTGTAGAGTCAGATAATAATTCTTTTAGGCTTTATGGGCCACACCATCTCTGTTGCAACTATTCAGCTCTGCTGTTGTAGCATGAACGCAGTCCTATGTAAAAAAAATGTGTGGCTGTGCACCGATAAATCTTCATTTACAAAACAGACTTGGGGCCGGATTTGCTGACCCCTGGCCTAAGCCAATCCATGGCTGCCCTATGCCCCTTGCCAGGGGTTTACATGACCCAACTCTAGCAAGATAAGTGAGGGGGGACTCCACGGGAGGTTTATGGGGAATCTTTCCTGGCTCTTTAAAAAGAGAGAAACATGGGGCGCCTGGGTGGCTCAGTTGGTGAAGCAGCTGCCTTCAGCTCAGGTCATGATCTCAGGGTGGAGCCCTGCATTGGGCTCCCTGCCCAGCGGGGAGTCTGCTTCTCCCTCTCCCTCTGCCCCTCCCCCTCTGCTTGTGCGCTCTCTTGAGCGCGTGCTCTCTCTCTCAAATAAATAAATAAAACCTTTAAAAGAAAGAGAGAGAGAGAAACACGAGGAAGAGATGACTGGCTCATCTTTGGCTGCCGTTTGTCCTGGTGGGATGTGATGACTGGATCTGCTGCAGCCATTTTGGGACCTTGAGGGGCATGAGCTACATTGAGGGTGGCAGAAGACAGGCAGGGAAAGACCCTGGTCCTGACACCACCACTGAGCTGCTGAATCAACCTGCCCAGAAGCTCCTTCAGTAGGAATTCTTATGGAAAATATAAACCGGCATGATTATTAAAGGTGTTTGAATTGGAGTTTTTCTGTTATTTGCTGCCCAAGACAGCCTCCTGCAGGTGCCCCAGGCCGTTGAGCTGCTAACCTCCTCTTCCCCAAGTTAGCACCCCCTTCCTTAGGCCCTGCGGGCAGTGACCCACGCTGAATCGAGAGTCTAGAGATTTGACTCCCTGCCCAAATCTGTGTGACTTTGACCAAACCAGTGGCCTTCCATCTGTAAAAGGAGGGCAACTCTACTGGTCAGACAGGTTTGCTGTGAGGTCCTGGGCAGGTAAAGTAGCAACAGCTAGGACAGTGACTAACACGGTCGGGGTCCACCCACACACCCTGGCTCTCTTGCTCCCGTCCTGCAATCCCCAGTGCCTTGCTCCTAACTGCCTGTACTCTTGCCTAGCTTCTGTGTATTAACTGATCTGATCCTCCTAAGGACTCTCCGAAGTGGGCACTATTATCCCATATTGCAGGAGGGGAAACTGAAGGCCAGAGAGGTTGAGTAACTTGTCCAGGGTCACACAGCTTGTCTCACTCCAGAGTTTGTGTCTTAACCATTGTTCTGTACTATGTGATGGAGTTCTGGGGCCAGAAATCCTGGGTTTGAACATGGACTATGACCCTGCACGAGTACTGTTGCTCCTTTGGACCTCAGTCTTTCATCTACTAAATGGGCTACATGAGAATTAAGTGAGTAACATTTGTAAAGGGGTAAGGACCCAGTACACATCAGCTGGTATTTTTTATTATTGAGAGGGATGTCTCTGAGCCGGCTTTGCCTGGCTGGCATGGTGAGTGGGTGAGGAGCTCTCAGGCCCCCAGGGGACCCCTGTGGGAGGAGAAGGGAGAGGTGGCCAGCTGAGCCCCAGCCCACCAGTGCGCAGGAGGGGCGGACGGACCCGAGCGGAGGGAGGGCAGCCGGAACCGTTGCCATGGCAGCAGCCTCCAGCACCCTCCCGGTGGTCTGAGGATCCTGGGGGGGGTCTCCACCCACCTCCCCCGCTGAGGGCAGCCGGGTGGCTGGGGGGCCTGCGTACCCAGGGGCGGCCTCTGGTTCGAAGCGTATGTCACTCAGTTATGACCCACGAGGGCGGCCGCACAGGGAAACCTCAGGGCTGCCCCCGAGGCCCAGTTAGCACCACGAGGCTCCCCCAGAGTGGCGGGGGTGGTCCCTGAGGCCGGCCCCGCGAGGGAAGCCGACCGTGCGTCCGTCCAGGAGGCAGGAGCAGGTGAGACTTGAATCCAGCTCAGTCACTGTCTAGCTGGCGGCCTTGGGCAACTTACTTTATCTCTCCGGGGCTCAGCTTCATTATCGAAGAGAAATAAATAAGTCATGAAACGGGCCCAACAGAACCTGCCATACAGGGTCGCTGTGGGGACCACGTGTCTGCAGGGGCTCTGCGGCCATCCTTCCCCAAGCGTAGCCCTGACTTCCCGAACGTGCTGCGTGCTGGGTGCGTCGTAGGCACCTTGGGCACGAGCCCTAGAATCCTCCCCAGTCCGCGATGCTGTTCTGTCAGTGTTGCTCCTACCTGACAAATAGGGAAACTGAGGCACAGGGAGGTTAAGTTACCTGCCCCAGCAAGGCTTCTGCTTCCCGCAGTCCTTCTCTGTTTCACTGAACAGGGGCCCTCACATAACACCCAGGACACATGAGCAGGCATTTATTGGGCACCTACTGAATGCAGGCATGGCTCTGGCCATGGGGCTGAGTGGAGATGAATGGGGCGGAAACAGCACACAGCCCAGAGACCCCGAGTTCCCTGCCTCCTCTAGGATTTCTTCATTCTGGCTTAAAGGGGGGTCAAGTGTGCCCCACAACCTCTGTCTCTCGAAGGGGCAGCAACACGCAGTCTAACAGTGATGATGGCCTCCAGCCCGTCTCTTCTGCCTGATCCTCCTTTTGGGTAAACAGTAGGTCAAATCAAGCTTTAAATTCCCTGCCAAGGTGTTTGTGCCCCCCTTCCCCCCACCCCACTCCTGCCAGATGTCCCCTCCCTGCCTCCTTCCCCGGGGACGCATGGACCCTCAGGGTGGCACGAGGGAGGGAGGGGCTCAAGTTCTAGGGCCGCCCTGGGGTCTCTGCTGGGCTGTGCTGGGGGGTGGCTGGGCTCTCTGCACTGGGAGCAGGGGCTCATCCTGCCCTGGAAAGAGCAGGCAGCAGAGAGCCCCTCCAGTTACCCCCCTCCCCCGCTCCTCCCAGACCCCCTGCTCCTCCCAGGTCTTGCTCCTGGCCGCTGCGGCCAGGCTCTGGAACCCTGGGCAAGGGCCTCTCTGAGCCTCAGCTTCCTTATCTGTAAAATGGGGCTGGTGATCCCTGCTCTGCTGCGAAACCCCGTCCTGTTTTGTGGATCTGAAATCATGTAGAGAAAGTGCTTTATAAACCAGAACCCTGTCCGTTTGACTCATTTCTGTCCCACCTTCCTGGCTCACCCAGTGCTGAGTGGCTGAAAAATATGTGAGTGTGAAACTCTCCTCCTTTTCTTTGTACTTCTTTCCCTCCCTCCCTCCCCCTCCCTCCCCCATCCTCCCTCTTGTCTCCCTCCCTCCTTCTTTCCCTCTCCCCTCCCTTCCCTCCCCACTTCCCTCCCTTCCCTCCCTCCTTCCTCCCCACTCCTGCCTCTCTCCCTCCTCCCTCTTTCCCTCCCCCTTCCTCCCCTCCCGACCCCCTTCCCCCCTTCCCTCCCTCCCCTTCCCTTCCTCTAGTCTCCCTCCCTCCTCCTTCTTTCCCTTCCTCCCCTTCCCTCCCTTTACTCCCCTCTCCCTTCCCTGCCTCCTCCCTTTCCCCTCCCTCCTCCTCTCCCTCCTCCCTCCCCCTCCCTCCTATTTCTTTCCTTCCCCTCCCCCTCCCTCCTCTTTCTTTCCCTCCCCCTCCCTTCCCCCTCCCTCCCCTCTCCTCCCTCCCTCCCTCCCTCCCTCTTTCCCCCTCCTTCCTCTTTCCTTCACTCTCTTCTGGCTTTTACAAAGAAGAAATCTGAGCTTAGAGCAGTGTCTCCCCCCCCCCCCCCCGTGGGGGCTCCGACCCCATAGTGGGCAGTGGAGACCCCAGAAGACAGCTCAGCCCTCCGGAGCCACAGGCAAGCGTGAGGAGAGAGCATTATTCTCTGTAATGTCGCGGTCATCTTCAGCACTTTTCATGTTCAAAGTGCTTCCTTGCCGCTAAATAATTAATTCTCGCCACACTCCCGTGTGAGGGAATAAATAAATGTCACTTGTACAGGGTGACTAAGCCCGCAGGGCGTCAAGGTTGACAGCTTCAGGCGCGCGGAGGGGTCGGCTGGGGACGCAGCATGCAGAGGCTCAGCCTGGACTCCAGGCTCGGGGAGTCCGGCCTCTCCTGTGCCTTCATCTTCCCGGCTGTGAAATGGGAATCATCCTGGTGCTCACGTCCCAGACTTACTGGGGCAAGTCCAAGTACAGCCTCCCAAATACAGGTGGAGGTTGGGCCCGAGGCTTCTTGCCTGGGATGCCCGCTGCACCCCCGCCCCCACGACCCCAGGGGTCCCCTTCCCCAGACTCCTCCCCTCCTCACCCCTGTCCCTCCTGGGCTCACTTGCTCCAGCCCAGGGGCCTCGACTCCCCAGGGCATTAGGCACACTGAGCCTGTCCACCTTGGGCCTTTCCCAGCCGTTCCCTTCCCCTGGGAGCCCGAGTGCTGGCTCCTCACTCCATCCCGGTCTCTGCTCCATGTCACTTCCTCAGAGAAGCCTTCCCTGATTGTCCCATCTAAAACGGTCAAATGGATAAGAATGTCATTGTCTCTCCCCTCACCCCTGTTTTCCTTCTGGCCTCGCCGCAGGTACTCACTGTTGCTCATCTGGGCCCCCTGCCCTGGAGACTGCGAGCTCTGTGAGGTCAGGGACCCCGTCCTCGCTCAGCACTGCATCCCTAGTGCCCGGCACATAGTAGGTGCTTAACAAATAGTCTGTTTACGGCTGTGTTCCCAAGGCCTGGAACAGCTCCTGGCACAGAGTAGGTGCTCAGTATACGTTTGTTTGATCGTGGACGCCATCAGCCGACACACAGTAGGTGTCTTATATGTATGTGTTTTGTTTGTGGCTGTATCCCCGACGGCCACAGAAGAGCCCAGCACATAGTAGGTGCTCAACAAATACTTGTTTTGTCCGTTACTGTATCTTCAGTGCCTCGCAGTTCGTATGCACTTGTGTCCAGTGAATGACAAAAGGCGTGGATGAAGTTGCATACAGGGCTGTGCCCTCCCCGCAAACCCAGAATCTTCCAGAACAGAGATGCCTACATCATGAGGCGAGAGGCAGGGCCCGAGAAGGGGCCGCAGCAGCTGGGCAGGGCCGTGTGTGCATCCGGTCATCGCGCTCTGAGGAGCAGCCCCCCCCCGGGCCTGCCAGGCCGCACATGGCTCCACCGCGCTCTGTCGGCTTTGGGGAGGCTCGCCCCAGCTCCAGGCCTGGCCGCGCTGGGGAGGGGGGGGCCCGCAGATGGCTAGCCATCTGGCCGCACAGAAGGCTGTCTGGGCCGGCGCCCCCGCACAGGCCCACGCTGTACTTCTCCTTCCTCTCTGTTCCGGGGGGCCGGTGGGGGGCTCCAGGGCAGAGCCAGGGGTCCCTGTCCCCTCGCCTAGACTTCGGGGTCTCATCAGGGCACCCTGCAGTGTGTCGAGTCTGCACCTGGCCCCAGGGTCCAGGTGAACTGGGCTGCGGGGCTGTCTAGAGGAGTGTGGCCAGGGCGCCGAGGGCGGGCTACCTAACCCCCACCCCAGACGGGGCCAGACAGCTGACTGTCCCTCCGCGCCCCCCCGCCCCCCTGGGTCAGCCGAGACCAGATGGTGCTGGTGTCGGCCCCCCAGGGCTCACTGCCGCGACCGGAGCACACAGAGGATGGGCAGGCAGGCCCCGGGGACAGAGGACAGGAGCGTGTCTGTGCGCGTGAGTGCGCCTCTGGGTGTCCGCCGATGGCTGGAGGAGGATGGAATTTGGCAATTCCCTGGTTCGTGCATCTGAGTGACGCACCGTTTGTGACTGAGTTCATGGAACGTGTGCGTGTTGATGTGCGTATCTCTGCGTGTGAGGATACACACACCTGTCTGTGTGTGTGCCTGTGTGTGGCTGTGTGTGCCGTCCGGGGGGTGTTTCTGCGGGTTTCACATTCAGGGGCAGCCTCCGTGCGGGGTCTGTGCGGGGCTGGTCTCCCCGCAGGTCTGAGTGTGCGCAGCACGGGTCTGTGCGCCGGCCAGCTTGTGGCTGCCTGGGCGCGGGCGAGCAAGCGCTTGCAAGAGGCCGGCACATCTGGTGTATCTGCGTGCATGTGTGTGTGAGTGTGTGTGCATCCATGCACTGCACGCATAGCCGTGTGTTTATGGACGTGTGGATGTGCGTGTGTACGTTTGGGTTTAGGGATGTGTGTGCACACGTGCGTGTGCGTGTGCGTGTGGGGGGTGTGGTGAATGTGTGTGCATAGCCTCATCAGAGCGTCGACACTGGGGCCAGACCACTTGGGTTCACATCCCAGGTCTGCCACTTAGCGGAACACGTGACTTTGGGCAAGTCACTTAACACCTTGGACTGTGGGAAAGCAGCGCAGCTCCTGAGTGGGCCCTGGAGATCTTGGGCTCTTCTTGGGGGTCGGAGGTGGGGTCAGGGACTCAAGGAAGATTTTCTTAAGAAAGCAAATATTTGAACTGGGTCTTGAAGGATGAGTAGGAGTTCAACGGTCAGAGGACGTTTAGGGGAACCATCTAGGCAGATGGCCCAGCATTTAAGAAGTCACTGATTCTAGCCCCAAATGGTGCAGAGAGCCTCCCTACTGGCCTCTCACCCCCTTTCAGAAGTGCATTCTCCACTTGGGACGGATGCCTCCCCTTCATCAAGACCTTGCCCTTGGGCCAGCCCCTTGGCTTCTCTGTGCTCGTGTTTGCTCTCCTGAGGCTGCTGGAAGCTGTTTTACAGAGCCGGTTTCTTCCTTGCCCCTCCTCGTACACTTGAGGAAGGTGACGCCCAGCGAGGCACAGAGTTTGCTCAAGGTCACACAGTAGAGCCCGGAACAGAATGGTTTCCCAAGGCCTGGCCCAGGCTCTGTTAGAGGCCCCCCAATGTGGGTCTCCAGTTTGCAAGGCTCAGCTCAGACTTGGAATTTAAACCCAGCCTGTCCTTTGACACACATGTTGCAGAAGCGATATTCCAATGTCATTCAGGGAGCCCCTGGCTCAGGAGACACCTCAGGGACCAAGGCGGAAGCAGCTCCCTTAGGAACCGGCAGCTCGGACCCCTGCCGTCCAGCCCGGCGGCCACCAGCCTCGTCGGTCCGCACGAGAGGGAGGCGGGAGGGTCAGAGTCAGAGGAGACCTGACATGGGAGGAGCAGAAGGAAGAGCGATGTGGGGCCACAAGCCAAGGAAGGCAGGCGGCCTCTAGCAGCCGAAAGGGCAAGAAGACACTCAGACCCACGAGGCCCGTCTCAGACTCCTGCCCTCCAGAGCTGTGAGCTTCATTTGCGTTGTCTGAAGCCAGTGAGTTTGTGCTCATCTGTTACAGCGGCAAAGCACAAACTAATACCTGCGACTATTTAATTGAAATGTAATTAAATTTCAGATTCAGTCCCCCTGCCACACCAGCCACATTGCGAGTGCTCGGTAGCCACAAACGTCTTGTCTGACATTTGGGAGGCCAAAGCCCTGAATGCAAGGTGTGGGCAGGGCCGTGCTCCCTCTGGAGGCCCTAGGAGAGGAGGCTTCCTGCTCCTGGTGGCTGTGACTTCCTCGGTGTCCCCGGGCATCACTCCAGTCGCCACCACCGACCTCCCTCTGGGCATCACCGTGTCCAAACTTCCCTCTTCCTATAAAGACACCAGCCGTTGGATCGGGGACCCCCAAATCCAGTGTGACCTCGTTTTAACCTGATTCCATCTGCATAGACCCTATTTCCAAGTAAGGTCACACTCACAGGTAGACATGAATTGGTTTCAGTTTTCAGGGAGGGGGTAGAAACTCTATTCAACACCATACAGGCCCTCAGCAATTATCCAGGGTCCTGGTGGGTGTAGACCTGTGCTCCCAGGCGGCGTGCTGGGTGATTAGGAGCACAGACATAGGCTGGAGGTCGGGGTTCAAATCCCAGCTTCAGCACTAACTGGCTGTGTGACCTTTTGGGAGGTTACTTAACCTCTCTGGGTCCCATGTGGGCGTGATAACAGCATCTCCCTCTACCTCGTAGGGTTGTTGAGCATTAATGAGATAGAGCGTGGGACCTCCTGGAATTGCCTCAGGCCCACAGCGAGCCTTGCTCCGAGCTTTTGCTATCATTGTAATTTATGATCTTGCCCAAATGGCTGGGAAGACCTGGGGTGGATGCAGACACAGCACTAAATAATCCTCAGCAGCAAGAAAGTCACTCCCTTTTTTCTTTCCATTCTTCTGCCAACTTCAAGGCGAAGGTCTCTGCGGGGTACTGATGTGTCTCTGACGCCTGGCTAAGGCTGACTCAGCTACCTCTTCAATAAGACAGGAGAAAGTTTCTGTCTCAAAAACCATCGGGCAGCAGGATGGAAACCAGGTTTTGGTGATCCCCTCTGTTTTGTTGTGTTTATTTTCATGCTTTCTGCTTAGCGCAAGTGATATTGGCTTTCCAGTTATGGGCTGATCTAAGCTTCCCTTTCTAAGTCAATTTATTGGTGAAAGATAGCAAGGGGCTGATTTCACGGAATTGAGAAAATCGTAGTTCTGGCACGAGGGAGGCAGGATCTGCCCCCCAATGTCGCAGGGGCAGGCTGGGCGTTGAGGTCCAGCGTGGAATGTTTCCTTGTGCATCAATGATTTGATTATCTGGATTATCTTCTGATCTGGGTATACTCTACCTGGGGACAATTCACATCCAGCACCGTCCCCCTTCTTGCAGAGGTGACCTGCCTGGAGTAGCGGGACCGAATGGGAACCAGGAAGTCTCCTGGGGCCTGAGTCAGGGGACCAAGGGCTGAATGGAGCTGAGAAATGGGGGGGGGGGCTCCTAATCTCAGCAACAGGAAATTCTCTGGCCCGGTTTATGCAAGCACTTAGCAAGTTCACTGTCAAAGGTTTAATGTGCTCCCTCCCTTCAGGAGGTGACAAGTTCCATTCACAAGTCAGTGAGAGTGGGCAGGGCCTGAGCTTCTGGAAGGGAGAGTCTGTCCCCGAGGAGGCTGGAGGCTCGGGGCGCGGCGTCGGCGGGGCTGCCACTTCATCCTGGGAAAGTCATAGCAGGTGCCTGGTGGTGCGGCCAGGCTGGCTTTGCCAGCAGCCACCGGCTGTGTGAGGCTCAGGGCCCTCAGGGACTCAGTCACGGCCTCTCCTCTCTCTCTCTGGGGCGGACGAGCATTACCCAGGCATGCGAGCTATGTCATCAGGCCTCAGCAGCCCCCCGAGAGCCTCTGCCCGCAGGCCCCCCACTAGTCCACGCTTCCAGTGTCTGTTGCTGCATGACAAGTCACCCCAAACCCACCTGCTTGGCGTAACCCAACAACCATGATCGTATTGTTATGTCCCGGTTCTGGTGTTGACGGGGCTCAGCCGGGGGTTCCCGGGCGGGTCCCCCAGGCAGGTGCGGCCGCGCGGCGGTGGGCTGGGGTCCGCCCCAGGCTCGCCCGTGCACACACCTTGCCACTCCTACGGTTAATGCTGGCTGTCAGCCGGGACCTCAGCCAGGGCTGTGGCCTCCGCGGGTGGCTTGGGCTTCCTCGCCACGTGGGGTCTCCAAGGAAACATGCCCCAAGAGGCTCAGGAGGAAGCTGTATGGCTTTCTGTAACGTAGCCTTAGAAGCCCCATCATGCCACCTGCACCGTAGCCACAACCCTGGCCACTCGACGGCAGGAGGGACACTCACACATTGTAATGGGAGTCTGTGAATGGGAGAGCTGGGGGCCACCTTGGAAAGTACACGGCCATCCCCACCTTCCCGGCCCAGATTCTTCCCGGCCTCTGATTCCTCGCACCTCCATCAGGCACCTGCCGAGGACCAGCTGCTTTCACGGACACGAGCACATTAACGCCTGTAACTCCCCTTTGCGGTGGGTCTGTAATATTCCCATTTCCCAGGGGCAGGTTCCCAGGGTCAGAAAGTCAGAATTTTCTGAGGCTGTGGCCTCAGTGATTGATTCAGGGAACATCAGGTGACCCAATTTGGTCCAGTCAGACGTAATCCCAGAACTGTGGCAGGAACCGTTGGCAAGAAGGAATTCGGGATGATTAACCACAGAATTCAGCTGGGTCTGCTGGGATGCCTTTGCCATCTTGAGGGCAAGGCCTGCCTGAAATGAAGCCAACATAAACAAAAACGACCACGAGACAGAAAGAAACAGCATTGGAGGCCTGTGCTTGAGCCCCTGGATCCAGCCATACCTGAGGCTGCCCTACCCTTGGATTTTGTTGTTACAAAAGCCAATCGCTTTTCTTTTTTAACTGAAGCCAGTTTGAGTTGGGGTTTCCATGATAACTGTGACTCTCGGCTTATAAAGAGGCAGAAAAAAGTTTTCCATGATGCCCTCCCTACAGATATGAGCCCACTGCTTCTCTCCTCAAGGCTTTTGGTCTCTGTGCTTTACAGGTTCGGCCCCCTGACTGACACCATGCCCTGTTCTGCACCCACGGGCGTCTGAAATTTCGTCACCAGGGTCTCACTCTTTTGGGTTCAGCGCTGCCCTCCTCAAATGATTGTTTTAAAATCTTGATCCCCTGAGAACAGAAATCAGTCACTCTGGCCCACAGAAAGATGGATGAGGGCAGACAGTGCAATGGAGAAGGAGTGATTGGGACATTCTGGGGGACAGTCGGCTCCATGTGGAGACAGACGGGGGTCAGCGTGGGCCAGAGCCTTCGCACGCCCCTGTACCGGCCCTGTGCCCAGTGAGGCCCATGCAATGTGTCTCCCTTTTAGGGACAGGCGTCCCTCTCCAGCCTGGGGCGTGTGCTGGTAGGCCCTCACTGGTATGCGGCTAGGACAGGGTTATTCTTCACTGTCGTGTGGTTTTCCACTGCGTGGATGTACCACAATTTACTTATCCATTCCCCTGCTGATGGACATTCTGGTAGTTTCCAGTAAGCCCCTTTTTAAATGTTAACAGATGGCACTTTATGCTAAGCAGTAACATCTGAGAAAGCACTGGGGGGATGGGCTGGCTATATTTTATCTAGTACACGGTACAATAAATGCGTAAGGGCACCTGGGTGACTCAGTCAGTTGACGTCTGCTTTCGGCTCAGGTCGTGATCTCAGGGTCGTGGGATCGAGCCCAGCCTCGGGCTCCCTGCTCAGCGGGGAGTTGGCTTCTCTCTCCCTCTGCCCCTCCCCTCCGTTTGTGTGTGCTTCTCTCTCTCTCAAATAAATAAATAAAATCTTAAAAAAAAATAATTGAGTATTTATTTAAAATCAAGACTGTCTCAGGACCGTCGCTCTCTGCACAGGGCTCACTGTGGCCCGGGCTGCGCGAATCCCGACAGCGGGAGCTGGGTTGTTAGGTGAGAACCTGCCGCCAGCCTTGCAACGGGCCTGGAAGCTAAGCTCCCCTGCCCGCCCCTCCTTGGTCTTGGACAACAGGCCTTCTGGAAGCTGCCCTGGCCCCCGCCCACCCTCAGCTGGATGGAGACATTGAGCCCAATTCATCCTGCCTTCAAAGGGCTCCTGTCTGATCCGGGCTCCCGGTGAACCCCCAGCCAAACCCTCGCCTAGGAAAGCACACTGGGCCCTTGTTGAGCTGCTGGCCGCCCGCAGGAGGTCAGCCCAGCTGCCTGGGCAGGATCCCTGGCGCAGCCATGCGGCGTGGTGCGGGCGCCGGCTCTACGGCCTGCCCCCCCGCTCCAGGCCCGCGGAGCCCCAGGCGCCTGGGAAGCAGGGAGGCCTCACACGGGGGGCCCGGTCCCTGAGCCCGGGGTGCAGCTCGCACCCCTGTCGGCCTCCAGCTCACTTTCTTCCTCTTGGGGCATGAACTGCTCCTGCATGCTCAGATCTTTCCTGTCCACCATGCCATGCCTCCAGACTCAAAAAGGATGATTCTCCTGGTAAGAAGCCAGTCTTGGGACCTGCCCACGTTCAAGGGGAGAGGCTTACACAGGGATCTGAGCACCAGGAGACGCCAGGGATCAGTGCGGGGCATCTTGGGGTCTGTCTACCACACTGCTCCTTCTTCACCTCTGAGTCCCCTCCCTCCCCACTCTAGAGTCTCACCCACTCCCACTGCTCCAACTGCCACCCACGGGTCAGTCACTCGCACATTTGTATCTCCCACCCCGGCCACTTCCTTCCGAGGGGACTCTCCACCTGTGTACTTAATACTGCCCCCTGGATGCCTGGATGTCTCCAAGGGACCCCAACGTGTCCCAAGCCATTCTCTCCCACCTGAACTCCAGACCTCAGTCTCCGTGGGGCAGAGGGGACGCATTCTAGAGCATCTCCCTGGGCTCCTGGGCGGGGTCGGAACTGCCCTGTCTGGGGGAGGGCCTCCTGGGAGTTGTGACAGCAGGTCCCACCCCACCCCCACCCCCAGCAAACAGGCCGCCTTCTCCGGGCCCCCTGTCCTGGCCCCTGAGAGCTCAGGAACTCTCCCCCTGCTCCCGCGGGGTGTCTTCCCAGGGGGGGCAGCATGCTGTCCCCCTGCCATTTATGGACAGGTGAATGGATGATGGGGAAATTTAATGCTGTGCTGATTCACGCTTTTCACCCTGGGCCTGGAGGAAGCTGCAGACCCATGTGCTCAGCCTCCCGCATTTATTTCAGACTTTCCTGTGAAGAGGCCTGGTGGGAGGAGGGCCAGGGATGGGGAGGAGGGAGAAAATGGGCTGCGAGCTCGTCCACCCACCAGGAAACTCGCAAAAAAACAACAAAAAAAAAACAAAAAACGACTCCCAGGAAATTGCCTTGCAGGGAGGGAGAGAGAGGAGCCCGGTTCTATTCTCTGGTTTCTAATAGGAGGCAGGAAAAGAAAATCATTCTGCAAATTAGCAGTCCTCTCTCCACTGGGCTATTTTCCCCTCTGCAAGCACAGAGGACGTGGTCCCTGTGTCCTGCCGCAGCGCGAGGGGCTCATTAATTAAACGGGCGAGCAGATGTCACCGTTCATTAGGCTGCGCGTGCAGCGCGACAGCGCGGCTCCCTCCGCAGACCCCGCCTGGCCTTGGCGCCCCCTGCTTAATTACGCCCGGACCCCTCAAGGCCCCAGCCCTGGCCAAGGAGCTGCCCTTCCCCACAACTCAGCGGGATGGAGGTGCCCCCGTGTCCTTGTCGGCCGGGGTGCCAGGTGATGGAGACTTTTAATTTCCATCACGCTCGTCCATCGGAGCTCTGTTTTAAATCACTTTAACAGCAGATTAAAAATATATAAGCTGATATTAGAGGACATTCTCAGTGCCTTTATAAATATCTTAAATCAAAACTTTGGCTTAATTGCACTCGGGTGGTTAGAGGAGGCTGGGGGGGGGCGGTCAGGTGAGCCCTGGTTGGCAGGGGAGGGACGGGGAGAGGGGCAGCTGCGGGCTGGAGGATGGAAGGTCCACACGACCGGACTCGAAGTTCAAAATATCCATCCAGTCAGCACGTGATGATGGAGTCCCCTCTTCCCCACCCTCCTCACCCTCCTCACCCCCACTCTCCTCACCCCCTACCCCTGTCCAGACCCCATGTGCGGCACTACAGCCCCGCAGGGGAGGTGCCCGGTGAACAAGTGATTGCACACAATGACCACAACCACTACCGAGAGCTTGCTATGTGTCAGGCACTGTTCCAGGCACTTGGCTTATAATACCCATGTAATCCTCACAACAACTCGATGGGATTATTATTGCCCTCATTTTATAACTGCAGCTAGGAGGTTTGGTGACTTGGTCAAGGTCACGCTGCGCTTCAGTGAGAGAGCCAGGATTTGGACCCAGGCAATCTGGCTCCAGAGTCTGCAGTCTATCCATTGTGCTTTCTGCCTGACTCTCTCCAAGTAACAAGACTCAAGACTGGCAAGTTTCCAGGGAGAGATGCTGGGGGCCGGGAGCATAACTGGGGCTTGACTTCATCCAGGGGGCATGGAGGAAGCTTCCCAGAGCAGGGATGTTTAATGGGGACCTGAAGGTGAGTAAGAGAGAGGCAAAGTGAAATGAGAAGTAGGTGGCAAGGGAGAGAGAAGAACAAGTGCAAAGGCCCTGAGGTAGGTGCTTCTTTGCTATGTTTGGGGAACAAAAAGGTCAATGTGGCTGAAGCTAGACCAAGGCCTAAGGGCAGATGGGATCAAAGGCATCTTGAGGACTTCTGTTGGGACCCCACCCAAAGAGACCCATAGGCTGTCACTGCTGGGAGGGCCACAACTGGACTCACCCCGTGGTACAGGGTGGGAGAAGAGTGGGAAAATCCCAGACTCCCCAAGGTTCTGTTTCCACAGAATGGGGCTCCAAACAGAAAGGCAGTTGAATTCTAGAAGACTCCAGAGAATTCTGTTTCTCACCCACCTGAGCCTGCTGAGGTACCAGGAACAGCAATGATGAGGAGGGTTGATAATGTGCATGGGTCTGGATGACTTGCCTGTCTGACAGAGGAGGGACAGACGGTGGCCTGGGAGGCTTAGCCTGGGAGGTGGCTGCCAGGGGTGGTCTCGGGAGCTGAGGCCTGGCTGTGAAATGTCTCCAAATCCCAAAATGTCAGAGCCAGGATGGCACTTTGCTCGTCCAGGAACCTGAATGACCTGGAGTCTGTGGCCAGCGCTGTTTCTTGCTCCATCACGAATCCTGTTGGCAACTCCCTAGAGATCCACTGAGGCTGTGACCGCTTCTCTCCACCCCTGCCCTCAGCCAGGCTCCCCCCACCGTCATCACTTGCTTGGACTCATAGCCCTCCCTGCGGCCGCCCTCACCCCTACAGTCTTTTCTCCACAGAACAGCCAAAGTGATCCCACTAAGTCTAAGTCAGGGCATGTTGCTCTCCTCACACACCTACAATTGACTCCCCACCTCACTGGAGTAAAAGCCAACCCTCACTTGGGTGGACAAGGCGGAACATGATCTGACCCCAAATCTTCCCTCAGGCTTCGAGCTAAGCTCCTCCCACTCTCCCCCTCCCTCCCCTTCCCTGTTCTCCCTGGCTGCTTGGCTGTGCCCAGGACACACAAAACCTACCCCAGGGCCTTTGCATTGGCTGTTCCTGTTTCCTGAAAGACCCCTGGTTTCCTGCCTCGTTCTCCCCTTTACCTACTTTTTACTTGAATGTCACCTCTTCTGGAGGCCTGAGCCCCCTATTTAAAATTATGCTCACCTCCCATGCTCCCTCCCACCAGCCCAGCTGTATTTCTCTTCATAGCATTTATTCCTGTCTGATATACCTTTTATTTAACTTGTTTATTTTGTGTATTGTCAACCATGGAGAGTGGAAGTGTGACAAATGTAAGGATTTCTTTCTTTTTTTTTTTGTCTCCAGGGCTGAGGACAGGGCTGAGGACGGCGCAGACGCAGAGTGTATATTTATGAATGGATGAGCAGAGGGGGTGCAACTTCCAGGGCAGATGTATGCAACCAAACGAGGCTGCAGTCCATGAACAGACACCCTGGGGATGCCTCGATAGCCCACACCCCACCCCTTCCGCTAGTCCTCTGGTGGGGAGGGCCACCAGCATGGCAGTGGGCGCCCCTGTCTCCTTGGTGCCTCTCAGGGTCCCCCCGCATTGACGGGACTTGGGAAGATGCAGGCGGGCTGCCCTGTGACTCTGGTGGGCAGGCTTGCTTTGGCCTGCCCAGCACCTGTCCTCCTCGTTCTCGCTTTGGCATTTCCATTTTGCTTTGGGGACCATCTGTCTCCCAATTTCAGGCCAGGACAAGAAGGAGGGGTCCTATACACCCCTTGTTCCAGGGCCAATCAGCAGAGTGCATCCCCTTGACCACAGTGATTGGCTCGGAGGTGGCCATGTGACCTGACATGGGCCAGCGAGAGCCAGCCCTGCAACTTTTGTGCCAATTACTGGAGCAGGGAAGCTTTGTTTCTGTGGTGCTTTGTTTCTGAGTTAGAGGGATAGAAGCTAGGTGCGCCTGGGGGTGCTTCTGTCATCTTTTGGGGAGAGCTTGCAAAGGCAAACAGGACTGAGAGATGATGAGAAAGTGACTCTTGGGATCTTTGTTTGAGTCCCTAGATCCAGCCATTCCTGAAGTCACCCTTCCCTAAAACTTTCCAGTTATATGACCTAATGAATTTGCTTCTCTGTACCAGACAGTGTTGGGGTTTTTGGTACTTGCCACCCAGAGTCATGACCAGGCACTAGCTCAAGAGATTGCCATCTGTTGTTCAAGCTCGTTGTCACACAGAAGACTGGCACATGGTTCAGAGATTTCCCGGAACCTGCCATGGAACCTGGGCTGACCCTCTCTGCCTTGAGACTTACAGATTCTCTTGCAGTTTAGCTGGTGAACTTGGAGCAGTCACTTGCCCTCTTGGGGGGGGGGGGTGCTGGCTTCATCACGGGGAACACAGGGTAATAACTATGTTTGGGGTCCAGTGATGTTGGCAAATGGTCAGCACTTATATAAAACCCACCATGGCCTCAGGTCCTGCACCTCCCCTCCCCTGACTCTTACCCCAAAGTAGTCACACGGGCTTTTCATTTGGTTTCTTGAACACAGCAAACTCATCCCCACCCTCAGGGCCTTTGCACTTGCTGTTCCCTCTGCCTGGAACACTCTCCCCTGAAATGTAGACATGGCTGCGTCCTACTTCATCTTCAAGGCTCAGCTCAAATGTTGCCTCCTCCAAGTAGTCCTCCCTGACCTTCCTTTAGGTCCTTGCTTACCCCGTCTCCCTATCTTATTCTCTTTCCAGTCCTTACCATTTCTGAACTCCTTTGTGAATTAATGTCTGTCTCCTCTTACAAACCTATAAACTGTAAACACAGGGAGCTTGCCCTTTGCCGTGTGTTACAACCCAGCAGGCATACGGTGGGTGCTGTGAATCTTTATGGATGGACCACGTGACTTCAGGCTAGTCACTTACCCTCTCAGAGGCCACTTTCTTTTTCTCATTTGTAATTTGGCATCTTCATTCATGCCTGGCAGTCGGGATCCAGCGAAACGAAGATGGCTCTGTAAGCCCTCACATTATGTTGCAATCATATCGAAAAATGAGGGCTGCTTGTTGGGTTCGGAGCAGGTCCTTCCACCCTCCCTACAAATCCCCCACTCCTCCCTAACCCTAATCCAACCCTAAAGGAGGAATTCTCCCTGCCACACAGGCTTCAATCCAAGAGGGCTTCCTGGAGGAGGGGACATTCTCTACCCAGCTTTACCAGCCCCTGGGGCTCCAGATTAGGCTTCTTCCTTTCAAAGCCTCCTCCTCCTCCCCTGTTTCCTTCCCAAAGTCCCGAGGCTTCTCCTCTGCAAGCCGTCACCACCGTTATCACCCACTGCCCCGCCGCCAACCCTGAACATTTTCTTCAAGAATGCAAGCATGGTCAAGGGCACAGCCTCCTCCCCTGCGTCCCCTGCCCCCTTGACTGGGGAATTAGACTGGGCCACGCCATCTGTCTGAAAACAATTAGCAATAAACGCCAGCACACTGGGGCTCCGGGTCACCGGGGGATGGAGCGGTGGGGGTTATAAATCCAGAAGGTTCCCAGCTGAATCAGCCTTCCTGTCCATGGGCCAAGAAAAATCCGCGGCCCCGGGGAGAGAGCCTCCCGGCTGCCTCTTGCGGGATGCAGGATGCAGGATGCTGGATGGCGAGGAGGCTCTAAGGGAGTCTCATGAAGCCCCGGCCTCGGCTGGGGAGGCAGCGGGGACCATCTGGCAGAGTGCGGGACGCGTCCGGGCCAGACGGAGGAGAAGCCTTATTTGCTGTGTATTGTGTGTTCCGTTTCTGAAAACACTCCACGCATATGCTTCAAGTGCATGGCTTGCAGCCAGCTGGGACCCGGGGTGGGTGGGTGGGGTACTTCCGAAGTGAGGGGGGAGAGGGCTGGGCCTGTCCTCACAGTCCCCACCCACCCCACTCCCCTGCCGCCGCCTCCCGCTCCCCCCCCCACCCCGGCGCCTCCTGCTTCCCTTACGCCCCCCCCCCCCCCCCCCCGCTTGGCCTGTGTCTAATGTGCCCCTGTTCAGACTCTCCAGCCTTGCCCAAATGTCACTTCCCCTTACAAGAGAAGGGGAGCCCACTTTGCCAAACTCGACTGAGTTTATCTCCATGAGGTTTGGCTCAGTGAGCTGTTTTTTAATTTTGGTAATTTGAATAAGTTGCTAGTGTATAAAAGCCAGGAGATTCTACATAAAAATCTGGATGTTCAGCTTCTTTTGAAAAATCAAAAAATCTGGCCAGCCTATGCTTTCAGCACGGCCACAATCAGCCTGGGGTAGGTGGGGAGGGGGTGGGTGGCTGCCCCTTTCGTCTGCTCCGACTTCTCTGTTCCCATCATTTGCTCATTCATTCACTCATTCAAAAGCACTGGGACCTGTCAACTGTGCCGGAGTCTTTAAGGCATTTAGATTCTCACGGGGGAGACAGACGCTAAACCCTAGACCAGTGCATATATAATATAATGTCACATGGTGATAAGTGTTACTAAGGAAATATATAGCAGGGAAAGGGACCGGGTGTGGGAGGGACTGCTGTTCTTTCACACAGGAGGCCGGGGAAGGCAGACCCATCAGGCCTGAATAAGATGGAGGAGCCCCAAGACCAAGAAAGGTGTTCTTGCTGAAAGGAACAGCAGGTGCAAAGGCCCTGAGGCTCGAAACTGTTTGGTGTGTCTGAGGAGCAGCAAAAAGGCCAGCGTGACTGGAGGGGAGTGAGTGAGGGGTGGCCAGGCCTCCTTTGGAATAGATAATCCGGACGGACCAGGGTTTGGAATACCCCAGGTGGAGTCCTGTTGCTGCTTTAGACTCTGGGTAATCCAGACAGTGAATCCTGGGAGATTTCCCAAGTGGGGCCCAACTTTGAGGACTCCAGGTGGTTTCATCCAGATTCTCAGCCTCTTCTGGACCAGCTTTGGGTGGTCCTGGTTTGGGGGTGGGGGTGGGGCTTCCCCGGAGCCAGTGCTCCTTAGAGGTTAAAGCTCCAGTTGCCTGTGTTCTGATCCCCTCTGTCCCTGCCCCCACCCCTCACCTAGGGCAGGGACTTCATTTCTTCAGCCCGAGGCTCCCCATCTGCAAAATGGAGTAACTGGAACCCACGTCAGAGCATTGTTGTTCTACTAAGTGAATACCTGTGTGCACATCGATGTAAAAAATATCTGCACAAAATGTTTAGACAGGTGCCGGGCACATACAAAGTGCTGGATAACTTAGCTATTTTAGTTTGAGGAGCCAAGGAAAATTACTGTTTAAGGGAGCCGTTCTCCAATATTTTGATCTCTGGACCCTGCGAAGCTTGCAACTTATCGAGGACCCCAAAGAGGTCTTTGTTTTATGTGGGTCTTATTATTTGGAATTTATCCGACCAGAGATTGAAATTAGTAAAATTTTAAAATGTGCATTTATTAATTCATTTAAAAGTGATAATAGGCTCATTACAAGTTAATGTCAATAATGTATCCTTATAAAAAAATAATTTTTTTCCCCCAAACGAAGAAGTCAATGAGAAGAGCAGCATTATTTTACTTTTGGGCAAATCTTAATGTTCACACGTGGGAAGGGAGTTAGTTCCGAGTGTCTGCTTCTGCATCCAGCCTGTAGTGATATGTCATCTTTGCTGAAGAACAGGAAGGAAAGCCGGAATACCGACTTGGGGCTGCAAAAGGAAGACCCTTGGAGCACCCCAAAAAGGCTTCAGACTCCCGGCGTCCTTGGTCCACATTTTGAGGACCGCTGGCTTAGGGGGACCCTTCAGGCTGGCAAGGGAGCACGGAGCTGGCTGTTTCCCTGGTGCAGGATGGGGGCAGGGCTCCAGGCGGTGCTGGGACCTGGCAGGACGGGAGGGAGGCAAGGCCCAGCCCACGTGCAAGTGCAAGACCGGTGGGCGAGGCGGCCAGTAAAGGGGGAGTTCGAACCCGGAATGCCATGAGCTGCAAGGGAGGGTGTGCAGGCCTTCGGGGGAACATAACATCCTGCCCCACTAGGGGAAGGAGCTGGACTCACCTGCTGGTGCCAGAGAGCCTCCATACTAATCCTGGCCCCCAGGCCTGGGTCACTCAGCACTGGCTCCGGGTGGGCCACTGAAAGTTCCCCCTGATGGCTAGCAGGGGCCTTGTTATCCCCGTGATATGGAGGAGGGAACCGAGCCTCCTGCCGCCCAGCACAGAGTCAGGGCTGTGGGTGGCAGAGCCCGGGAGGGCTCTGGGTGGGCGCTGGGCCAGGGGCCGGGAGATCCCAGGGGCTCAGGAACGGAGAGCTGCCACTGAGAAGTGGGGAAGCATCTGCCACTTGCCAACGGCTCTCAGAGCCCCGGTTTCTTATCTGTAAACTAGGGGTGATAACCCTGTGCGGTTCTGAGGATGAATGGCCTGCATGCTCCCCATGCGCCCAGCCCACCTGTGGCCCCTCCGGCAGGAATTTCCCCAGGGCTCACTTTGGGCCCTTTTGTGCGAGGACTATTCATGACAGCGCTCCCCCGCTCCCCTGCTCTCACGTCTTTGCTGCATCCCTAATGGTATTTCCTTCCTTTACCCGACTTGACAGTTCTGCCTGGGGTGTAGCGTCCTTATGCCCATTCTACAGAAGACAAACTGAGGCAGGGTGTCAAGTATCTCACCAAACACACACAATTCCCTGCTCTGCCATCGCAGAGCAAGGGAACAAAGCATTCGGACAGGAAGTCTTCCAAGGAATAGAAAAGAAAGTCAAACCCCCAGTGTGGGGTCACTAACTGCCCCAGCTTGCTCTGCACTGAGGGGTTCCCGGGATATGGGATGCCAGGTGCAATTCCTGGGACAGTCCTGAGCAAGTCAGGGTTACGCTACCCTATTTCCTATCCCAGGTCTGGGAGGGGAGAGGAAAAGAGGGTTTTGAACAAAGCTCCCAAGTGCCCCATCGTGGGGGCCGGCTCCAGCGTTCCCTCCTCGAACCCCAGTGAAATGGCTCCTCTGGCCCGAGTAGGGGCAGCAGGGGGGGCAGGCGGCCGCAGGGGCTTGTAGCAGCAGGCACGGCCACTCAAGCCCGCCAGAATGACCTCATTTGCTTATCCCAGGATTTTAATAAGATGATTGTACCAGCCGACGGGGGAGGCAGCCCGGGCAAAGAGGAAGGGGGCGTTTCACGCCTTGTGCATACACTGGAGGGGTTGACAGATGGACCCGGGTGACCTAGGGGGCTCAGCCTCCTGGCTGGGATCAATCCTTACACAACCAGACATCGTGGAACCCTGCCTTGTTGAGCCCAAGATCCTCTGGGGGCTGATAGCAAAGAAGTGACCATAGACACCAGTTTCCACCTGGAATTCCCTGAAATGTTGACCTTATTCACCATGCTCACCACAACCTTGTGCTAAGGAAACCAAAGGAATTTATCTGGAGTCAGGTCGGCTACTTCCTGGCTGTGTGTCCTTGGGCAACTTGCCTAACCTCTCTGAACCTGTTTCCTCATCTGTACACAAGGGTGTGTTTAGTTGATATTCTTGTTACTTGGTTCATTCTCTCTCCTTTGAGAAGGTCAAAGGAGAGAGATTGGATTATTGACTTTTGGGTTTTTTTTTTTTTTTTTTTGGTTTGTTTTGTGGGTTTTTGTTTGTTTTGTTTTTTACATCAGAATGGAGGTTCAGAGAGGCAGAGTGGCTTGTTCAGAGTCCCACAGCTCTAGGGTGAAGCCGGGATTTGAATGTGACTTTGCCAGGCTAATGCCCATCTCTTCCCCTAGCACACCTGGGCTGCCTGAGAAGGTGAGTAAAATGAAGACACACCATCAGAGAGATGATTACTCCTTGCTTCTCAAACCGTGGTGTCTAGATCAACAGCATCAGGCTCATTGGGGTGTTTGCCAGAAATGCAGAATCTCAGGCCCCGCCAGAAACCAGCTGAATCTTGTCTTTCAATAGTCTCCCCAGATGACTGGTGTGCACAGTAAAGTTTGAGAAGCAGAGCTACATCAAGATTTCCTGGAGTATGTTCAGGGAAATGAGAGTAAATGTGATTAAAAGAAAAGTTACTGAGGGGAGGAGGATTCGTGCCCAAATCAACCTGGAAAGGGCAAGATTAAACAGAGAGAATGCAGGCCTTATCAGGGCTTCTAATGTAGAACTATACATTGTGTGTCTGGAGGAGATATATTGCAATTCTATCACAGGAACGGTGCTTTTTAGAAACTCCTCGTGTTCTGCTGAATATACTAGGGGAAAACCTAGGTCTTGGAGATCCTAATGATAAAATCACAGCTCCCATGTATTCAGCACTTATTATGCACCAGGCCCTAGGCTCCTCTACATGGTAGTGTGTGACTTTCATCCTCAAAGTTACCTCATAATTCAAGGTGGCTCTTGGAGCTCCAGCCATCATGTCTGCATCCCAACAGCAGGAAGGAGGATAGAGACCACTGTCCCTCTGAGTCATCCTCCTTTGAGGAGCCCTCCTGGAAGTTCCACTAAACACTTCTGCCTTCATTCACCAGCCAGATTTAGCCACAAGGAAGGTTGGGAAAGGTCACCCAGCTAAAAATCAAAATCAAAATGTCCTTTTTAGTTTTTTCTGCTCAGGTAAGCCAGAGAAATGTTGAGAAACACAAAGGGAAACAAGCTCCCTTACGCTAGGACTTTTCCAAGTGAATCAAGGAGCTGCTGATAACATAAGCCCCAGTTTTAAAAGGCTTCCTCGAGGAAAATTTTATTATCACATGGCACACGAAGACAGGGAGAGAGATGGTGTCAAGGCTGGTTGATTCGGCAACTCACCATTGTCATGGAGGATCTGGGCTCTTTCTGTGTTTGTGTTCTGCCATCTTTAGGCTCATCCCCTCGTGGCGCAAAATGGCTGCTGTTGAGCCAGACATCCTGTCACAATGTCCAGAGGGCAGCCGAGTGAATATCCTTTCCTTAGGGCTATGTGTAAGGACAAGGAATGCTTCCCCACAGCCACAGGACACGCTTCCCCTATTGCTAGAATTTATCACATGACCTCTCCTAGGCCAGTTGTGAACAGGCGAGGCCTTGGTGGGGGGCGGGATAGTTGGCCTAAATCATGGCTGTCCACCATGGGGCAGGGGTGGGACAACTCATCACCTGGACAAAATCAAGGTTCTGCCGGCAGGGAAGGGGTAGGGTTAATAAGGCAAAACCAACAAGGCCACGGTTGTGCAAACACATTCTGTGTAATCCCCACATGGAGGGAAGGCGTCCCAGCCCCCACCCTTTTGGGGAAGGGGCCTGGATGGGGTGGTAGGCCAGCGCATTTGCGCCAAGTGGACTGGAGAAGATACTGCATGAGATGAATATTGTCCCCAAGCTGCGTGTTGGAAACACGGTATTAAATACTTTTCTGATACCAAAAGCAGCACTTGTTAGGGTGGAGGTAGAGATGGGTCGCTCGGATCCCCCTGCAAGGAAGGGCCTGTTGTCCCAGCTTCGGGGGCCTCTGTTGGCAGATGGCCGCAGCTGTCAGCCTCTCCAGGACGCCCCACGGCTGCAGAAGCCCCTCCTCTGGGTCATGGCTGCCCCGGAGCTCTCCTCATCTGATGACCCAGCGGTTCTCAATGGGGGGTTTTGCCCCCTGCCCCCCGGGGACATTTGGTACTGTCTGGAGACATTTCTCGTTGTCACAGCTGGGGAGGGAGTGACACTGGCATCTGGTGGGTTGAGGTCAGGGATGCTGGTGAGAATCCTACGATGCACAGACTGGCCCCGCCACAAAGGTCGATCAGGCTGCAGGTGTCCGATCAGGCTGTGGGTGTCCATGGTGCTGAGGTGGAGAAGACCCTGAGCGCTGATGAAGACAGGTATAAAACCCCGGGGGCTCGGCCCCCTGGGGGATGCTCTGAGAGGCCCTTCTAGCTCCAGAGCCCCCATAGGGTGGGGGCGGCTGAGCTGCCCTCTCCCTCTGCCTCTCCTGTGTCTTTCTGCCCTTCTACAAGGTTGATCTCAAGGGCACACATTAATAGACTGTGCATCTTCACCTCCTTCTCAGAGTCTGCGCCCCTGGGGAGGCAAACTGACATACTCGTCCTCCAAGAAAATTCTAGCAGGGCAAAAGTCTGCTATGCATTCTATAGGCAGTGAAAACTGCAGATCTCTGACTCCCAAGATAACTACTATTCATCACCAGTGGATGTTCATCCTGAGTTTTTGTTTTTTTCTTCTCCCCAGGCATCTGGTGGGTACCTGTTCTTTGTGCTGGCCAGCTTGCAAGCTCCCTGTTTCTGGTAACCACACCTGGCCTTCCCTTGGGGACCCATCTTCTCCTATGCTCAGGTCACCAGGTTCACCAGGACCTGACTCCTTGCATCCCCTCCCCCCACCCCATCCCCCTGGAGATGGGCAAGTGACCCAGGCCTGCCTTATCAGCATAGTCCTGCCTCCTGACCTCTGTGATTGGTTCAGCAGTGGGCATGTGTTCCTAGCAAGGCAGGTGAGTGTCAGCCTGAGGAACCTGTTGGAAGTATTGAGAAAGAAGAATGCTTTCTGTTCTTGTTGCTTAGCTGGTACAATAGGAACCTGGAGCTGCCTGGAGCCCCCAGGTGGAGAGAGACTGCTTGAGAAGAAAGCCAGAACAGAAACAAACTGAGCAGAGAGATGGGGAGCCTGAGATGGAATTGTGAAGGTAGTGGGCCCTGGATCAGGCCACACCTGAAGACACACTACTGGTTCTTTTTTACTTATTAGCCAGAACAATAATTTCCATTTTTTGGTAATTGAGTCCCTGTTTTGAGTTGAATTGTGTTCCTTCCCCCAAAATGATATGTTGAAGCCCTAACCCCCAGGATCTCAGAATTTGAGAATAGGGTCTTTACATAGGTAATCAAGTTAGGATGAGGTTATTAGGCTGGGCTCTTGTCCTGGATGACTGGAGTCCCTATAGCAAAGTGAAATTTGGACACAGAGATAGACATGCACAGAGGGGCAATGATGTGAAGACACATAGGGACAATGCCATGTGACTGCAACAATGTGTCTACAAGCCAAGGAATGCCTAGGATGGCCAGCAAACACCAGAAGCTCGAAGAGGCAAGGAAGGTTCTTCCCTAGAGTCATCAGAGCATGGCCTTGCTGGCACCCTGATTTTAGACTTCTGGCCTCCAGATCTGCGAGGCAATAAATTCCTGTTGTTCTGAGTCTCCTGGTTTCTTGTACATTGTTATGGTAGTCTAGGAAACTAATATCACCACGTTAGTTGGTCTCTGTCACTTGGAAGCAAGAATTCTGAATAACACAGTGTTATAGCAACGTATAAGCAATTATTTGCAAAAATAATAAGTTTCCTATTTGAAATATCAGCATTTTAGGTAGGGCCCAGACTACTTACGCTAACTTTGCCTCCCTCCATTCTCTTTTCCCATCAGTATCTCTTGCGCAGTCTGACCTTTGCAAGCTGCATCCCACTCCCATCGCAGTAGAATGTGTGATAATTTGGACCTCGTGCTTAGGTCAAATATGCTTTGGATTATCCCTGTAAAAGGGTTTTTCCCATGACGATGTCCCAGAGTGCCATGAATACCACTGATATGTGAGGTTAAGTAGAACACCAACTGTAATTTTTGCTTTAATGATTAATACTTTAATGTGTGTTCAAACACTGTAACTGGCTCATCCAACCTGCGATTTCACAAATATCATTGTTCAATGTATCTGAGTCCCGGCGCTCACACAGGAAAGCGGGGAGAGTTTATGAAGGGATAGTTTAGGAAGGTGGAAGTCGGGTGTATGTCTGGGAGATGAAGAAGAAACGGTGCAGTGCTCAGGGCTAGCAAGAGCAGGCAGCTGTTACCAGAAGGCGTGGGGAGGAAGTAGCTCCTGGAACCCAGAGGGAGCTGTAGTTGTAGGAGAGGAGTGACCTTCAGCAGAAGAACAGGCCTGCTGTTATAATCACAGTGAGGCAGAAGGGTCGTGGGGGAAATACCCCAACCTCTCTCTCCGCTTGCCCGCGTGCCTCCCATTGGCTGAACCCAGCAGAGTGCAAGGGAGTCTGGGTAATGTAGTCTGCTGGGTCAGCCCCCTGGGCACAGAGCTGGGAGGGTTTGGAGAGGCGATGAAAGATAGCCAGAATACTTAAAATGAGCTATGCTAATGTAAAGTTTAAGGAAACTGTTAAATATCCCCCACCCCCTCTCCCCCTGCCCTCTGGTCTGTCCTGATGCTCCCCACTGGTCCATCTCAACCAGAGGCCAGAGGGGAGGAGGTCCGTTGGTGCAGGTCACATGGGTCAGCCCAGCAGGAAGAACATAGAGTGAGATCATTACAAGGAACCCCCCTCATGTGATGGCTGAGGAACAGGAGGAGGTCAAGTTCCTTGCTTCAGGACATTGAGCTAACAAGCAGCGGAGTCGGGATTTGAACCCAGCACCCCGTGGCTCCCGAGGGCCAGGCTCCCCACGGCACTGGAAGCAGGGCATGCCGGTGTCGGGAGCCCCGCCACGTGAACACACGGCGCGTGAGTGTGTGTGAGTGTGTGTGAGAGTGCGCTGTCTGCTACTTAGCACGCCCCCCCACCCCCCACCCGCCATGTGCTCGGCCCCCGGGCATGGGTTTCTGTGGGCGTTCTCTTTTTTCCGATCTCTGTTACCGCCAGCAAGTTTCAAAAGCAGCCAGAGATGAAATGACACTTTTACTAAACAGGAACCATCTCCCACCGTCTCCGCACACTCGCGGTGCCTGTGTCTAATTAGGGGTTGTGTAGTTCGGGCTGTGAATGCGAAACACCGCGCGCTTGGCAGGCAGGCAGGCGGGGGCGAGGCAGACACCCCGACGCCCGGGAAGCAGGGGCTCCTCCGTGCGCCCTGGGGGGGCTGTCCGCTCCCTGGAGACCGTGCGGCGCCCCGTGCCGTGCGGCCGAAGGGCCACGTGCGCACTAATGGGTCCTCCGTGCAGCGCGAGGTGCCAAGGCCTTTTTTTTTTTTTTAATCAGTATTATCACAATTGATCCTTGAACTTGAGTGGGAGGGGGAAAGGATTTAATGCAGGTGAGGACCGGCTACCTATGATTTCACTTCCTCCTTGCAGCAACCGGGGAGCTCCGGTTACACCCAGCAGAGTGAGAGAATCTCCGTCAGTGGAGCTGGGGTCAAGGGCAGATCCAAAGCTCTACACCAAGAGTCACCGCGGCAGGATCAGGTCCTGGTGGAAATCTTGGGTTCTGGAGTCCCGGCGCCTGGGTTAGATCCTCACCTCTGCCGTTCCTCTGCATTATGACGGGTGACTTATCTGCTCTGTGCCTCGGTTCCATCATTTGTGAAGTGGGAGTGACCCCAGTACCCCCTGCAGGGGTCAGTGAGTGAAGGTGTGAAAAGAGCTTGGCACAGTGCCGGGCGCAGGATGGGCACGCAAGCGGCGACTCCTTATTTGTAAACATTGTGGCCCTACCCTGGGATAGGACATTTGCTTCTCTGTCCCACCTCCAGAACCTCCCTCCTTGGGCACATCAGAGCGGGAATGTTTGTGGAATGAATTATTGATTGACTTGGGCTGGATGCTGTGCGGAAAGCATTCAGATTCAAAGGCTGGTAAGATAAGACTTAACTCTGATGGGGCTGGAGCTTCACTGGGAGGCAAGGGGGTGCTGGGACCCTCCCACGCAGGGCTGGGAGGAAGGAACTGAGGCTTCCCACCAACAGCCGGTAAGCAACCGGAGGTTTGCTATTATAGGCTGAGTTGTGTACCCCCAAATTCCTGTGTTGAATCCTTGAGCCCTGGTACCTTGGAATGGGACTGAATTTGGAAATGAGACCTTCAAAGAGATGATGAAGTTAACACAAGGCTGTTGAGGTGGCCCTCATCCAACCTAAGTGTTGTTCCTGTAAGAAGAGGTGGATACACCAGGGACGCAAGCACAGAGGAAAGGCCATCTGAGGACACAGTGAGCACACAGGCTTCTGCAAGCCAAGGAGAGAGGCCAGGAGAATCAGGCCTTGATCAGGCTGGCACCTTGATCTTGGGCTTCCAGCCTCTAACACTGTGAAACCATAAAGTTCTGTTATTTAAGCCACCCAGGCCGTGGTGGTTTGTTACAGCGCCTGAGCCGACAAAGTCTCCTGCCAACAGCCATTGAGCGCACCATCTTAGAAGCAGCTCCTCCAGCCCCGGTCAAGCCTTCAGGTGAGGCAGCCGCAGCCCACATCCTCACTGCAACCTCACAAGACATCCCAAAGCAGAACCACCCAGACGCGCTGCTCTCGAATTCCTGACCCATGGCAACTACATGAGATAAATATTGATGTTGGTTTAAATTGGTAAGTTTGGGGGTGTTTTTGTTCTGCAGCAGTGGAGAGCAAATACGCCTGTCATGCAAGGGGCCACATCTAGCCCCCAGGCTCGGCTTGACCCACACAGCCCAAGGTCTGTAACGGATAGAGAGACACGTCTTGCTTTTTCATTCAACAACTGCTTTATGCTTGGCATATAGTTAATGCTCAACAAACACTTGCCGATGAGTGAATAATGAACCCTGAGTTTTGCAGGCACCTCCCAGGCAGACAGATACTTAATCGGGACTGCTTTCTTTCTGGACCATTTTTAAAGTCCAGCAAGGAAAGACACCCTGAAAATTTCCCTTAGCAACTTTTCTAAACATCTAGCAACCCTTGATGTGAATTTTCCGCTCATACGCAGCCCGGTTTTCATCAATTGCAGCTAAAACTCCCTTTTTTCTTTTTTGGCTTTTTGTTTAATTCCTGTTATTTGTTGAGCAAACATCTCTTGAGCACCATTCCTTAGCCTCGTCCTCTGGGGTGGTCATCAATGACGGGCGGCACCTTGCCTGTGAGGAATGAGAACAGGCACTGGGAGTCAGGGGGCCTGAGTTCCACTTTCTTCCTGTGACTGGGGACTCCGTTTTCCCATTTATAAAAATGGGGGCTTTGAGCTCGATGGGGGGCAGCAAGGAGCTTTGATCGTGTGCTAGTTCCTTGTAGTCGAGAGTGGCTGCCTCAAGGTCCGGGTTGAGGATCCTGGGGTGATGTTCAAGCTCAGTGGGAAAGAGAGCTGGGCTCGATTAGAGATGTTTGCCAGGGTGTGGCCCAGGAAGGTGCTGGGTATTTGCCAACCCCGAGCTTGGCAGGCTCAGAATTTCCTGCAAATTCTGACAGTCTCTGACCTGGGGACAGTTGGTGGGCCCGTGTGGAATGTCTACCCACAGACGCGAAGCTGGTGGCTGTTGCAGCCAAGATCCATGGAGAATTTTGCACAGGGAAATGGTAGCTGGGGCCAGAGAGCCTTCCCAGTGGGTCAGTGCATAGAGCCTGCTTGGCAGACAGATGGGGGGCTTTTCTAGACAACGAGAGAGGAAGGTGTAGGGTGAAGCAGGGGTGTTGACTCAGCTAGTCCCGGACATTCCAAGGTGTGAGGAGAGGCTCCCCTTCCCCTGAGGTCTTAGAGCCTTGTTTGGGCCTGAGGATGGGGCTCCCCGACTTAGAGGAATTCATGTACACATCTGCATCTTCCCAGACAGATTCAGAGCTTTGGGGGATCGGATTACGTCAGGACAGGCCATGTGGAAACGTAATATTGATAATAATAGTAGAATAACAGCATCCACATTGACCACGGATAATCGAGTGCTTGCTATATGCTGGGCGTGGTGAAGGCGGTTCATATGGCTTCTTCCATGTGACCTCTAGGACGCCCCTATGAGGTTGATGCTGCCCTCGACCCCTGCAGTCCACAGTAGCCAGGGTGGCCTTCGCAAACATCAACCAGACCATGCCACCCCCCGCTCTACACCCCAGTAGCTCCCACTGCTCTGAGAAGATCTGTATTCATCACACGACCTCCAAGGCCTATGCCTACCTCTCCATCTCATGGCCTACCCCCTTCCCTTCCCTTCACTCTGCTCCATTTGCAAGGGCCTTCCTTCTGCTCTTCAGACACACTGATCAGTTCCTGCCTCAGGGCCTTTGCACTTACTGTTCTCCCTGCCCAGAATACCTTTCCCGCAGATGTCTGCATGTCACCGTTCACCTCTCACGTCAACTGCCTTGCCTGGCCTCCTTCTCAAAATAGCCTGGACCATCCCCATGGCTCGCTGGGCCTCACTCTGCTGTGTATTATTCCTCACCATCGTCCCTCCCCGACATTATCATGGAGTGTTTCTTGTTCAGCTGCTTCTTGCCTGTCTCTCCCTGCCCTAGAAGGTTATCGCTATGGAGACCCCTCCCCAGTGAGAGGTCCTCTCTGCCCAAGGGCTACCCAATGCCCTTCGTTGTAGCAGAGAGAACAGTGATGTCCGCAAGGGGTGGTCCAACTGGCCACCTGAAGGTGGACAACGAAGCACCATGAGCCCAGCCCGAGGAGTGGCCTCTGGGAGGACAGTCTCCCCCATGAAGGTCAGGACAGGAGGTCCAGAGATTGATTCCCCTTTGGGAAACTGGCACCATCTTTCACCCCTTGCCACAAAAGAGGAGAAAGTCAGAGGACGGTCGGTCAGGATGGTAGCACGCAGCCCCCATGCCAAGCCCTACCATGAGCACACTGGCCGTATTGACTCATCTCCTTCTCACAACGGCCTGTGAGGACGGGAAGTCGTCACTTCTGAGAGGCCCGGCTTCCCTCCTCGCTGAAATCAAAACATTTCCGACCACCACGGGCTGGTCAGAGTTTCAGAGGCAACGTTTCTTCTTAGTGGTGCGTCACATTACGGTGCAGCCGACATCAGTGGTGGCTTCGTTTTGACGAAATACGGTATCATTGCACTCACTTTCCAGCTGAGAAAATGGGGGCCCAGGGAGGCTGGCCTTGCCCAAGACCAGGGCGTGGGGAGTGGGGGAATCCAAAGGCCGGGCCAGGCGACTCTGGCCCCCACTGGTCTCGGAGAGCCTGGCTCTTGCTGCATTCGAACGTGCCCACCCTGAGCCAGCGCCCCTGGCCGCCAGTACCCCTCCCCCCGGGGCACCCGGAAAGTGCCGCGTATGCGTCAGCGGCCCAGCATGCACTGGGGAGCACACAGCCCTGGGCAGCATGACTGTCTTTCTATTTATTGCCTGGGTGAAGAACGTCTTGGCATTTTCCAGCGATCCTTTTGGCAGCCAACAGATCTTTATCTTCAGAGGCAGAGATGAAAGACACCTGGCGAGGACAGGTGAACGCCCAACACATCTCCCTTCTGCAGAGGCCCCAGGGCCGGGGAAACAGGGAGGCCGGGCCGGCTCTCCATGACCACTGTCCTGAGGCCGGGACACCCCCCACCCCCAGTCGAGCAGGTGACCAGAGAAGAAGAGGGGCCATGGCCTGACCACAGGGGGCCGGGAAGATGAGGGCTCCCAGGCTCTGAACTGGGGACTCTTAAGTCCATGATCACACCCACTCGGCACCCCTGTGACTCCTGGTGAATAAGAACAAGACCGGGAGAAGTACCCTGGAGCGGTTAGAAGCAGAAGTGGGCCAAGAGAGCTGAGTTCGAGTCTTTGCTTTACCACTTAAGAGCTGTGTGACCTTGGGCAAGTCACTTTACCTCTCTGGGCTTCATTTTCCTCCTTTGAAAAGTGAGGACAATAACAGTAGCCACTGAATGGATTGTTAGGAAAATTAAATGAGTTAATATATGTGAATTGCTTACAAAACAGTGCTTGGCATATAGTTAGTGTATTATAAATGTTAGCTGCAATCGTATGTCCACATCAATGCGTAGAAGAAAGACGGGGAAGAAATACACTAAAATTGCAGTGGAGGGCGCCTGGGTGGCTCAGTCATTAAGCGTCTGCCTTCGGCTCAGGTCATGATCCCAGGGTCCTGGGATCGAGCCCCGCATCGGGCTCTGTGCTCCGCGGGAAGCCTGCTTCTCCCTCTCCTGCTCCCCCTGCTTGTGTTCCCTCTCTCACTGTGTCTCTCTCTGTCAAATAAATAAATAAAATCTTTTAAAAAAAGTAAAATTTTTTCTAAACATTTTATAACAAGCACCCTTTCTATTGTCATAAAAAATAACCCCCTTTGGGGGCGCCTGGGTGGCCCAGTTGGTTGAGCATTTGCTTTCGGTTCAGGTCATGATCTCGGGGTCCTGGGATCGAGCCCCGCATCGGGCTCCCTGCTCAGCGAGGAGTCTGCTTCTCCCTCTGCCCCTCCCCCCATACACTCTTTCTCTTTCTCAAGTAAATAAATAAAATCTTAAAAAAAAAACAAACCCTTTGAAACCCGTAAGCTGGAACTTCCTTTAATGAGGTGTCCTTGGCAACCCTGTTGCCTCTGGAAGTGCCAGGCCACCTTGGAGTTCATGGCTCTGGATTCCAGCAGGCAGGAAAGAAGGGGGTCACAGAGGCCTGGATGACACTGGGGCAGGAGGCTGGACATAATGGGTCACTCGGGGCGGGGGGGCTGCCAAGACTTCCGAACTTGGTGCCAGGGACATTGTTGGCCAATTTGGGGACAGTTTGGGAGTTTCTACTGAAACTGAACTCCACCTCCCCTGTAACCCAGTAATTCCGCTTCTTGTTTGACATCCAGCGCACCCCTAGTTTCGCAGGGAAATACCCCCGGGGATGTTAATGGCAGCTCTCTTCCCGATCGCCCAAGCAAGGCGGGTGGCTCGCAACAGCAGAGTGGAAAACTCGGTGGTGGTGGCTCACGATGAGCTGTTTATTACACAGCAAGAAGGAGCCTGTAAGAGCATCCAGCATCGCCGACGAAGCCCCTACAGGCAACGGCGGGGAGGAAGCGCGGGGCACACAGGCTCACTAGCTCTCACTCCCTTTGTACAAAAGCTGAAACAGCCGAGATCTGGTGGTAGCGACTGGCTCCCTGTGTGGAGTCACGTGGGGGAGCGGCTGAGGGGAGTGGAGGGGCTTCTGGTGGCCTCCCGGTCACGTCATCCGTCTGGGTGTCGGCCACAGGATGTGCTCATTTCTGGAAATATAGTGCTCTGAGCACTTACGATTTATTTATTTATTTAAAAAAATGTGTTTTTTTAAAAGATTTATTTATTTATTTTAGAGGGAGGGAGTAAGAGAGGGAGAGCAGGGGTGGGGAGGGACAGAGGGAGAGGGTGAGAGAGAATCTCAGGCAGACTCCGTCCGTGCTGAGCCTGGAGCCACAGGCGGGGCTCGATCTCACAACCCTGAGATCATGACCTGAGCTGAAACCAAGAGTCGGACGCTTAACCGACTGAGCCACCAGGGGCCCCAACACTTACGATTTATGCCCTCTTTTGTGTGACTCATATTTCAGTCAAGATGTGGGGGACAAAAGAGAGAGACAAGGTCAAGACGGTTTCCTCTTTTTCTGTTGGACGTTGCTGTGTTTGCCTAAAAGGCTGGATCTGCAGCAGCCATTTTGTGACTATGGGGCTATCAGCCGAGTACAAAGCAAGGTCAGCAGAGCAGAAAGATGGAAGGATCCTGGATTCTTCGTGCCCACGCTGAGGCACTGCAGAGGTGGGTCTAAGTTCCCTCCCCTTGAACCTTGGGTGAGCCTTTGTGACTGCTTCGACCCATGGGTGCAGAGGAAGTGAAGCTGCATGACTTTGCAGCTTGGTCGTGGAGGTGATAGGCGCTCTACCCGACTCTCTTTTGGGACATGCTCGGGACACCAAGCCATGAACCGCTATGTAAAGAGTCTGGCTTTCTTGAGGCCATCTTGCTGGAAAGAACGCGTGAAGCTGAAGGCAGATACCTGAGGCATGCCTGCTATTTAAGTCTTCCCAGCCCAGTGCCAGATGCATGAAAGAAGATGGCGTCCAGATGACCCTGCGTGAGCCACCGATGCCTCCAGCCACACTGTCTGGCTCCTGGAGCTCAGAACTCCCGGCACAGGCACTCCCAAACTCATGACTCACAGAAACCGGGACATAAGGAGTGATTATTTTGCTTTAAGCCTCTACATCTAGGGATGATTTATTGCGCGGCCACAGACCCCCAACACACCACCCTCATTCTGAGCCTTCATCAAATGACGCAAAGTCTTTTTTATTGTTTAAGCCAGGGTTGGAAAAATGTTCTTGTAAAGGACCAGAGAATCAATACTTTTGGTTTTGCAGACCTGGCAGTCTCTGTCACAACTAGTCAGCTCTGCTGTTGGAGCACGAAAACTGCCAGAGGCAATACTCAAACAAATGGGCATAACTCTGTTCCAATAAAGCTTTATTAACAAAACAGCCAGCCCATGAGCAGTAGTTTGGTGACCCCTGGTTTAAGCCATTTTTGAGTTAGATTTCCTGTTACTTGCCCAAAGCATGCCACTGGTTATAATAATCTAGAGAGCTTGGAGCTAAGGGCAGCCAAGAGAGGGTCTGCGTGTGTGTGCATGGACTCTGGGTGTGTGTGCACAGGCTCTGGGTGTGTGCATGGGCTCTGGGCAGGTGTGCACGGGCTCTGGGTGTGCGTGCATGGGCTCTAGGTATGTGTGCACAGATTCTGGGTGTGTGTGCACAGACTCTGGGTGTGTGCATGGGCTCTGGGCAGGTGTGCACGGGCTCTGGGTGTGTGTGCACAGGCTCTGGGTGTGTGCACGGGCCCTGGGCAGGGCCCCAACCCACACCATCTTATCTGCTCAGACAAGCAGGGCTGCGCTCTCAGAGCGTTTCTTATCAAGAGATTACCAGCTCCCTCCTTTCCTCCTTGCTGACTCTAGAATCTCTGGAATCCTTCCTACTGGATGCTCAGCCAGGCAGCCAGGCAGGAGCATGAGAACCTTTCCCAAATGGGGACCTTCGAGCTAGAACCAGGGGTGGGACAGGCCTGTGAAAGAGAAGGAAGGACAGAGGTGTGCAGTGGGGAGTCCTCCCTCACACCCCCTCCCGTCCGGCCTCCATAGTCCTGGACCGATGATCACGTAGGGAGAGCTTCCTGTGTGCGGAGTGCTGGTCTCTGTGTTTACAAACCTCTAATGTGGGGGAGAACTCTCAGAGGTGGACGTTCTTCTTAGCCCCACCTCATGAATGAGGAAATGGGCAGACAGAGAGAGGAAGTCACTGTCCCCAGGACACACAGCAGGAAGGGGGATTCACCCAGGCTGGCGGCTTCACACCCAGATACGATGACTATTCAATCTGAGCTAGAAACCCACTACGGAAAGATGTGCTCAGCCGCATCCCAAGGCCATAAATCTCTGCCCACCAGGGCCCCGCCACTGGCCCTCCCTGTGGCTCCCCCCAGCCCCGTCGGCGGGGGGGCTGGTGTGGACAACACCCCTGCTCGCTGCTTCCCTGCTCATCTTGTTTGTTCCTATTATGTCAAGTAAGCCATTATAATTTTATGTTTTTTAGATTAACATTTTTGCTCAAGGGCATAGTAATTAGCACATGGCTGGGAATTTATTCTGGGAGATAGTGAGGAAAAGTTTTCCCTAGTAAATCTTTGGAAAGGCCTGGAGGCTGCTGCACGGCTCACGCAGACCCCCAACCCCCACCACTCCCGGGATGTGTGGGTCATGCGTCCTGTCCCTCTGGGTCTCTGCCAGAGAGCTGCTC
The DNA here is from genome assembly GCF_964656455.1 of Halichoerus grypus. Lineage (NCBI taxonomy): Eukaryota > Metazoa > Chordata > Mammalia > Carnivora > Phocidae > Halichoerus > Halichoerus grypus. The sequence goes on along the minus strand of NC_135724.1, from coordinate 90,302,608 downwards.
TCCCCTCTTCCCTTTCTCTAGGCTGTGCCTGGCACAGAGTTGCTCAATAAATGCAATGGACAGAGGTTGCAAACCAGTGGCCCAATGGTCAAACCCAGCGCTTGATGCATTGAATCCAGCCAGCACAATATATTTTTGTGCAATTTAAATAACTCACTGCCATTTGACGAGGAAGGCATTTTATAAGCATCTAAACTTCCAGCTTCTCTAGAAAAGTCAGGATTTCTGGACACCTTGGGTCCCTATTCCTATGTAGCAGCAAGTGGGGGAGGTGGGTGTGGCTCTCCTCTCTAGATGGGGCGTGGACTCTGGTTTGCCATAGTCCCCACCACTCCCTATTGCCTCACAGCCAACGGTGCTGCTCTCCTATTACCCATCTGGCCAGCTGAGCACTCCTGATTTAGAAAGCCTCCCCCTCGTGGCTTAGCACAAGTGAGTCTCTTGCTCGCATGTCCGTTTGGGGTTCGGGGTGGTATTTTAGGTGGAGGGGGGCTTCCTTTCTCTCAGTCATTCGTGTTTCAGGCTCCTGCCATCTTATGGTTCCACCACGTCCATGAGCTTTATTGTGACACCAGCGTCCAGTAGTGCAACAAGAAAGAGATCAGAGAGCATACAGGGGAGGTTTGGAGGGTCAGTCTACAAGTGGCCCACGTCCCTTGACTCTCCTTCCATTGGCCAGAGCTCGGACACACGGCCATGGCTCGCTGTGAAGGAGGCTGGGGGACACCATCCTGCTGCTCCCCCCTTGGGCAGAAGAGCAGATGCTGATGGACAGCTAGTGGTGTCTGTCCCATCCCCTGGCTTCTTTCTCCAGCCCCAGAAGCCATCCCCTCCTCCTGGGCTCACAGGCAGGCGCATTGTTACACATATTTTCCCCAAGTCTTTTGTTTGGGGCATCAATTTCATGTCTGAAGCTCTTCATTGCTCTGGCTCTTGCCGCTCAAAAGCCCAGATTCTTGCAGCTCAAAAGCTCTGGCTTCTGAAACAGAGTAGCTTTTCTACTCTGTTTTTCTTTTCCTGGGCAATGAAGTTCTTGGGGGTCTAGTCTGGCAGAGGGCAAAGGGCAAGGAAGGAATCCCTGATATAAAAAGGGCACCCGTTAGAAATCGTGTCCTGCCCAAGGTCATATATGAAGGACAACATGCTCCGGCAGGACCCAGCGATTCCCCTCATAGGCATCCACCCGAGAGAAATGAGAACATATGTCCCGTATAGTCTCTTACACAAACGTGCACAGCAGCTCTGCTCATCATGGGTAAAGACTGGGAAAGCCCAATGTCCATCGGCTGCTGGACAGATGAATGAGGCATGCACATGCTGGAACCCCGTCCAGCGGTGAAAAAGAGGGACCTACTGATCCACACAGCGATGTATGTAAGTCTCAGCACCCCTGTGACTGAGGGGGGCACACGTTTCCTGTAAAGGGCCAGATAGAATATTCTTGGCTTTGTGTGACGTAGCATCTCCGTGTCGACGGTTCAGCTCTACTCTTGTAGGGCGGGAGAAACCACAGACCTAGACTCAAACGTAAACGAGTGAGTGTGGCTGTGTTCTAATCAAACTTTGCCCGTGGGCACCGAAATTTCAATTTCATATGCGTTTCATGAACTACTCTTCTTCTTTTGATTTTTCTCAACCATTCAAACATGTTGAAACCCAGATATTCTCATTCATTGGTAGTAGGAATGCAAAAATGGTACAGTTACTTTGAAGACGGTACTTTTGGCGGTTTCTTACAAAACTGAACATACTCTTACCAGACAACTCAGCAATTGTGCTCCTAGGTATTTATCCAAATGAATCGAAAACGTACGTCCATCTAAAAAAGTGCACGGGGATGTTTATAGCAGCTTTATTCTTAATCTCCCAAACTGGAAGCAACCAAGATGCCCTTCAGTAGGGCGAAGGGATAAACTGTGGTCCATCGTTGGGATCCAACATTGGGATGTTATTCACCGCTAAAAAGAAATGAGCTATTCAGCCACGGAAAGACACGGAGGAACCCTAAATGCATATTGCTAAGTGAAAGGAGCCAGTCTGGAAAGGCCACATACTGTATGATTCCAACTCTAGAACATTCTGTAAAAGGCATAACTATGAAGACAGTAAAGACATCAGTGGTTGCCAGAGATCAGAGGACTTTGAAGGCAGAGAAAGTATTCTGTCTGCTACTCTCATGGTACGCACCTGTCACGCATTGGTCCCAACCCACCGCATTGTACAGTACCCACAGTGAGCCCTAATGTAAACGACGCACTTTAGTTAATAATGATTTACCAATACTGGCTCATCAATTGGAACAAAGGTACCCCACTAATGCAAGATGTTAATAATAGGGGAGACCGTGTACCGGGGCTTGGGGTTTGGAATAGGCTACTTACACGAAACCCTCTGTATGCTCTGCTCGATTTTCTGTCAATCCAAAACTATACTAGAAAAAGAAAGTTTATTCATTATTTTTTGAAGGACGGAAATAAAAGTAAAAACCATTCTTAGCTTACAGGCCTTAAACAAGCAGGCAGCGGGCCCGCTCTGGCCCTGGGGCCCCTGTTTAGGGAAAGAAGCCGGGCCCATAGGGTACCGCGTGTGATCCATCTCCACTCGAGTCCAGAGAAGATAAACCGGCTCTATAGTGACATCAAGCAGATGGGGGGCTGCCTGGTGGGAGGTGGGGGTGAGTGAGAGAGAAGGGACACAAGAGAGCTTTGGGGATGACAGAAATGTCCTCTGTGCTGGCTGGGGAGGTGGCAGTCATCACGTGTCTGAACCATGCGCTCCTAGTGGCTGCATTTTATGAAAACACGTCGTGGGACCCCCAGCCTGGGGGCTCGCCGGGGGGGGGGGCGGTTAGGGCTGTGCCTGTCCTGTTCCCTGCCCGGCGAGACAGAGGACCTGCTCAGTGCCCATCTGAGTGAATGCACGAACTAAGATGGATCCCGTGGTCCGGGGCCGGGGCGGGCGGGGGCAGGTGGGACAGGCTGTCGCCGGTGGGAGAGGTTTGAGCTAGGATTTGAGGATCAATCAGGCCCACCGTCCGTCTGCCATAAAAGGGGAAATAACCAGGCAAAGGCTGGGAGGTGGGAAGGGCCTGGTGAGTTTGAGGAAGCAGCTGGATGTGGCCTGAGCTGAGATTGGGAGGTCAGGCTGAGGGTTGAGGCATTTTGTCTGCAGGGCAGAGAAAATGGGGTGGTTTGTGGTCACATGTACTTTATATATACTACTCACCCCTAGGGGCCAGACCCTTCATCCAAGGTGGTGGCCCCAGGCCCTTGGGTCCCTCTGCCTGGGAGTGGGGTGGGGGGCGCAGACGGGGGATGGGGGGGAGGGCTTCCATGTCCTGAGGCTGGAGGTAGAAGTTTCCAGAGACAGGCTTTGTGCCCAGCCGGTCCCAGGGAAAGAGTTCTCCTGACCCATTCCCAAGGAGGACAGAACTCGGCCAACTGAAGCAGGAGTGGGTTTGGGAGGGTTTCTACGAACACGGGTATTTGGAAGGTGTAGGGGTTCTTGCTGGGGTAACAGATAACCACACACTTAGCGGCTCGAAGCAGCACAAATGTATACTCTTATAGTTCTGGAGGGCAAACACCAAAACGCATCCATCTGCTTCCCTCTTCCAGCTTCCAGACACACTTGCATTTTCTGGCTCCCTGCCTCCCTCTTGTAAGGGCCGTGTTGGCAACGTTGGGCCACCAGGATAACCCGGGATTATCTCTTCTTCTCAAAGTCTCCTTTGCACCTGTAATGGGTTATATTTTCCCCCTGAAACTCATGCATGGAAGCCCTAGCCCCCAGTACACTGGAGACAGGGCCTTTCAACAGCTAATTAGGCTGAAATGATGCCGGGGGGCCATCTCGGCCCAAGGCAATCTCTTACGGAGGGGAAGACCCGCTGCCCTGCTAGACCCCTCCTCCAGGCCTGCGTCCTTCTGAGGCCGCCTCTGGCTGCCTGGGAACGTCTGTCCCATGCCTCGGGCCCTGAAGCTTCCAGGCGTGGTCTCTTCTGTCCTGCCTGCGAGGGGCCTGGCTGCCCCAGGAGCAGCCCCGAGGCCTCACCTCACTGTCACAGCCGCTGTCGCTGTCGGAGTCTCAGACAAGAGGCTGCCCTCTGCATTCTGGAAAGAAAGCTGCTTCCCTGGGGGGGTGCCCCCTGCCCCTTGAGAAACGTCGGGCAGCTCCTGCCTGCATCCCGGCAGAGAATGCCAGCTTCAAAGCATTGCAGGGGCTGGTGCTGGGGGCTGCGGGTGGCGCGTCGCAGGTGTGGGTAGGCAGTGGCCGCTCTGTGCCATGCTGTGACGGACCCCCCCAAACCCGGCTCCGTCATCCACTCTGCGTCCACTGATTCATCCTGCTGCCTCAGGAACTGGGGCCGCAGCAGTAAAGGAGAAAGACCATAGACAAACAAACAAGGCGGCTCATGGATTCTGGGCAGTAGGAAGGGGTAACTCCATGAAATGAAGTGACAAGGAAGAGTGACAGAAGGGGTACGGCTGCTCTAGAAAGGCCACTGGGGGCCGCCCTGTTTGAGGCGATCTTTGACCCAAGATGTGCCAAGATCTGGGGAAGAACAGTCCAGGCAGGGAGAATGGCAGGTACAAAGGCCCTGTGGCAGGACCAACCAGGTGTGTCCAAGGGCCCATTAGGAGGCCTGCGTGGCTGGAGCAGAAGCTCCAGGCCCAACACAGAGCCTCCCACAGCTCTCGGCTCCCTCCCCACTTCAGTCCAAAGCCACTGCTGAGCGGTCAATGCCCTCCACCACGTGGACCCCACCCACCTTCCAGCCACACCTCCCCATTCTCTGTGACCTCCCAGGTTTTCCTGCATCCTGGCTGTTGCTCCTATTGCATTAGGATTTGAGTTTATTTTTTGAACAAGAATCAGGGAGTCTGCATTCCTTAGGCCGGACACATTTCTTCGAGTCACTCCCTTGGAGTATGGAGGTGGGAGTGGCTGCTGGGCCGAGAAACTCCTCTAGAGGAAAGGGCAGCACGGAATAGCAGGCGTGGGGCTGAAGGGGGGAGAGACTGAGGGAGACCGGGTAGGATCAAGCCGAGGGCACCTCAACACCTGAGCGCTTTGCTGTCTTGTAGGGGTCAACCTGTGATGGACCTGCCGCAGCTCGGCGGGGGGCGCCACCGCCTCCGAGATCATCCCGAAGTCTCTCTGGGCTTCTGTCTTCATCTGTTGGGGCTGCCATAACAAAAGCACCCCAGACCGGGGGTGGGGGGCTTCCACCGCAAACAGAGCTCCCACAGTCCTGGAGGCTGGAAGTCCAAGATCAAGGTGCGGTGAGGCCCGCTTCCTGGTTCGTGGCTAGTCCTCTTCTTGCTGTGTCTTCGCGTGCTAGAAGGGGCCAGGGAGCTCTCTGGGGCTTCTTTCATAAGGGTGCTAATCCCCTCTTGGTGACTCAATCACCTCCTACCTCCTGGAGGCCCCACCTCCTGATACCACGACATTGGGGATTGGGTTTCGTTCAATATATGAACTTTGGAGGACACAAATATTCAGTTCATATCAGCCTCCATTGGGGCATCTGGAGAATGGGTACAAGATTGGTAAGTCGGTTTCTGGACACTTGGAAGATGAACTTAGCCTTGCTAATGAGATCAAAGTTGCCAGCCCACCCCCTCCCTCGGGGGCATGGAAACTCCCCGCTTGGCTAGCAGCCACTTGCGAGTTTGTCTTAGCTGCTTGCTCTCAAATTCCTCAGGGCAGTGGGATCCTCCTTAGGTGATCTTGCCTGTTTCCCGGCTCCACTCCTTCCTGGGGGAGGGGTGGCACTGCTCCCGACCCCGACCCCGCAATGCTACCCCTCCGCTCATTCCAGGGGATCCTGAGTGCCAGCAGAACAGGGGGGCCAGCCTTGAACTCAGCAAAGAGGAACGCTTGACTCACTTCCAGCTGGAAGGCTGTGCCATGGCTGGGATTTATGAGCCTGCTCTAAGTAAATGCTCAGCGCTTTTGTGAAGGGGGAAGGGAGAGTACGAGCCTATTTCCACCGGATCCGTGTCCCCTCCCCAGACAGCCGCCCAAGGCCTCTGCAGCCTCCAGAGCTCAGTCGGCCAGAGAGGATGCCACGGTTGCCAGACCACGGCCCGGGACAGACAGCCCACCTCTGCCTCCGGAGTCCTGCAGCTGGGGAAGACCAGAAAGATCTGGAAATGGATGGTGGCGATGGTTGCACAACAATGTGAATGTCCTATGTCCCAACCTCTCCTCCCCTCACCCTTTCCCCACCTCCTCCTCCTTCTCCTGGTACAGGGCTTGCGGAGGGGGGAAGACCCAATATTTGGGCATTTTATTTGTTTGGATTCCAGATCATCAGACATTATGTCAATGGTCACGCCAGCTGGGTATGTTATGAAAAATACTGATTTGATTCTTTTGGATGCCTTAACATCTCTGCGAGCTAGTCCATTTTTAGCTCACATTTACAAGGACAGCACCGCAGCCTGCAGGGGCATCTCTCAGACCGTTTGGCCGACGATACCCGCAGCAGGAGAGGGGACTTTTTAAGGCTGAATAATACTCCACGGTACGTTCCGCCGTCATTCTGTTCACCTGTTCATCGGTCGATGGCCTTGTGGGTGGCTCCCACCGTGTGTGAGTAATTGTGAGTAATGCACGGGGTCTTTTGTTACCTTCAGGATCTTCAAACGCACCTTCGCTGGTGATCCGTCAGCGGTGTGCCACATGCTGGGGGACCGGGAGCCACCGGGCCTCCCCCACGCTGCGGCGGGGGTGCAGAATGGCACACTGCTTTGGGAAACAGCTGGCTGGCTTCTTACGAAGGTGAAGATATGCCCACACCCCTACGGGGTCGCTCCAGCCCCAGGGCACGCTCAAGAAGAAGGCAGCGTGTGCCCCCCGGGGTCCCGCACCCGAATGCCCGCTGCAGCCCCGCTCACAACAGTCGGGAGGTAGACACACGCCGGGTGTCCATCCTCGGGTGAACGGACGCGCACACCGCACAATGGAATATCATTCAGCCATAAAGAGGGATGGAGCCCTGACATACGGCTGGGCATGAATGAACACTGAAAACGTGCCAAGTGAAAGAAGCCAGACACAAAAGGCTACGTAGTGTAGGTTTCCACAGACATGAAATGTCCGTAATGGGCAAATCCATAGAGTGCAAGAGCAGACTGGTGGCGGCCGGGGTGCTGGGGGCGGGGGAGGGAGGGGGGAGAGAGGACCTGCTAATGAACCCAGGCTTTCCTTTGGGGCTGAGGAAAAATATTCTGGAATTGGGTCGTGGTGGTGGTTGCACACCCGTGTGAATATACTAACCCCACACTTACAGAAAGAGATGGGGGGCTGTTCTGGAAACCGTTATCCCTCCCATTTTACAGATGAGAACACTGAGGCTCAGAGATTCAACACCTTACCCAAGGAGTTAGAGCTGGTGTGTGGGAAAGCAAGGATTTGAGCCCAGGCCGGTTCTGCCTCCAGAACCCCACAGGCAACCCCACACCATCAGGGGCTCCCCAGGTCTGGGGCAAGCCTCCTTGCCTCTCGGTGCCTCAGTTTCCGAATCTGTGCAATGGGCATGAAGGCGGTGAGCGCTGTGCCAGGCACAGAGCAGACGCATGTGGCAGCACGGGGCTCCTCCCTCGTCTGCTTCAGGAAAGGGTGGAAGGGGAGCCACCATTCTTCGGGGAGCAGGCACGGGGGTCGGGGGAGGCCGCGGCTGCTCCGGGAGCCTCGGCCACCTCCCAGCAGCTGCCCCCAGGCCGGGAGAGAGGCCACGGCACCGTGTTCCTGCTGCCGGTGTGTGGGTGTTTCCAACACCCCCTTTTGTGCAAACACATCCCCGTTGCCATGGCGAGAGGCCCCCTCTTCCATCCAGAGTGACAGCCACCACCTTGCTGGGACTAGAGCCAGCGCGGCCCAAGGGCAGATGACTTCTGCCACAATGAGTCAGGCTCTGCAGGCTCTGCGGCTCCCGGGAAGGCGAGCTGCCCGGCGCCTTCTCCTCTCGCTAGCTGCTCCTCCCAAGGGGGCAAGATGAGGGCGCGCAGGGCCTCTTCCAGAGCTTCACCCTGTTTTCTGAGGCGCTCCGGGTGGGAGTGGGCAGGCTGACCCAGGTTTCGGTCCTGGCGCCTCTGTTTACAAGCTCTGTGGCCTTCAGCTTCACTCGGTGTCCTTGAAAAGGGTCGATATCAACACTGCCCCGCAGCCTTGTTTTAGGGGATCACTTATTCATTCGACCAATGTTCGCTGAACCCTAACTAGATGCCAGGCACTGAGGTGAGAGCAAGGGGCCAAAGGCAAGGTCCCTGTCCTCCTTCTTAACAAAAGAATGAACTCGAGATGCTACGCGGCCAGGAAACCCAGGTGATGGGACACGGGATAACAGGGAGAGGCGATGTGACTTTCGCCTGGGGTAGGGGCTAGGGAAGATCTTTCTGAGGAGGTGGCCAAAATCTGGGGGACAAGCGTTCCAGACAGAGGAACAGCACATGCAAAGGCCCTGGGAAGGAATGGGCTTGGCATGTTTAAGGAAAAAGAAGGTCAGTGTGGTGTCATAGAGTGTAAGGGCGCTTGGAGAAGGAAGTGAGGAGGGAGGGGAGGGCAGAGGGCAGTCATGCGGGGCTGTGTGGGCTGCAATGAAGAGCCCAGATTTTGATTTGAGGGCACAGAGAAGAGACTAGAAGGATGTAGGCTGGGGAATGGCGAGATTCAACAGGGCTTCTGCTCCTTGCCTTGGATGAGAGTGTTTCAGTTCCACAAACTGCATTTCAGAAGATAAAACTGGGCTCGACATTGGAATATGTCATTGGAACAAACCGTTGACTTTCACGGAACGGGCAAGTAGTCCTCCTTGAGCACTACAGCGTGGGCAGAAGCTGAATCATCCCACTTATTGATGTTCCTCCGTCGTGGGCTCTAGTCTGGCTGCGGCCTTTTGCCAAAACCTACCGGTGGCTTGGGACTCAGAGATACTTACACACCCACATTCAGAGCAGCATCACGAGAGTGAGAGACGGAGATCACCCGTGTCCGTCGACGGATGAACGGATAAACAAGAGTCGTCCATCCGTACAGGGGAGCAGTATTCAGCCCTAAAAAAGGAAGGAGACGCTGACATAACATGCTTAGTGAAAGCAGCCAGTCTCAAAAGGACACACGCTCTATAATTCCACCTGTATGAGGCCCCTAGAACAGTCAGAGTCATAGGGACGGAAAGCAGGAAGGGGGCGTCCAGGGCACGGGGAGGAGGATGCGGAGTTAGTGTTTCATGGGGACAGAGTCTCAGTTCGGGAAGATGAGAAAATTCTGGAAATGATGGTGGGGACGGCTGCACAACAGTGTGAATGTGCTTAATGCCGCTGAACTCTACGCTTAGAAGTGGTAAAATGGGAAATGTTATGTATATTTTCCCATAATAAGAAAAAGCCCCCAAAGATGTGAATATGATGCAAATCGCTGATTAGACATTTCTTGATCAGAATATTCATAACTTTTGGTAGGTAGGATTCCAAGATGACCCCAAATAACCCATATCTTTGTAGAATTCCCTCCCCTTTAATTGTGTATGGGGACCCGTAACTTGTTTCTAACCCACAGAATGTGAGGAAGGTAAAGGCGTTTTGAAAATGTAAATAAAGTCCCTGATCAGTTGACCTTGTGCTAATCAAAGGGCGGTTATCCTTGGTGGGCAAACCCTTTAAGAGGGGGTCCAGCAGGGAGAACTAGGAAGCTTGCAGACCCTTTCTGCGTCACTGGCCGTGACTTCTATGGCCACAGGGAAAGGAAGTTGGCTGGCAGCGTATGGTAGTTTGCCGGGGATCCTTCCCGAATTGGGCCTCTAGAAGAGAACACAGCCCGACCTTTACCTGGCCAGAGCCTGCCCCGCAGAAACAGGGAGCTAATAAACGTGTGTCATTTTAAACCACTGAGCCCATCACAATTTGTTATGCGGCGGTGGGTAACCAACACATAACCTGAAACAGAACAGGTGCGGGTAGAGAGAGCACGAGATTTCAAGCAGGGATCGCGGGGCTGAATCCTGGCTGCATCTCTCCTGGACCGCGTGAGCTCAGACAGGTGGTGGTACCCGGTGGTCCTTGGGCAGCTTCTGGAGGCAGCCTGCCTGGGTCCGAGTCTCAGCTGCAGCCCCTTCCCAGGGATGGGGGACTCTGGGCAAGTGACCCCTCCGTGCCTCAGTTTCCACATCTATAAGTGGGGATGCATCCTAGAGATGTCACAAGGATGAAACAAATTCAAATGTGTAATCTGTACCTGGTGCAGGCTGAGTAGAAGCTGCAATGACATGTTATATGTAGGGAAGAGCCTCGAAGCCCAGAGGTTCTGCCATGAAAATTGCCCAGGCTCACGGCGAGATGCCCGTAGGGAGCAGGCACCTGGCCCTTGCCTGTCACAGGAGTTTTCTGAGAACAGGTGGGGCTTCCGTGCAGGGATGGAGGCAGCTAGAGGCAACAGGAGCATAGGGGTGTCTCCCTGGGGCCTGTCACTCCCTTCACTGCAGAGACTCAGGCTTTGCTCCCCCAGACTCCCCCACCCGTCCCCAGAGGCAGGGGGGTCCCCGAGGCTGTGCTGTCCCCCTCTGGCCCCCACCACCAGGCACCCAGGAAGCTCACTCCATGTGAAGCTCAGGTATCTGAGGACAGCACCTCCCCAGGGCCTTGGTGCTTTTCCTCTGCAGGCCCTCCCTCCACGCCGGGCCTGGCCCTTGGCTGACTTCAGCTGAATGGCAGGCAAGGCTGTGGCTTGGGAGAATCACTGCGAGAAGCCACTGGGTGGAGGCTCAAGCCCAAAGAATGTTCCAGAAACAAGAACTGCTGCTCATAGAGCTGCATGGCTGGAGGAAAGAGAGCAATTCGGGTTGATTCTGAGGGGAGGAAGGAGAGACAGACAGACAGACAGAGGAACTGCCGAAGGTTTGCTTCAGGATGGAACTCCTGCCCTCTCTGACTTCGACGTTCAGGAATGGTGTTTGTTATTGCTCAGGGTTCTGGGGTCTCTGAGGGAGGCCCTGGCTGGACTGGGATCCACATGGCGGGTGAGGATTCAGGTGAGTCAGCAAGGTGGGGCCCAGATAGGGAAGGGGCCACCAGGCCACGGGCCGCTCCACAGGGGGTCACAGGAGGCCCTTGGGAAGTGGGACTCAGGCCAGGAGGGCTGTGAGTGACCTGACTCTGGCTCAAATCCCACTGGTCACTCACTTGTTGTGGGACCTGGGGCCTCTTCTCAGACACCCTGTGCCTCAATTTCCCATCTGTCAAATGGGGATGGTGATGGTCTTACCATGCCATAGACTGAGACAAGGTGTGTAGAATGCATGGTACATAGCGACCCATTAGATGTTGTTGTGTTGGTGTGACCATTTTGGATTTTTAAAAACACCCAAAGCGGGGACCTTGCCAAGCAACGTGGGCTGGAAGCTCCTGTGTGGGACACAACAAAGAAATCTATTAGACCTGCCAGGTCCCGTTAAATACATGATTAGCACTGGCATAGAAATCGCTCCCCTTACTGACCCCTGGACTCAGCTGGTAATGGCTCCCTGGAGGCCAGCTCCAGTGTAACAGGTTCCTGAGAACCACAGGAAAATTGGGCCATGCTGCTTCCTCCAGGCAGCCCTCCAGTCTGCCCAATGGAGAGGGCAAGGGATGGGGCGGTCTAGGCAGGCTCACCTTCACACATACCTCACAGACACAGGGACACACCCAGACATACCCTCAAGCCCGGAAAGCGAGAAGGACGCAGTGTTAACCTTTAAAGGCAAGCTGTTCTAACTCCCATTTTGTGCGGAGGGAAACTGAGACCAGAGAGTTTCCACAGTGTGCCCGGGGCTGCCCACCAGGAAGTAGCTGAGCTGGCATTTGGACCCAGGAGGCTGGCGCCGGTCCCGATCCCGGCCCCAAACAACACCTGCGGTCATGTGTCCTCCCAGGGCATGGCAGGTGGGAGCAGAGCGGGGCCGCTCCGGCACCTTGTGTTGGTGGTGGTACTTGGTTTTCCTTTCTGGCTCTGCAGTAACATAATCCAGCACCACTTCCAGGAGTTAAGCAGCCCTGGAAGGGGGGTGAGCATTGTTGTGACTAGGCTTTAGAGCAGAAAGGGGAGAGGACAGCAGGGAGCTGAGCTACCCATCCTGAGCGCCCTTCCCAGGAAGCCCCTGTGGACTCTGGGCCCCTGGAATTGTGCAGTGTTGAGTCTGCACAACCTCCCAGGGCCGCCCTGGCTGAGGACTGTTCTAGAGTGTAGCATCTGGGGTGTAGAGAGGCCCCACTCAAGCCTCTGTCAGTGGTAGCATCTGTCACTTAGAAATACCGGGGACTCCCTGCAAATGACCATCTGGCTGTTTTTCTAAAGCTTCCTGGCCAGGAAGCTATGTGCCTCAGGCCTCCTTTGTCTTGTCGGGGGGGCAGGGGGTGCTTCTCTTCCGTCTCCAACACACCATCCTCCCTCTGAGCCTCTCATCCTCCCTAGAACGGAGTTTAAGGACTGAAGGACCAGGGATCTGCCCTCCCACCCCCAGAGACCTCCTCAAGGAGAGAAACTTAGTCTCCCTTGAGCCTCGGAGGCTGGACTCCCCAGCCCTGTGCACACATCTGCCTTGAAATTCGTTCAGGCTCCAGAAGGCAGGGGGTGAAATGTCCCACCCAGTGGCGCAGAGCCAGCCCCAACCCAGCTGAGAGGACCTGCTAGGGAGCCATGTGCATATCTGGGGGGAAAGCGTTCTAGGTGGTGGGTATAGCAAGTGCAAAGGCCCTGAGGTGGGAAGAGCTCGGTGTGTTTGGGGGATAGCTCAGAGGCCAGTATGGCTGGAGCTGGGGGAGTGACGAGGGGGAGGAAGGAGATGGGGTACGACAGGTAGGTGGTCAGGGGCTGCTCCCCCAGGACCCTGTTTGTTGATGGGAGGGGGCTTGATTTTATTGTCAGTGTGAAGAGCACCTGTCATTAGCCCTGCCGCGAGCTAAGCCCTTGATGTTCACTGTCACATTGATCTTCACAGCAGCCCCAGACCTCAGGCATCTCAGCATCCCCAATTCACAGTCAAGCAAACTGAGGCACAGGGAGGAAGCTGCTTGCCCAGGTGGCCTGTCCCTTTGACCCTTTGGAGACTGCCCCTAGGGCTGACACTTCCTCCCCTCCCAGGAGGTGAATGACCCGGCCCCAAGTGGGCCTTCTTGGCAGTTCAGGTCCTTTGAAGTCCCAGCCAGCGGACTTGGCCGACCTGTTTCCTCCTGGACTCCTGCCTAGCCTCTCAGGGCTGCTGAGGAGAGGGGCGGAGGCGGCAGGGCAGGGGGCATGTTTTGTTTTATTCAATGTATCTTTCTAGATTTTTGTGTTGTGTATGTACAAGTTAAGCATTTTTTCGAAGGGCATGGTAAAAAGCACATCTCTGTCTCCCTTCGTCCTCGGGTGCCCACCACTTCTCTGCCCCAGAGGCATCTGCCATTCGCAGTGTCCGTGTGTCCTTCCAGGGGTGACCTGCAGAAATGCACAAACGTGAATATGAACATACTCCTTCAAGTACCGGTGATGGGGCCCTTCCTCCGTCTCCCGCCCCTACTGAACAATATAGCTTAAACAGTTCGTCAAGCCCGTCACCCCAGTCCCAGCACAAGAGAGACATCAGCCCAATCCCGACTGGGAGCCTCCTACACACTCCCTGACCAGGGCTCCTATACACTGTCCAGCCGTCAGAAACAAGGACATTCTGCGTGGCCGGCACACTGAGGCATCCAAGGGGACGTGCCGCCTGAATGTGGCGTGGCGTCCGGGACGGCATCCCAGAGAGGAGGAGGACATTAGGGAGAAACGGAGATCATCTGACTGAACTGTGGATTTATTGAATAATAACGTACCGATATTGGTTTGTTCGTTGTGGCAAATGTCACATACGAATTTAAGATGTTAATAATGGGAGACTGGGTGCCGGATGTCCTATCTTCACAATTTGTTGTAAATCTGAAACTGTTCTATAAAATAGTTTTTGGTTTTTTTTAATCCAGCAAGTACACCAAAGGCGAATGCACTGCATGCCCTTTACTATTACGTATAACTCTCAGTTAAAAAATACAAAACAGAAATGACACGGGAAGCAGAGATCTTCGAGGTGGCCCTGTGCCCCGACCGTGGGACAGCCTCACCTGTTTTGATGGCTGTGGAGCGTCCCTCTGTCTGGAAGTCCCGTAACTGACATATCGGGTCCCCTATCTGTGGGCGCCGGGCTTGCTTTCAGGCTTTTGCTGGGCATTTCTGGGTGTCCATGCTTCCATGCCCCGTCCCAGCATCTCTGCAGGGTCACTTCCCAGAAATGGAACAGCTGCTTCAAAGAGTGTCTGCATGAGGAGTTTGGGTTTGGATGCCATGCAAGAGATCTTCCCAAACAAGATGGAAAAAGATGATGCAAGGTCAGGGCAGGAGGAGGGGGACTTAGCCCTTTTACGCAGGGTGGTCAGGGGAGCAGAGACGTGAATAAAGGGAGAGTTGGAGTACATGTGCAGAGAAGAGGGTTCCAGGCAGAGGAGACAGCACAAAGGCCCTGTGGTGGGACCACTTCTGGTATGTTTGAGGAACAGGGGGGAGGACAATGGGTTGGAGCAAAATGGGTGAGGGGATAGAAGACCATGGAGACTGGAAGGGGCTGACTCATGGGGGCCTGATTCAGCCATTGGCAGGAATTGGGATTGTATTGTGAGCAGGATGGGGAAATTTGAAGGACGGTGACAGGCCTGAGGTAGGTTTGACAAGGATCCCTTTGGCTGCTTGGAGGGAGAGGGCACAGGGTGGATGTAGGAGACTGGGGAGGAGGCTACTGCACCAGTCCAGGCAAGAGAAGATGGTGGCCGGACCAGGGTGTTCACTGTGGGTGGGGAGAGGGGGCAGATTTGGGGTGTATTTTGAAGGCAGAGTCAACAGTGCTCACTGAAGTGCAAGGTTACTAGATCAGGGCACTATGGCATGTATTTGTTTCTTTAGGACTGTTGTAACCAAGTACCACAACTGGGTGGCTTAAAACAACAGAAATGCATTCTCTCACGTTCCAGAGGTCAGAAGTGTGAAACTGAGGTGTGAGCAGGGCCATGCTCCTACTGTAGGTTCTAGTGGAGGATCGTTCCTTGCCCCTTCCGCCTTCCTCGGCTTGCAGAAACCCCAGTCTCGGTCTCTGTTGTCTCATGATGTCATCCCTGAGTGACTCTGTGTCTTCATTATGGAGCTCTCCTCTCTTATAAGGACACCAGTCATGCTGCATTTAGGGCCCACCCTGCTCCAGCATGACTTCATCCTAACTTAACTAATTACATCTACAGTGACCCTATTTCCAAATGAGGTCACATTCTGAAGTCCTGGGAGTTAGGACTTCAACCCGTCTCTAAGTGGGACACTCTTCAATCCAGAACAGGGGGGAAACAGCATTCCAAGCAGAGGGAATGGCACTTGCAAAGGCCCTGAGGCAAGAGAGGGCTACTGGTCTCAGACCTTTGTTTCCTGCAAAACTTGTTCATGGGGAAAGCCTGAGGCTGAATTCTGAGTTGGGGGGGCGGGGCAAGAAGCGCTGTGCCCCACCCCCCAGTTCAGTTGATAGCCGCCCCCCCAAGCCCTGAAATTTGCCAACTCTCCCCAGACTCTGCCTCCACCTCTGTTCCCTTCCTCCCTCCTTCCGGTTCAGGCAGCCAGACCCTCTTATCACCAGTGCACACTGCTTCCTTTTTAGCCTGAAGGTCGTTATTTTAACACCTGCTGGGAAAACCGGCAGGCACTCTCCTGGGGGCGGGGGAAGTACTTGGGGAGAGGCTGTTTGCAGGGCTGATCCTCAAGACTCATCGGGGTGCTGGGGGGGGTGGGGCTGGATGCTCTGCATGGCTTTCCCCACATCTGTTGGCACTGCAGCTGGGCAGGCTGGCAGGGCAGGGACCCGCGGGGCCCGTCTCTCCATTTGTAGTCCCTCCTTTCCTCAGTCTTCCCTCTGTTTACGTCCTCGCTCGTCCTTCTGGAAACTGGCTTGAAATTCTCTTCACGGTGGAAGCTGGATCTCAAGAGAGGGAAAACAGCAGCTACCAGGTCTCTTAAAGCTTAGTCCCAAACTGGCATCAAATCATTCCACTGCCTCCTATTGGTCAAAGCATTCTAGGAGCCCACCCACTTTGGGGAGACTCCGCCCCTTGGTGGGAGGAGCTTCGGGTACCTGCAGGCGGGAGAGGCGTGCCGACGGCCATCTTTGCAGGGAACCCTCGCTCCCCTGCAGCCTGCTTCCAGCTGGCCTGGTAAGGACTCAGAGGCTGCGGAGGACAGAGGACAGAGGACAGCATGTCCCACCCGTGAGATGCCAGCAAGATGCGCGGGCTCCGAGGAGTCTTGTTTTATAAAACAAACAGGGAGGGGGTGTGATATCCCACCAGAGGCAAACATCCCAGCCACTTGGCACTGCGGTCTGACTGGGAGGCTGAGCACACAAATTAGATGTTTATGAGAATAAACAGTCATTAAAACTCGAGAACTAGAAGGGAAATAAACACCATCTCAAGATATTTCGCTAATTTAGCCCTGGATTCTGCCTGCCTGTGAACCGGCTGGTTTCTGGCTTGCAGAGGTGTGTGTGTGTGTGTGTGTGTGTGTGTGTGTGCATGCACGTGCACGTTGTAAGCCCTCTAAGTGTCCTTCCTGAGTGCCTCGGTCTGCTCCTCTGTAAAATGAGGACAAGAAAAGCACTAAACTCAGGGTTTTTAGGAGAGCTGAATGAGGAAATCCATACAAATCGAGTAAAACTATGCCTAGCGCCTAGCAGGTGTTCAGGAAATGTAAGCTATAGTTTTCATTCATTCATTCATTCATTCATTCAGCAAATACGTAGAGGGCTCCTGCCAGGGGAGGCCCTTTGCCTCATGTTGAGGATACAAAGCCTCGGCTTGAGTCCCTGTACCAGCTGATGCCCCAGCCAGAGGGGTGCAGGGGAACAGGTTTCCTGAGGAATGAATGAATGGGGCACCGACTCTGCCCTCCAAAGCTCCAGCCTGGAGAAGAGACAGACTGGTAAGTAAATCATTACAAATACTGCAACAAGAAATGTAAGAGAGTTCAAGATACAGGTTTCTCCCAAAGAAAAAAGGACTGGCCTTTTTTTTTTTTTAAGATTTATTTATTTATGGGGTGCCTGGGTGGCTCAGTTGGTTAAGCATCTGCCTTCGGCTCAGGTCATGGTCTCAGGGTGCTGGGATCGAGCCCCGCATTGGTCTCCCTGCTCAGTGGGGAGTCTGCTTCTCCCTCTCCCTCTGCCGTCCCCCCTGCTTGTGCGCTCTCTCGCTCTCTGTCAAACAAATAAATAAAATCTTTTAAAAAAAAGATTTATTTATTATTTTAGAGAGAGAGAGAGAGCGTGCATGCAGGGGGGGAGGGGCAGAGGGAGAGGGAGAAACTCAAGCAGACGCCCCACTGAGTGTGGAGCCTGACATGGGGCTCGATCTCACGACCCTGAGATCATGGCCTGAGCCAAAATCAAGAGTTGGATGCTTAACTGACTGAGCCACCCAGGCGCCCCAAAAGGACTGGCTTTAATGGAATTGCAGACCCAGTGGCCAAGGTAGGGAAAGGCTCTGAGAGCAGGATGCCCTCCCAGACCCCTTTAAATGGTGGTACCAGGTCAACGATGGCCTCTGACCCCGGTCAGGAGACGAGGGAGACCTCTTGCACGATTGCCAGACTGCAGGCCATCGCCCGGCCTCTCCTGGTTCCTGGCAGGAAGTGTAGGTGGCAGGGCCGGGGCCGGGCAGCCACAGTGGAGAGGGTTTTATATCAGGAGGACTTCCAAGTCTGTCTGTAGGGCAAGTTAATGAGTGACCACGGATATTTAATCCAAACCAGACCCCACCTCACAGACATCTGCTGTGAACAGCTCTGACCTCTGCAGAGGTTCTTCCACAGCGACGCGGGCCTGGAGGGTTTCCAGCACCTTCTGGCCAAGAGGTAGGGATCTGCCGGCCACAGCACTGGGGACCTTGGGTCTAGGCTGCATGTCAGATCTCCACTGGCTGTCAGGGAGCCAGCCTTCTAGATCCCTGTGCATCCAGAATGGGGCCCCTGTCCAGGCTGATCACGTAATTTGTGGGGCCTGGTGCAAAATAAGAACAGAGGGTCCTTTGTTCAAAAATGATGAAGAAGTTCCGTGTGGTGACAGTAGAGCATTAAACCAGCCACGGACCCTTCAGACGGTGGGTCCCCCTGTGACTGCAACCTGTCCCCATCAGCCCCCATATGGCAGGAGCACACAGTGGGAGCACAGGGAATGGGAGTCAGCAGAGCTGGATTCTGGGGCCTCAATCTCTCAGCCTCCCCTCACTTTTCTAATCTACCAAGTGGGTACCGTCAGTCCTGTCTTCCTGCCCTCCCTCTCCCCTCAGGGGATGCAGGCCTGGCAAGAACAAAGTACACTCTCAAGGGCCATAAAATACAAAAGGCGATTGTGTCCGCTCTTAGCTTTGGTCTCAAAAGCAGGTGTTGTTGAGTGCGGAGTGTATGTGGTGCCAACCCGAGGTCAGTGCCTTGCTTCTAAGAGGTACTAACTGAGGCCTAGTTCCCAGACTTGAGTTGCTTTGTGCGGGTGGAGCTGGGAAGCCCTTACTTACCCTCTGGGAAGTGCTGCCCCCCCACCCCCCCGCCACCCTCGGCTGCTCCATCAGGGAGGAGAGGGTAGGAGGCAGATGGGGAAGTAGGAGGCATTAATACTCCCCTCCTGGAGGCCCTGAGAATGCTGGACAGGCACACTGACTGGACCCAGCTTTGGACAGAGGCCCTGGATCTAGAAAAATGAGAAGTTACCCCCTGTTCAGCCCAAAAGGACCCTGGCACTCCAGACCCAGCAGACCAAATAAAACCCACCTCCCTCCATGGTCCACCGAGCCCTATAGGATCTGACCTGCCCACTCTCCCTGCTCCCACTATGCTCTGGCTTCCTTACTATTCCCTGAATATTGCAGGTGTGTTGTCACCTCAGGGCCTTTGCACTTGCAGTTCCAGCTACCAAGTATTCTCTTCCCTCAGATATTTGCAAGGCTCAATTCCTCTTTATTCTCTCTCTGTTCAAATGCAGCAGTGTCCCTCCCTGTCTCTCCGTCCCCTCTGTACTACTCTTGCTTCCATCAGGGCCCTCTTTGTAACATATTTGTTTGTCGTCTCTCTCCTAAGGCCAGCTTCCCGGAAGCAGAGACTCCTCTGTCTTGTTTACCCTTGTGCTGCAAACAATAGAATAGATGCACAAATAGAAGGCAGCGCCTTGTTATACCAACGAGAGGGGTACTTGTCCCAGTGTTTTTTGATGAACTTCAGTATAAGAGTTTGGAGGTATAAATTAAATTGTCAATTGTTTACTTGTCCATTTGTATTAGTAGAAGAGTCATATATGCTTATTTATGTCTAAGTCACATGTTATATAAGCAACATAATATATTAAGAAATATTTCTTTTTGTCCCACGCTTACATTCATGAAATGCTGTAACGTGTTTTGAGCACTCCTCCCCCCCCCCGCCCGCCCGTGCCTTTGACACGGTGGTTTGAGTCATCAAACAGAGCTTGGCTGAGCCCATCTGTTCTCCTTATGTCTAGAACTTTTCAGACACGGTGTTTTTTGAATCTGCCTATGACGCAGCCACTGGAAATGTTATCCCAGGCCACAAATACCCTTTTGCATAAATTAGGACATTGGTTATTTCATTTGCTTTGTGGGTGTATATTATTGATGAGTTCCAGCAAGTGATTGCTTACTACATTACTTTTTAAAGGGATCTTTAAAAGGTTTGTTTATTGTGACATCCAACACCTGTGAATGCAAAGTCATACCTCCAGAATAATGGCTAGATCTGATTAAATTTCTCGGTGTCCTCTCGGGATAAATGATTCGAGGATGTGGCATTGAAGAATCCCATGCAGCACACATAGTTTGGGGTGGTTTCAGGCTCTGGTTCTCACAGGGCAGTTTGTTTAGAATCACCCCGGGGGAGCTTTTCACATATATGGATGGTTCTGGGTTCTGGGTTCCTGGGTCAGGGGGATAGGCATCTAGGGGTTCTAAGAACTCCCCAGGTGATTCTAATATCTAGGCAGGTGGAGACCCATGAGGCTAATTTTGAAATGACAGACCAGTGGTCTCTAAAGTGTGCTCCCTGGACCAGCAGCATCAGGACCACCTGGGAACTTGCCAGAAATGCAATTTCTCGGCCCCAGCCCACCCCTGCTGAATCAGACACTCGGCTGTGGGGCCCAGCAAGCTCTGCGTTTTCATAAGCCCCCCAGGGTTTCCTGATGCTCAACTTGGGGAATTGCTGCTCCAGACCAGACTTTGATGTTAAAAAAAAAGTTACTGAGACAGAAATAAAGAAGTACCAGGCTTTGTAAGGACTCAAATATCAGGTCACTCTGTTTCTCTGAAGGATGACTATTCCATTTGTTGAGGGATTGAAGGAGTTAGTGTCCCTTTGATGTCCTGAGCATTCCCGGGTGCCAGGCACTGAGGTCGATGCTCTGCGTGATGCCCCAGTCAGATTGGGTTCTTGTATTAGACCCAATTTATAGACAAGGGAACTGAGGTTAAAGAGGAAATTCTTTGCCCAAAGTCCCATATTTGGGAAGTGGCATGGGTGTTCCATCGTGGGGTTAGTCCCCAAGCCCATGTTATTTACTATGACACCTGTCTACTGCAGGGGCTGAGGTCTTGGGGTCAGTTACCCTGGCCCCCAGGGTATGGCCTCCTCTATCTTGTCCATTGTGCAGGATATCCCAGGCCCAGGCCCCAGCGACCTAGAGGCACCCTTCTCTGGTCCCAGGGGGCTTGCTGAACAGGGACACTTTGCCAACCTACATCCAGGCAGGGGGAGCCCAACGTGGACTGGGGGCTCCGTCTGAGCCTGACATGAAGAGATTTAGCTGAGAGCCCTCTCTTTTCTACTCTGTAAAATCCACTCACGTCAATCTCATTACTCCTGAAGGGAAATAAAACCCCAGTGAGGAAGCACGGGACACCACTGGGACAGCTAACATTAGAAAGACGGGTTGTACCCACTGCTGGCGAGGATGAGGAACAACTGGACCTCCCCCGTGTGGCCGGTGGGAACGCAGAGCCGTGGCATTGCTCTGCAGACACTGTTCCCGAATTTCTTACAGCACGAGGCATATGGTTACCATAGGACCCTGCAGCCCACCTCCTGGGTATTTAACCCAAGAGAAGTGAAAACACATGTCCACACCAAGGCTTGGACACCAAGGTTCATAGGAACATGATTCATCATCACCAACATGCCCAACATCTAGTGAACGATAGCCACGCTGTGGGACTTCCATGCCATAGAAAGCTAGTCAACAGTCAAAGTCATGAACCTTCGGTGTGTGCCACAACGTAGATGAGTCTCAAATACGTTATGCCGAAAAAAGAAGGCAGATAGCAAACCATATGCACTGTATGATTCCAATTTTATGAAACTCTAGAACAGGCACATCTAAGCTAGGGTGACAGAAATCACAACAGTGGTTGCTGGGGGTGGGGGTGGGTTAGGTCACCAAGGGCATCTCCCAGGGTGCTAGAAGTCTTGTATGTCTTTACTGGAGAGACGTGTGTACATATGTAAAAATTCATCATGCATTTTTGTGCACATAGGCTATACCCCAGTTAAAAAGAAGCAAAGACTCTTAAAAGTGCCCGTCCACTAGCTCATTTGTAGTTTGCAGAACAGTCCTCAATACATTAGTGTCTTGAAACACGGCCCCATTCTATAAGATGGTGTCCCGGTCCTGGCCCTCTGAGGGCCTGGTTGGTCTTGGGACGGGTCTTGAGGAGTCCAAGCCCAGGACTCTTTCTGGCCATTATCATGAACTCTGCCCCTTCCTCGGGGCCCTGGAGAAATGTCCCAGAGAGCAGCACTTCACCTCTGTCCTGTGAGCCTGGCATCTGGAGATTTAATGGCCCCAGTGTGATGCCTTTTGGGATTTGCAGTAACCGGGGGGTGTGCGGAGGGCTTTTCCTGGATGGGGAAGAGAGATGCTAATCTTCCCACGATGCAGGGATCGTCCCCTAAAAGAAGGAATGGTCCCGCCTCCTGCATTTTTGGTGAAGACCCTGTCTATCACAAACGGGTTCTAGAGCCTAACTCTATTGTCCAAAAAAACTGAAAGTAGTTTTGACAAGGTTTTCGGTGGGCACGGAGTTTTCCAGGAATCAAATGAGGGTGGAAATCAAGGGGCGAGCATGGTCCGTTTTGTTCAGAGCCGTGCCAAGAGTCGGGTGCCCCTCTGGCAAGCCACATGGCCGATGACATCGCCACTAGTGATAAGTGAGTCACCACCACCCACACACCTCTGTGAGTCTGCACAATCCCTGGGGCTTTCAGAGTGATTCCCCAAACAGGGGCAAACCCACTGCTGGGGCCAACCGGGGTGGCTGTATTTGAGCATTGACCTATGGAAATACGTATTATTTTAATAGGAATCACTTTCCTTGATATTTCAGTCAGGGCATCGTGCGTGTGTATATTTTATTTTTGGTACGTACCATATGTAGGTAGCTCCTATCAGTCATGAGTCACATTTCAGGATCGTGGAGGTGACAGTCCAAACATTTGGCTTCAAAGGGGGCGTTGAGCTCTAGAGAACTCTTGAGCCTCAAGAAGCATGCATAGGATTTTTCTCTGTAGCCTTGTTTGTAATTGGGGAAAACCGAATGCACCCGCCCGTCTGTCAAAGGGTGACTTAAAAAAAATACTGTAGCCGTGCCCAACTAATAGGATACGCCATGGCGGTTGAAACGAAGGAACTTGATCCAAGTTTATCAACACGGCTTACTGCAAAAACATAATAAGGAACAGGAAATGTTAATTACAAAATAATTCACGCAATAAGATGCTATTTAGGTAAAGTTTTAGAACACACGGTACATGACTGCATTCAAGTGGAGTAGAAGTACCCTTGGCTGGAGCGGGAGCAGTTCACACGGAAACTTCAGGATGGTGCTTAGCGCCGGGGAGGGGGACGCCTGAGGGGCAGGGGGGCCAGCGAGCTTCGTCTGCACCTATAACAT
This sequence comes from Halichoerus grypus, assembly GCF_964656455.1. Lineage (NCBI taxonomy): Eukaryota > Metazoa > Chordata > Mammalia > Carnivora > Phocidae > Halichoerus > Halichoerus grypus. Next base: position 90,279,575 of record NC_135724.1, on the reverse strand, counting down.
TTGATTGGCTTCCAATGGTCTGAAGCAGTTTTGGCAAAGGGAGGCCTTTGGTCAATCTGGGGGTGCGTAGGGGTGTTCACGATAGAATTCTCTGTTCTTAGGCCGTAGGTGTTTAAAATATTGATACTCATATATCATATATTGATAATAAGCCAAATGAATCAAGCAGGGTGGGGTTGCTGAACCGTTGCGAAACTCGACAAAAATAAGGAGCAGGTCAGAATCACGGGTGAGTGGAGGCCACGTCCTCCCTCCTCCTTCTTTCCCTCCCCTCTTTCTTTCCTCTTTCCTTATTTGTTACCTCCACACAACACTCGGGTCCCAGGGGCCACCGTTAGGGTTCCCGTGACAGGCCCGCAGTGACGGGCGCTGCTAACGTGTGCACAGCACTCGTTCTACTTGCCGTTTCTCACTGGACTTACCTGCCCCGCAGGTGCATCGCCTCCATTTCCCCCAGGGAGAGACCGCCCTGCAGAGAGGCAGCATTACTTGCTCAAAGGCGCACAGCGAGCTGGTGGGAGGCCCGTCTGACTCTGGCCCTGGTCACCCCCCTGCTTCGACAATGAGAAAATGTACCGTCACACATGACAAGAGGTCCAGGCCCCCACCCCCACCCCGGGGTCCCAGGCAGGGTGGCCGGACTCTGGCTCCATCGGCTGGGGAGGCCGGGGGTGGCATGCTCCTGGGGCCCGGCGGAGCCCCCAGGAGATGTCCTTTCACGTGCTGTTGGTCAGAATGAGGGTGAACGTCTCCCCACAAGTCTAACGCACGCACCGGACAGGGGTCATTAGGGGCCAACCCTGGCGATGGAAGGGGCGTTGGGGGAGGTTGGTCAGTGAGCGTCTGACTGGAAGATTCCACAAGAAGGGGCCAGTGTACTCTCACAAAAACAAAGGTGGAGATACGGGCAGGGGGCTGCAGGATTGGTGGCCAGCTCAGGGCATCAGCGGGGACCCCAGACCCATCCCCCCCCCGCGTGGCGCCCCTCCTGAGCTCAAAATGCAGCCATGGCCCCGCTTCTTCACACAGTTGTGTTCATCAGGGAGGGGAAACCTTCCCCAGACTCGTCCCTCACGTCCGCTGGCCAGAATGAGGTGGCGGGGCCTGTCCCCGCTCAGAACGGGTGTGTTGGGTCGGTCTCCTCAGAGGCAGACTCTGAGGTGACATTTCTGTGGGGTGATTTATTGCTAAGGTCGTGCTCCCAGCACAGCTGGGGAGGGGGTGGGGAGGCGAGTCAGGGAAGGGGCAGTTTTAGGTTAGGTCCTGGCCTTGGCCTGGTCCCACAGGGAGCCGTGGGCCCCGGCGGCCCCGCCTTGGGCCAGGCGTCCGTCCCTGTACCAGCTGGTGCTGCCAGACAGCTGTGCCAGGGGATGTCCTCGCAGGCAGGGACGTGAGGAGCCTGCAGCCGCCAAAGCCAGCCCCCGGGAGACTCGCGGGCCTCCAGCAGCACAGAGCACGCAGAACCTGGGGCTGGAGGCGCAGACTCGCCAAGGTCTCCGAGGGATCAGGGCAGGCCGCCGGCAGGGCTCTCTGCACTGGGAAAGCAGGGAGCTGGAAGGTTCCTTCCCCACGGTGGGAGGTGGGGGGGGCGCCGTTCCCATCAAGAACAAGGGTACATGACAGCATGTGCCAGGGGACTGAGCCGCCACGTGACTGCCACGGACCATAACTGGCCGCTATGCTCAGGCCAAGAGGCCGCAGGAGGCCACACCAGGCCAGGGGATGGCCGTGTCCCCTTTCCCCCACCCTCCCCATCCTCTGGGGGACGACTCCCCAGACCCTGCTCTTGCCCCCACTCAGTGGGCAGCCTAAGGGCCAGCAGAACCTGAGACGTACACACCGAAAAGGGAAGCTCTGTGGACACCACATCACGAAACTGTTGGAGAAGAACCAGAGCACCGAGTCGGTGGGGGTGGGGCGTAGAGACTCCCCTGACTTCTGTCTTCACTGGGCACCCAGGAAAAAAAATGCAAGGTTACAAATGGATTGCTGGCCGCGCTCTATTAGTTCTCTCTAATTCCTTTCTCAGTAATAAAGGGAAAGGTTATTAGCACAAGGTGGCTGGTAATAAGCTAATTATGGTGCTGGCAGATCAGGGGTGTGAGGAGGCCGAGGCAATGCCCCGGGTCTCGTCTGAACGAGCGGTTCTGAATGATTACGGATGCGACAAAGCTGTCCCCAGCTTGCTGTGTTATTCACTTGGCCAATCTGCCCGGGCACAAATACCCAGGAGGATACCTTTGAGCTGCTGGGCCCTGCCCGCCTTCTCCCATCCCAAGGTGTGCGGCAGAAACACAGGGGTCTATGGAAAATGCAGACGCCGGAAGATAGCCAACACCGAGTGTTCTCTCTGCTTCCCTTGACTCGGTAGCCTTGTCAGCGAGGCGGGGAGCTTGCTTTCTCTCTGCCGTCGGACGGGCCCTTGGTTGGCCTCGCCGCGGGTCCTCATCTGAATGCCTCTCTGGGGCTGTGTGGGAGGAAAGGGGAAATTTGGGACAGCGGCTGCCCAGGCCAGGGTGTGGGGCAGGGGAATGAAGGGCCGAGGTTGTGGGTTTAGGTCCCACCAAGGCCTGGGAGCTATGCTCTTGCTTCCAGGCCAGCAGGGGGAGGACAGAAGACCTAAGTGACTCATGGCAGTGTGTCCCCGACACAAAAGCTGGGAGGATGTCCAGACCACAGTGACCGACTCATCCTGGTTTGTCTGGGACTTTTTGGGTTTTAGTACTAAAGGTCCCCCGTCCTGGGAAACCCCTCCAGCCCGGGGAAACTGGGACCATTGTTCACTCTGTTCCAGAGCCACAAGCAAGGGAGTTGCCTGGAGGTAAGGGGCACGACGTACGGGCTGGATCCGGCTGCCACTGGCTGTGCTATGCCCCCATCTGCTTCCTGGAAAATGGAATAAGTTCTCTCAGAGAATGCTGGGGGAGGGCGATAGAAGGAAGCAGAGAAGCTTACGGGCCAGGAATAGAGTGAGGTCTTGAACATATCACTGATTTTTGTTGGTGGTGGGGAAATGACTGTGTTCTCATCGCTGATGAGGGGTGGCCGAGATGAAGGCCTTTTACAGCCTGAAATTAGCGGGGACAGGGCCGCCCTTGACTTCAAGGAAGAAAATTAAGAAAATCAGAGGAACGTCCACCCAGGGGTGTGTGTTCCAACGTTATGGGAAGTGAGAAGCCAGTAGGGGGCTGGCTGGTGAGTCAGGGTCCACCGGGACGTGGATTAGTCTGCAGCTCGGAGAAGATCACTGATTCAATGTAAAACTGATAAGGGATAAGCTCCAGTTATAGATTGTTCAGCGAATGTTCAGGAGGCCCAAAAAAGTGGGTAGTAGGCTACGTTCATGTGACAAAGAAGGCTATCATTAGTCATCAGGGACACGAAAATCAAAACCACAATGAGACGCCACTTCACATCCATTAGGATGGCTATAAGAAAAACAGAAAAACAAGTGTTGGCGAGGATGGGGAGAAATTGGGACCCTCGTGCACCGTTCGTCGGAATATGAAATAGTGCAACCTCTGTGGAAAACAGTACGGCAGTTCAAGACGTTAAACGCGTTTGACTCAGCAATTCTACTCCTGGGTGTACCCCCGAATCATTGAAAACAGCGACTCGAATAAATCCCTGCACGTGAATGTCCACAGCAGCGCTGTTCACTATGGCCAAAACGTAGCAACAGCCCAAGTGTCCATCAACAGCTGAGTGGATCAACAACATGTGGTCTCTCCATTCAATGGAATATGTTTCAGCCATAAAAAGGAATGGAGTATTCATATCTGCTACAACCTGGATGAACTTGAACGCAGTATGCTAGGTGGAAGAAGCCAGACACAAAAAACCACATGCTGGATGATTCCATTTTAAAGGAAACGTCCAGAATAGGTAAATCCATGGAGCTGGGGGGAGGAATGAGGAGTAATTGATAAAAGGGTGTGAGTTTCCTTCTGGAGTGAGAAGAATGTTCTGGAACTAGATAGGGATGGTTGCAAATGTACTCAAAGTCACTAACGGTAAATTTTATAGTTATGCATCTTTTACCACACATACAAAGAAAAAAAAAATGGCAGGGGGTGGGGCGGGCTGCCTGGCCGCTCAGTCAGTGGAGCATGGGACTCTTGATCTCAGGGCTGTGAGTTCGAGCTCCACATTGAGTGTAGAGATTACTAAAAATAAAAAAGGCAGGGGAAGATATATATCAACATACACATGTATACACATATGTCCTGGCGTCTGCACAAAATACGTCTGGGAGGAAACACTGATGGGCATGGTTGTTCCTGAGGATGGGAATCAGGGGGATGGGGGATCAGGGAGGGGGCGTCTTTTTAATTGCATATCCTTTGGGTCTGTTGGAACTTATTTCATCATATGCATGTGTTACTTTAAAAATAAGTAATAAGGTCTCCAGGTAAATTTTATAAGAAAAAGAACGTACGAAATTCAGAGGGAAAAATGAGATGTCAGAGACAGACTCCCCGTGGGAGGAGATGGGGTCATGTGGTCATACAACAGGAAGAACACTGAATCACTCATCTTTGATGCAGCTTTCCTTCACCACTGAGGACAGATGTTCTTTCAAATCCCACGGGAGGAAGAGATGTTCTGAAGAGAGAATTGAATTCACGGCTCTTCAGGAGACAGTAAGGAGGGACCCAGAAGAAACCGCTGGGTAGAAAGTGGAGCCTGAAGATGGGCGAGGACTCCCATTTTCTAAAAGGGAAGATAATATGGATTCTGGAAACCCCAGATGGGATACGTCTGACAGCAAGAGCTCTTCGCGGAATTCTGGAACAGAGCTTTACACAGATGGCTTGTGCCTGTTTAGAAGAAAATATGATAATCATGAGAAGCTAACACAGGTTCCCTAAGCTACCTTGTGCCGACTAATGTCAATTTCCTGTTTTCATGGGGAGACCGCCCTGGTAGAGCAGATGGCCACTTAGGACCCTGCCCTCCTAAAGGATCTGTAGAATAGTGGTTTTACTATCTTTATGGTAGGAATTATTATCAATTTATTGAATATCTGTCTTGTATTTTCTGCATCTGCTTTATCTGGCAATACTGTTCCTATCCCACATGTTTTTAGGTCATTTCCCCGAATAATTGTCAATTTGTAAGCTACTCAGACTTATTTTAATAATCCATATTAATCAAGAATCTTCTGGTTGCAAGGGAAAGAAATCCAGTTCAAGTAGTCATAAGCAGAAATGTCTGGAGGTGTACCTCAGTTTCAGGTATGGCTGGATCCAGGTGTTGAAATGATATCACAGGGCTTCTGAATCCTGCCCTGTGTTGGATCTGCTTTCCCTTGTATTTGGTTTCATTCTACGATTGGATTTCCTCAGGTGGAGTTAAGATGGTGCCAATAGCTGTTGGATTACCTCTTATCACCTTGGCAACTTGAGCAGCCCCAGTATCTAGGCCAGCTCTGATTGGCCCGACTGGGTCTTACACCCATACCTGAACCAATCACCATGATTGCTTGGGTTAGTCCATGTCCTCCATACAAATCACATTAGAGATTATTTCCTTTAGCAGTAGGAAAAGTTCCCTAAAGGAAAATTGAGATGCCATTATAGGGGAAAGAAGGAATGGGTACTGGTCAGGCAAAAACACAGCCTAATCAAATTATGATTAGTTATGCGAATACCATGCAAGGACTACAGGCCTGAATGGCATCCCAAAGTCAGAAAGAATCTGCTATTTTTTCCCCGTGCTCCATCTCTCCGTTAACACAGAAAACTAACTGGTAGTAGTCTGGTGCATGGGTCACGTGGGTGAACATATGTGAGGCCCTTCTGTCTAGAAGTGAATACTGTACAGGAGGGGAAGGGGGTCTGGTAACGGGAAGACAGGTAGGGCTGAGAGCAGAGATAAGGTGTCCAGGCATCCATGCGGTATGACCTAGTCCAAGACAGAAGCTGTGGATGTCTCCTCTTCTGGACTCTCTGCTGGGCATGGTGATCTCCTGGGTGTGCTCCTGGCAGAGGTAGGACCCAGGGCTTAGAGTCCCCCTGATCAAGGCAGGGCAGATGTTTGGATCTGGAATGTCAAGTAGATGTCATCCAAGAGCAAGCTGCCACTGTTTGCAACAACTCTCCTTAATGTTGCATCGTAAAGGAGTACGGCTCTATCTGGAATCAATGGATGAGAGTGCTGGGATTGACTAGCAATGCCTGCCCTGGGAATGGACTGTGAAGGGATAGGAGGCATGCCTCATATTTGCTGCAACTAAGCCCAGACTTCCCAAGGTTATTCCAGGGAGAGGGGGTGTTAAGAGGCCACCCCAGCAACTGAAGACAGATTTATTTCCATCAAATGCTAAATGAAATAATGTCTAAGCAAATAGTACTTTTTATGCCCCGTCTGTTCTCCTAAGCCTCTTTTCTTAGTCTACATTATCACAACAGGTGTTTGCTGTTCATTCGACTCCAACCACTAAAAATAGACATGATAATAATGATATAAGACAGATTCCCAGACTTCAGTCATTCCTGAAAACCTGCACATTTTCATGAGCCAATGTACTGATTCTATTGTTTAGCTAATATTTTTCATTACAGTGCTTCACTTTCTGGAACTTTTTTAAAAAAGATTTTATTTATTTATTTGTGAGAGAGACAGAGAGGGCACGAGCAGAGGGGAGGGGCAGAGGGAGAGGGAGAAGACTCCCTGCTCAGTGGGGAGCCTGACGCGGGGCTTGATCCCAGGACTCTGAGATCATAACCTGAGCTGAAGTCAGATGCTTAACCAACTGAGCCACCCAGGTGCCCTTGGAACTTTCTCTTGAGGTATATTATACATATAGAAATGACAAAGGTGTTTAGTGCATGGCTTAAAGCGTTCATGAAACAAACACACCAGTCTAACCAGCACTCACTGCAAGAAATACCACAGTCCCAGCTTCCCCAGGACTACCCTGCCCAGACCCTCTTTCTATCACTTCCCCCACGGGTGACCACTACTCTGACTTCTAACTACAGGTTAGCTTTGCCTGATTTGAGACTGTAAATGGATAGAATCTTACAGTTGGGTCTCTTCTCTGGTTTTCTCCATGTTGTTATATGTTGTTGTGGTTTCGTCTTCCATGGTGTAAATATGCCATGATTTATTTATACATTCCAGGTTGATGGGCATTTGGGGTAGTTTTTATTGTGAATAAACCTTGTGTGAACACATGGACACATTTCTAAAGGGTACATACCCGGGATAGAAATTGCTGGGTCCTGAGGCAGGCATATGTTGAGACTACCAGATAGAGTTTTCCAAAGTGGTTTAACCATTTTACACTCCCACCTGAATGTATGAGAATTTGACCATATATTTTATTTATTTTATTATGTGATTTTTATTTTTTGGTGTAATTATTTCAAAGGTCAGAATAGTGCCATCTAAGCTTATTTTATTTTTAAAATACAGTTATCTCTCTTGCCTTTTATTTTATTTTAAAGATCTATTTCTTTATGAGAGAGAGAGAGTGCACAGGCAGGGGGAGCAGCAGAAGGAGAGGGAGAAGCAGACTCCCCTCTGAGCAGGGAGCCCGATGCAGGACTCGATCCCAGGACCCTGAGATGATGACCCGAGCGGAAGGCAGACACTTAACTGACTGAGCCACCTAGGCTCCCCAAGCTTATTTTAAAAAGGAAATCGTATAGCTACCATAAAAGAAAAATCAGTATCACTTGCCACAAATAAAAGGTTATAATAGCTATTACACAAACTAATAACTATTAAAAAGGTTCATTTAAAACCTATTAAAAAGTTCACCACCGAAAATTACCTCACATGCCATCAGCATTCTGGACGTCACCCTTCAGGAAAGACTGGAGGAGGCCTTACTGCTGGTTCTTACCCAGCAGGAAGAACCCCGGCTTTGTTGGGGTCCTAACAGCCTCCACCGACCGTGAGCCCACCACCAGCTCCAGGGAAGGCCTCGATGGGTCTGTGGACCAGCCAATTTCCTTTCTCTGGGATGGGTTCAGGAATGTGCACATGACCCAATTCTGGTCAAGAGGACGCTCACGACATTGTGTGGGGTGTGTTAACACACCTGTGGGCTGACCCTCAGGGCCCAGAGATCCCAGCTCAGACCCTGCTTCTCAGCTTCTGCTCTGGGTAATCTGAGCCACGCCGCTCTTCTTCTCTGACCCTCTGTCTCTTCACCTGCCCATGGCAGCTGATAAAGGCGAAGGCGAGAGAGGTCCCTTATGCCAAACACTTAGCCCAGCCTCTCTCTTTTAGTAAGTACCACTCAGATTCTTGTTTGTTCTGGGCAGAGTGCTCACACAAGTCCTTCCCCCACCAGCTTCTAGGATGGGTCTTGCAATGCAGTCATCTTCAGCCGCTTTTCATTTTGATTTAGGGGGAGACTAGAAAAAAGACTTCCACAGTCAAGGCAACGGAATAAGAATAGATGTTCTGGGCCCCGCCTTGGGGAGTAGGCTGAAAAAAAGATAGTGGTGGCTAGGCTTGTCAAGAGCTGGGCTTTGCATGGTTGACTCATGACATTGTCACCACAACCCTGTGAACTAGGTCTCATTACTACACCCATTTTACAGATGGGGAAACTGAGGCCCAGAGAATGGCTCAGAGGGAATGTAGCAGAGCCTAGATTTGAACCCAAGCCATCTGATGCTGAAGCAATGATCCCCTTCTCTCTTGCCCGGTAAGCCATGGTTTTACTAAGGGGCCCATGCATCTCTGTGTGCTTCAAGAAAGTGTGACACACCTCCAGCTCTGGGGGGGCGGGGGTGGGGTGGAGGGAGGATCTGGATTGATCTCAGGTAATTGCTCTGATCCTTTCCTGGAGATTGGTTAAGCATGGGCATGGGATCTAAGCTTAGCCAATGAGACGTGAGCCAAAGCCTGCAGTCGGCTTTGGGGAAATTTCTTGTTCTCCACGCACCAGCTGTTGTGTCTGCATGTATTAGCTGGAGCAATGGCAGTCATTTTGTGGCCATGAGGGAATTTGGGATGAGAACAAAGCTGAGGAGGGAAAGAACCTGGGGTCCACTACAATGGCATTTTAACCAAACTAAGAACTACCTCTCCCCCTGATTTCTTGCTATGTGAAATAGCAAACGATCTCATTGTTTAAGCTGATTTGAGCTGCGGGTTCTGTTACTTGCATCGAAATGGATATGATAGAATGATGTCAGCTTTGCGCCGACAAGGACGTTCTCCTGTTCTGGTTGCTGCTGTATCTCCAGGCCTGGGGCGCTGCCTGGCACACAGTAGGTACTCAGTTAGTGTTTGTTAAATGAATGGATGCAGCAGAGTAGCTGAGGCACGAAAATGCAGGTTCCAACAATAAGCATAGCAGAAGCCGGGATCCCGGAACCATGACGACTGTGGGCTTCAGTCTGACAGCTGGGGTTCAGGGCCCAGCACTCTACTTTTGAGCCAGGTGACCTTGGACAAATTCGCCCACCTCAGTTGTCTTGTGCCTAAGATAGATCTGGGAGGCAGAATAATGCCTTCCCCAAAGGCGTCCACATCCTAATCCCCGGAATCTGTGAATATGTGACCTTACATGGCAGAGGGGCTTTGTAGTTGTGATTAAGTTAAGGATCTTGAGATGGAGAGATTATCCTGTATTATCCAGGTGGCCCAGTGTAAACACTAGGGTCCCTATAAGAGGGAGGCCGGAGGGTCAGAGTCAGAGAGGAGACGTGAGGACGGAGGGAGCGGTTGGGGGGATGCGGGGCCACCAACTTCTAAACTCTGGAAAAAGCAAGGAAATGGATCCTCCTCAGGGCCTCTGAAAACCACACAGCCTTGCAGACACCTTGATCCCAGCCCCCTAAGACTCATTTCGGACTCCTGACGTCCCCAACTATAAAGTAGTATGTTTTTGCCATTCGAAACCACTGAATTTGTGGTAATTTGTTATAGCGGTGACAGGAGATTTATACCACGAAGCTGATAATTGGGTCTACTTGCAAGAGTCCCAGCCAGGAAGCATAAGCATGGACTTGGCATGTTGTGAGGGCCCCGCTAGCCATAGTTGTTGCTCGCCATGCTTCCGCCAGGAAGTCACCCCTGATTCCTCCGGCTCGTGCCCACCGCCCCTTCCTGGTTACCGTCAATAAAAAGAGTACAGCTGACACGTGTGTGGCCCCAACACCGCGTTAAAGGCTTTACATCGGTATCTCATTTGATTTTCATACCCATTTAACAGAGGAGAAACTGAGGCCTGGAGAGGTTAAGAAAAATAACGGGATGGGATGAGGAGGTCTAATCCACCTGCCCTGGACACCCTTCGTGGGCCTGGCTTGGACTCGGATGCCCTGGAGAACAAGACGGGCCCGGCGGCCCCAGGTGTGCCTTTCCATAAATAGCTTCAAAGGAATTACAAGGAGCACAAACGGAAAATGTCCCTGCACGCTGCTGCCAAAGCAAACTGTTTTGCAGGTACCAACGGGCTCCACTCCTTTCTCCTGGCCCAGACTTGTCTCCACACCCAGCCCTGCAGGTCTCTCTGAACTGGGACGCTGGGGGTTGGGTCCCCAGCACATTGCCTTTTGAACCTCCCCAGCATCTGTCCCCTCCTCCCTGCTGCACCGTCCTTGTCCTGACACAGCATTTCTCTCGGCAAGGCCTCCTACCTCGTGTGCTCAAAGGGATCGCCGTTCTGAAACATGACCCAGGCCAGAGTACAGTCCTGCTGAAAACCCCTCCGGGTCTCTCCGGTGTTTGCAGGTGAAGTCTGGACTCCTTGTTGTGGCATACAAGGACATTCATGTTTGCCGGGCTCATCCAGCCTGCCTCAGGACCTTTGCACTTGTTCCCCCCCCGCCCCCTACCCCCGCAGTCTGAAATGTCATTGTCATGGATATCCTTGCAGCTGGCTCTCTCTTCATTCACGTCTGTGCCCCGTTGTCACCTCCCCAAAGAGGACTTCCCCAACCACCCTCTGCTTTATTCTTTTTCCTTCAACACTAGCTGAAATTACAACATGCCATTGTATGTTGATGTGTTTCTTTGATATCGCTCACCAGATGATGGTCTCTATGAGATCATGGAGTTCTTGTTAGGTCTCGACCTCCCCACCCGGCTGACTGCAGATCTTGAGACTTGTCTGCTTCCATAATCACGTGAGCCAACTCCTTGTAATTTATTTCTCTCTATTTATTTATATTTATATCCTATTTGTTCTGTTTATCAGGAGAAGCCTGACTAACATGGAAGGCAATAGGTTCTAGGAGAAAAACTAAGCAGGAGAGGAGGATTGGGAGCTTTGCAGAGGGGATTGTTTTAGAAAGAGTGGGCAGAACATATTTCATCGAAGACATGAAGAAGGTGAGAAAGCAAGTCCAAGGGGAGGGAATGGTCAGTACAAAGGCCCTGAGGCAGCACTGTAGATGTGTTTGAAGAGGCCAGTGCAGTGGAACAGAGTCAGGAGGGGGGAAAGTGGGGATGATGAGGTCTGGGGGGGTGGATCAGGATGGTCTCCCCACCTGGGCCCTTTCCTTTCTTGTTGCTGTCCTTCTTGCTTTTCTTTCCCCTCCTACATAGTCTAGCAACACCGGTGGTCCTGGGCTGGCGGGTGCTATGGCAATGATGATTCATACCAGCCAGATTCTGAGTTATGTTCTAATGCACTGGCCATGGTGGGGCCCATGACCCATATTTTTGGCTCCCGGGGACATCAACCCAGCACCCTTTGTGGCTGTTTATTCCATCACTGGTCTGAATGCCTCCTCTGAGCAGTGCAAATTATAGTCAAAACCATGACCCAACTGGATCTTGTGGGATGGTGCCGGGAAGATTCTGGAGCCAGACAGAGCTGGGCTTAGATGTGAACTGCTTGCTGGTGATGGCGTTGGGCTGGAGATTGAGCTCACAGAGCCTGCATTCCCTCACCTGCACAGTGGGAATAGTAGTAGTGCCAGTCTTACCTGGTTGTCGGGAGGCTCTGTAAGATACATTAAATAGCTTATGCTTATAAAGCCCTTATTATGTGCCAGACATCGCCTGCTCTGCTCACATTAATTCATTTTCACAGGAATCCTCTGAAGGAGGATCTGTTATTTTTCCCCGTTTTACAGGTTAGGAAATAGGCTCAGAAAGGTTGAGTAACTTGCCCAAAGTCACCCAGCCAGGCAGTGTGGCTCCAGAGTATATGTGTCTAGTCCTCGGGCTACATACCTCCTCTGGACCGATAATCCCTAGAAACACTCAGCTAGCCCAGGGCCCATTATAGAAAGAGCTCTTGAAGAATGCTCTTTAAGATTCTGAAGGGTCCCAGCTCTTCAGGGTTTCAAAGGGTATTCACCTGTATTAGCTCACTGAATTCCTGAAACCACCCGGTAAAGAGTCTAGCCCATTTCACAGATGAGGAACACTGAGGCTCAGGGAGGAAAAATGAGCTGTCCATCCTACAACTCCAGCCACATGGGTCTTCTTTCCATTCTTGGAAGACACGGAGTCACTTTCCATGCGATGGCCTTTGCATCTGCTGTTCCTTCCACCCAGAATGCTGTGCCCTCACCTTCTAGCTGCCTCCTTCCCAACCTTTGGATGCCATCTTTAATGTCACCTCCTTAGGGTCACCCAAATCTCAAACCTGTTCTCCCTTTCCCCTCTAGCGCTCTAGGTCCTTAAGTTGCTTGCTTTGTGGCAATCACCACCACTGTTAATCATATTCTTTCTTTGCTGACTCCCTAAATCTTGCATGGAAGAGAATAGGCCCTGTGCAGGGGGTGGGGGTGGGCAGTGGCGGAGGGATTAAGTGGCCTATGCACCTGAGGCAGAGCTTCCAGGCCTGACACCCTGGGACACACTGCAGAACAGGGCAGCCGGAAAGCTGCTGCCCCATCCTGGGCAGGAAGCCACCGTCTCCGTGAGGTACCATCCCCCAGAGGCCAACTCTAGGACCTGCCCCACTGCTGCGGGGCCCTCAGTCCAATGGCTGGGCCCTCTATCTACCCTGTGGACTCTGTTCTGAATTCTATTATTACATATGGATTGCCGGAACCAGAGTCCATAGAGAACTCTCGCTGCAAGAAGTCTGGAGAACATACTTGTTGGCTTCTGCCATCCAGGAAGGCAAGCCGGTAGGAGGGAGGCGTGGCGGCCCCGCACTGCACTGCGTCCAGTGAATGAATGAGGTGTCAGCGTTGGGGGTTGAACCCAGATCTGACTCAAAACTCTGGATCCTTTCCATTTTAACTCACTCTCCCTTGCTAGTTGGGCCCCCACTTGGGAGTTTAGAGCCCCGGACACTTTGTGTATGCAGTGCTGGCCTTTCAGTCATTCCCGAAGGTGCTGAGCGGCCTGGAGGGCCCCTCTGAGTCAGGTAAACCTGCCACAGTGGTATTTTTCACATTTAGTTTTTAAGTAGGCTCCGCACCCAACATGGGGCTTGAACTCATGACCCTAAGATCAAGAGTCACATGCTCTATGGATCGCTGAGCCATCCAGGTGCCCCAGAAAGGCTGATATTTTTTAAATGAGAATTAGGATTGACTCTGTCTGGCAGGAGCCAGCGGGGACCCAGGAGGGACACACATGCTCAGCTCCAAGACTGCAGGTCTTCCCAGCTGTGCACAGGCCTCTGGGCTCTGATCCCTCCTTGATCAGGGACCTGAGCTCTAGGCCCATAGGCAGGATGGGTCAGGCCAGGGCCGCTTAGAGAAGCAGGTGATGCAGATTCTCCCTAGCTCTTCCTACTGCCTGGGGCTTCCTGGGGCTTTTGTAGGCTTCCCAGGCCTCACTGGGAGGTCAGGCCACCCAGGGGCTAATTCCTGACATTCTCTGGGAGGCTGAGAAATAGCAAATGTGGTGCAAAGATGCTGGAAAGGAGACCTCCTTGAAATCTCAAAAAAAAACCCAGAAGCGCTCGCAGGGGATGTCCAAAACCAGATGTCCACACTTGAAGGAAAGAAAGAAAGAAAGAAAGAAAGAAAGAAAGAAAGAAAGAAAGAAAGAAAGAAAGGAAGGAAGGAAGAGAGAGAGAAAGAAAGGAAGAGAGAAAGAAAGAAAGGAAAGAAAGAAGAAAGAAAGAAAGAAAGAAAGGAAGAGAGAGAGAAAGAAAGGAAGAGAGAAAGAAAGAAAGGAAAGAAAGAAGAAAGAAAGAAAAAGAAAGAAAGAAAGAAAGAAAGAAAGAAAGAAAGAAAGAAAGAAAGAAAGAAAGAAAGGGGGAGTGAGGACAAATGAACTTTCATTATGCATCTTTAAACAGTTCACATGGGGGCATGGTCAAAACCAGTCGCCACCCCCCACCTCAACTCCAGCTCCCAGGCAACCCCTTTACCCAGAGGCAACCCCTGGTAGCTTCTCTCAAGTGTCCTGTTCCCCCTCCAAGCTCACCCCTCCCTCCTCACCTCCCACTCCATCCTGTTCTACTGGCCTCCTCCTTGGTCCTTGAAGAGGCCAAGTGCATTCCTATCCCAGGGCCCTTGCACGGGCTGTGCCCTCTGCCCTGATACTGCATGGTTCCTTTCCTTACCCTCTCAGCAAGGCTGCCCCTGACCTCCTTACCCCTGTACACAGTCTTCCAGGCTTCCTTTCCGGATTTATTTTTTCTCCAAGCACTGGCTGTCTTCTAATACATTGTACATTTATTTGGTTTTCCTTGTGCACCCCCCACCTTTAGAATGTCAGCTCCATGAGGGCAGAGACTTTACTTATACTGGTCACTGCTGATTTCTTCCCACCGGCCATGGGGCCTCGCACATAGTAGGTACTCCTGCATTAGTGAATACCCTTCGGAAGTATCCATGCATGGACAAGCATGTATATGCACATTTTCTCTGCCTCCCTTCTTTTGCACAAAAGGTACCACACTACATACCGGGGCGTGCACCTGCTTCTGTGCTAAACAATGTATCCTGGAGCTCTGCCCCCATCAGAACGCACAGCCCGTTCTCATGCTTGTCCACAGCTGCCTGACTGTTCCATTGGACAGACGCCCAGGACCACACAGCCAACTCCACTGAAGTCGGCTCAGGCGACCCCAGCCTCTGGCCACCAAAAGCGAGGCTGCAGGGACCATGGTCCTCACTGGATATTTCCTCTGATGTTGCACTCTCTGGTCCCATCCCTCTGGTGCCTGAGAGCAGAGATTCAAACAGATGCCCTGGAGGGGGGGTGGAGGGGGGCAGAAGCACACTCCAGAAATGCAGCCCTGGGAGAAAGTGAGTTGTTTATCTTCAGAGATGATCAGGCCTATCAGACAGGGGCTTGATCTAGTTCTCTGCTTCCTTCTTTCTGAAATGCACACAGTGTCATAAATAAAGGTGCAGACATCAGAGAAAGCGGGGGTGACGCTGCAGTTTCTTGCAGCAAGGGGTGCGGGGTGGCTGGGGGGCTCTCAGCAATATCCTCAGTGATGCTTTTGTAGGACTGTAAGATTGGAAGGGGCCTCCAGACTCCATTATTCTGGAAAGGTGGGGATCTGGGGAGATCCTGACCCTTCAAAATCCTCTGTGTCCTGACATGTAACTTTTTTTTTGAACACCAGGGTATTTTTCTTACCCTTTAAAGGGATTTTAGCGCACAGGCGTCGATGCAACTTCATCTTCGGAGTGTTAACTCCCCACTGGATGCCCAGTCCTGAGGGCTGGGCTTGATCTCCTTCTCTGTTCTATCTGACGGTGCCAGCACTCTGTAGGCACATACTAACTACGCATTAAATGAACAAAGCTCTGATGCATTCATTGAAAGCAGGCTTTCCCTCCTCCTGACTATGATTTTGAAAGAGGGTCCCCTGTTCACTAAGGAAGTTTCTACTTCCGGCCCCCACTCGACCCCTCCATTTTGGGTAGAGACCACCGATCGCTGAGTGGAAGACTGGCCTGGGCAGCTAATGCTTTGTGGGTGGTCACAGACAGGCCAGCACCTGCTGAATGCAGCCCACCCAGGCATTTGGTATTTGGTCTGGCTGACTCGTGTTTCAAACCAAGGGTGACTACGACAGCCTGGGCACGGGTGTAGGGGTGTGCCACAGGCCCCACCTGTCTCTGTTACTCACCTCTCCTCCAGTCCCTGGCTTGCGGTTCCTGCCAGGCTCTGTGGGCTTTTAAGTTTACAACTGCTGTTTAAAGCATGTCCAAAAGCATGAACACTATATGTAAGATTTCCCACGTGCACATGGTTCTGGTGTATATGCAAGGCTTGCCCTGGGAATGTTTATCAGGGTGTCTTCTGGGTTGTCACCGAGAGAGGCCCAGAGAGTGAGGGCTTTCCTTTGCATGTGCTCTGAAGGTCAGCCTAGGGCTTTTGTGGGGACTGGGGTTAGGGAGGCTCAGGTTATCGTGCCCTCCAGCCTGGGTTCTTCTCCAGGCCTCTCCGGCATTCTTTTGGGGCAGAACATTTCATCTGACGTCATAGTTGACCATATGGACTGTTAGCCTGAATGGGTTTCTCCTGGGTGTCAGGCCCTGGGTTGGGTGCTGGCGGATCCCCCCAGCTACCCAGAGGTTGAGACAGTGGAGAGAGGTGAAGACTTTACTGTGAAATATGCCAGAGGGACGAGTGCTAGACAATTGGGATGCAGGGGCCAATCATTCCCACTTGAGTCAGATTCTGCAAGGCCAAGCCTGCTCCCCAGCCAGTGCCCTCCGTGTTGCATGAATTCATTATTCACTGTTCATTCATTGTCCACACTTGTTAACTGCTGTCTATTGTGTGCTGCTGATACGGCAGTGGGCTAGACAGATGAGGTCTCTGCTCTCATGGAGCTGACATTCTGGTGACAGAAGACAATATGTAAGTGACAAATGCCCAGGATAATTTTAGGTGGTGATAAATGGTGAAGAAAATATATAGGGTAATGGGTTAGTTAGTGCCTTGGGAGTTTTCATGGAGGGTCAATGAGAACCTCTCTAAGGAGGTGACATTGAGCTGGGACCAGAAGATAGAAGACGGCTCTCTCAGGCAGAGGAACAGCCAGTACAAAGGTCCTGAGGCAGGAATGAGTTTGACTAGTTTGCTAATTATTTAGGAGGGAATGGTTGAATGATTTGAAATTACAGTGGGAACATAGCCCAAGGGCAGAAAATTTGTCCCTTGGATGGCAGAGCCCCCTGGATGTATAGGACAGCTTCTCACCCTGTTCCCAGCTGGTCAGCACCCATGTACTATGTGCTGCCCAGTGTCCTTGGGTAACTTCCCTTGATCTTAGTCTCTTCATCTATAAAATGGGTATATTGACAGTCTGAGACCCCTTCCAGTTCATCCCTTCAGAGCCATGGTTTGGAGCGCCCATCTGGAATCACTAGCGGAAGCTTCTTAATCTCTCTGGGTCTCAGTTTCCCCATCTGTAATGTGGGGTCAATCCTAGGAACCCGCCGTCTGAGGTTTCTGGGGGGAACTTGTGAGATCCTGAGGACATGTACTTATATTATTTGCTGTAGCCCACGAGGATGGGATTAATAACCATAGGGACAGGAGAGGGCTAGAAAGAGAACAAATCCTCTTCAGAGAAAGTGCCTCGCTTCTCCTGGCTTCAGTTTTTCCGTCTGGAACATGGCTGGTCCGGAGGATACTGACACTGAGTCTGTCCTTGGCTTCCTTTGAGGAGTTTCCCAGTGACCCCTGGGACAGTAACAGCTGACAGTCCCCCTGCCTGCCTGCCCCCTCCTATGCCCACAGCCTCAGCCAAAGCCCTCCGGACCACCACTGGGAGGCAGAAGCTGGGTGAAGGAACCCCTGAAGAAGATACCCCAAACCCTCCTCCTCTGGTGCCAAGTCCCAGAGCAGATCTCATTGAAATGCAAATGTCAGGAGCGTTCTCAGGTGACACTGGGGGGCAGGAGGAGGGCTGAGGAGGGCTCCCCCCCACCCCGGCCACCCTCCCTGCCCTCCCTTCCCCAGGCCCTTCAGAGGGCTAGGCCTTCCTTCGGCCGGCCTGGCTTTTTGCCTGTGGATTCCCACGGTCTGGTTGGCAGCAGGGAAACTGGTGGGGCCAGGATGGGGAAGAGGGGACAGCTGACCCATGTCCCCCTCTTGTTCCAAACCTCTCCTCTTCCCTCCACACGCACTTCCCTTTTTTCCAGATTTTGTCAGCCCCAGGTGCTCCCTCTTTCCCCCCAGTAAAAGGAAAACGAGCAGCCTGAGGGGGCAGAGAAGGACAAATTGCTGCAGGGGAGGAAGGCAAGCCCCGCAGGCTGGCAGGAGGCACACCCCGGGCCCCTGGAAACCGCATGGCCGCCTCCCCAGCGCAGCCATTCCCCACTCCCCCTGGGGGTTCTCAGATGTTGGCAGATGGCAGAACTGAATCTGCTGAGACTTCGCTCCAAAAAAGGAAAGCTGAACTGAAAACAAAAATTCAAACTCTCCAACATCTTAGGGGAAAGGAGAGGAGGAGGGAGGCTCCGGGCCTGGGGCTCCCAGTGCCCTCTGCTGTTTAAAAAAAGATCTCCCCTAGCTTGGGAGGGCCACCTTCCCAGGGGGTCACCGGGGACACACAATCGTCAGGGGGCCAGAGGGGGTCTTGTTGGAAACTGTGAGCGCCTGGGAGCCCGCTGGGGAGCGTTCTCGTGTGTGCGTGTCTGTGACCCCGCATGCTCCTGCGGTCTGGGCTTGTGAGGGTGTGCTCCTGGGTGTGTGTGTGTCCCTGTGGATCCCACCACAGGCTTGCAGCATCAAGTCTGTGCATTTGTGTTCTTGGAGGTCCCCAAATGGGTGTTCACTCAACAACACTTTATAGAGTCCCTACTGTGTGAAAAGGCAGTGTACAAACAGCCAGAAATCCCGGCCGTCGGAACAGGACATTCTGGCGTGTGGCCTGCCCCTGTGTGCAACTTGTGTGTGCGTGTCCCGTGTTCATCTGTGGGTGATCCTCCACTCGAGTCGATGCCCCCCAGGCTGCGCGCACGCCTGCGCCGCGCTGTGAGTTTCCTCGCGCCATCACTGGGCCACATCTGCTGTCCCGCGAGGCCCAGGGTGTGAAAGTCTGCGGCTGAGAGCTGGGCTCCCTACTGTGTGCTGCAGCCCCCGGAGTGAGCTCCACCACGCGGGTCCCTGCGCATCGGCGTGTGGCCCTCCCCGTGCGCCCCCTCCTTACCCACCGGCCACTCTGGACTTATAATTTAATAGCTGAAACGCGATTCCAGTTAAGTATCTGGGGGCTGGGGAGGAGGAGAAGGAGGGCGCGAAGCCCCACAGGAGAAGGAGGAGGGGGCGGGACGGGGAGGCGTCTTCCCCTCCTTCCTCCTTCGGGGAGCTGCTAAAAAGAAACGGCGTCGCGCCCAAGTGTAAGGGTGTGTGTGTATGTGTGCGTGTGTGTGTGTGTGTGTGTGTGTGTGTGCGCGCGCGCGCGCGCGGGAACGTGTGCGCGCGCGAGCGGGTGCGCGCAGGGCCAGGGGAGGCGACGCGGGCCCTTTAAGGAGCCCGAGGGGGCCGGGCCGGGGCGCGTCGGTGCGGGCGGGGAGCGGGGAGCGGGGAGGCCGAGCCACCGCCTCCCGGGCTCCCGCCCCGCCCCCTCCTCCCCCCTCCCGCCGCCGCCGCCGCCGCCGCCGCCGCCGCCGCCGCCGCCGCCGCGGAGCGGAGCCGCGGGCAGGCCGGGCCGCACCGGAGCCCCGCGTCCGCCCGCGCCCCGCCCCGCCCGAGACGTGCGCCCCCGCCCGGCGCCCCGCGATGCGCTCCAAGTTGCGGGCCGGGGACCCTGGGCAGGCGCCCTAGGAGGCGGCGGCGGGAGGATCGCGCCCCGGCTGGAGGCCGGGCCTGCTGCGCGCCCCCAGCACGTTCGGCACCGCCACTTGCCTGAGCACCCGGGCGGCCCGAGCGCGCCCCGAGCCCGGGCGCCGCCGCCGCCACCTCAGCGAGGTGAGTTGGGGCCGGGGGTCCCCGCGGAGGGCCACGGGGGAGGCGCGGGGCGCGCTTCCGGGGGATCAGGGGAAGATCGGGCGGCGCACGCGGCGGAGTTGGCGGGGCCCCTGCACTCCTGAGTTGGCGCTCTCGGGAGGTGGCCTGCTGGGGAGCGAGGCGCCCCGTAGACACTGCGGCCCGCGTGCGTGGGGGCGCTGGGGAACTTAGGGGAACTCCAGCTCCCCTGCGAGGGGGCGGGAAGGAGGGAAGTGGCGTGGGGGTGGACTGGCGGGGGGACGCCCTGGAAATGCGCAGGGCAGCCCCGCACCGTGTGCCCCAGCCCTGTGGGCATGGCCGCCATGCGCCTCCCTCCTCCCCAAGTAGCCCCAGGCTTGGGGGTGACACTGCGTCTTATTTTCCAGCAGGCAGCGCGGGCTTGGGGAGTCCCTGGAGATGGCACCCCGTGCTCCCCGGCCTGGCTGTCGTGGAAGGGCGCTTGGCGGCTTCCCGCCAGCTGGGGGCGGGGGCGGGCGGGGGCCCGAGAGCGAGGGAGCAGAGGGCACCGGGTGGGGGGTCTCCCCGGGAGAGGAGGCGCCCCTTGTTCGCCCTCCCCCGCGGGCCGGTGTTCCTGCTGTCTGGGCCTGCCTCTCGCGGCTGGTGACGCCTCATTGGGCCGCCTCCTGGTCCCTCCCCCGGGCTGTGCGGATACTTGGGATGCCACTAGTTTGGGAAGTTGGAATTCAGAGCTGATCCCACTTGGGCTGGAGACCCGGAGGCCCCAGGCCCTAGTGCTGGGGGAGCCTCCCCAGAGACCTGCAGTGGGGGGGACTCGTGGGGCGCGCCTTCCTCACCCCAGGCGCTTGCAGAAAAAAGCCTGGAGGGAGGGAGAGAGGGCTAGGCGGGCGGGAGGGAGAGACATGCTGTACCTGTGAGCTGCCGTCGCCCGGGCCCAATTAGCGTGGGGCGCCCGGCGTTATTTTTACATTGTAGGTTTATTTTTTTGGAAGCTAGTGTCCTCCCGCCGCCTGTCGCGCGCTCCGGCTCGGCTCTCCAAGGGTCTGGTGCAGGCAGCGGAGGCGGATCTGTTCTGTCGGCTCAGCCTCCTCCCTTCCTCCCCCTCCTCCTCCCCCCCCAACAGTTGGTGAGAACTGGTTTTATTATGATTATTTTTTTTTCCCTTTTGCAGATTTGGAGGAAGGATGTGTGAGGGAGGGCGGGGGGAAGGGGACAGGATCCCTGTGGGCTGGATGGAGGAGTTCTGGGCACGTTGGGATGTGTTATCGGTGGCCTTGACTTTGCCCTTTTTTTAAACGAGATCTGGGTTCTCGCGGCTGCTTTGATATAAGGGGCTCTCAGGGCTAGGCGTGAGCTGGGAGGGCGTCCCAGGGCATTGTTGTGTATCTCGTCGTGGGTGGCCTTTTTTTTTTTGTTTTTTGGATGGGGTAGGGGAAGCAATCAGAAAGGAAGAGATGTGAGCGGGGATAGCCGAGCCTTTCACTGCCGACACTGCAACTCAACTCCCTGGGTTCGAATCTTTCTTTTGTCACTTTTTTGGCAGTGTGACCCTGGACAAATTACTTAACCTCTCTGTGCCTCAGTCTTCTAAGCCTCAAAGTGGGGTAACAATATTCCCGAGCTCCTAGGGTTGTTGTGAGAACCGAGAATGGTAATCCGTAGAAGATATTTGTGTGAATGTTACTATGATCACTGTTTTGTTGTTGTTATTATTGTTACTATTACTAGGTTCTAAAACTTGGCCTTTAATCCAACGGCCTGTCTGGGAAATCTTGAGAGACGGGGCCGACTTGCCTTTTGCGGGGGGAGTGGGGGACTAGTGGAGGAAGGACGCTTTCTTGCCACCCCCTCCCTCCGCTTTTCCCGGTTGCGGACGGAGCCGGGCTGGGGGTGCCTTCAGCCCATTGAGCGGATGCACAGACCGAGCCTGGCGGTGAGGCGCGCGCAGGTCCTGGAGCAGGCGGAGCGGCGAGGGCTTCCCGGGCGCTGTCTGGCTTCCCCACCCGCCGCCTTGTCCCTGCTTGGAAATTTACCGCCGCCGCCGCCGGGTGCCCGGGGAGTCTGCGGTGCCCAGACGTGGGGGCGGGAGCCAAGCGGGCCCTAGCCCTGGCCTCTTCCCACTGAGCTATTTATGCTTGCTCCGGGATCAATACTATTGATAAATCCATGTGAATGGTAATGTGGCTGTCAGGTCCCGGTGAGGGATGGAGACCCCCTCGTGGGGCTGTGCGCATTAACCCCTCCCCCCCCCCCCCCCCCCGCGAGGGTTCGGCTAGGTGGTGGGAAGGATTTATTTGGCATAATCCGTTCTTTTCCCCCCATTAATAATACTCATACCACCTCCTAAAGATTTCTGAGAGCTCTGTAAACACGCATTTAGCTGCATGAAAGCCCTGAGTCAGGGAGGGCGAGATTGTTCTCCGGGCATGGGGGAGGGGGCTCTGGGGCTGGGGGCTGGCACGGTGCAATACCGCCCCAGGAGTCCTGGCCCCCGCGCCTTGCCATTGGCTGTGTGTGGAAGGGCCTGGACTCCCCCCGACTGCATGGTGTTCTGTGTTCCCACCCCCCCACCTGAGGCCTGTGGGTGAGGTTGGTGGTTCACTCTGAGATTTTGGGGGGATCCACCTACGGGGAACCCAGCCTAAGGAGCTCCTGTTTAGGAGAAGCAGAAGTGGTCCAGGCAGGAGAGTTCTCCCTCCCACAGCTCTTCCAACGAAACACCACCCCCCTCCCCCCCCCCCCCCCCCCCCCCCCGTGGCACTCTGCCTCTGACAAGAGAGGGTTGAGAGCTTTTATTTGTGTGTCTGTTTTTCCCTTCTCTGTTTCCTGCCAAGAGCAGCCTCCCCAGGTGACACCTCTGAAGGGAGCAGCTTGCGGGAGCTGGTAACTCCTGCCCCAGGTGCCCCCGGGAGGGTGCCAGGAGGGGGTCTGGCGAGGGCCTGGTGCCCAGGGCCAGGCCAGGCTATAGTCTTAGAAGGCCTTGTCCCATGGGTGGGTATGTGGGGTCCCGAGGAACGTGATGCTTAGGAAGGGTCAGCCGACATCCTTTGAGGATCCTTGGGGGTCGGGAAGGGATTTTACCCCCTGTCAAGTGGGCTCCTGCTCTTGGAGGTGGAGATACCGTACATAAGGCAAACTACTGTACAGGGACCCCTGACACATGCCAGGCACTCTCACTGGGTGCCAGGCCCTGCCCTCACCAGGAATCCACTCATTCACTCTTGGTACCACGCTGTGAGGTCCATGCTCTCATTATCCCATGTTATAGATGGTGACATCGAGGCACAGAGAGGTTTAATGACTTGCCCAAGGTCACACACTTTGGATGTGGAACTGAGAACGAAGACCTGGGCTTGATTGCTCACGGTCATGTTGGTGCAGCCCAGCTCGAGCCCGCTGCAGGCCTGCTCTGTGGAGCTGCTGCGCAGGTTAGGAAGAAAGAAATTATGTTTCTTATTGGAGCAGCACCTACAGATCTTTGCCCCAGGGGGCAGGAGACTGAGAACCTGTTCTCCCCAGGATTTGGGGAGGGGGAAGTGCCTGCGGCAGGCCCTGGCATTTCTTTGAAGTCTCATTTTATCTTAAACATTCATGCAAATTTGGCATTCGCTTTGGAGGCTGTGTTTATTTTGAAATGAAAACATGGTTTTGAATTATTTAGCAGGGCAGATAACGGGGCTCCAGAAAGTGGCATCTGAGGAGTGCCGTGGCCTGGAGTTTCCGCACGCCTGTGGCCCTGGGGCGCGTTTCTGTAGCGGGAGACCTTGAGAGGTCCCGAGGTGGAAGGCAGCTTTTTCCTAATTTACAGATGAGGGCGCAGGTCCGAGGGGCCAGGCCAGCCCAAGATCCCACAGAAGTGTGACTTTTGCTTACAGTGATCCAAATCATTGTGGTTATTCACCCAGTTGGGCTCAGGCGAGCCGCCCTGGAGAGAGGCTCTTTGATTTCACAGAACCGTGAAGAATCATCCTCAACAAACAGTAGAGGACGGACTAGAAGTGTTTAGTCCCTGATCCTCATTGGGGCAGCCAATTTAGCAGGTTCTGGTGAGTTCGAGTCCCGACTTAGCCACGTACATGCAGTGCGCCCAGGGGCTGGCCCCTGCTTCTTGGAGTTTGGGTGCCCTGGTCTGTAAGATGGGCGCATGGCTCACTGCTGGTGGGGTGGTGGAGAGGATTAAGGGGCAGAAAGTGTGAGCATTGGGTTTGGAGTTTGGCTCTGCAGCTTTCAATTGTTACTGACTCTGGGCAAGGGGCTTAACTTCTCTGAGCCTCAGTGTGCTCATCTGTAAGATGGGGATGGTGGTGAGGATGATGATGATGATGATCATCCTTCTGACTTTATTGTTCGATGTGCGTCCTCAAGCAAGAGCTGCTGTTTATTATTCCGGCTCACCCTGTTGGAGCATGAATGCTTCGCTATAGAATTTATTGTGGGATCCCGGGTTGTTGCCGACAAGTTGGTTGGACATTTCCTCCCTCTGAAGGGCTGCTCAGAAGGAGGATGCTCTAACAGAGCGGGGTCTTGGGGGTTTCTCCACCTGAGCCCTGGGGGGCTTGGCCTTATTGTCTTCCAGAGAGGAGGCTCTTTTCCTGTTGGCTGGTTGGCATGATTGACAGATCTGTTCAGCCCCCTCACTCAGTCCCCGAAGCCTGAGGTTTTGATGACAATGGGATGGGGCCGACTTGGAGGGTTTGGGCAGCCTGGAGAGTTGGGGGGGAGGGCTGACACTGGGGACAGAGAGGGGAGCAGGTTCCAGAAAGGGCTTCTTTGAAGTCGGATCTGGGTTCCAATCCTGCTTCCATCAGCTCATGACTTGAGCGAAGTCTCTGACCTTCGGGCCTCCGTTTCCTTATCCTTAAGTAGGAAATCGCGCCCACCTCTGAGGACAGTGTGGTCAGCTTCCGGCCGTGGGGGACAGTGTTGTGCGTCCATGCTGCCTGTGGCCACCCGGCACGGGGGGCTCTTGAGCTCCTGAAATGTGGCTAGCGCGACTGAACTGGTAATTTTATTTCATCTAAATTAACTTAAATTTAAATAGCCACGTGTGGCTGTGGCTAATGGCTGCCTAATCGGATGGCTCGGGGCTGGCTGATGGGAGTCCGAGCCTGTGCGTGGGAGCAGGGCTTGGCTCTTAGCACCTGAGTTTTTCCTTTCTCGTGTCTCGTCTCCACCCCGTGCCCACGTGGCACTGTCCTATCTTGGAGGTCCCCCCCCTTCTTCGGTCCTGTTTCCCAGACAGCCCAGGGCTGACCCTAGTGCCCACCCTGACTCCTCCACCCTCTGTCCTTCTCCTGCCCGTGCTCCTGATCTCACTGCCCCCTTCCTGTCCCAACCAGCCTCTGGACCCGTTCTGTCCAGTCGACCTTTCTGCGATGTGGGGGGCTGCAGGAGGAACATTCTAGATCTGCCCTGTCCAACACCATCGCTGTAGCCGCATGTGGCCCTGAGCATTTGAAGTGACTGCAACCAAGGAATGGAATTCCATTTTTTACTTATTTTTAATAAATTTAAATAGCCCCCTGTGGCCTGCGGCCCCAGTCGCCCTTGAGCAGCATGGTTTTAGTGCCTTGCCTTCTCTGTGGACTCGGGGCCAAACGCCTGTTTTCAGACCACTGGCTGAGCGTTCTCTTCTTCTTGGCCCTACAGGCAGTCGGCCCGAGTGCCCCCTGAGGCCGGGAGCTCTGTGCCCAGACTCCCCCACTTGCGTCCCTGGCTGTCATTTCTCAAACACAGAGGCAGCTCCAGATCTGTGCAAAGTGTGGGCAGCTCTCGCTGAGGGCTGAGCTCTGGGGCCTGGGCCTTGGACCTGGCTGGGCTCACAGAGAGGATCCTCTGCACGCTCCGCCCCCCTTGTTTGTTTTCAGGAGGGCAGATACATAGGGAAGGCCTGCCCGTAAGTGTTCAGCCATAGTTTCTTCTGCTACGAAATTAATGCATTATGTAACAACTAGATTAACTTTTTTTTTTTTTTTTTGGTGGGGTGAATACTGTTGCTTTCTATTGTCATTTGAAAAATGGAAGAAACTAAAAAGTAATGCACTCAAAACTCTCTGCTGCTTGCTTTGGGCTTTATAAAAAGTAATTTTTGTAAGAGAAAATGCATGAGCCTGTTAGAAAGTTAAAACAGTTCACAAAAGGCGTCAAGAGAAGCCTTCTGGTTTCTGCCCTGCCACTCTCTGTCCGCCCGAGGCAGATGCACACAGGTAAAGTTTCCCCTCAGAGAGACTCTGGGCCTCTGCCTGCCTTAAATTGACACAAATAATATCACACCCTAATCACATCTTGCTTTCTTCCTCTAAATTAAAACATAGCTTGGAGCTTGTTCTGGAACATCTAGAGCAGGTGTCAGCAAACTGCTGCCCACAGGCCAAAACCAGCCCACCTCCTGTTATTTTTTTTGGTGGGGGGAGACGGGCAGAGGGCGAGGGAGACAGAATCTTAAGCAGGCTCCATGCCCAGTGCAGAGCCTGATGCGGGGCTTGATTTCACGACCCTGAGATCATGACCCGAGCCGAAATCAAGAATCAGACACTCAACCGACTGAGCCACCCGGGTGCCCCCCACCTCCGTGTTTTTCTGTGGTGTGCAAGCTAAGAATGGTTTTTGCATTTTTTAATGGCTGAAAAAAAATTAAAAGCAGATAATATTTTGTGACCTGTGAAATCGTATGAAATTTAAATTTCAGTGTCCGTAACAGAGTTTTATTGGAACACAGCCACGCCCATGCATGAATGTGTTGTTTGAGTCTGTTTTCAAGCTGTAGATGAAAAATGGTGGAGTTGTGACAAGGCCCGAAGGCCTGCGGGGCCTAACGTCTTTATTGCCAGCCCCTGATACGGAGCCACGTCATTCTTTTTAACTTCAGCACGACCTTCTGGGGTTCTCGCTGTTGACGAAAGTGGGGGCCCAGAGAGGACTGTGAGTTTAAGAGTCATATTGAGCAGGCCCTTAAGATCCCTCCTGTTGGCCTGGCTAACTGTTCTTGCCGAGTGATGCTGATGCTCCTGGTTATAGTTCACTGTTGTAGGATTCAGGAGGAAAGGGGGATGTTAAGGCAGCAGGCAGTCTGGACTGATTTCTCCTTGCTCTTCGGCTCTACGTGGTTGCTGAAGCTCCTTCTGTGTGGTACTAGGGGGTGTTCACAATTTTGGGCAAGCTGCTTCCTACCCATCTTGTTTCCCTCTTTGCTTTGACCATCAGGAAACTCGGAGCCTGATTTGCAGCCTGCGTTCAGCAATCTGGTCTGGTCTGTCTGGTCTGTGTTTCTGTTTTACCCACTTCATCCTGATTTTACATTACTTTGTCCCTGACTTTTCTCTTTGCCCTGACTTCGCTCTCTGATAGTATCTTACCATATGCATTCCTGAAAATTGTCTCATCTCTGGAGGGGCGCCCTGGAGCAGACAGGAGTAAAGAAAAGGGAAACGCTTTGTAAGATGTTTTCATGCTTGTGTCCTGTGGGTGTCTGTGGGGCGCTAGGTCACCCCACAGGGGGAGCTTGCACCCTGGAGTCTCCTGACAGATGATCCCAGGAGGAAGCCTAGGCCCGCCCCTGTGGGGGGTCTTAACCAAGGTCAGACCCTGGGCGGTAAGCAGGATCTTTGCATGTGCATGTTGGGCTGGATTTGGGGAGATGACAGTGAGTGACTTGAAGGGTGGAAGATGTCCCCATTGGAGGCCCCAGGGAAGGCCCTGGAGTGGAGCAGGTTTCGGGCTCACCACCCCGGGGTCAAGTGTCACTTCTGTCTCTTCCATATCTGGGGCCCTGGAGCCCAGGGATCTCAGAATTTCGGGGTGGTAGTCCTGTGGGTGTGTCCACAGTGAGGAACCCCTGGGGCATCTCTTCCAGCCTCCTTGCTCTGCTGATGCTTTCAAATGCGTCTGCTAACTCCTGCTGACTCTGGGATATTTCTTGGAGCTGGGAAGGAAGTGGGGGAAAGAGTGAGCTATAGGGTGGGTTGGAGAAGGTGGGATTAGATGAGACGGGGCGGCCGGCTGCCTGTGTGTGTGTGTGTGTGTGTGTGTGTGTGTGTGTGTGTGCGCGCGTGCCCATGCTGCATGTACGAGCTTGTGTGCTGCGCCAGGGCCTGGGAGGCTCTGAGGCTCTTGGGGTCAATCCCTCCTGTGGCCTGGTGGCCGAGGCGCTCCGCCTCTTGTCTCCCAGGATTGGCCCACGGCTCTGAGTCCCGGGTCTGCCTCTTGCTGGCTGTGTGACGTGACCTGGACGAGTCATGGAGCCTCTGTGCATAGCTCCTCAGTTTACCCACTGGTGAAATGGGGTGATGAATGATACACGTCCTCATAGGATGTGGTAAAGCAAAGGGGGCTGAGGGGCCATCTGAGGCCAAGGCACTCCTACAGGCTGTGACCTGCCCTCTCCCTCCTGTCCGTGGCTCATGCACCCAGGGAGCCCCTCTGGGGCCAGGCAGCTGGATGCAGGGGTCTCCTGCTAGTGGCTCTCGGATGTCCCTCAGGGGCCTCAGGCCCAAGCTGTCCCCAGCAGGACCCAGGTCCTTCCTCATGTCAGACCCTCGTCCTGGGCTTCCTCCTGGAGTGTGGGGCACGGGCCAGAGACCCCCGGGGTCGCCCACACTGCCCTCTGGTGTGGTTGCCCGCCCGGCGCTTGCAGCAGCCTCCTCCCCGGTCTCCCCATGGACATTCTGGGACATTCTGTGCATGCAGCTGTGGGCGGGGCCCCAGCGGTACTGTGCGGGACCTTACTCAGAGCCCCCAAGGGCTTCCCAGTACTTTTCACTGCCTTGGAGGCCTGTCTGCCCCCTACGCCTGCTGACCTCCGACCTCCCCCCCCCCCCCCGATTGCAGGCGGGGCCCCTGCAATCCCTGTGCGCTAATGCTGGTGGGGGGGGGCGCTGGCCAGGCGGGGTGGGAGGGGAGGGGGCAGTGGATTTTTCTTTGTGGCCTAGGGAGCCTCTCTGGGAGATGCTGTCAGTCAGGAGGCCTGGAGGCCGGGCCCGAAGGTGGCGCAGCGGGCCCCACGGGGAGGGGTTGCCCCGGGGGCCCCTGCTTGTCCTCACGCTGAACTCCCGTGCCCGCTGCAGACCCCCCCGGGAGCAGCGCCCGGGGCCTCGGTGGTGTCTCCGTGGCCATGGCAACCGCCTGGCACCAGGGCCCTGCTCGTTAGGCTAACGAGGCAAGCCTGCTGGGCCGAGGTGGGGAGTCCGTGGGGAGCCGGGGATGCCGCCCCAGGGCTCGGCTTGGCTTGTCTGGCAGGCCACCAGGCCAGGAGCAGGGCCCAGCAGGAATCGGGGGCCCCCTCTGGGGTCCTAGGGGCTCGGGCCAGGCCCACGGGGTGGGGGTGTGGTGGTGACTTGCGGCTAGCTCCTATGACCAGTTGAACTGGCTGGGGGGGTGGGGGTGGGGAATGGAAGCAGGGGGGTGGTTGGGAGGTGCCCACTTTCACCGGCCTCCCCTGCTCCCCTCCACCCTCCTGAATAGTTTTAGGCATTTTCACTTTCCCCCTTCTCTACTCCCTGCACCCCATCTAAGCCATTGTACTGGGTCGAATAGTGTCCCCCAAATTCATGTTTCCCCAGAAGTGCAGAATGGGGCTTTATGTGGAGATAGGGTTGTTGCAGTTGTACCTGGGATGAGGACCTGCTGGAGGAGGGTGGGCCTCAAATCCAGCATGATGGGTGTCATTTTTAAGCAGAGGAGCGGGCCACGTGAAGAGGGGGCAGACACGGGAGTACTGTGCCTCTGAGCCCAGGAGTGCTGAGGATCGCTGGTTGGGAGATCCACGGAGCAGACTTCCCCCGCAGAGTCTCTGGAAGAAACCACCCTGCTGACACCTGCAGAACTGGGTGCCCGGGCTTTGGGATAACAAGGCGACAAGCCTCAGTTTCCCCATCCATAAAATGGGCATAGTGAGATTACTTGTCTCTGAAAGCTGCTGAGGTGTTGAGCGAGGTCCTGCACGAAGGGGCACAGAGCAAGGCCTCAACACGGGTCGGCATGTGCGCTGTTGGTACGGGCTGCAGGGATGTTCCCTTTGCCATGGTTTTGGGGGAAGGCTGGGACATCACAGTCAGATGACCCCAGGTGCCTGGGGGACTTAAAGCCTGTGTTCCACAGGCAGGCGGTCTCTGGGTGCCACTGTGGCCTGAGAGGACCCCTTTCTGGTCTGTGCTCCCCGACCCCCACAAGGGAGCTCTGCAGGGGCCCGAAGTATGCCCAGGCAGCCCGTGGAGTTCTGTCGCTTGGTGCCTCAGTTTCTGCGTCTATAAAATGGGGGTAGCTGCATTCCCTGCCTCATGGGGGAGTGGGGTGGATTAGGGTGTTTGGGGTGACCTCTGAGGACCTGCTGTAGATAGGTGTGCACGCCACTTCCCGCCCCTTCCCGCCCCACCCTCTGTGTCTGGTCTCTGGGCAGGGCTGGGTGGGGACGGGGTGCCTCGGAAAGGGCCCTGAGCTGGCTGGGGAGCTGGGCGAGCTCCCTGAGCGCCTGTTTTGTGGTAGCTCAGTTAAGTCCCACGGTAACTCCCATGTGGCCAGAGCCGTTCCTTTCCCTGCTTCCTGATGGGGAAACCAAGGCAAAGAGTGGTGGTGACGTTCTTCAGGGCACGCAGCTCGTAGGTGCCTTCCGCGGTGGGAGGTTGTCACGGGCGGGGTCTGGCCTTTCCTTGCCTCTCCCTTCCCTTGGATTGTGGGTCTGGGGGGGTGGTCTGGGTGCACCGTGTGTCCAGCCCTGCGCATCTCTGCCCACCCTCTGCCCCAACCCAGCCTGTGCCCCTTGGGGTCACCCTTGCGGGGTCACGCTTGCAGGCTCCCGGGCTGTGGCTGGCTCTGCCGTGCAGGAAGCTGACCCTGCTGTCCGGGCTATAAATAGCAGCTGCAGTGCCATGCGGGGCAGGAAGCTGCGTCTCGTGGCACCTGGGCTCTGGCCGCTGCCCCCATGCCGCAGCGCCTCCTGGAACCTTCCTTCTGCCGGCAGGAACGCCAAGGCGGAAGCGTGTGGGCACCCCAGGCATTGTGCTGCAGGTTTGCTGTGTGACCTTTGGGCTCTCACTGCCCTCTCTGTGCCCCCCGAGCCCCTGGCCGTGTGTTCCGGACGCTGCTGTGCTTCCTGTGCTGTAAAGGGTGTCCCCAGGGTGTCTGGATGGTGGCTGGGGTGTGTGGAGGGCAGGGTGGGAGGTTTGTTGTTGAGAGGGGGGCGGGTGGTCTTTGCCTTGGAGGTGTGGGAGGTTAGCAGGAGGGGGTTATCCAGGGAGTCTGGGGCGGGGACATGGGACCTATCTAGATGTGGCTGTGGGGGAACGTGATGAGGTGAAGCTGCCTGGAGGGTCCTGGACTGGGAGATGGACCATGGGGTGGGCACGTGGGCATTTGAGACCCACCTCGACTGCTGGCTTTCAAGCAAGAGAGAGCCATTTCATTGCGCCCACTGTCATCTTTTGTGTTTTCATGGTTAATATTGTTAATGTCATTGTGTTGTTAGGGGGCAGGGCTCGTCTTGTCCCTCTCTGGACTGTCAGGCCCTTGGGGGCCCTGGCTCTTGGGATTTCCTGAGTGGCTTTGCTGCAGGGCACATTGGTGGTCTCTGCCTCCCTGGTCCCAGCTGACCACCCTGCCCCCCGTTTCTGGCAGATGCCAGCTGCATGGTGGAGGCTAATATGCTTGATCCTTTGGACATTTTTCTGAGCCTGAGTGTCATGTGCAGGTCAGCCGTACCTTGCAAAGCCTCCCACCTTCACAGAGGTTACGTGCTTTGTTGGCGCCCGCACCGTTCTTGGCCCAGAGCGCATGCACACGGATAAGTACAGGTTTCAGCAGGGTGGCCTCCCTGTTAGCAATCTTGCTGGATTGTGGGATGTACAATAGGGCAATTTGTGACTGGTCCAAAAAAAAGGAAAGAAACCTTGCCGAAGAATATCGATCGATGAGTTACTGGTTGTCGTCTTAGAGAGGGAGGTCTCTAGTGATGAGCCACAGGACTCTGCCTGATTCACATTTTCATCAAAGGCTAGACTCGACACTGTTGGGGTATGTTTTCACCGTGCAGGTGGCGGAACTGGGCGTGCCCCCAACACTCTGTGGGAGTGGAAGAAACTGAGTCATGTGACCCAGCAGTTGCTTTTGGACTTCAGGGTTTGTGGGGGTGGGCCGTAGGAGCAGTTTCCTCGAGGCCCAGATGTTTGGAGCCTGTGGTCAGGAGAATAATGGTTTCTCCCACAGTTGTCCATGGCCTGGTCCCCAGCAACGGTGAATATATTGTCACAGGGCAAAGAGCTGCGGCCCTCGGGATTTGGGCTGCTCGTCAGCCGACCTTGAGCTGGGGAAGTTAGCCTGGATAATCCTGGTGGGCTCAAACTCCTCACGAGGGTCCTTGGAAGGAGGAAGTAGGAGGTCAGAGCCAGCCCGAGACTGGAAGATGCTCTGCTGCTGGCTTTGAGGACGAAGGACGGGGCATGGAGCCAAGCACCGCAGGCAGCCTCTGGAAGCTGGGAAAGGCCAGGAACGAGTTCTCCTATGGGGCCTCCAGAAGGAGCACAGCCCTGCCGACACATGGACTGCTAGCCGTGTTTTGGACTTCTGACTTCCAGAACTGCGATAATAAATTTTATGCTGTTTTAAGCCACCGGGTTTGTGGTCATTTATTACAGCAACAGGAGGAAACTCATATGTGGCCTGCATCTGCCCTGAGAACCAGCAGCCAGGAGCAACGTGGTCATTTATTTATGTATTTAAAAAAAAAGAGAGATTCATTTATTTACTTGAGAGAGAGAGAGAGTGCGAGCATTCGAGCAGGGAAGGGGCAGAGGGAGAGGGAGAGAGAAGCCCAAGCAGGCTCCATGCTGAGTGCAGAGCCCGACATGGGGCTCGATCCCACGATCCCACAACCCTGAGGTCATGAGCTGACCCTGAGATCACGACCTGAGCCGAAATCAAAAGAGTCAGACGCTCAACTGACTGCACCACCCAGGCGCCCCACAGCATGGTCGTTTAGATGCTGGTGCGTCCTGACTGCCCAGTGACCTTGGAGTCAGGCGACTGCTCCGAATCTTGGCCTTGACCTGGGGCTGTGGGTGAGGGACTCGGAACCAAGAGAGGGAACTGCAAACTGTGAAGGGCCATGCTAGGGGAATAAATGAAAGACGAGAAAGATCTGGAAGCAGAGAGATGACTCTTTGGAAGCTTTGGAGAGGGGAAGGGGTGGTGTGAGGTAGGGATGTTGGTTTGTGTGTGTGTTTTCTTTTTTCTTAATTCCTTCAAATCCAGTGGGGGCACCTGGTCCCAGTGATGGCCAGAAAAATGATACGTCCCCAGCCTATCCGCAAACCCGTGACGAGCCATGGATGATTCTTCTGGGTGGCATCTCCCAAGGGGCAGGTGTTCTAGATTCTTGGAGCAGACAGGTGATGCCACACACTGCCTCCTTCCCGACTTTATTGAAAAGAGGAAGAAAATGGCCCATACCTCGGGCCCTGAAGGCCTCTGGGCCTGTGTCCAGAAACCTGAACCCTGCAATTAAATGAAACTAGATCCTTAGGTGGGGAGAGCTTCTCCTGCCCGAAGAGGCTCCAGAGACCAGGCCCTGGGGACCTGCTGCTGGTGGATGGACTGTGGGGGTTTAGGGGCGGGGGCAGTGGGCAGAGAAGCTGCCTCAGGGAAAGGGGAGGGGGTGGGAAAGCACCAGCCAGCCTGGGTCCAAGAGGCTGGGCTCAGGGCCACCAGCTAAGCTAAGGTGGCTGCCTTTTATTAAAACAAAAAATTGCAGGTGACTTTCCGGTCACCCGAGTCCTCTCCTTGGAGGCCTCTACTTCTCAACTAGACATGTGCTCTTCTAATCCCATGTTTTCATGCTTCACGGGCCTCTGTGTGGATCCCTGCACGGCCCGGGGCCCTGTCTCGTCTCTGGGCTGGAAGAATGCACACGGACGTGTTTTTCTGTGGGCCCTGCTCTGCAGTTTGCTATTAAGGTGAGCCGTAGGACTCTGCCAGTTTTATAGGTCAAAAGTGGTCGAATATCGACAGCTTTTATATAATTCAAGCTAGTAATTTCCTGTCCTTGCTTAGGCGGGCGGTGGAGCAGAGTGACTACACGCAGGGATTTTGATGGCTTGTGGGTTCCCATCCCTCCCCCCGCCACACTGCTCATGGCCTCTTACCAGCTGTGAGGCCCCGGGCACATTATTGTCTCTCCCCGTGCCTCAGTTTCCCTATATGTAAAACGGGGATCGAAACAGTACCTACATTCTAGATGTGTTTTAAAACCGGGTAGCTGTCGTTATTACTATTATAATTTTTTTAAAATTAGGATTTTGCAGCATGTTGGTGCAGTTCGATCTAGTTGGTGGATTTTAACTTCTGTAGAGATAGTATTTTGTCATGGGGATATGTGACATATGATTGGTGTATTCCCCGGGATGCCACTTGAGTTGATTGTGGCGTTTGGACAGACCTTCTCCCAGTGCCTCGGGGTGCTCACGTGCGTCCCATCTCCTCCATGTGTTCCTGGGATTGGAATCTTCGGCTTGTGGCCTTTCCAGACATTGCCAGTAGGCGCTGCCCCCAGGGGAGGGGGGGGCTGCACTGGCCGACCCTCTCTGCTTTGGGGGTGGGATTTCCCTACGGCTAAGCCCTTGGGTGGGGTGTGCGGTTTGATGGCTGCCTTACAAAAAAGACTTTTGGTTTTTAGAAGCAGAATAAACGTGTTCTCTGTAAGTTGGAAAATTAAGAAACAAAAAGCCTGCACATAAAAAAATCCGACCACATTCCCACCCCCCGGAGAGGGAGTGTTGGCATCTTGGTGTACGTGGGTTTTGATGAAAAGGACCAGCTCTGATCACTGCTGCCCTGCAGTGACCATGGGGCACGGGAGCAGTGAAATATGGGGATTCTGCAGCCCCCACTCCAGACCCAGCAGGTCAGCATCCTCAGGGATCGCGCAGGGATTTGGCAGCTCGGGGTGGGGCTTTGCATCAGCCGGATCTGGAACCCGCCTCTGCCTTGCCGTAGCTGTGGGACATGGCTCATGGAACCTCACCCCTCAGAGCCCCATGATTTCATCTCCTTGCAGGGTTTTTGTGCAGCCCTGCACACAGTAGGTGCTCAGTTGATGCTTGAAGGGATGCAGTACAGTAGGGTCTCTCAACCTGGGCACTACTGACATTTGGGCCAGATAATTCTGATCTAGGGGCTGTCCTGTGCATTTGAGGGTGTTGAGCAGCATCCCTGGTCTCTGCCCACCCAGTAGATGGTACCCCCCCCCCCATTGTGACAACGAGAAATGACTGCAGGACCAAGCCCTGGGGCGGGGGCACAGTCACCCCTCCGGGACCCCTGTGGTATATGATAGGACCTCAGAGAGGACTGTCTGGTAGGCAGAGAAGCCCCAGGACAGTTTTCCTTGGAGTCTATGCCCAGCGTGTAGATTTTCTTCATTCGGATGCTTTCGTTAAGTACCTACTGTGTGCTGGGAGCTGTCCTAGGTGCTAGGATTCGTCTGGGAACAAGGCAGGCAGGCGGCCCCCCTTCTTGTTTGTCCCAGGCATAGCTGGACACTCTGCTCACTCACCCCGGCTTGGCCTTGGGATATGGTGGTGACTTAAGCCCCATTCCTCCCTTAGTCTCCCCCCTCTATGAGATGGGGGCAGAGGTTGTCCTGAGGGTTGCAGGTGACCCCATGAGGAACTCCGTCACCTTGGGCTGGCTGTTTCCTTTCCAGGCTTCAATGTCCCCACCTGGAGAGCCGGTGTTTGTGGTAGCACTGACCTGGGCTGCCGTGGGGATTAGGGAGTTCTTTGCTCAGGCATACGGCACACAGTAGGTGCTTTGTGACGGTGGGCAGATGATGTGTGCATAGACTCTGAAGGCCAAGTGTGCAGGCATCTGCCCTTGGGTCATTGCAGCCAGCTGGGCAGGGGTAGGCTGTGCTGGTGGAGTGCCCACGGCATCCTCTCTGTGCCTGGCCGTGCGGGTGGGGGTCTCGGTGGGCGGGAGCTCAGCTGTCCTCCTCCCCAGGCCTGTAAGGAGCTGGCTCAGTGGAGATCCCTAAGGCGATTAAGTGGGTTCATTTGATCCTGAACGTGAACTTGAGCAGGCGGCTTATCTCTTGGAGATGAAAGCCAGGCAGGCGATGAGCCACCTGGCCCAGGCAGGGAGTTTGGGATTTTATCCTCCACTCTTTGCCCAGCTGGGGCCTGTGCTGGGGGCTTTTGGCCCACCTGCCTCCAGCCCCCTCAGCTGCATGTTCAGACTGTGTGCTTTTGATGCTGGTCTAAGAGGGGCGGGCACATGCCACAGTAATTCATTGGACCCTTTCAATCCCGTGAGCTAGCAACGATCATCACTTTCCCCATGTGACGGGCAAGCTGTTAAGGCTCAGAGAGGTCAGCTACCTTTCCCAGGGCCACACAGCATCCTGACCCCCCGCCCCCCGCCAACAATATTTGCAGTATATATGTGGGAAATCCCCTTTTATTCTTGGGCCCTGAAATTCCTCCTTCATACAGTCTTGACTTTACACAGAATTAACAACAACAAGAAAAATCAGTGTAATGCCCCAGTTGTAGTATAAAGGGAAATGGAAGGAAGATGCTTCTGGCTCCCACTCAGAATGAGTAAGTGCAGATTTGAGAGAAGTGAGCTCAGAAAGGTTTCGGTACCGGAAATATATGAAAGTGACTTAAAAAAAAAATAAAGGCAAGTGTTTGGATTGGTTCTGGCAGGTTTTTTTTTTAATGGCCGGGTCATTTGAAAATTGTGTGGGGAGGATGACTTTCGTGGCGTGGGCCTGTTTCCCCGGCTGAGTGGCCGTCGAAGGACCGCCGTGATCGCCCCTGTACGTTTCTGGCATGTTCCAAGACCCCCTCTGCCCTCACCACAAGAAAACGGTGATAGTAACAGCAGTCAGATGACCACTTTGTTGCAGGCCCTTTGTGCAGTCAGGGTAATGCTGGCTCACCATAATGTGCTGGGGGAGTGGGACCCCCGCCGCGGAGACCCTCTCCGCTTTCCTATCCATAGTAACGAAACCAATGATGGCAGACCGGGCTCCCATCTGGCTTGGATGTGTGCGGTAGCCTCCCCCTGGCGCCTGAATCGACTCTTGTCCCCTGGATCTGTCCTCCATGCTGCAGGCAGAGGGACCCTGTCTGAAGGAGGAGACTCTTCCGTGTCCGGCTCTGCAGGCCCTGCCTCCTCCTTGGAGGATAAAGCCAGAGGCCCCGGGGCCTGGGCGGCGCCTGCTGCATTCGCCCCTCTCCGCACCCCGGCCTTTGCATTTGCTGCCCGCTGCCTGGCACGCTCCATTGCTGCCATTGGGCTCAGATGTCATCCTCGGGAGGGCTCCCCACTTGCTGTCTGTAGTGAGTGTGAAGCCCCTCGGTGGCTTTATTCCCCCCTTTTTGGTGGCCTTCCCACGTCAGAGGTCACTTCCCAGGCAGCAGGTGCTGTGTCCGTCTTGTCCGCTGCTGGGCCCCCCGTGTCTGGAACGGTGCCGGCGCATAGTAGGGGCTCGGTCGGTTTGTGTCGACGGCTGGATGGATCCCTTGGCAGCGAGATGGAGCCTGGCCGGGGCCAGGTCTCCATGGGCCTGATGTGGGGGGAAGGGGAGGACGGGTGCTGGACACGGGGCCCTTGTCCCTCAGGCTTCCAGCCTGTCTGGAACCGGCCGGACTGGTGCCTTCTCCTTCCTGCCCGGGGAGAGAGGCTCTGAGGGGGTCAGGGTGCAGATGGGGTCAGCGGGGTGATGTTGGCCCCAGGGTTCATTTGGCAATGCTGAAGATACTTCCGGTTGTCCCAAGGCGGGGGGGGGGGGCAGGTGGTGCTTCAGGGGCCAGGGATGCTGTACACATCCTACAGGGCACGGAGCAGCCCCCGCAGGGAACAGTGATCTGGCCCAAAGTGCCGGAACCTGGCGTCGGGCCTCAGGAGCTCAGCATCCAGGCTGTGCTCTGGGCGGGGGAGGGCCGGGCAGACCTAGGTCCCCTTTCCGTGCTGGATCCACATTACTGTGGCCCAGAGTGTGCCCCCGAGCAGGGTGACTGGGCATCCCAGAGTTGCTCGTCGTTTCTGTTCCCAGCGCGGGGCGGCCGTCAGCTTGCATCGGTGACGTGTCCCCACACCTGCGGGGTTCCCACAGCCTGGCTGCTGTAGCTTCTCCCCCCCCGCCCCCCCGGGGCTGACAGCCAGTTGGAGGCACTGGGAATGCGGTTGCTGCGGTGGGAGCTCCCCCTGAAAGCATCCCTCCCAGTGCCCTTCTTTACCGATGGCGAGGCTGAGGCCCAGCGCCCGTGAGGAATTGGCCCTGGGTTGCACAGCACAGCAGGGCCTGGACCAGGGAGGCCCGAGGCCCCCGAGGGAGGGGACAGCAGCCCTGGGGCTCCCACCGTCCCCTCCCTCTGGCTAGTGGGCTCCTCCCACTGACCAGATTCCATATCCCCTACCGTCATTTCGCTTACTTATTTTATAATTTGATGGATTTTTAAATCTTTTATGTCTATGTGTGTGTATGTATGTACTTTGTTGTGTTGCGTTTCTGTATTATTTATAACATTTATTTTTCTTACTTTAAAACCATATTATTGATTTAGTCATACAATGAATACTAGTCAGTCAGAAACAGGAATGAAGCACTGGTACATGTATAATGCGGACAAACCTTGCAAACACGATGTGGCGTGAGAGGATCCAGACGCAGAAGGCCACACGGTGTGTGACTCTGTTGATAAGAAATGTCCCGAACAAGCAAACTTGTAGAGGCGGGGTGCAGATGAGTGGTTGCTGAAGCGGGGGGCTGGGGGCATGGTGGAGGGGGGTGACCGCCCGTGGGCAGGGGGCTCCCTTCCCTCTCAGGTCCAGGAGATGTTCTGGAACTAGGTGGGGGTTGTGGTTGCACAACACTGAATGTCATCGGTGCTGCTGAGTTGTTCACTTTATTTATTTTTAAAGATTTTATTTATTTATTTGAGAGAGGGAGATAATGAGCAGGGGGAGGGCAGAGGGAGAAGCAGGCTCCCCGCTGAGCAGGGAGCCCGATATGGGGCTCGATCCCAGGAGCTTGGGATAGTGACCTGAGGCGAAGGCAGACTCTTCACTGACTAGCCCCCCAGGCGCCCCTGAGTTGTTCACTTTATAATGGTTAATTTTATGTTACGTGAATTTCACCACATTAGAAAACCAGTCTGGGAGCTGAAACAGACATGTATTTGTTGAGCTCTTACTATATACTAGGCACCGTTTACGGAGTCTCTAAGTCAGCCCCAGGAGGTGAGAGTTTTCTACCTCAAAGGCTAGGGGCAGGCGCAGAGATGTTAAGCAGCCTGCCCAGGATGACACAGCCAGAAAGCAGTGGAACCTGGGGCTGGGTCTGACGTCCCCACGTCTGGGGCCTGTCCCGACTGAGCCCAGCCAGGAAAGTGGTAGAGGTCTGTGCGGGGGTGGGGCTCGCCTGCCTGCCTGCCTTCCAGCTGTGAACACCCCTGAGGGGCAGTGCTTTGCTGGGGCTGAGGGGCCCTGGGGAGCCCTGGGTTGGGGTGCACGTGGGTGGGATCCAGCAGCTCCGGGGCCGGTGTGCACCTTCCTGGGCCCTGAGAGGGACCCCAGGCACAGTGGCTGTTCTTTGTCCCCACCCCCACCGCGGCTACAGAAGCAGGAACTTTCCGGCACAGCGTTGGGTGCTGTGATTCAGCGTGGCTCACTCTGGGGAGCACGGGGGGGCCCCCCTGGGCTGTTTTCAGTTTCCGCTGAGTTTCTCGGTCTGACTCAGTGTTGCCCCTGGCCCCAGTGACCTGGGCTTCTGAACACCTCCTGAGCTGAGCTCCTGCTCATGGGAGCCGTCAGAAAGAACCAAGTTTGAGGCCGTCCCTCGCTGGCTTCCTTGGGCCTCGGTTTTCCCATCTGTGTAGTGGGGGCATGGAAGGAGGTGTTCATTGATGTTTCTCACATCGATCAGTGGATGTGAGGGGCCGCACAGGTCTGGGTGTGTGTGGAGGGATTTGGTGCAGAAACAAGAGGCTAAAAGCCAGTAGAGGCTCTCGGGGGAGGCCCGCGCCCTGTCCCCACCTCACCCATCCTCTCCATGGCAGACCTGGGTGGAGGGTGTGTGTGTCAGGGCCCTTCTGTTCTCCAGGACGACCAGCTGCCAAGCCCAGTGGGTGAATCAGTGGTGGCCACTGAGCCTGCATCTCCCACCGGGTCCTGCTGTGGAGGCTGGGACGGAATCCTGTGCTCTGTGTCTTCTCATCCCGGCCGGGCCCCGGCGCTGAGGGTGGGTGTCCGAGGTGCTGGGGGAGTTGACTGATGTCTGAGTAGGATTGGGGGCTGAGCTCCGGTCCCTGGGGAGGCCCAATGGCAAGCTTGCCCTGAGCCCCTGACCTGAGCTTGAACGGTGCAACGTGCTGGCCTACAGAGTAGTCCTGGCCTCATCCCTGCTTTATAGGTGGGGAAACTGAGGTTTGCAGAAGCAAGGTGACTTCCTCAGGCTTTTCAGAATGGCAGGGCTGGAGTCTGAGCCTCAGCCAGCCTGATTTTTGCCGCTCTGGTTATTATTGTTTTGTAGCTGAGGAAACAGCCTCGGAGAAGTTGAGCCACGAGCATGGAGTCGTCCAGCTAGAACCTGGGGGGAATCCAGGTGTCAGGCCAGGCCCCGGGCTTCAGGGACTCTGGGTACGGGCTCCCTTGCTGGGCCTTATTGTCCTGTCTGTGCAGTGAACACTGCCTCAAGGATTGTGTGGTCCCTCCCGGTGCATAGGTCACGGAGGCTGGGGCTGGGGCTGTTCAGCACGCAGGCCAGTGGGGAGCATGCAGAGGGAGGCCCGGAGAGGGTGTGGGACGGAGGGACTGAGGACAGAGGGAGGAAGAGTGCAAGGACCCTGAGCGTTCTCAGGACCACGTCAGCGGGAACCGTCCTGCCTGCCCTGGGTTGCTGGATTCCCTGGAATATCCCCTGGGCCCCGGGTGACAAATCTCTTTCACCGTCTCTTGACCTGGACAATTAATTGCTGTGGCGATCGATGGCTCTATGACACCCCTGCTCTCCCAGGCAGCCCCCAGCCCCTCCCTGCAGCCACTAATGGCCCAGACCCCGCTCCAGGGTGGGGGGAGCCTGGGGCCGGAGGCAGGGAAGGCTCTGCAGCGGTTTTTCTTCCAGCTGACCATCAGGATCCAGTGGCAGACAGCCTCTCTGGGGGGAACCCAGCTGCTAACATCTTGGGGTGCTTGCTTTGTGCTCTCGAAGGGGCAGAGACTGAATTATCTTTACAACGAGGGGGCCACTGAAGGGCATCCAGAGGCTTCTGGAAGTTTCCACCCCATGCAGAGAGCCTGCTCTCTTGTCTCCTGCCCTACAGGGGGCTTCTGGGCTGGGGTATCCAGCAGAGGTAATGTTGTGTGGTTATAGCGGATGCCTGCGTGCAAATCTCAGCTGTGGGAAGCCTGGGGGAGCTTTCTTGCCTCGCTGCCTCATTGCCCCCATCTGTAAAATGGGGAGGGCCATAGGGTGGTTGTGAGGATTAACCAGTTACTAGGCACAGAGGCCGAGCAGTGTGCCTGGCACCGTGAAGCCCTCAGAAGGGGAGCTCCAGGTCCCCGGGGGCTGTCAGTGCCGGTGGTGGACAGACGGATGGATGGACAGATGGCTTCTCCACACTGGGGCCTCCACAGGCCTGGAGGGAAGCCCCTGGCCCTCCCGGCCTGGTCTGCGCCGCCTGCCCTGCCTTGGCCTGTGCTTGGCCGGGAGCCAGGCTGCCGAAGCCACACGCCTGGGCCCCCGCCTGCCCCCCCTTCCCTCCAGAAACAGTCGATATTCCGGCTCCTTCCTGGCGTCTGATTTCTCCAGTCGGTTGCTGTCCCCGAAGATGGCCCCACACCCTGAGCGAGGAGATGGGCAGGAGGGTTCAGAGAAGCGTGTTTGGGGCCAGATTGGGGGTGTCGAGGGCACAGCATGGGGTGGCCGAGCATATGCCCAGGTTCCAATCTCCCCACCTCCCCCTGCCCCTCGAAGGCTGTGCAGTCTCGTGGGGCTGCCGAACCTCTCTGGGCCTCGGTTTCTCCATCTTGGAAATGAGGTCAGGATCGTGCCCCCCCTTGCCGGGCTGTGAAGATGGCCCAGAGCCTGGCAGCAGGTGTCTGCCGAGGGGGTGTTGCTGTGAGGGCGACCAGTGTGGTGGTTTGCCCGACGCTGGTGCGGGCCTCTCTTGAGAGCCCAGACAGATGGACTTGGGGGCCGGGGGTGTGCAGGGCCGCATCAGGGCTGCTCCTCCCTTCTCTCCCTGACCGTGTGCCCCTCTTGCATGGACCTTGGGGCCCCTTGAGTGGGGCTGTGTCCCCTACCATTGGATGGGCTCTGTCCCCCTTCGGACGGAGCCGTGCGTCCCCCTCTGTGGGGCCCCCACCGCTCCTCCTCTTTGTCCTACCCAAGGCCCTGTCCACGTCCACCCACACCCCCTGGCCTGGCTGTGGCCGCCGGCGTCCTGGCGGGAGGGCCCCGTCTGGCGCGCGTGTGTCCCTGCCTCCTGTCGCTCGCAGTGTTTGCTGGCTGCCACAGGCCGCTGGGGAACCAGAGACCTGGACAACTCGCGGTGATTGCCTCTCTGCAGCTCCTAGGAGAGCCGCCACGGGCCGGCACGCCCCAGCTGTCACTTGAGAAGGAAAATGAAATGTCCCAGTGGCTTCTAAATGGAAGGGCCGCGGAGCCCGCCTCCCACTCCGGCCGTCTGGGCTGCTGGCCACCACAGCGGTGGGGACGGCCCACCCCGGGCCCCTGTTCACCTGATGCGACGAGATATGCCAGGTGGCCCGGGTGGCTCCCCTAGGTCTTCCTCTGTGCCTCCTCCCACCCCAGAAGGCCTCAGGGCCCTGGCCTGGTGCCTGAAGCCCCCAGATCCAACCTGCAGGGACCGCTTCTGGAGGTCATGCTTGCTCCGTGGGGGCCAGCGCCCGCCTCGTTGATGGCCTCTGCAGAGCTGTCCGGCACGGCTCCCACTGCTGGCTGTTGGGGACCATATGGAGGCTCGCATGGGCACCCCTTCCCTTTCCTCGGAGGGGCAGGCCCCGCAGTGGTCCCCGGGCTCTGGGCGATTCTGTAGAACTTGCCCCGTGCTTGCTGAGGGGCTTGGAAATGGGAAGGCGGGGCCTGCAGGCGGAGCATCTCCCCGCTGAGCACCGGCCCTGAGGGTCCCGCCTGGTCCCAGCCCTGCCTGCGGCTGCCCTGGCCAGGCGGCGGTGCCTGGGGGGCCGGGTTGCTGCCGGTGAGTCGTCGCCCCTGCTCCTGTAGGGTCCCAGTCTGTGTGTCTGTCCTGACCGTGGGACCACGGAGGGACGTGGCAGCCGGCCGTGAGGTCCCCTCTTGGAGCCTCAGTCTGTCCATCGGGGAGCTGGGCAGCAGCAGCTCTAGAGAGAGGCTGCAGGAAGGATTAAGTTGGATCCGTGCTGCCCGGCCCAGAGTCTGAGCGAACACAGGGACAGGTTGCCCCTGACCGTGACATCCCTGATGCTCAGCCCCGGTGCAGGGGTTAAGACTGCCGGGGCTCCTATCCTGACTTCTCCACTCTCTGACTCAACCTCCCTGGGTCTCTGTTTTCTCATCAGTAAAGAACCCGCTGGAAGGGTTGTTGGAGTTTAGTAAGTAAAGGCTTGGCCTGGGGCTGCCACTGAGTAGCTGAGCGTTAGTTATGAACACTGTTATTATTAGTTGTTGGTTTTGTGGCTGCTGTCAGATTGGATGTTGCAGGAGTGAGGGCTGCCTGGAGGAAGAGGGCTTGTACGCATGGTGGGATTCTGGTGGGTGTGGGAGGTGCATGGTGGGGGGGGGTTGTATGTCGGGGGAGGGGATTGGTGGAAGACAGAAGGCAGACCCAGGGCCCCACTGTGTGCGTAGCCCCATGATGCACCCACTGTGTACTGGACGCTGGGTTGGGTCTGTTGTGAGCTGGTTGGGCCCACTGTGTGCCAGGCCCTCTCTCAGCCCTACCATCGGCTGCACCCCATGGTGTTGACTCTACTGTGTGTGCGCCCCTCCTGTGTACCCAGCTTCTTCTACTCTGGGCCTCCCACTCTGCATCTGGCTTTGGGTAGAGACTTGTGGCCTCAGGGAGGGATGGATCAGCTCCTTTCCTGGGGGACTCAGGGTCTTCTGGGGGTGGCCAGACAGAGCCTTTGGGCGGGGTGGCAGCGAGGGCCAGAACATGCCTGGACTGTCCAGAAAGGCTTACCCGTTGGGGGCAGGGGGAGGGGAGATGGCATGATGGAGCTGGGCTTTGAGGAATGTGTAGGAGATCTCTGGAGAGACCACTTGCTCTCATCTGTACCAGGACAAGCCGCGGGCACAGACCTGTCCACTGTGGGCCTCAGTCTGCCTCACTGTGAAATGAGCACATTCGGGAGAAATTTGCTGGCATCCTAGGAGAGTCAAGGAAGCGTCCAGTTCTAGCCCTTGTTCCGTAAGTTTCCAGCTGAGACCCTTGGGACAGGGGTCCTCTCTCCCTTTCCCTGTTTCCCTTGGATCACTGCTCTGAGGCCCCGAGCAGGGGGATGCGGTGAAAGTGCTTGCTGTGACGGTAAGTTTTCTGAGCACTGATGCCGTGCTGTGCGCTGTTCTGTGTTGGCTTATTCAGCGGGCACCACACCGTACGGGGGGTGGGGACACTGTGCCCACCCCTCGGGTTACAGATGGGGCACAGGGAGACAAGTGGCTTGAGCAGGACTGCCTCCGGCCCCACCTCGCCCATTGTCTGTGGGCACTGTGGGTGTTCTGTCAACACCTGTTCTCTCTCCTACACCTCGAAAATGTGCCTTCCGGGGCCCTGCCCACGGTGCTGCCCCTGCAGGGAAGGCCGGGAGGAGGCTGGGTTGGGAGAGAGGATTTGTTCCGTGTGTTCACGGGTGGGTGCTTGTAGCCCCCTGCTCCGGAAGCAGGTGGGGGTAAAGGCCTGGCGTCACACCACGGCCTCGAGGGGCCAGCAGGGTTGGGGACTTGCCCCTGGGTGGCCACGGTGGGGCCTGGTGGGAAAAGCCTG
This sequence comes from Halichoerus grypus, assembly GCF_964656455.1. Taxonomy (NCBI): domain Eukaryota; kingdom Metazoa; phylum Chordata; class Mammalia; order Carnivora; family Phocidae; genus Halichoerus; species Halichoerus grypus. The sequence continues at coordinate 90,234,822 of NC_135724.1, read as the reverse complement.
GAGGTGTTGGAGTCCAGCCAGCGATGCTTACCTGGCCCAGAGGCTGAGCCCTTAGGCTCTGACTTTAAGAGAGACTCCAGTGCAGGAGGAGGCCCGAGACTGGGCCTGGGCAGGAGGTCGCTACCTCCAAGAAGCCCTCGGGGATTGACCTAGACCTGTCCTCACCAGCCCTGCCTCACACTGTTCCTACTCAGTTTTGTGTTAGATCACAGTGTGCCGCTCCAGCCCTGTGGCCTTGCCCTGGAGATAAAACCCAGGAGCCCTCTCCCTCCGGCTTTCCACCTCCTGGCCCTTCTGACTGCTTCCAGTTTAGCTGGTTCCCACCTCTAGGCCTTTGCATTTGCTGTGCCCTCCTCCTGGAGTGCCCTTCCTGCTTATCTCTGCAGGGCCAGCTGCTCCTAGACCTACAGCCCCGGTCTCCGGTGTCACCTCCTGGGGAGACCATCCCTGCCCCGCCCCCCACACCCTTCATTGCAGGTTCTCTCTGGTTTATGCCCGTCACTGCTCTTTGAAGTCACCCTGTTCATTTACTGATGCGCCTGTGGGGGGGGGTGGGTGTGGGTGGGCGTGCCCGTGTCCCCTGGAGCCCTGGGCGTTTGTGTTCATGGCTGCATCCCCGTGCAGGGGCTTTGTCAAGCTTGTGGACTGGCTGGAGGGTGACGGTGTCCTGGTCGAAGTGAAACAGCCACCTTGGGGTTTGAATTCGGCTGGCTCTGTCCTCTCTGGGCTCTGTGGCCTTGGGCTGGTGGCTTCCTGTCTGAGTGGGGCAGATGGACACGTTGGGCCAGCCTCTGTGGCGGGGGTGATCTGGACGGGCTTCCCAGAGGAGGAAAAGGTGGTGCTTGTGCTCCTTCTGGGAGGGCAGAGGAGGAGAGCGAGGGTGTATTTGGCAGAGGCCTGAAGGGGCTTGTTGCGGGGCTGGGGGGACGAGTCTCAGCCCATGGGCCTTGGGGTTCACTGATGTCCTTGAGCTGGAGTTGCGGTGGGTTTGGGAGAAGGAGCCCTCCTCAGATCTGCTTTGCCGGGAAACAAATCTGGTCAGCCCCTGGGAGAAGAGGAGGACAGGAAGGGGCTGGAACTCAGCATCTGTGGCCTGGGCCAGCCCAGGGCGGCCCAGGGGAGTGGAGGAGGAAGGGCGCCCAGTCCCCCCACGCGCTCAGTGAGTGAAGCCTTCACGGATGTGAGCGAGCTCGAGGTGCCCTTGAGCATGGACCAGGGTGAGAGCACGTGAGGGGATGAGGCAGTGAGCCAGTGTGCGCACGGGCGTGAACTAGTGTGTCAGCACTGGCATGAGGGAGACGGCGGGTGAGGCTGAGGGGTGTGGAGCATGGCTGGGCCCCCGAGGCTGTTGGGCAGAGGACCCAGGGCACAGGGAGGTCCTGGGGACATGCAGCTCTGTCCAGGGAGGTGCGAGCCCCGTCCATGCTGGGGGAACTCCAGCAACGGCCTCCCGGCTGCCCTGCCTCGTGTTCTGGCTCCCAAGACCCAGAGGGTGTGATCCTGTGTTCAGATCGCAGCTCCTTCACTTTCTGGTGGTGTGACCTTGGGTGAATTACCTCCACTCTCTGAGCCTCAGCTGCCTGGGCTGGAAAGCAGAGGTCCTGGCGGGTCATGAGGATTACACGAGTGCCCGTGAGGAGCTGTTGGAACACAGACAGGGTGCAGGGGGCTCTGTTCCTCTTCTCCCTCCCCTACCCAGAGCTGACCAGGGCTCCCTGACCCCTGTCCAAGCTGGCCACCCAGCTCCCTCCCTCCCTCCCTGCCTGCCTGGTGGATTCTCCTTGCGGGGTGCTCCGTCCCATCCCCTTCTCCGGCCTCTGCCCGGGACCCTCCGGGGCTAGTGCCAGAGCCTCCCCTTGGTCCCCGGCTTCCACCCTCCACTGCTCGGCTACAGTGCTCTCTCCAAATCCCAGTGGGAGCCTGTGCCTTCCGGGCATGCAGAACCCTCCTGAGGGTCTCACCGCTCTGGGAGTAAAGCTGCTGTCTGCCGGGCTCTTTGTGACCAGCCGTGTCTCCCTGAGTTCGCACGTGTGGCCCCAAGTTCCTTGCTACCTCAGCCCTTGGTCCTCTGCTCTCGCCCCCCCACCCGTGTCCTCTCCTGGGAAGCCAGGGTGAATTCTCTAGGGCTGGGAACCGCTCTCTGGACTTGAGTGTTGCTCAGTCATTGCTGGGAGATGGCCCGTATCCCCCCCTGGGCCGTGTCACCCTGGGGCGGGCCGGGCTGGTCCTGACCCCCTGCTGCCGGGTGCTCTGTGTCTGGGGATTGCAGAGGAACTGGCTGGAGCTGGGAGAAGGTGCACAGAAGATGGGGTCTGGGCCCCCAGCTGTGGCCTGGGGAGAGCGCCCACTGGGCCTGACCCTGCCCGAGCCCTTTACGGGGCTTTTGGGAACCTAGTTCTGGATGGCTATGGGGACGTGCCTGGGCCCTCCGTGTTCCCAGCCTTCCCGCGGGGGGCCTGTCTCTGGAGCCTCTGTAGATGGCAGGACCAAGGGCCAAGCCTGGGGGCATCGTAATGAAAAAAAACTCAACAACAAAAAAGAAGGGGATGAAAAGATGGGGTGGGGTTGTCCCCCTTGAGCCACCCTCAGCTGCCCCTTTTAGGGCTCTTTGGGATCTGAAGCTCCTGGAGCTTCGCCACCAGCCCGTGGGTAGGGGTAATGGTAGCGCCCGGCGGTAACTGAGCACTATGTGCCGTGCAAGCATTTTACATGCACTCTGAGGCCCGTGCATTTACCACTGTCCTCACCTCAGAGATGGGGATACTGAGGCTCGGGAGGCAAAGCGACTCATCCAAGGGTGCACAGCTAGGAAGGGCAGAGTCCCTATTTGAACCCAGGGAGCCGGGCTGCGGAGCCCGAGCCCTGCATGGAGCTGTCCCCAGCTCTGTGAGAGCGGGCGTCCCCGCTCGCACGGGTGGAGAAGGGGGTCCTGGAAGGCCCACTGGATATTGAGATGTTGGCGTATGAGCCTACCATGGAGCATTCGTGGGGAGTGGGCCCATTTTCTGGATGGGAAGACTGAGCTCAGAGCTTGCTGGGGGCTTGCCCAAGGTCACAGCTGTTAGTGGGACCAGAGCCAGCTTTCTGGACTCTCTGTCCAGTGCTCTGCTCACTGTACTATTTCTTTACATTTTTTTTTCTTGTGTAAAAGCTAACACAATAACACAAAAACACATGGGTACAGATGAATGAATAATTATAAAGTGGACACCATGTCGCCCCCCGCCTTGGCCCCCGGGGTGATCAGCATCCTGGCTTTTTGTAGGAATCTCCTTTCTGTTCTGGGGTGACCACCTCTGTGGGCTTCTCTACACGTGAGAGTTGAGTTTTGCCTTTCCCAGAATCGTGTGCATGGAACGAGGGCGCATGGAGCCGCGGAGAGCCCTTTGAGCCTGGTGTCGGTGCTCGGCACAAGAGCCCGAGGTCCCTGCCCCTGATTGTGTGCGCCCCTACTTTGTCACATGTTACTGGGGATGAGCGGTATTCTGGGGTGCACCTGTTGGTGGATGGCTGGATTGTTCTCAGTTTTTTTGTGAGCTGTGGATTCATTTCTCCTGCGGAATGGCCCAGGGGTAGGATTGCTGGATGCCATGGTCACGAGACACTTGGTGTCTGTCTGTCTTTAATCTTAGCCTTCCAGGTGGGTGTGCGGTGGCCCCTGATGGCTGTAACTTGCGCTTTCCCTATGATGAGTGAAATCGAGCACTTTTTCATGTTCTCATGGGCCATTCGTATATTGACTTTTGTGAAGTGCCGTCAAGTCTTTGGTCCGTTTTTCTGTTGGGTTGACTGGCTCTCTCCTATTTCTTTGTGGGTGTCCTTTATATATTCCGGACACGAGTTTCCACCTGACTGTTCCTGACTTTGAATGGTGATGCGGAAATTCTTGAGTGAGAATAGCAGGTGCGCTCCTTCAGGGGTCCCCCGCGTGTTCACAGGGCCCTCTGGGAAATTCATGGGGGGGTTCACAGTGACACCGTGCTCTGGGCCCCCAGCTCCTTGGTGGCCCTGCTGATTGTAACCACACAGCCCAGCTTGGAGTCCCAGCTCTGTGACTTCCTGGCGGGGGTCTGGCGGGGGTGGGGGCAGGAGACTTTGATCCTCTGAGCCTCAGTGTCCCTCTCTGTCACTTGTGGTAGAGTGCCCGCCTCGCCAGGCTGTGGCGGGGAAGTGCTTGGCCTAACGCATCCAGCGCCCCAGGCACAGACCAGTGGGCCGCGCCATCCCTACCCACACATTGACGTGGCCATGCCATACTTAGCGCATGTGTGGAGGCTGCTGACTTTTTACTAACGAGACTCGTATTTTCCTCCTGCAGGACTCCCGGGCTCTTTGAGGACTCGGCGTTGCTGGAGGCCGTTTCTGGTAGGTTCATGGCTGTCCCCACTCTCTGTCTCCAGCAGATTCAGCTTGCCGGGACCTTCTCATGGGCGGGGGCGGGAATTTCTGGGGAAGCCAGACTCCTCCTGCTGGATGGGGTTGGGGGCCCAGTGTGACCTGGTGGGGTGGGATCTGGTGCCCCAGAGTTGCTTGGGGGACTTGGGGGCCCCTGGGGATGGGATATGATGCCCGAGAGAAGGGGCGGTCCTTGACAGTGTGGGTGTGGGATGGTGGGGCTCATGGGCACGTTGCTTCTGTGGTGTGAAGGTGGCCGCAGGCATGGGGAGGGAGAGGCCTGTGGAAAGGCCCACGTGTTGGGGTGGTGGGTGCTGGAGGATGTCCTCGGGCTGGACACCCATGTGCCTCCATGGCCGTGGTACCGGTGGGAGACAGCGGACCCATGTTCCAAACCTGGCAGAGCTGCGCTCATGCTGGGCGCCCCGGGGCAACTCCCTGCACCTCCCTCTGCCTCCACTTCCCGACCTGTAAACTGGGGGCCCCACCAGTGTCCCCTCATAGTGTGTCAGTGACGACGAAAGGAGCTTAGAACAGAGCCTGGCATGGACGGAGCAGGTGCTCAACAAGCTGATGTCACAGCTAGTCCTTTCCCTGTGTGGGTCTCACAGCAACGCCCCCCCCCCCAAATGGGCTGCCATCCTCGTTTTACAAACAAGGAAACTGAGGCACAGGTGGGTCACCTGTCCTGAGTCTCAGCTGGAAACTAAGACCTGGGACTTGAACCCTTTGTTGACCCTCCCAGGGAACCTGGCAGATTCTTCCCCAACATGCGCATTTGGCAGCAAGCAGACTAAGGCCCATATTGGGCAGGTCTGTGCCCACTGCCTGCCCTCCACCTGGTACATTGGACGGCGGGGCCTCTCCCACACCAGGGGGACTGGGGAGGGGTCATATGGGCACAGGCAGGGTTTGGGATGTCAAGGGAGAGGGAAGGCGGTCCAGGAACGGGTCATGCATGGTGGACAAAAGCTTGGAGCTGGGAATTCGGACATTGGCCTGGCTGGTGCACAGTGTCTTTTGTATTACACTGATTTTTAACTAGGAGAGGCACAGTGCTCCTGAGCCGGGATTCTGGGGCCCGGCTGCCTGCGTGCAGGTCTCTCTTGGCCACTTATAATCTGCGTGACTCCGGGCAAGGCCCTTTGCCACCCTGTGCCTCAATTTTCCCATCTATAAAATGGGGATGCATCCATATCTCCCTGCGCACCGCCCCCCCGGCCCCCAAGGATTGGTGATGAGTGGATTGTTGCCAAGATTTCTGTGTTTTTGTAGTTTTTTTAAGCAGCTGGGAGACTTGTCGCAGAGGGAGCTGAATCCACGGCCCCTTCTCCCTGTGCCTGGTCCCCATCCCTGGAGTCATGGGGCTTGGTTTGGGGAGGACAGCCTGCTGACCCAGACCTGGCAAAGACTAAGGCCAGGTCCTGGGAGACCCTGGTGGGCATGACAGGGACACTCCATTCCCCTCCCCGAGAGTTGGAAGATTTGGAGACCTAGTGGAGGATGCCTCCCAGAGGGGTTGTGGGGAGGGGGTCCTGGGTCACGAGGTGAGCACCCAGCCCCAGCCCATGCCCTGGAGGAAGGAGTGTCAGTCGGGGTGGCCTCCTAGAACTGGCAGCTAGCCTGGCTCCGTGACTCCGTGGCTCCGTGGCACTGAGCACGGGTCCACCTGCTGAGGCTCCAGAGATGGGGCATGGGCTTCTGTAAGCATGTGGTGCTTAGCAGGTGGTAAGTGCTTGTTCACTGTTCCCCTGTCTTTCTTTAACTCTTACTGACAGAGGTGTTCTTTTGGGAGGTGAGGAGGGAGCGTCAGCCGGGCCTGGCCCCTAAGGAGGGTCTGAGGGGGGCTGAGCGGCCGGCAGAGCCCCCAGCCTGACTGGCGGCTTCCATGGCAGGGCTGAGATCAGGCACTCTGGGCTCCCAAGCACCTCTCAGCTTTGTCCCTCCCCCCCGAGTCAGAGCCATACTGGGTGTAGGTGGGGACCTGGGAGGGACAGCTGGGGTCCCCTGTGCAGCCCCATTCTGCATAGGGGGGTAAACTGAGGCTGAGAGGCAGTTAGGGGGAGTTTCAGTCCTTGTTCCTGATACCCAGCCCTAGGCTGATGTCCTGACTTCCCTGGTGGTTCTGCAGCAGGCAGGCCTCCCGCAGACCTGGGCGCAAATCCACTTCTGTGCCTCAGTTTCCTCATCTGTAAAATGGGTGTCCTACAGGGTCATCGAGGGCATTGCTGGGCTCACAGCAGGGCTCAGCATGTTCTGACTCAGACCTGGCTGCTAGCAAGAGGTTTTTTCCTTTTCAGAATATATTCATTCACAGAACAATTATTCCTAAAGCACCTACTGTGTGTCAGGCGCTGTTCCAGGTGGTGGAGAAGGAGCTGTGAATAGGGTGGACCAGCATCCGGTCCTCCCTGGGTGAGGCAGATAGTAAGCAAGTCACATCCGCACAGTGTGTCCTGTGGGCATGGGCATGACGAACCAGCGGAGGAAGGGGTTTGGGAAGTGTATGGGTGGGCTGGGGGTTGCAGTTGCAAATTGGGGGGGGGAGTCAGGGTGGTCCCACTTGAGAAGGTGATGTTTGAGCAAAGACCTGCAGGAGGGGAGGAAGGGAGCATGCAGGTCTCTGGAGGAAGGGTGTCCCAGGCAGAGGGAACAGCTCATTTGAAGGCTCCGAGGCTGTGTGGAATGGGCCTCTTGGTTTTCAGGAGACCATGTGAGATATGGGTGGGGTTTCCTTGGGGCAGGCCTCTCTCTTTGCCCCCTGCCCCCTCCCCCCCAGGAAGCAGGAGGGATAAACAGGCTTGTAGGGTGCCTGCTGCCTGAGCCGGGCCCTGCACCCCATGCGGTAGGTCTCATCTTGGAGGTGGGGAGGTGTGGGCGACCCTGGTGGTTGTCGCCCCACGGTGATGAGCCCAGCCAGGTTTGGGTGCCTCTGAAGTTCAAGGAAGGCAGCCTTGCCCCGGGGGGGTGGTTCCCTTCCTCCTCCTCCTCTGCCTCTTAGTCCTCCATCAATCTGCCTTACTGGCCTAATGGGGAGCCTTCCTCCCATGGCTGAGTTATCTGCTTGTCATGCCGTGGCCCACCCGAGGACGATAAAAGGGCTTTTTGTCTGCAAGCACTTAGCTTCCTCCTCTGGGGCGATCCATCACCTCTGAGGAAGGAGGGAGGCAGACAGATGGGGGAGGGGGCAGAGGGGGTCCCAGGAGCCCCCCTGGCAGGGCCCAAGTGGCTCCTCAGCCCAGAGACAAGGCCTGTCTGGGGACAGGCAGGGGCAGCTGGGAGGGGGGCATGGGGGGGCGCGGAGAGAGGCGCTGTCTGGACCCTTTGTCCCGCAGCTCCCGTTGGCAGCTCGAGGGCCTTTCTGAGCCCCTCACCTGAGGTGGTCTGGTGGGGCCAGAGCCGGGGCCGGGGGAGCAGCCATTTCTGAAATAAGAGGTAGCAGGGGAGATGTGGGAAGGCCAGGGAGGACCAAGGTCCAGGACGGGAATGTGACAGCGGCAGAAACACTCGCCGCACTCCCGTCGCCTGAGACCCCCTTCTAAGCACCTCGTAGGATTATCTCATTTAACGGAGCGACCCCGTGAGATGAGGACTGTTGTGTCCTGTTCTATAGGTGAGGCAGTCAAGGCACAGGGAGTTGATGTGATGTCCCCAAGCATGCAGGTGGGGAGGGCTTGAGCTCAGGGAGCCCGGCTCTGGAGGCCCTGTGCTGGTGTACGTCACTGGAGGACGTGACCCCCAAGCCAGGTGGAGGTCTTGACCTGGGTGGCGGGGGAGGGGGGCTCCTGGCATCCCAGGTGGGGGAGCTGTGGGAGCCCGGGCGCAGGGGGCAGGTGGGTTTGCCCTTGCGGTGTGGTGCGTGGTGGTGTACAGATGACGGGCGAGGGCTTGGGTCTGGGTGGAGGCTGATCGCAGGTGGGGGACTGGGGCAGCCAGGCTTTCTGGGTACCTTGGGGAAGAAGATCTGGACCAAGTATCCTGCGGGCAGACGAGTGTGCAGGTGTGTATGCTAGGAGATTACAGGGGAAGGTTCGTGGGGCTCGGCCCTGCAGAATCACACCTCTCTGAACCCCGTTTGCTCCATCTTGGGGCAGCGGGTCCACTGGCTTTGTCCCTGGTTGGGCGGGGCCGCGTCCCTCCGCTGGGTGGAGGAGGTGAGCACATGGGGGTTCTCTGCCTTGGGCAAGCTGTCCCTCCCCCTGGTTTCCTTCCTTCCCCTCCTCCCCCTGCCCCTCGCTCCATTCCCCTCCATCTCTCCCTTCCCCTCCTCCCCCTCCTCCCTCCATAACTCCCTCCTCCTTCCCTCCCCTTCCCACAACCCCCCTCCTTCTCCCCACAGGCCACCCTCAAATGACAGCAATTAATGGTGCCTCTGATGGCGGGCTGGGAGGACCGGGCTGACAGTTGAGCGTGTCTGCCTGCGGCTGGCCCTCTAATCGGGCCCGGGGGACGCCCCCTCCTGCCATGGCTCCCAGGCGCCGCCTGCCCGCTCCATCACTCACAGGGTAGCAGGGAGCAGGGCCGCCCTTGGCGGGCAGGCACATGTGAGCTGGCACAGAAGCTCCCCCCCAGTCCCTACCATCCTTTTATTATCTTTTTTCTTTCCTAAATGGGGGGCTCTGGGGTGACCCTTGTCCTACCCCAGTTAGTGTCCATGTGATGGCCACGAAGGTGCCCTTCGCCACGGGGACGTCCTCTCTGCTGGCCGGCTCCTGCCCCAAAATGACCTCTGGGGACACTGTGCCGCCCTCAGGGCCAGCCCCTCCCCACGGGTGGCCCCCGTCCTTTTGTGTCTGCCGTCCTGGGTGGAGTGTCGAGGAGCCTTGTCCTGTTCTGGACACCAGGCATCAGTTAAATGCTGGAGCCCCGGCAGCCAGGAGCCTTCAGTGATGGGGGTAGCTACCTAGGCCTGGAGTCTTGTCTGCTGGGGGTCTTGTGTGCGTTGTGGGGGGCAGGCAAGCATCCTGGCCAGTCTTGTCCACACCGGGCCTGGTGCTTGCCCGTTCATCAGTTTTGCGGCAGCAATAATGAGGCCCCTGCTGTATGCCACGGGCTGCAGCTGGTGCTTTTCACCTCGGTTCGTTTTATTCTACAATAACTCTCTGAGGAGAGTGCTATTTATAACCCTGCTTTTGTAGATGGGGAGCCTGACAGGCAGAGAGGCAAAGTGATTTGCCCTAAATGACCCAGCAAGGAAGGGATAAATCTGGGATGCAACCCTGACCTTCCTTGTCCAGGGCTCATAAATCAGGGCCTTGGGGGTAACTTGGGTGGACAGTGAAGGAAGCCGCAGACCTGACCGGGAAGTGGGGAAGTAGTTTCCGGGCACCTGAGTGGGGTTAGTGGTGCTGGATTTATGTCTGTATTTCTCTGTTGTGGTTGACAAAAATTAGCCTTATTGAGATGTAATTCATTTGGAGTAAGACACATCCATTTTAAGGGTTCACTTCTCTGGGTTTGGACGGTTGAAAACATTCATCTAAGAACCACAATGATCAAGACGCGGAGTGTTTCCATCTACTCCAAAAGAATCCCCGTTCCCCCACCAGAAGCACCCACTGATCTGCCACTGCAGAAGTTCTAGAATCTTCTAGATTTTCATAATAAAATTATAAAGAATGCATTTTTTTTTTGGTGTGTTTTGCTTCTTTCTGCCTGTTCCTGAGATTCATCCGTGTCTTTGGATGTATCAATAACTCCTCCTTTTTTATTGCTGAGTAATATCCCACGTATGAATGTGCCGCAGCTCATTTATCCATTCATGAGTTATGGGCATAGAGGTTGTTTCCAGTTTGGGGCTATTAGGAATAAAGCCAACGAGTCTTTGTGCCTCTAACTGCCTTTTTTTTGCCTTACTGCATTGGCCGACACCCAGGGGGATGCTGGGCGGCAGCAGTTGGGTTTTTAGGGTTAGCTAGCTGTGGGAGTTGTTCTTAACACTCCCATTTTATAGATGAGTAAACTGAGGCTCTGAGCGGTCAGGTGACTTATCTGAAGTCATTCTGCGAGAGTTGAGTGCTCTTTCTCCTCCTTGGAGCTGGGAAGGACCAGGCCCATGTGTTGCACTGCTGTCTTTGCTGGTGCGGAGGGTCGAGCCAAGAACTGATGGCTAGGCGGGGCCAGAACCTCCCCTCTTCCCCGAGGGTTTCTTCTGCCGGAGAGCGAGGGTGTGGTGGAGGTACCATGCCTTCCGGGTCAGGCCCCGTCCACCGGCACTGCTGAGTGAACGTCAGGCCTTGCGTGATCCCGTCGTCTTGGGCAAAGTCACGCAGGCCTTCTGGGGAGGTATTTTTGGGGCAAGGCATGAGCATGACATACAGAAACCCAGGAATGGGGGTGGGGACAAAGAGGGGAGTCTTCTCCTCCTCCTCCCTCGCCTGAGGGGTGTTAGCTAAGATGACTTTTCGGGGAAGGAGGCCCGTAAATTAAATAAGCAATCCCGTAAATAAATAAGTAATGAAGTTAGTGGGGTGCCTAATTACATCAAATTCATAATTATGGATGGATGCCTGCCCGATAATTGTACTTGTTTTTAATCTTTGGCTCCGACATGCGTCTCCTTCCATCTGACAGTGATCCCTGCCCCAGCTGGAGGGGGGAGGGAGGCGCGCTGCCTTGCGGGGCTCCCAGTGAGCCTGGTGATGGGGCCCCCCTGGCGCCAGGGATCCAGGCGGACTTGTCTTCATCCTGCAGTCGGGTTTAAAAACCTACGCAAGTTTTGAAATTGCCGTAGATCACAGTAATAATAACAGAGTTTGTAATAGTAATCGCGTTGCACGTTACATGTTATAATTTAATCTTCCCCAACCCCTGTAAAGCAGAGAGATTGTTATTATCCCCATTTTACAGATGAGGAAACTGAGGAACAGAGAGGTTGAGTGACCTGCCTGAGGTCACACAGCCAGTGAGATTCAAACCCAGGCTGTCTACCTGGGGGCCCACATCCTTCCCATTCTCCTGCCTCAGTGTCCAGGTCATCCTGAGTGGGACTTCCCCTGCTGCCCCTGTGCTTTATGCATTTACTGATGTCTCCTCAGCATGTCCCTTGCAGGGAGAGGCTAATCTAGGGTGGCTCAAAGCCTCGAGAGGCGTAAATGCTGAAAAGATTATGTCATGCCTTCCACGATGGCCATAAATCAAACAGAAACCATTCTGAACCATAAAATAAAAATGTTTGTTTTTCACTTAAAGACAAAGCAAGCCCATTGCTGAAATTAAAAATGCCCTCTTCTTTCTAGATCTTCTCTTTCCCTTTTGGTGGCTTTGGTTTGCTGGCGCTTTGGGCACTCCTCACTCTGCCTGTGGTCCTGTGTTGATGATCCTTAGACCCATTTCCCAGATGAGCAAACCAGGTTCCGGGAGCGGGTGGGGTGGGGCTTGCATTCTAACCAGCTCTTCCCACCTGATTTGGGGAACCGGGACCACCTCAGTCCCCGCTGCGGAGGGGCTGCCTCTCTTGCCTGAGAAGTGAAGGGGCCCTGCGTGTCCGAGGGTGGCAAGCCCAGCTGTCTGGTGGGAAGAGGAGACTGGCTGCGCCTACATCATTTCGGGGTCAGAGGGGATGCGGGGGTGGCTGGGGGCAGTGTTGTTATCACATGCAGGCCCCAGACCCCCAGCCAGTGTTGACACCTGTTCTTTCACGCTCTGCCCTGTGTCTTGGGACGTCTGACCTTCTGAGCCCTTGGTGTGCCTGGGCCTCCCTGGAGGAATTGTCCTGCAGACCACAGGGAGGGAACACCCTTCACTTTCTGGGGTGTGCTCATGCAGCCAGATGGGGCCTGTGTTTTTGGCAGAGGCTGTGGTTTGGGCTGGCCTGGGGCTTGCATTCCCGTGCTGACTTGAGGTTCGTGGGGTTTGGGCGCTCTCCCTGCCCCTCACTACAGTAGGACGCAGAGGAATTGAGGACAGACTCACATGAAGAAGTGCATGTCTTCTTGGTGCCCTGGGGGAGGGAGCAATCTAGGGAGGCTGCCTGGAAGGAGTGGAACAGGCATGTTGAGCAGTAATAAACTTCGCTTGTAGGGATCAGTATAAGTACCACACTCAGACGGGACCTAGCATGAGCAAATACTGTATTTGTTACGAGCGCTGACATTTCCAGACCACCTGCTTGCCTTAGCGTCATGTGAGGGTCCGCCACGATCACCATCATTAACATCAACTTAATTCCTGATGATGCCTGGGCATTGAGTCTGTGCCATGCTGTGAGCTGAGTGTGTTCTAGACATCCACCCGTGTACTCCTTGTGGCAACCCCAAGAGGTAGGTGCTCTTACTTTATCAGCTGTGTTTTATTGGTGGGGAAGCCGGGGCCACAGAGAGGTTAGGTGACTTGCCCAAGGTCATACAGCTGGCAGTGGGCAGAGGTGGGATTTGAACCCAGGCAGATTGACTCCACGCACCTGCTCTGAATTGTGGGGATTGTGCACGCGCCACCTGCAGCCGTGAGCCTGGAACCAGACTGGATCTCTTGGCGGGGCTGCTGCAGCCACGGGCCAGGCTCCATGTGCCGCGTAGGGCTCTCAGGCGTGCGTCAGCTGTTCTAGGCTGGGCGGGATTGGTCAGGACATGAGGGGTCTGCTTTCTGCCTCCCTGCAGCCAGCCTTGTGTCCCCATGGCCTCCTGGGGTGGGGCGGGGGGTGTAGACACAGCAAACAAGATGCCAGGGCCCTGCCTTGTGGATCCCATGGGCTGAGAGGGAGATGGGCAGTGCACAAAACAAACACGGTATTGCAAGACGGGCGTATGCTGGCTGTGGAATGATGCAGGGTGGGGGACAACTCTGGTTTTGGGGGGTCTCACTTGAGGTAAAGGAATCAAGAGTGGTCTCTGTGGAGGTGACATTGGAGCTGGGACCTAGACAATGAGAAGGAAGCGGGCATATGAAACGAAGAGGAACGAGTGTTATAGGTTGGGGAGTAGCCTGTGCAAAGGCCCTGAGGCCATAATGTTTCAAGAATGCTGAGGAGGCCCATATGGCTGGAATGGAGCCAGGGGCACCAGGAGTGGTCCTCTGGATCTGAGGCTGTTCTTTAGACCTCGGGGGTTGGGCTCTTTTCACACTGAAGGCAGAAACCAGGTTTAAGCGCTTTTGCTTCTCCCTTTTGTTCTTTTGCTTATTGATTAACTTACATTTATTGGACACATGGAATGTTCTGGACATTGGTAGGCCACTAGGATCAGAATGATGGAAAAATCAGGCATTGTCCATGTCTTTGAGGAGTTTAATGTCCAGAGGGAGAGTGTCAGTTAAACAGGTGACATCGAGGGTGGTAAGGATCATGTGGAGTTCAGGCTGTCCCTGGGGTATATAACAAGGTCTGAATTTGTCTGTGGTTAGGACAGGCCTTCTTGGACAAATGTCAATTGAGGGGAGACCCGAAGGTGATCAGTTAGGACTCCTGAGTCATGGTGGAGACACACACAGGCTGGTTTGGGCCACAAGGAGGAATTGATGGGTGCTCATAATGGCAAAGTTCAGGGTAGACAGGTTCAGGCATGGCTGGATCCAGGGGCTCAAACCATGCCTCAGGGAGCTTCCTTCTGTGTGGGCCATGTTTACAGGCAGGTTTCTGCTACCAGTACAGCCAGCCAGGGGGAAGGAGTCACCTGAAGCCCCGAATGGCATTCCTTTCTCTTGCCGAGTAGACCTCCAGTACTTGTTCAGCTATTTTCAACAGCCGCGGGGAGGTGGCCGAGGTGGGGGAAAGGGGTGCCCCAAACTCAGATGCGGTCAAAGAAGGGACTGAGGCAAAAGGGAGGGGTGGGGAGTGTGGCTAACTGGCATGCTGGATATTTTGATTTTCTTCCTCAGAGAAGCCAGAAATCTGGATTTTATAAGCAACGTCCTAATTTTGAAAAAACATTGTGTGTGCCAGAACGAGCTTCCCTGTTGGCCACAGCTGACCGTCATCATTTCATGGCCTCTGTTCTTAGCTATGACTTTCATCTCAAAGTATTTTGCCCTTGGTGATCTGGGCAGAATATCCCATGGAATGTAACAGAAGGTCCCGGGGCTTGGGAAGTCACATTTAATGCCCCTGGAGATCCCATTTCCAAAAGTTGGGGCCCAAGGCCATAGTAGGCCCTGCTAGAGCCCTCCCGTGGAGTTGGAGAGTCTTAGAGCCGTAAAGCCTAGTGGGTAGTGACATAGACTTGGGTACCACATTCCCTGTTTCTAAGCTTTGCCACTTTTGCTTCCTGCCCTTGGGCAAGTCACTTCATCCCTGTTCCTGGGTTTCCCCATCTGTAAAATGGGTCGATTATACTCCATAGGATTGCTGTAAGGCGTAAAGGAGCACATCGGAGCCTGTGCCCCCGATGCCTGGCATGTTGGGAGCGTGTGTCCCCCTGGGCTGGTATTACCTGTCCTTCCTGGTTTGGGGCCTGAGATCCGGCTGGCGGTGGCCAGGAGCATTCCTGGACACCTCCTCCTTCCTCTGCTGCTGGGGCGTGGGCTCCCGGGGCCCCGGAGCGGGCGGCCATCTGCCCCCTGCCTCCTGCCTCTGCCCCAGCCATCCCTGCCAGCCGCTCTGTGCCCTTTGCTGCAAGATGGCGCTGCACTTGGACATGAGTCTGGACAGTTGGGACAGTTAGCCCTGCCCACCGCTAGCTCGCAGCTGCTCCGGGTGGGGGTGGCCCCTTTTTAAAATAAAAACGGCACCCAGGAAAAGAGCCTGGTGGGACAGTTGGCTGCCTTTAACCAACGTGGCTTCTGTCCCTGGATGAAGTGGTAGAGGAAGAAGGGTGCATTTTGGTTTGGGGAAGTCTCCGTTCAGGGACCAAGGTGGTGGCCCGTTTTGGCTTACCTATCAAGGAGGTCCCTTTCTTGCAAGCCCCCTGTGGATGGCTCATGGATACCTCTCTCAGGGAAGGGATTCTGGGTTCCTTGGGGTCCAATTGTAGCTGGCTTAGGCTGGGAGAGGGCTGGCTGCAGGGCCCCTGGGGGGATTCCTCGAGATGCCCACGTGCCTGTCCCCACAGCTTCCAGCCTGGTTCCCCGGACTCGGTGCAGAAAGGAGAGGGGGAGGCCCGGCATGTTGCGGAGCATCTGATGCTGCCGAATTGAGTCTTGATCACGTAGTGGATTGAGCTGTGTCCGCTCGGAACCTGTGAATGTGACCTTGTTTGGACAGAGGGTCTTTGCAGATGCGATCAAGTCAAGCATCTTGAGATGAGATCCTCCTAGATTAGGATGGGCCCGAAGTCTGATGACAAAAGTCCTTAGAAGAGAAGACACACAGAGGAGAAGGCCCTTTGAAGATGGGGGCAGAGACAACAAGCCGAGGACCGCCCGGGGCTACCATGAGCTGGACGAGGCGAGGGAGATCCTCCCCAGAGCCTTGATTTTGGGCTGCCGGTCTCCAGAGCCGTGAGAGAATAAAGTGCTCTTGCTTTAAGCACCCCCCCAGTTTGTCGTAATTTGTTTCTGCAGCCCTAGGAAACCGATGTGGTTTTGTGAATTTTATTTTCATCACAGCTAAACTTTAAAGATCTGTTTGTGGCCTTCAAGGCCCTGGACCTCTGGACCCCGTGACCACAGTTGCCGGCCCCAGCCACGCTGGCCACCTGGCCCCAGGGCCTTTGCCCTGGTTGTTTCCTCTGCCTGGCACCCTGTTGGCTGAGAAGTTTCCACATCTGTCTGTCTTCTCCAGCCTGGCCACTGCTGAACTGCCACCGCCCCAGAAACCGTCCCCGGCACCTGCTGTGACGTGCATTACATCACGTCTTCGTCTGCTCTTGACTCCTGACCTCTTCCCGTGTCAGCTCCACGAGGGCAGGCATCTTTGTCCTCATCTCTGCTGTCTCCCCAGTGACCAGTGCGGACAGCAGGGGCTCAGTACGTGTGTGTTGAATGATGGACGGCCCCAGGCCCGGGGTCAGGGACTCTTCCCTTATTGAACGGAGGCAAAATTCACATCACGTGAAATTAACCATTTTCAAGTGAGCAACTCATTCGTTTTTCATTCCGGAGCCGTGCTGTACACAGCCAACACCTCTGTCTAGGTCTAAAATATCTTCGTCACCTTCTCCCCAAGGAGACCCAGAAGCCATTAGCAGTCCCTCCCGAATCTCCCCTCCCCGCGGCCCCTGGTGACCACCTGCTCTCTCCTCTCCGTGGACCTGCCTGTTCTGGAGATTTTCTATCAGTGGAATCACACACTGTGACCTTTTGTGTCTGACTCCATGCATGGAGCATCATGTTCTCGAGGTCCATCCACGTTGTGGCAGGGGTCCATGCTTGAACCTTTTTATTGTATGGCATTGTGCGGTCTCTGGAGCGCTGGGGGGCAGGATAGGAGAGGGGAGGTGGGAACAGGCTCGCATGTTTCTAGCTCACGCTCTTTCTTTCTCTTCCCTCAGCCCCAACCCTGCTCCTCTGGGGAGGGAGTGAGTGGGGATCCCTTCCACTGGGGCTGGACCCTGTGGTTCTCTGAGCCCTGCAACGGGTGTGGTTTCTGTTGACCCTGAGAGAGGCAGCAAGCAGTGTGCCCCCATTTCACAGCTGAGCAGACTGATGCCCGCAGAGGCAAGGGTCTTGCGTCCGGTCCTTCCTGCCTCCCCTGGGGGACCCCTCTGCCTCTCCATCCGTGCCTCAGTGGCCTCCACCAAAGCATGTCTTGTTAAATTCTTCATTGATCGTTCCCCGATGTGCAAAGCTTTGCCTGGCAGACAGGTTCCTGGGGATGGTCTCCCTCAGAGGCTTGGAGAATGAGGTGTTCTTTTGCTAGGCAGTAGACCACGTGCTAATGTTCTCTGATCTTAAGCTCAGGTTTGGCAGCTGGCTCCATCTAGAAGGAGCTGTGTGTCACTGTTTCTGGTTTTTGATGATGGGCCGTGTTCATGAAATCGCTCAACAAATCATCCGCGGCCTGGCTTTTTGGGGGTAAGACACAAGAAGTGACCGTGGCATGACACCGCCCGGCGTCGAACCTGCCCAAAGCATAAATAGCTCTGGTCGGGGTGTGGATGAGTTCCTCCCGGTTCCAGGCCAGCTTCTGCGAAGGTCTGGGCGCAGGTCTGTGTCCAAAACAAACAGAAAAGAACAAAAGGAACCCATGAGTCCTGCCCCTGCTGCTTCGGGCTCCGCTTCCTGGCCGTGTTTTGGTGGGGCCGGTTTCGCCCGTTCCTGAGTTTTGTGATCTGACGCTTAACGGTGAGAGCCAGCACCCAGCTCTGGGGACTAAAAACGCGACTTTGTGTTGCCTGCTGCTTTCTGTGGCTCGGTGTCCCCATCCACGAGGCTTTGGAGTGGCCGAGTCCACACCGTGGCTTTCAGGGCAGGTCCCAGCGGCCTTCCAAAACGCCCTATGGGGAGTTTCCTTGGGAAAGGCTGGAGGGTGCGTTTGACTAAAGTCAACAACATATGGCCTCCGTGGGGCCTCTTGACTGCTGTCCTAGGAGCCATGCTGGTCCCCTCGCTAGTCCAGCGGCCATGGACCTTCGTCACGCGTCAGTCCCATCTGCCCCCGACCCTCCGTGGCTCCTCGCTGAGTGTACCACGTGGCAGGATGAATGCAGGCCAGGCTGGCCCATTTCAAACCCCAGCTCGGCCGCTTGCCAGCTGTGTGACCCTGGGCAAGCTGCTTAACCTCTCTGGGCCCGTTTCCTGGGGTTCAGAAGCGCACCCGTGGCCTTTTGTCGGGCTGCTGTGCGGCTGGATGGGTCCACAGGTGAGGTGCTTACACAGCGCTGGGCGCGTAGTACGCCGTCTGCCGCCGTCATTGTCCTGATCCCCCTTGGGAGCCTTTCCAGTCTTCGGAGTGACGTGACTTGCCCAGAGGCGTGATGACCTACTTCCCCCTCTAGTCCGGTTACCCCCTGACCTTGTCTTCTCCCTCTGCCTCGCTCCACACCAGCCTCCTCTCTGCTTCTGCGACACGCCAGACACCGTCCCACCTCCAGACCTTTGCCTTTGCTGTGCCTCCTGCCTGGGGTGCCCGGCCCGGCATCCCCAGGGGACCCCCCCTCCCCCCCGCGTGTCATCACTGGGGATGCCATCTTGGGCAGATATCCTTGGGCCCGAGTCCTGGTTGCTGGGGGCGGGGGCGAGAATCTGGAGAGCCCCCGGGTGGAGGGGGAATCCCGCTGCTCCCCCTGCCCCTGCCCCTCCGAGCACTGTGGGAAGCAGCGCGGGGCCTGCCCCTGCTGCAGATGGGAAGCTGACAGCCCGAGGAGCTCAGACTTGTTTCTGAGTCATACAGCCCAGTTGCAGCCAAGGTTCAGACCCCTGGCTGACCACCAAAGCATCCATTTTGGCCTGTGTGTGTGTGTGTGTGGGGGGGGGGGTTGGCTGTCTTTGTTCACCCCCTGGGCCTGTCACCGAGATGACCCTTGTTCTGAATACCAATGCGAGGGGGTCATGTTTGCTTTTCCTGAGATTACAAGTAGGGCAGAAATATTTTAAAGGCAGAGCCTGCCCCTCCGCCATGTCACCCTGGAGGACTGGAGGCCCCGGGAGGGACCGGGCAGCGGCTTTGGTTCCTCGCCAGGCCCAGGCTGGGGAGCCCCACGCCGCCCTTCGGTGGGGGGGGGGGCAGGGGGAGGCGGGCAGCTCCGGCTCCCGGGTGGACGGGTCCGGCGGGGAAGGAAGCGGGTTAAAGGAGAATTCGGGCCTGGAGCTCGCTTTCGCCTGCGAGGAGGGAATAGTGAAGAGGTTTTTCTACCGAGCTATAAAAAGGCCTCCCAGCGTTTCAGCTCCTGAGTGTCGGCTGGAAGCCCGCCAGGGTTACCATGGCGATGAGGAATTATTACTTACTGCCAAGGCTGGGAGAAAAAGCGAGTACTTTTGGCTTCCGAACAAGAGGAGTGGACTTATGTAATTCTCTGTGTTTATAGGCCCGGAGTGGCAGGAGGCGAGGAGGGACCGTGGAGGCCTGACACGGAGTTTTGGCCCCGGCGTGGGGTCGGCAGCTGGGGCTTCTGCCTGGTGGGCCTCGGCCCGCGCTGGCCTCGGGGGCGTGGGGGGGGACAGTGGGTCGGGGGCCGGGGTGGGGGGGTGCGGGCCTGGCTCTGGGGCCTCCCCAGCCGGGGGGGACGCCCGTAGTCTCGCGGGAAGGCGAGCGGCTGCTCGGTGGGGCCGCCGCTCCCCGTGTCAGTCCTGCAGGAAGGATGGCTTTGATGTTGGACGCCGTGTGTCTTCTGGAAGCCAGCAGAACAGTCTGTGTGTGTGGACTCCACTGACCCACTTGCTGGCACAGTTTACTTCTTTCTTTTTCTTTCTTTTCTTTTTTTTTTTTTTGTGGGAGAGTTACTTCAAGTTGTGTTTGGAGCTGACGTGAGTGGAAGGCTGGTCATGTGCTCGGGTAAGAGAAGTTTCTGGGCTTGGTGGTGGGCAGGGAGACGCGGTGCGGCCGGGTCACGGCCCAGGTGGGCAAAGACCGGGAGCCACCGTGGGGCGGCGGGGCGTCCGTCTGGGGGCCGCCGGGCTCGCCGGGTGGAGGCAGCCCGGTCGCGCCCTGGCCACGGTGGCCTCGGGTGGCCCTGCCCCGGCAGGCGGCGATTGCGGCGCGGCGCTGGGGGGGTGAAGGGCCGGTGGTCACAGTGGTCGGAGTCCCTACGGTCGGGAGCAGGGTGCCGAGAGGTGGGCAGCCCGGCGGGAAAGGCTTCTGGCCGCTGTCTGGCCGCGGGGTTGGACGTGTGGGGTGGGGACCGAGCTGCCCGGAGCTGGGGCGCACGCGTCCTTGCGGGAGAGCGGGCAGAGCCGAGGAATCGGGGTGCTCCTGGCGCCGTGGCTGCAGGGTAGCAGCTGGGGGCCTCGGGATCTGGGGGGTGGGCTCCTCAGCGGGCAGGGGGCAGGGGAGGGGAGCCAGGTGCAGGCAGCCCTGTGGCTGCCCCGGCGCCCGGCTCCCACCGCGGTGGCTCTTGGCTGGGTGCCCGTGTCTGGTTTGAAATCAGCGCCACCGGCCCAGGCTTGCCCAGGGACCTGGCAGCGAGGAGCCGGCATAAACACTGGAAAGTTGGAAGGGCTTCCTGAGCTCACAAGGAGCCTTCAGTTGCAGGCACAGGGGATGAGGGAGCGATTTGTCCTGAGGTCTGGGTGCGCCAGGACCGTTGGAAGCAGCGGGACGTCTCGTGGGGGCCTGGAGCTCGGGCCAGGGAGGGCTGGCTTCCCGGATGGCATCTCTCGTTTGCCATGGACTCGAGTTTGAATCCTGCTTCCATCCCTTTTTACGCTGAGTGGCCTTACCTCACCTGTGTGAGCTTCAGTTCCCTTGTCTGTAAAATGGGGCAAGAGTGAGGGTCACACAGGCTTTGGGATGAGGTGAGGGGGAGCTGTAGCCTCCTGGTTCGTTCTGGGGCCAGACCTCCAGGGTTCACATCCCGGTTAAACACTTCCTGGCCGTGTGGCCTTGGACAGATTCTCTCAACGGCTCTGAGCCTCAGTGTTCTCATCTGGCAAATGGACGCTCCATCTGTCTCCACCCCAGAAGCGGTTGTATGGCTCAAGGGGGCTAAGAAATGGTCCCTTCGCCTCCCCTCATGGAAGGCGTGACAGTGGGCAGGTCGTGGAATTCAGCTCTCTTGTTCGTACAGTGTGAGCGGCTTGCACTTGCGCCTGAGGGGGAACCAAGACCGGCCTGCGCAGGACCCCTGTGGGCTGGTGTGGGGGAGACTCCTTTAGTGTAGATAAGCTTGGATATAAGTTAGCTACACCTTGGTCTCCACTGATTTTTTTTTCTTCTGTGTTGAGAACCCTCCTGTTCTATATGATTTGGAAACCGCAGTCTGGGTCTCGGGAGGTGGAGAGAGAGGGTTCCTCCTCAAGCCCCAGGCTCTGTTTGCATTTGGGCCTGGGCTGGGGTCCCCGGGGCTGTCCCACTGTGCCTGTTCTGCCCCGTCTCCCACCAAGTATGGGCCAGGCACCCTGACTGCGTGGTGTGGCCTGGAGGTTGGGCGGGCAGGGCTGGCTCTCCCGCCGAGGGTGGCAGTCATCCTGTGTTTGTAAGTGACACCGGATGCTGGGCCGGTGGCTGGCTCGGAGCCTCTCCTCCTGGGCCAGCAGAAGCCGGCAGGGAGTTCCCTGGGTGTCCAGGCTGTCCACGCCAGCTACCCACTGTCCGGTTGTCCTCAGGCCTCTCCTGGAGACCTCGGGAAAGGCCTCTGTAGCAGGGGGCCCCACAAATGTCACCTTGCTGCCCCCAAGCCCCCGGTGCCCACTTGGGTCAGCCGTAGTGGCTGCCTCAGTCCTGCCCTGAGGGTCTCAGTGACTTGACCCCCCCATCTGCACGAAGGTGCAGGTGCATAGCGCTCCGCACACTCACATACACACAAACGCGTGTGTGTAAAACCCGCCAGGTCTGAATAAGGCTCACTGTGTCATCGTCAGTCCCCTGGTTACGCCGCAGGGACTGAACTGGGCCTCTGTAGGGACATCACCATTGGGGGAGGCTGGCTGAAGGGTACGCGGGGTCGAGCTTTCTCATTTCTTATGGCTGCCTGCGAATCTATAGTGATCTAAGGAGACACAGAGCGTAGGCTTGGGGCCAGGCTGTCCTGGGTTCGAATTCAGCCCATTGGTAGCTGTGTGAATTAGAGCAAGTGGCTGGACCCCTCCAGGCCTCAGTCCTCGTGTGTAAACTGGAGATAGTGTTTGGTACTTTGTGGGGCATGAGGGATGGTTAAATGAGGTGATACACGCTAGGTGTTGAGAAGGGTGCGGGCATGTGCTCAGCGCTGCCTGGGGGGGTGCTCTTGGGGTATCATCCCTGATGCGATTGCTGTGGTTCGCCCCGCACTAGCTCATTCCACACCCGAATCAGCCGTGGCTTGGGAGGCTGCTGTATGATCCCCACTTCGCAGATGAGGACACTGAGGCTCGGGTCAGGTGACCCACCCAAGGGCGCAGAGTTTGTGAGGGCTGGGGCTCGACTCAAACCCCAGCCAGAGCCTGTGTATGGAAGTTCTTTGGCTGGGTGACCCCAGGGAGGTTGCTTGCCCTCTCTGAGCCTCGGTCCCCTTCTTCCTTCTCTCCTCACCTGTAGGCTGGGCTTGGAGGTTGGGATGGGGGGTGGTGGCTGGGTTCACGAACTGGGAAAGCCAGAGAGCCCTGACCTCTGGACCCTTTCTCTCACTTCCTGGGCCCTCCCAGAGCCTGCCCCCCTCAGCCACGTCTGCGGCCTGTGGGGTCACTCCTGTGACAGCCAGACTCACTTCCTCTCTTAGCACTCTTTCCTCCTTGCTCTGTACTCTGGGCTGCATTTTGCCTTTCTTGCTTTTCCCTGTGGTGAAGGACTGGTTTCTCTTGGACCCCTTCCCACCTCCACGGCGGTGAGAAGGCCTTCGGGTTGTTAACTAGCTCACCCTAGAGCGAGCCGGGTTATCCCCAGCTAGCGCTTAAGCATGAGAAATGCGTTCCGTTCAGCCAAAGCTAATCCAAGGCTAGACACGTCTCCAGAGGCTCCCGAGAGAGGGCTTGCACGGATTTTGTCTCCCTTACGGTGGACTAGTAACTGCACTTGGGCCTTCACGTGTCCCCAGAGGTCCAGGCAGGGCTTGCTTTATGCCTAAGGATTTGGGAGGGTTCCAGACCATCCCAGGCTGGGGCCGGGGGGGCTACCGGTGGGCCCTGGTGGGGCTGAGCAGGGAGGGGCGTCCACAGTCAGGTCAGATGATGGAGGCTCTGTCTGAGGCTCGGGGAGTACCAGTCACAGCTTAGGGTCTCAGGTGCTGGGATTTGCTGGGCAGAGCCTGGAGGGCAAGAAGTGGGCTGAGTCAGGGACGTTCCAGCCTCACGAGTCTTTTGGCTGTTTTTGGAAGCTCCCATCACGGTCCTGCCCCGGACCTTTGTACTTGCTGTGCCCTCTTCCTGCAACACCCTTCCCTCAGATAGGCTTCTGCTCAAAGGTGGCCTTCCGAGCAGGGACCCGACCTCCCCAAAGTTACTCTTGTCACCTTATACTGTCATCACTTGGGATTTATTATGTGCCCATCGCCATGTCACCCGAACCCATTCCCCCAGGGTTTTGTTCATCTTGGTCACTACTGTGTCCCTAGCACTGGGCACATCATAGGTGTTCAGCAAACGGTTATGCCTGACTCAGTGTCCCCCACGGGCTGTGGATCTGGGCCTGTCCCCTTTCAGTGATTGAGGCCCTTCTGGGGCTGGACGACTTCACCTGTGCCTCCAGGCAAGTCACACCCCCGAGGGCTCTGGCTGGGGAGACTCAGGTCCTTGCCTCCTCCACCCCAGAAGTTCTGCATCTGGGGCTTGAGAATGCCTTTTGGGGACTCCTGGAAAACTAGGGTCCTTTGAAAAGCAGTTCTTGTGTTTGTGCTCAAGAGTGCCCCACGGGAACTGTACCCCCAGAAGGTCTGCCCCCTCCTAGATAAAGTCAGAGAGGCGGAGGTCATGAGCAAGGCACGTGGGGGGCAGGGGAGGGGTGTAGACAGCATCAGCTTCGTGTATTGAGGGCTGACAAGGCAGGGCCACCATTGTGCACGCTTTAATTTATTGAGTTCTTCTAACAACCCTCTGAGCCACAGAGAGGGTAAGCATCTTGCCCAAAGACACACAGCCTCAGGCACACGGTATTAGTAGGTAAATGGCATTTTGTGTGCAGCCCTGGGAAGGAGCCCCTTTCCCTCTCTGAGGGAGCCCCACTCATCCGGATCTGAGGCCCAGAGATGCCCACACTCTTCCTCTTCCTCGGGATGGCCTGGAGTTGGTTTCTCAGTGTGGGTCAGGAGCTAAAAGGCTGGAGGAGCCGCCCCCCCTTTCCTCCTCGTTGGCCATTTGCATGACAATGAGCCCTTTGTCCCTGGGTCCAGCCTCCTTCCCAGGCTAATAACATAATTCCCGGCCTGTGATGTCATAATGGGCCCTTTCTGCTGGGGTTGGAGGCTGGGTGGGCAGCTGTAGAGGCTGGGCCCTGGCGGGTAATAAATAGAGAGGTGCTGATTATCGGGGGGCCGGACGCGCTCTCCTTGCAGGATGCCGATTCATCCTCCAGGAGTGGGATTTGCTTCCCTTTGACACAGGAGCAAACAGATTCAGAGTTTGTTCAGCCCCCTGGCTGAACCACTTTGCGCCTCTTCTTGGCCTGTGAAGTGGGGGTGAGTCATCCCTGGCTGGCCCTCTCCCGGAGGCGTGGGTGTGAGAGTCCCTTGCTTCCTGTAAACGTGAGGGAGGCCCCTGCGCCCAAGGCAGGACGGCTCAGGGAAAGTGGGCTCAAACCTGGGCCTGTGGCTTACCTCTGTGTCTCAGTTTCCTCGTCTGCTTGGCGGGGGTTCTGCTGGGGCTTGGCGGTGGGCCTCATTGGGCAGTGTCAGGAAAGGCTGCTGTGTAATGGGGTGAATGGTGCCCCCCCAAAAGATAAGCGCACGCATTAATACCCGTCTCCTCTAAATGTGACCTGCTTTGGGAAAAACGTTTTTGCAGACGTGTCTTGAGATGAGGTCATTTGGATTCCCCGGGTGAGCCCTCTGTTCAGTGACCAGTGTCATTCTGAGGGACAGAAGAGAAGGCACACAGAGGACGCTGCATGAAGACGGGCAGAGACCCCAGTGACGTGGCCAGATGCTGGAGGAGGCAGGGGGGATCCTGCCCGAGAGCCTTCAGGGGAGCGAGGCCTGCCCACACACGGATGTTGCACCTTGGGCCTCCAAACCTGTGAGAGAATAAATTTCTGTTGTTTGAAGCCACCCGGATTATGGTCATTTGTCACAGCAGCCCTAACAGACTAATACAGCCAGGGACCCCCCCCATTCTTTGGAGGTTGGAGGGAGCTCTCCCTGGGGCAGATGCATGGGGGTTCTCTTCCCCACCCCAAGCTGAGGGTCCAGGACCTAGGGAGGTGGTCGGGGCAGCTGAGAACACCCCTTTATGCCCAGGGGCGTGGGGAGCCCTGTCGGAGGAGTCCAGGACCTGCCTCCCTTGCCCAGAACCCAAATCCACACATCCCTGAACCTGCCTGGTGCCTGCTCCTGGCTCTCCCCCCTCGGGTGGCCCTGCTAAGGAGGACATAACCCAGGAGGCAAGAGGCCCCTCAGATTCCATGCTGGGCCCAGCCTAGGCCCCGAACGCTCATGCCCCACCTGCCTGGCCATTCACCCAGCACCTGGGTTGCAGCCATCCCCTGCTCCCCACCCCTGCGTGCCCGTAAGCCGCCTTGTTTGCCAGGTGCCCTTGACAAAGGGAGACACTGAGCCCCAGAGAAGGCAGGCTACAGCCCCTCGGTGGTAGGGATGGCCTTCAGAGTCTCAGGCATGGCTAATGCATGGGCTGGCGTTGCAGCTTCCAGGAGGAAGGGATCAGAGCCCCGGGCCACACTGAAAGCTACGGGGGAGCGTAGACGTGGATCAGTTCTTGGGACACGCTGGCCTAATGTAGATGGCACCCCAAAATCTGACTTTAAGTGGACCCCTTCTTGGCCTCAGTTTCTCTGTTCACAGAGTGGCCTTCGACCTTCGGCTCAGAGTCTGCAATAATGTTCTCAGTGTTCAGGGCCTCAACAAGCATTTATAGGGCGCCTGCTGTGTGCACTGAGCTGGGACTCAGTGGTGGACACAACAGATGCGACTCCTGCCTCACGGACCTGACCTTTGGGGTTGTGGGGAGATGGGAAATAAAGCAGCCGGGACTTGGGGAATGAAGATACCAGATCCCGATGGGGGAGATAACAGAGCAGGGGGCTGGGGTGGGGCTGAGGATGCCGCCTTCCTTCTCCTTCTGGGACCTGGGGTGGGGATTTGCAATGAGCTCTTGGCGGGGGGCCGGATGGACAAGGAGATGGCCGTGGCCAATCTGCAGCAACCTGCGGTTGCCTCCAGCTGGCAGGACTTGGCCTGGACCCGTGAGCGGTGACGTTGGCTACAAGGCCTATGAGGCCCTGACACCGGCCTGGTGGGGGACACAGGGGTCTTCTCCAGCCTGAGTAGGGAGGCTGGGGTACAGTGGTGATGGATGCCCAGGACACAGTGGCCAAGAGGTGGATGGTGCAGAGGGCAAACGTGGGTTTGCATCCAGGCTCTGCCCCTTGCTTCCTGTGTGACCGCAGGCAAGTTACTTAACCTCTCTGTGCCTCAATCTTGCTTCCCATGGGTACAGTAATGATTAAGTGAACTGATGATAGTGAGCATTGTAGTAGCAATTCGCTGTGATGGTGAGTGCGAGGCGCTCACCTTGGGTCTGTTACCGGGACTGCTCAGGACCTGGAATCTGGAAGTGGAGTTTGTTCATCTTTCCATGGTCCTGTTCCTGCCCCTGGGACATGGAGTAGCCTGCTTTGGCCCCAGAACCCCAGTCTCCCCATCTGTGAATGGGGAGCTGAAACAGACTGGTGGCCACACGGAGGTGGGGAGGAAAAGAGGATGGTGGGAGAGGTCAGCACCTATGGGATCAGGGCTGGGTGTCAGGATCTCTCCCTGCTCCCGGTCTGAGCCATGGCCACCCTCCAGGCCGAGAACAACTGCCTGTTTTACAGCCCAGGAAGCAGGCCCCAGCAGGGATGGGGCCCGAGGTGTGTCTGTGGGCGCAGCCTCATGGCCTCCTGGCTGCGGACAATGCCCCTGTCTGAAAGGAGGGGTGGCGGGGCTGGGGCAGGGGGAGAGAGAGAGCCCTCGCCAGCTCGGGATGTTCTGCCAGAAACCGAGGCCAGAGGCTCCACTTACTGCCTGGGGCTTTGTGGGTGGGGGTGTGCGTGCTGCTGAGGGGTGACCCAGATCTGAGGCAGCGAGGAGGGGCAGCCTTTATCTGCAGAGTTGCCGCCTGCTGGGTCCCCTGTTAGGGCCTCCGATGGCTCGGGACTAGGCCAGGAGACTGCTTCTCCTTCACGGTCAGAGACCGGGAGGCCTGTCCTGGGCTCCTGCCTGGCCCCTTCCTCCTAGTCTGAGTCTGTCCTGGGCTCCCATCTCATTTCTCTTGCCTCCTTCTGGCTGGCTTGGGAGATCTCCCTACCTGCACAGGTGAGGACCAGAGAGTAGAGAGATCTGATTCCAGGGAGATTCATGGGTTAGAATCTGGGTTTTAAGGGGTTGCTATCTTAGGTGACTTGGTTGCAATCGGCAGACTCCCTGCTCCTCCTGCATTTAGCACACAAGGCTCAGGGTAAGCTTCAGGCATGGTTGGATCCAGGGGTTCAGGTGATGAGGTGATCAAAGGTGCAGGAGGGGTCGTAGGCCAAGGGACATAAGGGTGCAGTTTGCAAGCAGTGGGTGCTGGGTGGGCAGACAACAGCAGCTGACCACAGCAGCTTCACTGCCAGCTTGGGGGCCCTGCCCAGCCCCCCTTTCACAGCCAGCGTGTGCCCGTTGGGTTTGGGGGGGTGTTATTTAAGATTCACTGGGTAAGTGGACCCAGCCCCTCCCTCTCCCTGTTTTAATTAGGGGCTTCTCAGGTCCCCCCTCCAAGCCATATGGGAGAACTTCCTGCCTGTCACTCTCCCTGCCCCCCCCGTCCCCCCCCCCCCCCCGCGCCCAGCTCCCCTGGGCTTTGCTGGGCTCTGTCTTGTGGCTTTCAACTGACCACATGTCAGAAGCCACAGGTCACATCCTGGCAGCCCACGGGCTGTATTTGGATGTCAGACTGATTTATTGGGTTGGGTTTATAGTCTATGTTTTTGAAATAAAAATTGTAAATTGAGGGATGTCTCAGAGTCAGACTTTCTTTGCCTGAAAGGCTTGGAAGCTGTGATCCCCTGGGCCACAGTCTCGAGTGGCCATGATGCCCCCGGCTGGGGCTGAGCCAGCGGCCACCCCCTTCCCATGTCCTTCCACACATGCGGCCCCCGCCTGCCCCCATCCTTGGCACGACTCCAGCCTGGCCCTATGTATTCCAGTCGGGGCATGGTATCCTCGGCCCTCCTTTCTCTTTTCCCCTCCCTAGTTCCGGCTTGGGACCCTCTCCCCCCGAGCCTTGTTAGTCTTGCTCCCTCCACAAACTGATAACCAGATCCCAGGGGAATGCTCGCCGCTCCTGGGCACTGAAGCCTGTGTTCATATCTGGAACTGCTGGCTACAGGGGCCGGAGGGCCTTTTGGATTCTTGATCACTGCTCCGTGATCATCAGAGACTAACTGATGAACGACAGCCCTCGGGGAAATCGAGGGGCTCCTGTGATCCACATTGGAGCGTTGGAAAGAGCAGATCAGAGTGGACCCTTCCTCCTTGGCCAGGCATCTGGGGGGGGGGGGGCGGCAAGAGGGGCCTCCTGGCCAGGCCTGTGGGAGGTGGGCCCCTGGAGGCTGGGGAGGGGGGTGCACGGCAGGGCTGTTGTTGAGTGGGTGGGCTCCCAGTCCTGCAGGCCGCTGCTGGCCAAGCTATTCTTAGCAGCGGGAACATTTGTCCTCCTTCACATGTGGTGGAGGACATCCCCCAGAGATCTGCCCTGAAATACTCGGGACGACCCCATAAATTCCTCAGAAAGCCGTCCTTGAGGGCCCAGCGTGCGTGGAGGAGGGGCAGGGGGAGGCGTTTCCGGCAGCTGCACAGCTGTGGACACATTTGCCAGATGCTGATGCAGGGAAGGTGGTGGGAACCCAGAGTCTGCCGCCCCTGCTCCCTCTCGGTGGCCCCCTTCACCCTCAGGGTCTTGGCAAGTGATGGGCCGGGCCGGCAGGCTGGTGGTGGTGGGGTTTCAGGTCAGCCCCTCCCTGTGTCCCGGCCTCTCGGTCATCTCCTGAGGCTGCCTGGCTTGGGGGCGAGGTCTTGACTGTGGTCCCTCGCAGTGCCTAGCTAGGAGGGGCTGCTGCATGCCAAGACCCCCGGCAGGGCCTTTGGCAACACCGTCTTTTATGGGGGCAGCCTGGGCAGTGGGAGCCACCACAGAGCAATACCAGCCCAGCTGGATGCCTGGGCTAGCAATCAGGGAGGCCTCCCTGGAGGAGGTGTGTGGTTTTTTTTTTTTTTTTTTTTTTTTTTTTTAATTTTAAATTGTGGTAAGATAGACATAACAAAAATTTTACCATCTCAACCATTTTTAAGTGTACAGTTCAGTAGTGTTAAGTACATGCACGTGGTTGTGCAACCATCACCACCTTCGTTTCCAGAGCTTTCTTCTCTTGCAAAACAGAAACTGTCCCCGTTAAACACGAACTCCCCATACCCCGTCCTCCTGGCAACCAGCCTTCTACTTTCTGTCTTTATGAATCTGACTATTCTGGGCACCTCCTATGAGTGAAATCATAGTGTTTGTCCTTTTGTGTCTGGCTTCTTTCACTCAGCAGAATGTCGAGAGCTGTGCTCTGTGGCCCATTTCCTTCTTGGTTGTTGGTTCATTCCCGTCCAGGTAGTGAGGCTCCTGGGGCCTGGAGCCCTGTATCCTTGACCATCCCAGGATCCGGGATTAGGATGCAGTCCCGGGCCCCCGGTGAGTGGATAGCACTCACGGGGAGCGGGCACCGACCGCGCTGAGCCCCCACACAGGTCCCTGCTGCCCGCTGCATTCCAAGCCCCCAGAGGGGGGCGCGGAGGGTCGAGCCGTGTGCCCAGGCGCACGGCTGGTGCCAGCGTCCCACCCCCCACCGCCCGGACACCAGCCTCTTCTCCGGTCTCCCCCATCTCCCCCCCCACCCCGGTCCCCTCTGCAGAAAAAAATTGCCGTTTGGAAGGCCAGATGGAAGAGCTGGGCCTAATGGAAAACACGTCCCTCCTGGGGCGCCCAGAACCTAATGAGGAAGAGCCAGGAAAAATCCGGCGTCATGTTTGTGAAACACCCAGGAGGGAGGGCGTGTCGCGCGGCGGGGGCTCTCGTGTGGAACCCAGTGACCCGGCGTGCGGGGACAGTTTGTCACGACTGTGGCTTGTCTCTCTCTTCCTTTTAAAATTAAAAGGGGGGGGAAGGGATTCCCGGAGGGAGTGACTGTGAGCAGATCTGGCTGTGGCGGGGAAGCAGGGCTGGGCGGCCGAGCTGGCCCCAGCCCAGGGGACACAAATGTACCAGTTAAATGGGAGACAGAAGCGGGTCTCCTTGGCGGCCCCGAGCTGGGCCACTCTTCTTCTGCTCCCTTCGGAGGGTGTGTGCGGCTGGACCTGGCTGCCTTCTGGCTACGTGACCTCGGGCAAGTGAGTGCACCTCTCTGAGCCTCAGTTTCCTGGTCTGTTGAATGGGGCAGTCTGGTTTGGTGAGGCAAATCGGAGCCTTCCCCTAGTGTGGGTGCCTGATGAATGTCACCTGCGGTAAACTGAGGCTGGTCGGAGGAAGGGGGGGCACGAAGCAGAATCTGGGGGCAGTGGGGGTTCTGGCTGTGGCTGGGGATCCTTTTGAGGGGAGGTGAGAGGTGGGGCGGGTGCAGGGGTGTGTTTGGTACCAGGCCTCTGGTTTCCCCTGGAAGGTTGGTGCAGGCTGTGGCCAGTCGGGGCTCTGTCCTGGCACCTGGTCATCCTTGTGGACCCGGAGCTTTTGTCCCCACGGCCCTGGGTATTGTTCCCCCCGGGGTGTCTGTGTGGGCTCCGCTCAGCCCACCCTGCCCGCTTCGGACCGCGTGGGCTGTGGGATCCAGCCGAGGAGGGCAGAGTCCGGCCACGCAGCACCAGCCTGCTGCCTGCCTGCCTCTTTTGGGGCCTCAGTTTCCCGCCTGCAGAAAGAGGGTGTTGAGTGAGGGCAGCCCCCTCCTCCCTCGTCCAGACCCTGCGAGGCCCAGCTCACCCCTCCCTCGGGAAGCTCTCTGCCTTCTCTGTGTTTGGGTGCGGGTCTCCCCAGTCCTGCATACCCTCCTTGCTCTGGGGACTTGCTCTGCCATTTATTTGGTTGGGCCCAGCCTCGGTTTTCTCACCTGCAAAGTGGGGAGAGTGATAGCACCTGCCCAGCGACTAGCATTGCCACCATCGTTACTGATAACTTGCCTTCCCCGTCCCCACCCCCTGTATTTCCAGTAGTGGAGGGAACTTGAGCCCTCATTTTGGGGACTCTTCTGTGGGTGTTGAGCTTTCCATGGATCTTTTCTCAATGAATCTTTCTACCTGTCTCTCCCTGTTCTGATTCTGGAGTTCGGGACTGGAGGGGGCTTGGGGGGCAGTTGTGCAGGTTTGGGGGTTCATGGGGGTGATGGTGCTCATGTGTGTCCCCAGCTGTGCCTGGCAGGGAGCCTGATGTGGGAGTATTAGTGGAATAAAAAGCATGCTTGGCTCTGGGGGTTGCTTAAAAAAGTGAGACCCAGAAAACTGTGGACAGTGGGACAGTTAAATCGATGTCCATCTGCTGATTTGTCTGTCCCATCTGTCTGTCCATCCATTCATCCATCCATCCATCTCCCTCGCTCTTTCCTCCCTCCCTCCCTCCTTCATCCATCCGTCCATCTGCCCCTCCTTCCCCCTCCAGCCCTCTGTTGAGTACCTGGGGTGAGGAGGTGTTGGGACAGGCCTGTCATTGGCTGGCAGCTCTGGTTGGCAGCGATTTCTGTCCACCTGGTCCACTGCCGTGACCCCAGTGCTTGGCACAGTGCCCGCACATCAGAGATGCTCAAATAACTCCCCGACTGACCGGAATGGGGCAGAGACCCATTTGGGGTGGGCTTGTCTTGACTGGCCTCAGCTTGGGGGTGGGCAGGCAGCGCTCCTGAATGCTGAGTATGGTGACCCAGGGCCACTCAGGGCTGCTGCTCTTTGGACGGAGCCATGAGCAAGCCTTGGTTGGGCTCCTGGCTCCTCCTTGGGAGCCCAGTGAGCTCTCTGCCAGGTCAGTGTCACTGCTGCTGGGCCTGCCTATTTGGGAGGGCAGGCAGGGGCCTGTTTTCTATGGGACCCTGAATGGTGGCTTTAATAGTGTTAAGATTCCAGGTGGGCTGGTCCTTTTACCCGCATACGATGCACAGAGGCCCGGGACCCATTACTCCCTGATGGAGGGCACAGCTGAAATTTCCTTTAACTCAGGGGCACCAGGGGCAGGCTTGATATAGGAGACCTCGAACATCACTGCTGCCCAGAGGGGTGGCACCTTCCTTTCTTGCTCACAGTGAAAGCCTGTGTGACCCCTGGCTCATTCCACTCTTACCATCTGGGCCTCCCTGCTGTTCCTTCCTCACCTCAGGGCCTTTGCACTGTCTGTTCCCTCTGCCTGGAAGAGCTTCCCCAGACATCTGCATGCTTTCCTTCTCCCCTTTCTCTGCCCCTCCACATCTTTGCTTAAAGACCCTCTGTGGTGAAGCTGTCTTGACCCCCCCCTTCCCCTGTCTGCCCTCCTCATACTTCTGTTTTTCTCCATGCCACAGACACCTTCCAGCATTCCTATTGTAACTCCTGTCTTGCCTGCTGGAATGGCAGCTCAGCAAGGGCAGGGATTTGGGGTCTTTTTCTCACTTCTGCGTCTCCGTACCTGCTCACGAAGGTTGCTGGAACCATGGCTGATGGTGGTGAGCTGCCGGGGCAGGGAGCAGGGACTCTGCCTTCACCCCCTGCCCTCGGGCCCGTGCAGGCTCCTCTGGACTCATGGGGGCCGCCTCCCGTGGGGCTTTCTGTGTCTTGGGACTGAGCTGAGAGCCGGATCCCCGGCGTCCGCTGTGCGCCAGGAGGCCCTTCGGAAGGTGGAAGCAGATACTTGGCCAGCTCCCCATTATTACAGCGCGCCAGAAACTAGAAACTCAAGGTGTAAACAGCTTCGTTCTAGCTGGTATTTCTGCCGCATCCTAACCTCACGTCCCAGAGCAGCCTTGGCGCGCACATCCCCCGCCCTCCTGGGGCCAGGCTGTCTGGTAGATATTCGTTGGATGCCTACCGTGTGCCAGGCACTCTGCCAGGCTCTAGATTATAGCAATGAACAAAACAAATATTTATCGAGCACCCACCATATTGAGTTAAATAGGGTATCCCCCCCTTTAATTCGTGTCCACCCAGAATCTGGGAATGTGATCCTATTTGGAAAGAGGGTCTTTGCAGGTGTCATTAGTTAAGATGGGGTCATACTGGATGAGGGTGGGCCCAGAATCCAATGACTGGGGTCCTTGTCAGAGGAGAGGACACATGGACACGAGGGACACGGCCAGGTGATGAGCAGCAGGGACTGCAGTGAGGCGGCCACAGGCCAAGGGGCAGCTGGGCCGCTAGCAGCTGGAGGAGGCAGGGAGGATCCCTGGGGGGACCATGGCCCTGCCCACATCTTGGTTTGGGACTTCTGGCCTCCAGAGCAGTGAGAGGATGCATTTCGGTTGTTTTCAGCATCAGTGTCTCTCCAGCCTGGCCGGTGGGGGCGGGGGTACGAGAGACCACGTCCCCTGTGTGGGAGCCGTGCCTTGTCCCGGCACGCCAGAGGTTTGTGGTGAGCGTGCATGTGTGTGCGTGTGCTGGGGGCGCCTCTCGGGCTGACAGCTGAGTGTTGGTCCTGAGGCTCCCCCACCTGCCACAAGTTCCGATGTCGGGGCCCATTAGTTACGGGAACCTTGCAGGCTTGTGTGGTGCAGACAGCTGGCCTTTCATCTTCGAAGCCTGGGCTCAGGTCTGAAGGCTCCCAGGCACGTTTCAGCAGTCTCGGCACCTTAACAAGCACCCCCCGCCCCCTGCCCACATCCCCCCACTCTCAGAGACAACCCAGCCCCGGCCTGCTGTAATTCTGCCCTCCCCGGAGCTGAAGCAGGCCGCACACGACATGGAAAATCTATGGAATGTGCCTCGGTGGGGCCTCAGCGTCCTGCCTGGAGAGAGGAATGTGGGGGCAGGAGGCTCTGGCCTCACCTGGTGTTACTGGCACTTGCCTGGACAGGTTCCCTTGTTGAGCACCTGCTGAGTGCCAGGCCCACTGAGAGGCTCCGGAGACGCAGCAGGGAGCAAGGCAGACAAACGCGCAGCGGTGAGCTTCCTCCTGCGGATTTGGAAGCCTTACCAGAGCCACGCAGTGGATGAAACAAGGGATGTGAGGTTAGGATTATGCGGTGCCGCCACATTGGACCCACAGCCTGTGGGCTCTCGTGGGCCGCTGAGTGGCCCTTGCTGGGTGCCGCCTCCAGGGCAGGTGCGGTGGAGGGCCACACCGGGGCCCCTGCGGTGTTTGTGGGGGCCCCCACCGTGGGCCATTCACGGGGAGCCCCATTCTGGACTGTGCACGGAATCCCCTGCCGTGGGCAGCTCTGGAGTTCTTGGCCCTCCCGTGACTGGCTCGGTGGCCCTGGTGTCGCGGTTTATGGCTTGGGTATGTAAGGCCTGGGTGGGCCTCTGGTGTCCCTGTCTGGGGCCCTGGGGCTCAGAAGCATCCCACGCCACCTGGCTCAGCAAGTTCTTTACCTCACCTGAGTGCCATCTTTTCTCCTTGGAGCCCTGACCTTGCTGTGTTTGCTTCATTGAGCACCTGCTGTTTACCAGGCGTGACGGTAGTGCTTCCCAAGCACGCTGTCCTCCCAGCAGGCTGGCGGAGCAGGGGCTCTTGATATGTAGCTGAGGAAACAGATGCAGAGGTGTGAGGCATCCTGCCTGAGGAGGGGACAAAAGGTCCCTGCGCCTGGGTGAGCGCCGTCCCGACTTCCCTGCCTCTGCCTCCTTCTCCTTCTCTGTGGCTTCTGCTCTGGTCCCACCAGCATCGTCTCTTGCTTGGCTGTCCGCAGGAGCCCCTGGGTCTCCCCTGGCTCTCTGCAGTGCCTGCTTGGAAAACACAGTGACCCTTTACTTCCCCAGCCACCGTCTGAGGATCCTCGGGGCTCTCAGAACAGGATCCATCCTGCCATGGCCCGGGAGCCTTGAGTGACTGTCCGCCCTCCCTGCCTTGTGCTCACTCAATGAATTTCTCAAGCACAGGGGTGCCTGGTCTCACCTCTGGGCTCCCGTTTGGGCGGCGGCCTCCACCTGACTCCCCCGACTGTCTTGTGCCCACTCCGGGAGTGCTCCCCGATGCCCCCTCCCCCTCCCCAAGGCTGGGGTAGACTGAGCTTTCTTCTCCAGGCTCACAGTTTGCTGCTTGTCTGCCCCCGCTGCACCCTGCTGGAGCACCAAGACCCTCTGTGGCTGGGCCCTGCTTCATTCATTCACTTGGGGCTCAGCTCGCAGTAGGGACCCTGAAGTTTCTATACATAAATGGGTGCCCACCGCCCTCTCCCGACTCCAGAGCCACCAGACCTGCAATGGTATCGGGGCTGCCGTGTCCTATACCCGCTGCAGTCGGGGTTCGTTTTCAGAACGCCTTCCAGCCCAGCCCAGATCCGGGGTACCCTCCTGCCATCCCGTGGGGCTCCCTCATCCTCCCCTCCCCCTGTCTTTGATGAAGGAGTGTCCTTTTTCTTGTCGTTCACATTCAAACCTCGATGAAGTCAATGCTTAAATTCGTTTTTCCATTCACAATGTTATGCAAATACTACCTTTACCTAATTTTAACACATTTCCCTCACTTCGAGGCTGAGGCTCCAGCCTGGTGGTCGTCAGCAATCCCTGCCCAGCCCCTGGCAGCCTCCAGTCTGTTTTCTGTCTCTATGGGTTTGCCTATTCCGGATACTTCCTGTAAGTGGACTCAGGCACAATCTGGCCCTTTGTGACCGGCTTCTTTCACTTAGTGCCATGTTTTCAAGGTTCATCCGTGGTGTGGCTTGTGTCAGCGGTTCATTTCTTTTTGTGATTAAATCATGTTCCACTGTATGGATGGACCACAGTTTGTTTATCCATTCATCTGTTGATGGACTTTTGGGCTGTGTCCACCTTTTGGCTGTTGTGAATATTGCTGCTATGAACGTTCGTATACATGTATTTGTTTGAGTCCCAGTTTTCTGTTCTTTTGGGTATGTGCCCGGGAGTGGAATTGCTGGGTCATTTGGTAATTCCATGTTTAACTTTTGGAGGAACCGCCAAAATGTTTTCCTAAAAAAAAAAAAAAAATTTTTTTTTTGAGCTGGCAATAAATGTGACTGAGGTTGGGAGGGATAGAAATTGGGTTTATTAAATAAGCTCGTGGTGAATGAAGGAGGCACTCAGAGTCCCCTGGCTTTGGGGATCACATGCGTGTGAGGACGCTGGGCCAGGGGGCTGCTGGGGTGACCTGTTGATGGCTGAAGCCCCCCAAGCTTGGCGGTGGACACACCGTGAGTCTTGAGGGAGTGGGAGGCCAGCCAGAGCCTGGCTGAGGAGGGTGAGGAGGGTGAGGGATGCCGCCGAGGATTCTCCAGGGCTGGTTTGGAGAGATGTCACCTCCCTGGCTTCTGGAGCCCACGTGCACCACCCGCGTGAGCATCTGGCAGAGGCTTGCCTTCTCTAGTCGGCGTTCTGTTAGGCAAAGGAAGTCAGGAAAGCTGTGGGTAAATCAGACTTCTCTGCCGCCTTCTGCAGTGCAGAATCAAATAGCGATTTGGAAGTTGCCCGCGGTGCTCTTGGAGGAGGGGCAAGCAGTGTGAGCATCTCCCCCACCAAAGTGCTGGCCTCATCTCCTCGGAGAGAGGGGGCAACTGTTGAAAGCCCAGAGAGAGAGAGCAGACTAAAATGTGCGTCGCTGCATTGTACGACCGGGCTCTGCTGGGCTTGGAGATGAACTGGAACAATGGGATTTGTGCAGCAGTGGCCAGACCTGCCCCTCTCCCAAGGCCAGTTTCCTGTGTCCTGTCTTCAGGACAGATGCCATGTTGCCCTTGGTGGGAACTGGCAGGGGCAGCTCCTTCCCCCTGTCCACATCAGAGCATCACTGTCGCTGGGCTGGAGCTACTCAGAGATGGTTCTAGTGATAGTGATGCAAGCAGCTCATGTTAGCTGAGCAGGATGTGTTCCCATGCTCATAAAAATTACATCCTGTCGGCCGGGAAGAGCCCACGTGGGCAACTTCCTGAGGTGCTTGTAGGTGCATTGGTCCGTGACTCCTTTCTTCCCTGGGTGAGTCAGAACTTCTGGTGGCAAGTGACAGAAACCCAGGTTGGGCCGGCGAGGCAAAACACACAGGAACGTCTCAGCTCTGCTAAACGAATGAGCAGGCTTCGACTGCCTTCAGGCATGGCTGTCATCAGGACCCGACTGTGCGCTCTCCACCCTCAGCTCTGTCTTCCGGCCGGTTGGTGTCGTTGTCGGGCAGGCACCTGCCATGAGGTGACCCCAGAGCTGCAGGCTTTCATCCTCCCGGCTTAGTCCCAAGCAGACCGCCCCCCGTTTCTGGTCCCCCCCCCCCCCAGCAAAAGTCTCAAGACTGCTGCTCATTGGCCTAGGTTGGGTCACATGCCCATCCCTGAACGAGTCCCGGGCCCAGGGGATGCAGGAATCTGATTGGCCAGGCCGGGGTCACATGATCACCCCTGGAGCCCGGGGAGGGAGGATGGTTCCCTGAAAGGACTTGCCGAGTCTACAGCAGTGGAAGATCGGGGTGGGGAGTGGGACGCAGTCCGGCCCCCAGGCAGGGGTCTCCTTCCTCCTCTGAGCCCCGCGATCTCTGCCCTCCCTCCCAGCATTCTTTCACAGTAGACCCCCGCCAGGCAGATCGCCAGTGGAGGGTCCAGGCGTCCACATCCTTGGGGCACAGTCGTGAGCGGCAGGGCAGGGCGATGAGGGACGCCGTGAGGTTACAGGGAGCTGGGGGTACGTTCTCTTTACTGATGGCAGGAGATGCAGCTCCGCCCGCCCCAGCGCGCAAGGACATCCAGGGGCGGGCCCTCTGCGCCATCTTGGCTTTCCCTCAGCTGGGGTTTGGGGGCTGCACGTGGCAGGGCCGGAGGGACACCCCTTTCCTGAGTGGCTGTTGAGGGTGGAGTGTGGAGGAGGCCTGGGTCGTGCCCGCGGGCTCCCGCTCCGAGCTGGGGCGGCGGTAACCGTGGGCAGGCTGATGGAGACGGAGAGGCGGATCCTATGCAGGATGGAGGCCCCAGAGATTTCCGGGCACAGGCAGCTTCTAAGGGCCTCCTCGCTCCCTTGACTTGAGTCCTTTCTTCTTCCTGAGCCTCAGCTTCCCCAGCTGTAAAGACGTTGGACTGATGCGTGAGCTTCTTTCCAGCCTGGACACGGTGGTTTGTCTCCCGCGGGAGGCACCGTTC
This sequence comes from Halichoerus grypus, assembly GCF_964656455.1. Taxonomy (NCBI): domain Eukaryota; kingdom Metazoa; phylum Chordata; class Mammalia; order Carnivora; family Phocidae; genus Halichoerus; species Halichoerus grypus. Next base: position 90,196,580 of record NC_135724.1, on the reverse strand, counting down.
ACCTGCCTCCCGGCAGCCATTTGGGGCCCCGCTGGCTCTTGTCTGTGTCCTTAGCTGTTTCTGCACCGCCCAGTCTCCTCACTCCCAGCTCTGCTCCTGCACGGGGTCACGGGGAATCCCAGGCAGGCCCGCGGGGTCACACTGTGACCTTTGTCCTGTGGGAACTGACCCTGCCCACCGCGGCCCAGGACACTCATGTGTTCTTTACCCTGGCCATGCCTCTCAGGACAGGTCCCCAGCTGCCTGCCTGAACTGGGTGCTTTCGGAGAACTTTGCCCTGGTGACTCAGAAACCCGCAGAGGTCTTGGGGTGAGGTCGGGTGGGTCGACAGGGCTTGGGATCCTTTGGGGGGGATGGGGCAGCGCCCATAGAGTTGGGGTTCACGGAGTGAGGTCGGGTGGGCTGAAGAGGGCTTGGGACCCTTTGGGAGATGATGGAGGCAGTGGGCACAGAGTTGAGGTTCCATGGGGTGAGGTCAGGTGGGTCAGGGGGGCTTGGGACCCTTTGGGGAGGGGTGAAGCAGCACCCACAGAGTTGGGGTTCCATGGGGTGAGATCAGGTTGGCTGAGGGGGCTTGGGAGCTATCTGTTGGGGGGGGCAGTGCCCCCAGAGCAGGGGTTCCTGCGCCTGCTGAGTGAGGGCCTTGGTTATGGGTGGGGGCATGGCTTTCCCTGATGCGGCTCATGTGGCAGCTGTTGGTCTGGTCTGTGGCTCAGGGGTCCCTCAAATACCAGTCGCATCTCCCACTGTCAGTGGGCAGGAAGCGCCCCAGCGGCATGGAGGAGGCTCAGGAGGACCTGTGTGCTTGCTCTTCCTCAGGGACCAAAAGAACGACCAGGGGGCCCCAGCAGGGTCCCTAGAGGGGCCATTGCCCTGTTGCTCATCTTGTTTCTTTTCTGGTTTTCTCTCAGGTGCCTGTGACAGGGCGGCCCACGAGCAGATGACAAGGACTGGGTTTTAACCTTGGTGGCCACTGAGAGGGAGATTATTGGGGCCCAGGAGCCCCTGGACGCTCACCGCCATGTCGGGATCCACGCAGCCTGTGGCGCAGACGTGGAGGGCCACTGAGCCCCGCTACCCGCCCCATGGCATTTCCTACCCTGTGCAGATCGCCCGGCCCCACACGGTAAGTAAAGGGTGTGTGTGTTCTCCGGGGTCGCCTTTGAGGCCTTTTTCTTTCACCAAGTCCCCACAAGGGCTGGCGTGCCTCCAACGGTGTCCGACCAGGGCTCACTGTGTCCCCCAAGGGGAAATGGGGTGCCACGGCAGAGACCACTGGCGTCTGGAACTTCTGGTGAAATCTCTTAGCTCCCACTTTAAAGCTGGGAAGATGGAGACTGGGGCCGGGTTGAGCTGGGATCTCTGTCTCTCAGAGTCATCAGTGGAATTTGCGTACAAACACGGAGCACCTACTGAATACATTTTCCTGGCAGCCCAGCCTCCCCTGGACCCCTTCTTGCTTTACCAGGGGGGCTATTGCTGACAGCCCCTCGCCTCCCTGATCCTTGGCCCCAGAGCTCCTTCACTGTGGTGATGCTCGGGGCTCTGAGATGATGAAGCTCATGTCTCTGGAGCCCTGATTTGGGGATCCGGGGTGTTGGTTCTGCTCACCAAGGAGCCGCCCCATCTCTCGGGGATAGCCTACCTGTGGGGAGGCAGAAGTGTTCTCACGTGCTGGCCTGCACACGTGTGTGCCCTCGATCAGCTCTCCTAAGCTGCACCCTGCTCTGTCCGTCCCCGTGCAGTGGCCCCATTTCCTGCCTTCACCTCTAGCTGCGTGGTGTGGTTGTAAGGATGGGCCTTTGGTTCTGCTTTGTTGGCATTTATTGGGTACCTACTGGGTACCATGTCCCTGGTGCTTGCCAGAGGGCTCTCAGGGTCTTGGGCCTCCCCGTTTGACCAGCTGGCAGTTCGGCGAGGGGATGTGGGGCCTTGCGGTCGTAGGTGGGGGAGAGGCTGACTCTCTTGGCCTGTGTGTGTGCATGCACGCATGAATACTACTTAGCGTGGTTCCTCCTCATGAGGAGAGGAAGTAGTGGGGGAGGGCATTTCCATCAGCGTGTGAACCCACTGGCCCCGTGCAAGGGTGTCCCAGACACAGCGGCCTCTTGAGGATTTGGGCCCCCGCGGATGCTTTTCAGAGCCAGCTGGGCTAACTGGGCACATTATGGAGTCCTGTTACGAGAACTTGCCCCCGCATAGAGTCTTCAGATTTTCACAAACAGCCCAACGAAAGAGCATCTTGCATTGTTATCCCATTTTGCAGATGAGGGGACTGAGGCCAGAAGATTAAAGCACAGGCCTCGGGTGAGATCACTGCTGGGAGACAGTCGGCTTCAGCTTCAGGGTTTTTTTTTAAGACTTTATTTATTTATTTGACAGAGAGAGACACAGCGAGAGAGGGAACACAAGCAGGGGGAGTGGGAGAGGGAGCCTGATGTGGGACTCGATCCCAGGACCCTGGGATCATGACCTGAGCCGAAGGCAGTCGCTTAACCAACTGAGCCACCCAGGTGCCCAGCTTCAGGGTTCTGAGCCCTGTCACGGATGCCTCTGTTTATTGGGCGGCTGCTATGTGCCCAGGGCTAAGGAGTGTGCTCCTGGGGGCGAGTTATTATCATGTAGCGTTGTGATCTTCATTGTGATCACCAGCAACAACAGCAAAACCGTGGCGTCTCGTTTGCCGAGCACCTCCGGCGGGACAGACGTTCTGTTCAGAGCCTGCCGTGCAGACAGCTGCACGTGCCGTTCCAGATCACCCCGGAGTGGGTCTCGGACGCTCTCTCTGTAGATGAGGAATGTGTGGTAGGTGAGGAAACAGGCCCAGTGGCTTACCGCATCTGAGCCTCAGTTTTTTATTCATAAAACGGGGTAAGAAGAGCACCTGTTTCCTAGATTCGCGTGGGGATTAAACGTAACGAGGGCTGAGTGCTTATGGTGGCGCCTGGCACGCGCTCTGCCCGATGCCTGCATTTGACGTTATCATTGCTTGTTACTGTCGCTGTTCGTGCAGCTGCCCGGAGGGGCTCCCTCTCCTGAGGACCCCTGGCGGATGCCTCTGGCTTCTCTCTTGTTTCTTGGCACCCCCCCCCCCCGCTGGTTCCCACCCCTCTCCCACCCCCTCCCCTGTGGTCCCTATAGCCCCTGCTTGCCCGCCTTCCCTCCTGCCCTGCCCTTTGCCTCAGCTGGGCCCTCAGCTGGCCCTCTCCCAGTCGTTTGGGGTCACTGGCTGACCCATAACATCTCCTGTTCTTCCCCCGCTGGGCTGTCAATGACGCAGGATGTGGCTGGACAGGACCCAGCTGTCACCACCCACTCTAGGCAGGAGGCTGAGCTCCAGGGGTGAGCGGGGGTGAGCGGGGCCCTGGGGCAGCTGTGGGGTGGGGCATTCCTGTCCTGTGTGTGGTGGCAGCCGTGGGGCCCCAATACCTAACCACCCTGCCTTGTGCTGGGGTGGCCCAGCCCCACTTGTCACCTGAAAGGCAGGAGCAAGAGTTCTGGGCACCCTGGGGATTGTGGGGGGTCTTGCTCTCCTGGGCATGTCTCCCGGCTGGAGCCACTTGCCCTTAGTTGGTGGGAGGTCAGCATTGGCTCTGTAATCTGGAGACTACCCCCCCCCCGCCCCTGACTGCAGCCACATGCCCTCTAACCCCTTCCCATCAGCCCATTTTATAGGCGGGGTTTGGAGATGCTCCCCGTTTTTTTGAGTCTAGAAGACAGAGAGTGGAAGAAAGGGGAGATCAAGACACAGGGAGGTAAATGTCCCATCCAAGAGCCAGGCAGGAGCCCAGTGTATGGGCTCCTAGCATAGTAGCTAAGGCAGGAAGTTGGGAGGAAGGGGAGGGGCCTAAGCCGGGGACCTGTGACCTTCCTGGGGCTCAGTCCTCTCCCACACACACTCCTAAAAGGTTACCTTCAGCTGGAGCACGTCCTGGCTCCAGAGGCCTCTTTCAGTGTGCTCTGAAATTTCAGCTGCTTGGACGGCCAGTCCCCCCTGGAGTCCAGAACCTCCAGATGTGGCTTTGAGTCTCTGTTCCTTCCAGCTTGCTGAGTGACACCGGGCTGCTCACTTAGCCCTGTGGGGCAACCTCAGTTTTCCTGTCTGCAGTATGGAGTTGTGGGTCTGGGCCTCAGTGGAGGATGTTTGCAAGGTGCTCAGGGCAGTGTCTGCATGCAGTAAGCGTTTGGTGGTCCTCTCTTTCCTCCTGGGGCAGGGTGACAGGAGCCCCAAGGAAGGCCTCTCTGTCTTTGGGGCTCCAGGACCCCGGACTCCGAGGGGCAGTGGGAATTGTCCCGTCGGCTGGCCCACCACCTGCAGGCTGCCTGCTGTGGTGTGCGTGGTGTGGGTGGAAGGCATGATTCCAGGCATGCTTGCAGGCAGAGGCCTGGACCCGAAGGCTGTGGGAAGCCCACCGTTCCCCTGACCACTTTAGACATGTACTCAGCCTCCCTGAATCAGGCACCAACTTCGGCACGGTGCACATTGCTCGTCGAAGGCCACCTGCTCTACCCTTGGAACCTCTCTGTCCCCTGCTCTCGCCACCTCTGTGGTCTTGGCTTCCCTCCCTCACAGAATCAGGACCCCACATCTTTCCCTGAGGGCCTCCCAGGATGGAGGGTCCCCCAGGATGGAGGGTCCCGACATCCCCTCCCTGCCTCACCTCTTATCAGGCTTTCTTTGGACTTCTCCTCCAAGTCCACTGGGACCATCTGAACTTCCCTGAGTTCTTGTAGTCCTTGTGCTGAAGGACTGTGTTAAAGTCAAAAGGTGCAAGGCCTGACATGCAGCAGTACTGCTTTCTGCTGTGTGGCCTTGGGCAAGTTACTTAACCTCTCTGTGCCTCAGTGTAGAAGGGTAGTTAAGAGCACAGGCTCTGGAGCCAGACTGCTTGCATTCATGTCCTGCCTTAATGATATCCTAGCTGTGGAATTTCAGACAAGTGGCTTTACCACCTCATGCCTCAGTTTCCCCATTATTTGAGCAAGATAATCATAGGATTCTGAGGTTCAGATTAGCTGACCTGGGCAGCGGCTTCGCGCAGTGCCTGGACAGAATTAGCACACGCTGATACCAAGTAATGATGGTGATGATTTCGATGATGACGTGTTATTATGACGACAACACGGCATGAGTATTCTTTTCCACATTGTCTGTGGGCTCTTCCTCTAGAGGAGGGGTCAGCAAACCTTCTCTGCGAGTACTGCAGGCTCTTCAAGCCATTCGGTCTGTGTCACAACTGCTCAGCTCTGCTGCCCTCGTGGCTTGAAAGCAGCCCGCCAGGATGCAGAGGGATGGCTGAGAGCCAAGCCTGCCTTTGGCCTTGGGCCCCGTTTCTGACTCCTGCCCTGGATCGGTGCTTGTCAAACTCTTCGTGGGAAGGATCCACCCGTCTAACTTGCCGTTTGCCCCCGCTTGTCCATGGGCTTACTGCACGTGCCCCTGCTCTCGGATGCGCACCCTGGTTGTGCCCGAGGTTGGCAGCGTGCACGTGGGCTGTTGTACCAATGCACGTGTCTTCTGTGTCCACCTCGTCACAGGCCCACAGCGTTGTGGGCCTCACGTGGGGCAGCGCTGCCCTGGCTGAAGGGTCAGGGACCCAGGAGCCTGCGTGGGCCAGAGGAGGATGCGGACACACGTAGGCAGCTGGGGGCGGGGGGTGGGGTACTGGAGCTTTGCCCATGTCCCGAGTGCTGCCTGCTTTCTATCCCTCAGCTGTGTGGCCCTTCCTGCATCTCGGTTCTCAGGGCTTGGGGATGGCCCGAGGGGCAGTGGGGGGGGCGGTGTTTGGCCTCTGAGGAGCCCTCTTGGGAGCCCCCATGCTGGGAGCTTTACTCATTCATTTAGTACTTATTAGGCACCTCATGTGCCGGTACTTTTGTAGGCCCTGGGAACAGAGCTGTGAGCAAACCAGAAGTATCCCTGCCTCAGGAAGCTGGTGTTCTCCTGGGGGAACAAAGAGCAGGGAAGGAGGAGGGAGAGAGTGGCTGAGGTTGCAGGGGTCCTAACTGAAGTTAGGACTAGGGAGGGAGACCTCACTGAGAAGCTGACATTGGAATCAAAACCTGGAGAGAGCTAGAGGGCCAGGCATGGGGAAATGTGGCTTAAGAATGTTCCAGGCAGAGGGAATAGCGTGTGCAAAGGCCCTGAGGTGGGAGCTGTCTTGATCGTAGCCCCCACTCCTCCAGGAGGGACCCATGAATCCTTTCCCTGCTACATATAGTTCCAGATGTTTCCTCAACCCCTTCTGGGGTGAGAAGCCTTATCCCAGGGGCCAGTGAGGAGCACCCCTCCTCCTAGCACAGCCGCAAAGAAAATCTTCCAGCCCCCTCCTTCAAACATCTCCCAGAATCCCGACCCAGTTTGGATTTGATCCGAGGCTCAGATGCCCCAGCCCCTCTGTCCTTGTGGCCCCGCAGGATCTAGGCAGGGACGTGCCAGATGGGGTTCCCTCCTGGCTAAATTGCTTTTCCAGCCCCGTGTCACCTTCCCGGCAAGTTTTAGGGGCATAATTTATCAGCAAGCCCCAATTTCAGTGTCAGGCACTGTGGCTGGGTAGAAGCCAACAGAGGTGGGTAGGGGTCTCACCTGGAGACATTTTTCCTCCCCTGATTTTCTGAGCAGCAGCTCTGGAAGCACATGGTGAGGGCAGGGCAGGCCTCTTCTCCCCAGGTCTGGTTTGCTGCCGTCGCCAGGTGGGGTTGGTTCAGGATTGGCCCCCTGCTCCTCCCTGCCCCTCAGCAGGAAGCCAGCTTGGCCCAGTCTTGTGTCTCAGAACCTCCCCTCCCTGCTGTGTGACCTGGGCAAGTCACTTGACTTCTCTGTACCTGATTTCTCATGTTTGTGTGGGACTGTGCAAGATACCCACCTCATGGCGTTGTTGTAGGGATTAAATTAATTAGTATGCTTAAAACTTTCAGTGGCAGGTGGACACAAGCAATTTATGAATGTTGGGTATTATTATTACTTCTTTAACTCATGGAGAGTTGTGACGCTCTGAGATGTGGCTGGGAAGCTTGTAGACCAAGTGCTTGATGTATCCAGTCTCATGTGATCACAGTGAGCCCACCTTGGGTCAGTTTCTTTCTTGGGGTCTCCTCAATTCTTGCCTTCCTGTGGAACTTTGAGACACACCTGGGGGTCTGTGGGCTCAGCCCTGGAGACCAGCTTCAGGCCCTGGGGTGGAGTTTAATGAGGACCCTGCAGAAATGGTCCCTGAGATGCTCCTTGGAGGGACTTTGCAGGCAAGCATATCCCACTTATCTCCTAAACTGGGAAACTGAGGCCAGAAAGTTCGTGAAGTGCCTCTCTGCCTCCCCCCCACCATTGGGGGCCCCATGGGCCTCTTCCCGCCTCCGTTGGCAGTTGTCGGCACTATCTCACTGCGGCCCTCTCCCCAGGGATTGGATTGTCTGTCTCTCTGCCGCTTTGCTCATTTTGCTTTTGTGTGAAAGAGCTGGGTGGAGAAAATCTTCCTCCTGGCAGACTGCAAAGCCTGCTGATTCCTTCTCACACCTCTGTACGTGCGTGCCAGATCTTTGCCTGGCAGCCTTGCCAGCGTGATCCCAGAGGCCTGCACCCCCTCCCTCGAGGCCTTTCTTCCTCCTCCTCCTTCCCACCCGCCACCCCGCGCGAGCACCTGGTGCCTTGTGCTAGACGTCCTCACAGGGCACGGGGAGGCCGAGCCCTTCTCTGCCTTCTGGAAGCTGCCCTTCACCTTGGGGTCAATCCTTTGGAGAGTTGGGGAGGGTGAGTGGTAGGAGGCACAGAGGCCTCCCTCCTGGTCAGGCACCCACTTCAAAGATGAGGAAACCAAGTCTCAGGGGGTTTGAGTGACAGACAGCCCCCTCGAGCCATGCAACTTTACCCCACGTGGGGCTTCCTCACTGTTTCCAGCCTCTGAAGTTGATGGGGCCCCTGTTCGTTCCATTTACTCATCTGCTCTCGCCCTTGGCCTCCCAGCATCTTACATGCTTGGTTTGGAGGGTCTGAAACATATGTTCCCAGCACACCTGCCTGGTATCATCTGATTCTCTTTGCAGAAATAACCGCTTAAAAAAAAAAAAAAAAAAAAGGCAACAGAAGAATGACTAGATTTTTATGGAAAAATGGGAGAACTAAGAGAAGTGCCAAGAAGAAAATAAGTTACTGCCAGTGCTGTTCTTCCCAAACCTCACCTGTGTCAGACATCACTAATTGACTGCCACACACAGTAGAACTGAGTGTTCTAGTCAGACAGAGCTAGTCGATTTGGGTTGGTACAGTGTGAAGCCAGTCCTGTTTTCTCTTTTGAAAGACTTGTTTCTATCCTTTTTTAGTTTTTTAAAAATATTTATTTATTAGAGCACGAGTTGGAGGGGCAGAGGGAGAGGGAGGGGGGAGAATCTCAAGTAGACTCCCCACTGAGTGCAGGGTCCCTCACGGGGCTTGATTTCAGGACCCTGAGATCATGACCTGAGCCAAAATCAGGAGCTGAACACTTAGCCGACAGAGCCATCCAGGTGCTCCTCTATCCTTTTTATAAAAAACCTTTTTTTAAAAAAAAATTTTATTTATTTATTTGAGAGAGAGAGAGATAGCACAGAGGGAGAGTGAGAGGGAGAAGCAGGCTTCCCACCGAGCAGGGAGCTCGATGCGGGGCTCGATCCCAGGACCCTGAGATCATGACCTGAGCCAAAGGCAGACGCCCAACCGACGGAGCCACCCAGGCGCCCCTATAAAAAAACCTTTTAATGTGCTTCAAATCAGAGTGTAGCTGATAATCAGGGTACATCTACTTTGTTCACGTTTAGGTTTTACGCAGAGGGTCATGGACAGTAGGGGCATTTTCCTGAAGAAGGAGGGTTTTGCCTGCAGTTTATCCTTCTGACTTTGATCCGTGCTTCTGTATGTGACACACCGACCAGACCAGGGAATCCCAGGCTGGCCTTGAGCCTCCCAGGCCGTCGCTGCCGGCGCCGTCTTGCGCACATGCCCTGCTCCCTTAGTGCCCGGTTGGCCGACGCGTGGGCTGTGGCTTTTCCAGCTGTGTGTGGACACGGGGACTCGGCTGTCTCCTTTGGAAAGAGGGCGTAACCGCAGAGCTCTGGGTGCCGGGGTGGTGGGGAGTGAGGGACCCAGGCCGTGCCCCACCGGGTGCAGGTCAGCTGGCGATCGGCCCCGGGCACGCCCTCTGGCCACACTGGGCCTCCCGAGCGTGGCCCGTGGCCCGGCGCAGAAGCGAGCACTGGGCAGGGAGCGTGTGATTCTGTCCCCTGTGCCCACGACTGTGGAGTGGGTTGGCTTCGCTCACTCACTTCCTGGGCCTCTCGCTGCAGGATGTCGGGCTGCTCGAGTACCAGCACCACCCCCGTGACTACACCCCACACCTGTCGCCTGGCTCCATCATCCAGCCCCAGAGGAGGAGGCCCTCCCTGCTGTCCGAATTCCAGCCTGGGAATGAAAGGTGAGCGGAGGCCTGCGTGTCGCCTGGCTCGGAGTGGCGGCCTCATTTCTCTTGTCGGGAACGGAGGCCTATGCTGGAGTAGGAGCTGGTAGGGTGTGAAACGGGGGGTGGTTGGGCTGTGCGCTCACCCTTGGCCTGGTGCAGCTGTGACTTGGGGCGCAGATGGCGTTGGGCACGGGAGAGCCACGGGTCCTCTGACGTCCCACCACGGGCCTTCAGTGGTCTCTGGGCGTGTGCCTGGGCAGGACGGGTTGACCACCAAGATGTGGGGGAGCAGGCCTGGGGTGCTGGTTGTGAGGGACATGTCCGCACCAGGGTGCACACGGGGAGCCCCCTTCCTTCCCTCTCTTTGTCCTCCCCTTTTCTCTGAGGCCTTTTCTGTCCCTCAGCTACCAGACGAGGTGTCTGCCCGTTTGCTGGTGCGTGCCTGTTGCTGGGCTGGCTTGGGTCTCCTTCAGTCCAGGTGGGAGGGAAGGAGCCAGTGCAGCAGGATGGGGACCCCAGTGAGGGGAGGACTGAGGTCAGAGGAGGGCCCCAAGATGGCAGAGCTCATAATAGCACTAATTGCTAGGAGTCCTGACGTCGGACACATGCTGGCCCATTCTAGGCGGTAGGCACACGGTGGGGATCCAGGCAGACGGCCCTGCCTGCGGGGAGCCTACAGCCTAGCAGGGAGATGCTCCACAAACAGCACACAAGATGACTCCAGAAGGAGGCACATGACCTATGGGGTGGGGTAGCTATTATCTCTCTGGCTGGGGTAGCCAGGAAAGGCCTCTCAGAGGAGGGGCGCTTATCCAGTATGTCGCTGGCCATTTAGAGAGCTGGCTAAAGGCACTCCAGGCAGAGGGAATAGCACATGCAAAGGTCCAGAGATGAGAATGTGCTTGGGGTGTTCAGGGAGGGCTTGAACTTGAAAAGCACTTCAGCAGGCGCAGTGTTCAGGCTGTCTGGTAAAGAGCAGTAGTTGGAGGTGGAGTCTGGGAGTCCTGGCTCTGCGGCGTGTGGTCAGACAAGGCATGGCTTCTCTGGGCCAGTTTTGTCCTCTGCAAACTGGGGAGCCAGTTAAGGAGAGCCAGTGGGGAGTGAGTAGGCTGGACAGCTCCCATCTCTGCCCCGGGCAGCCTGGCCGAGTCGGGAGGGAGGCAAGGCCAGACTGAGCAGCCAGAGCGCCGTGGTTGGCTAGTGACGTCTGCCCTGGGTGGGTGATGCGCAGATAACATGACGTGTGTTACCACCTGTGTTGGACCCACAAGGCTTTTTGGATTTGGCCGTGCCCGTGAATCAGCTGGGGTCCTTGTTTCAGTGCAGAGTCTGACTCAGTAGGTCTGGGGTGGGACTCCAGACTCTGCATCTGTAATCAGCTCCAGGTGGGGCCGACGCTGCTGGTTGTGGGCCACGCTTGGTGATGAGGGAGTGGGGAATCACTAGTACGTTCTCCTCCTGCAAACACAGTTAGTGAGTGTTGACTCGCAGGGAGACAAGTCTGTGATTGAGTCCTGCCTCGCCGCGTGCCCTTGCATAGGTGGGCACTTCTCTCTCAGGGTCCAGGAGGGGGTGTGCGCAGCGGGTGCTCAGCGGGAGGGCCGTAGATGCGATGCCCCGTGTCCTTGCCTCCTGTAGGTCCCAGGAGCTTCACCTGCGACCTGAGTCTCACTCATACCTGCCCGAGCTGGGCAAGTCAGAGATAGAGTTCATTGAGAGCAAGCGCCCTCGCCTGGAGCTGCTGGCCGACCCCCTGCCGCGGCCCTCACCTCTGCTGGCGGCGGGCCAGCCCGGGGGCTCTGAGGACCTGTCCAAGGTAAGGCCTGGCCCCAGACGGGAACTCCAGAGGATCTGGGTTTTCTTCTGCGATCAGACTGGGCGCAAGGTGAGGGGTGGGCGTGCCGGGCTGGGGCACAGCTTGGGCAAGAGGCTGGGAGGTGGGACTGAGTGCAAGGTGTACCAAGGCTGGGCAGAGGCTGGGCCTGGGCTGAGGTTGGCTCCGCCGGCCGCTCCTTGGCTGGAGGGGGACCACATCTCCCTGGGTGTGTCCAGCCTGCAGGGCCACCGTGCAGCCCTGCCCTAGAGAGCTCTTTCACTTGACTCCTCTTTAGAACGGAAAGTGGAGCTGAGATGGTTGGGGGGGAGAATGTGCATAGCTTAAGTGCCTACGGCATGCTGCCATGGGAAGTTCTGCTCTTTCAGTAAATCTCAGGGTAGTTGAGGCTGGAAGCTTCTTCGGTGTCCATTTTACACAGAGGAAGCTGACGCGGAGGTGCTGATGGAGGGATCCCAGCCAGCCCCCCAGCTGCCCCTGAAGCTGTTTTACTGTCAGTGCCTGGGATGGCACAGGAACTGTGGCCAGGTGACATGCTCATCCTTGGCCGGCTGAGTGATGGATGTTACCTCTGCCCGTGCTGAATGTTTCCGTTCGGCTTCTTCACAACCGTGGGGACACATGTTAGCTCGTTAATAGCCTCCCAGCTGCGGGGTGAGGTCGGTGCTCATCTTACTGCAGCACTGGTAGGAGTGGGAGCCAGGCCAGGTGATGGAACTGGCCCACTTGGGCCTGCTGGGTCCTCTTCTCTGCCTGATGCTGGATAGGACTGAATGGTGGATTTCTGGCCAAGGCAGGTCCTTTACTGGGGGGCTGGCACAGAAGGGGTGTTCCCATGGTTGTGGTGGTGATGGTAAGTTAACGTTAAGTGAGCCTGCCAGGCAGCGTGCCAAGTGTGAGCATCATTCCGTTGCATCTTCCTCGCCCTGTGAAGTATGATCACAGATCGTACTTCTCACAGAGGGGCCCCAGCCTGAGGGAGAAAGCCACTCGCCCACGGTCGCTGGGAAGTGGGCACCGAAGGCCAGGCAGCCTGGGTCTACAGCCCACCCCGCCCACCAGGCTGTCCTGCCGTGGGCTTCCCCTCTGGTCCCCCTATCAGGCCGTCTGCCGCCCTCCTCCCAGTGCCTGCCATCCCCCCATTGGCACCTGAGTCCGTGCCTCCCCCTTGCTTCCTGACTGCTCAGTTTCCTGGGAGGGATGTTGCCGTTAGGAAAGCTGTTTCCCTAGGTGGGTCTTGGACGAGAGGCGAGTGGCATATGTGTGAAGGGACGTAGGGCCACAGGGAGCTTTGATTTCCTCCCTAGGGACTGGAGCCCCAAGTGGGATGTGCCCCCTGCTTCTGTCTAGTTCTGCCAAGAACAGGCCGACAGTTGTCTCTGGCCAGCCCCCATCAGGCCTCTGCTGCCCACCCAGACCGGCCTCTGGAATAGTGGCTCAGAGCCTACAGGCCTTTGGGTTCTTCTGAGGGTCTCTGTGCCTTGCAGTGGCTCTGTGATCCTCTGCTTGTCCCTCTTCTTGCAGCTCCCTGGGAAGCCTTAGTCTTTGTGTCCGTTTCTGTCTCTGTGACTCTGTCTTCTCTTCCTGGACCCTGGGGCTCAGGAGAGTAATGGGCCCAGCTTTGGGGCCTGCCTGGACCAAATACTATAATTGCTCCAGGCTGCTTGCTAATAAGAATATTTGGAAAGTTTGAGCAGATTTTGGGCAAGGGAAGAAGCCAGGGGAGAACACAACTCTGAAAGCGTTCAGATGTTTTTTGCGTCTGCTTTGTGGAATTCAGCTGGATGCATGAGACAGGAATTCAGTGGGATTTTTTTTTTCAGCCCTGCCCTGCCCCCCAACACCAGCTGTGTTTCTTTTTTGTATAAAAATGTTCTGTTTTATACTGCTTCCCTGCCCTTGAGCCTCTGGAGTTTTGTGGTATCAGGCTTCCTTTGGAATTCATCAGACTTTGTTTTAGGTGACTTTAGAGTCATCACACACAGAACCATTTCTGAAAGTCCCTTTGTCTGTTGGGCCTCTGTTGGCTGAAAGGGACAGAAAACCCATGTCAGACTAACTTAAGAATGAGTCCTGGCTCATATAACTGGAATCCAGGGTTTGTTGACTTCAGGCACAGCTTGATCCAGGTGCCATGATGTCACCAGGTCCGTCTCTTGGGTCTGCCATCTTCTGCATGGTCTTGGTGTGTTAACAAGAAGGCAGTTTGCGACTCCAGGCCTTCCTCCTGCCGTGTTCAAGGCCATCATAAACGGAGAGCTTTCCCTCCATCTCCACATTTCCAGTCATAGCTGTTTCCCTCCTTGCCTGTGCTTGTGGGCCTTGTCCGTCCTGGAACCCCTCACTGTGACTCCCTGAGGCTGGCTCTGCCCCTGCCTGAAGCTGGGACCAGGGGCACCGACCCGGCCACAGGGCTTTTGCTATCTCTGTGTCTTTAAATTTGCACAATGAGTTTTCTCTTCTGTGTTGGCCTGAATTTTACACCAAGGGCATTTGATGGGGAAAATGGTGCCAATTGCTACCTGGCGACTGACTGAGTATGGGTTTGTTGTTTTGCTCCTGTGGCTTTGGGCTGAAGTGAAGGCCAGCAGCCATCGGGAGAACCATCTGGAGGCCCAGTAGCCAGGCTCCCTTGGTCCCATTCCTGGAAAACTCCCTTACGAAGAAAGCTTTCTTTGCCCCTGGGTGTGCATCCATTTCAGTTGAGGTGAAATTCACATAACCTGAAATTAACTGTGAAAGCGAACAGTTCAGTGGCATTTAGTACCTTCCCAGTGCTGGCCCTGAGAGACCCCACACCCATTAGCAGTCACTCCTCATTCTTCCTCCCCAGACCCTGGCAGCCACCAATCTGCTTTCTGTCTTTTTGGATTTGCCTGCTCTGGATGTTTCCTATAAATGGAATCCTGTAAAATGTGGCCTTTTCTGTCTGGCTTCTTTCGCTCAGCATCACGCTCTTAAGGTTCATCCACGTTTTGGCATAGATCAGGGCTTTTCATTCCTTTTTATGGCTGAATCACGTTCCATTATATGATGATCCACATTTTATTTGTTCAGCCATGGATGGACTCACTTGTGCATTTTTGGTGGGAATAAAAGCTAAGCCTGAACCTCAAGTGACAAGAACCCATCGAAGAAGATGGGTCTTATCCATCAAGAATTTAAGGAAAGGTTTCCAGCAACTTTTCCAGTGGTTCCCAGTAGTTGCCAATTGCTTCATCTAAGCCTTGCACCGACCCTGCCAGCTTTGGGATGGAATTTCTTTTTGCTAGTTTTGCTTTTGAGAACTATTCCTGCATTGGGGTTCTGTTTATCTTCCTTCTTGGTCCTGGTGGTAGATCAGAGAGGGGAGGGGAGATGTTTCTTACAGCAGATAATGCTCCTGGGCTCCAGGACCCACTTCACCTGCCACCTTTTGTCTCAGAACCCTGAGAAATGACTGAGTCTGCAGGGAGAGACCAGCCAGGTGCCCTGGATGCGCGGAGGAAAGGGCACATCTCGGGCTGGGGCAGAGGGCGTGGGAAGGCAAGTCTGATTTCAGCTGGTCCAGAGGTGGAGTCGGGTTTTGTGGGTGGAGGGGATGGCTTGTGCAAAGGCCCTCGGGTTCTAGAGCACGTGAGCCGATTCTGGTTTGGTGTGTGTGGGGTCAGGTGCACATGGCACCCGTGTCTACCAGCTTCGCCCTCCTGTTTGGGAGTAGTTAGGGTCCCAAGCCCACTGAGTGTTTTTCTAGGGAATTTTTCTTCTACACAGTTTTGCCACTGATTTCAGCAGGTCCTGGGCTCTGGAGGAGATCTTGCTCTTGCTTTTTTGCCTAGCCATGCAGTTCTTTGGGATGAATCAGTGCATGGTCTGGACCCTGTTTCTGCTGTGGGACACCCTGCAGCCTGGTCTCATGGTCTGCCCACCTCTGCAGAGTCTTGACTGGGGCCCGGCCTTACCCTCTTGTGCCCTCCACGTCAGGGTTCCATTGCATCGTGGCTGGTGAGCTCAGGCATGTCACTGAATCTTACTGGGTCTTATTTTCTTCATCAGGGAAATGGGAAAAACAGTATTCCTCCTTTGCAGGGTATTTGTGACAGTTACCTGAGTTAAGACTTGGGAATTGCAAAGGGCAGAGGTTGGCAAGCTTGGCAAGCTCCCAACTTAGTGCTCAGCCTGTTTTTGTGAATAAAGTTTTATTGGCCATGCTCATTCATTTGTGTCTGTCTATGGCTGCTTTCCCAATACAGTGGTGGGTGAGTAGGTGGACAGAGTCCAAAATGCAAACCTGAAATATTTTGCCACCTGGCCTTTGCTGCCCTCTGGCTTAGAGCCTTGCTGGGCATGTGCCTCCACGTTCCCAGTTTCCTCGTCTGTGCAGTGGGGACAAAGTGGCAGCCCCCTGTAGGCTGCTGTGGGAGTCTGGTTGGTAGGGTATGCTGAGGACGGGGATGGGCCGAGCGAGGAGGTTTGACTTCTGGGGCTTCCCTGTGGACACGGCCTGAGCAGTGTGGGAGCCAGGTGGTCGAGGGACTTGGGGCCTCTTCTGCATTTCCCCTGAGTGTTCTTTTTTTTTTTTTTTTAAAGATTTTATTTATTTATATGAGAGAGAGAGAGAGAACACGAGCAAGGGCAGAGGCAGAGGGAGAAGCAGGCTCCCCACTGAGCAGGGAGCCCAGTGCGGGATCCATCCCAGGACCCCAGGATCGTGACCTGAGCCGAAGACAGACTCTTCACCTACTGAGCCCCCAGGTGTCCCTCCCTTGAGTGTTCTGAGCGTGGAAAGCCTAAGTCCCAACGTCAGCTCTCCCCACATCTCAGAGGGAAACGATGAGGACAGAAGGCAGACCCAATGACATCCTGAGAACCTCGGGCCACGTGGGCCTTGTGAGGGTCTGGGGGGGGAGGGGTGGACGCACGATGGCACAGCCTCTGATAGTGCTGAGATGGGGAGCGCTTGGCAGCCCCTGGGGCCGCAGTTGTCCTGGGGAATAATGTGTCCTCTGTCCTCCGGGTGCAGCTGCCGTGGGGGCGGGGAGGCGGTGGCCTGGAGCTCCTTCCCGGGCCTCCTCTGCCAGCAGCTGTCCGTGGCCTGGAGGACGCCTCGGGCGTGGGCTGGGTTCTGCCTGGGCCGGCCACCAGGCCTGGAGCCTGGGTTTGGGGACAGGGCAATCCCAGCCCCCGCTTCGGAGGCACTTACAGTGTGCCAGGCTCTGAGCTGAGCTCTTTGTACACGTTGGCTCATTCCAGCCTCACAGCAGCCTGGGAGGTGGGGATCGTCCCATCGTACAGATGAGGAAGCCGAGGCAGGGAGTGAGTCCCTGACGTGCTCGTGGTCATAGTGCTGGGAGGTGGCCGAGTGGGCTGGGATCTGAACCTGGGGCCTTGCGCGTGAGTGCTCCAGAGGCAAGGACTAGGTTTGGTTTTGTTTTGTTTTTTTAACCTCCTCCTCCCCAGGGTGCTCCCGGCAGGGCTTGGGTGCTCAATAAACCTCAACTGGAATGAAAGTGTCGACGCATAGCCCAATGAAGGATTCCCTTGTGTGTTTAACCAGATTTTGAAAACAGCTTTATTACACAAAGAATAACCCTCAAAGAAAGAAAAATACTGGTCCATAAAAAGAAGAACGTGAAAGCCCCTCCCCCACTGTCCGTAGCTACTTGCGCCTCTCTGTGGGTTGTTCTCATAATTCTCCCGGTTACAAAACCAGGCCTGCACTCTGTATGATAGTCTGTAACTTGCCGATTCAGACAGAGTGCTGTGAATAGATGTTCACGGAGGGTCCGCTAAGGCCAGGCCTTGGGGGCTGGGACATGGGGGTCTCGGTGCTTGCTCTTGGGGAGTTTGGTTCCGTGGGAGGACGCGGCCAGGTTGGTGGAGCAAGAGAGAGGCATGTTGTGGGAAGAGGGAAGGCCTCACAATTTTGAGGGGAGGTTGTGAGAACTTCCGTATAGGAGGACATAAAAGGACCTGACCTCTGTGGAGCGGGGGGCAGGCTGGGCGGGGTCCCCCCCCCCAGGCAGGAGGCCCAGGGAGGGCAAAGCCAGGGAGGTGGGATTGGTAGGCAGCCTTGCTTCTGGGATGTGGGGACTGTCGTGATAGATGTCCTGTGTGCCGGGGCCTGAAGCCATGGCTGGAAAGTCGGGGAGCGTGGCAGGGCATGCTGGCTGGGGTGCCCCCTGCGCTGATCCCGTGCTCCTCTTCCCTCCACCGCAGGATCGCAGCCTGGCGGGCAAGCTGGAGCCCGTGTCTCCTCCCAGCCCGCCGCACGCCGACCCTGAGCTAGAGCTGGTGCCTCCGCGGCTCTCTAAGGAGGAGCTGATCCAGAACATGGACCGGGTGGACCGCGAGATCACCATGGTGGAGCAGCAGATCTCCAAGCTGAAGAAGAAGCAGGTGCGGGCGGGCAGGGGCGCCACAGAAGAGAACACGGGCAATAGCAGTGAACGTGTGACGGGCCTGCCCACGTGCCGGCTCGTTTTCCTGCCCTGACGTCCCCCGGGCCAGAGCGCTGTTCTGGGTGGTGCGCTGGCGTCCACAGAGCTTTCTGCGGTCGTGGGAATGTCCCAGGTCTGCGCTGTCCACAAAGGTAGCCGCTAGCCACGCGTGACATGCGCCTGGTGTGGTGCGGAGCTGAACTTCGAGCTTAGTGTGACTTGGATTAAATGGCACCTGCGCTTGAATAAGCCTCAAGTGGCTGCTGGACCAGCCCCACGGGGTGTGGGCCGAGGCCAGGATTCACAGCCAGGCTGTCAGGGCTCTGATCTTGTTGCTACCACTCCCCAGTGATGTGGGGAAGGCAGTTCCCTCTCTGTGCTTCCCGCTCCTCATCCACCATGTGACGGAACATACCACCTGCCTCTGGCCTCGGCCCTGGAACCTGAGTGGGCGGGGCCTCCCCGCTCTGCCTCAGAGCAGTCCCCTCCCCCAGCCTCGGTTTCCTTTCTGTAAACGGGAACGGACGTGACAGCCCGTCATAGGGTTGTGACAGAACAGGGTCGTGTGGTAAAAACAGATCTTTATGGTAACCGTGGAGACCAAAGAAAAGTTAACATAGAGATTTGTGATATTAATTTTATAGTTTAATTTTTAAGTTTAATTGACATAAAATTAATCGATGATCTGCCTTTTCCCAGATCCTCTCAGGCTTCCCTTTGGCGTCTTCAGGTCTCTGCTCAGACATCCCCTCCACAGCGGCGCCCTCCTGGCCTTCATAGGCGCCCTCAGCCCCAGCCACCCTCTACCCTGGGGCCGGCAAATCCAGCCAAATCCGGCTTGATGCCTGTGTTTGTAAATAAAGTTTTATTGGCACACAGTCACGTTCGCACGTGTTATCTGTGGCTGCTTTCTAGGTACAGCGGCAGAGCTGAGTGGTCACATCACACACCGGGTGGCTGGCAGAGCCTTAAGGCATCTACTCTTGGGGCTGTCCCTGTTCTGTCCCCGCACCCCTCTGGATGGCGTCACCATTTGAATGACCACACATCGTGCCTTGTTAGATCGGCTTCTCTCACAACGAGAGCGTAAAAGCAGGGTCCTTGTCTCCCCGCTCACTGCCGTGCTCCTCGCGGTGCTGGTGCATAGTAGGTGCTCGGCTCAACAGAAACTGTTGATTGAGTCAGTGTGACGCTGTCCTGACCCCGAGGAGCGTCTGGGTTGCCCCTGGGGGAAGCAGGGTCACACTTGGTCCTCTCTAGGTAAGGAAGTATGGGTTCCAGGTCGCGTCAAGGGCCACCCTGGCCACCATGGGCAGTGGGCCCAGCAGCTTTGGAAGGAGGCCCAGGTTGCTGATTGATTCTAAGAGGGCATTGGGGCTGTTGCTCACATGGAAGAGCTGGGACTCGGGGGTGGTCCAACAGCTGGGCTGGTCACTGAGGTGTAGCCGGCTGTCCCTGACCTGGGGGACAAGAGGTGGGTTCCCAAGATGGGGACTCAGGCCTCCTGAATGAGGGCCGGGCCCTGGTTGGGGTCAGGCAGCATTTCCAAGGTCAGAGAAGGAGTACTTTTGTTCCTCCAGGCCTGGCTCTGGGATAGGGCTGTAGCCACAGGTCATGTGCACACTTATGACTGTGGCTGGAAGCCAGGTGGCCCAGAGCAGCCCTTGATCGATTTTTTTTTTTAATTCCACGATGGCTTTTTTTTTTTTTGAACTAAAATTCACAAAACATAAAATTATTCATTTTAAGGTGGACAATTCAGTGTCATTTAATACATTTGTAAGGTTGGACAGTTACCCCATGTATCTAGTTTTAGGACATTTTCATCTCCCCTGAAGGAGACTCTGTACCCATGAGCTGTCATGCCCCCTTCTCCCCTCTCCCACAGGCCACCAATCTGCGTTTCTGTCCTTATGGATTTACCTATTCTGGATATTTCATAGAAGTGGAATCCTAGAACACATCACCTTTGGTGTCTGGCTTCTTTCACTCGGTGAAAGGTTCATCCATGTTGTAGTAGGTGTCAATGCATCCTTCCTTTTGTTTTTTTTTTTTTTTCCTAAATAATCTCTATGCCCAGCATGTGGCTCGAACTCATGCTCCACCGACCAAGCCAGCCGGGAGCCCCTTCTTTCCCTTTTAAGGCTGAATAACACCTGCTGTGTGGATGGACCACATTCTGTGTACGCATTCGTCTGCTGGTGGACATTTGGGTTGCTTCCAGCTTTTGACTGTCGTGAACAGAGCTGCCGCGAACGCTGCGTTCAGGTTTTTGCTTGAGCGTCTCTTTTCGGTCCCTTTGGCTCGTACCTGGGAGTGGAGCTGCCGGGTTGTCTGGTAACCCCGTGTGTGATGTTTTGAGGAGCCCCAGACTGTCCTCCAGGGCAGCCGAACACAGGGCTCCTGGTTCCCTCCCGGCCTCACCGACGCACCTTGTTTTCCGTGCTTCTGTTTCCTTCTAGTCGTCCTGGCGGGTAGAGGTGGGATCTCACTATGGTTTTGGTTTGCCTCTGGTAGCCAGTGTCTATCAAGCTTAGTGTAGCGGCACATTTTGTCATCTTCTAGAGAGGTTCAGTGACTTGCCCAAGGCCACAGAGCTGGTGAGCGACAGAGTGAGGTTCAAATCTGGCCCTGGCGGAGTTGTGCATCGCCAGGGTCTCTGCGTCTCAGGTGGTATTTCTCCTCGGTGCCTCAGGGAGGGCCACCTTCAGAAATCGGAGAGAATCTCCTTCCAGGCTGTGTGCTTCTTCTCGGCTTCGGTTTTTTCTGCACTCTTTTGGGGGCTGATTTCCATGTTTCGCCAGATGCTGGCTGCCCTTCTGGAAGCTGCCTCCAGGGGTCACTGTGGGGCTGAGGCAGCTTGGCTCTACCAGCCAGGCCTGGATTTTCTGGCTCCCGCGTTGCTCATCTTGGCCGCCTTTTTGAGTTTATATTGCTTTGCTCCATGGTCCATGGTTGTGGGTAGGCTGTGCATTATGAGCAGAAAACGGTGTTCTGTTCTCACTCTGGATGCCCTCTCAGATTGCACACACCCGGGCATTGGCCTTCTGTGTGACCTTGGACCGGTGTCTTAAGTGTCTGGTCTTGACTTTCCTTTTCCGGAAGAAAGCGGACGGCAGCATGAAGGGATGTCCTCCGGTGTTTGGCGGAGGAGGGTCCAGCACGAAGAGCACCAGGCGGATGAGGAGGAGGAGGTGCTCGCTTGGTGCTGCGTGCATTGCCTGCCTCCACACATTTAACCCCGGACCTGCTCTCCACGGTGGAGACTCATTATCCCTAGTTTCCAGATGAGGAAAGTGAAGCTCAGAGAAATTTAGCCATTTCCCACTTAGAGAGCAAGGAAGTACTTGAAGTAGGGTTGGGCTGCAGAGTCCACAGTCTCGCCTGATGGAGATGGTCCTGGTAACGAGGAGGAGGAGGATAGCCACTGGCTCTTAGTGAGCCCCCAGCCGCACTGTACATGCAGCAACTTATCCGGGATGCACGGTGATAAGCCCCGTTTTACAGACCAGGAAACGGCCGCACGGCTCGGCAGCTTGCTTTCGCTCACCTAGCTCGTAAGTGGCCAGAGTGGGATTTGAACCCAGGAAGGCTGGCCGCACCGCCGAGAGCCTGCAGCGGGCTCTTCCCCGCCCAGCAGAGGCCTCTCCAGGGCTCGGGGTCCCCTGGTGACTCAGAGGAAATGGTTAGCAGCCTGACTTCCTGTGCGAGTCCACTGGGCCTGCTGGGCTGCGCAGGGCCGCCCCTCCACCATGGGGGTGCTGCCTCCCGCCTTCCGCCCGCCAGGGTGCTCACCGCCGCACTCTCCCCCTTCCCACAGCAACAGCTGGAGGAGGAAGCCGCCAAGCCCCCAGAGCCTGAGAAGCCTGTGTCGCCGCCGCCCATCGAGTCAAAGCATCGCAGCCTGGTGCAGATCATCTACGACGAGAACCGGGTATGCCCCACCCCGGCCTGCGGGGCCCTCGCTCCCTGTTCCCCCCACTGGCCCTGGGCTGGCTGCCAGGTGGGATGCAGGTGTCGCTGGGAAGGACCGGCTTTCTCCCTGGGCCTCAGCATTCCCATCTGAGAAGTGGGGACCTCTTCGATCTCCCATGTGTGCACAGCCCTGGGTTTGGGAGTGGGGGGCAGGAAGGGGCAGCCCATCTTGGTGTGGCTGTGGCTGTTCTCAGGCGTGCTGATGGGTGGGGACTGTGGCTGGCCTGGGGGATGCAGGGGGCAGTGTAGGCATCGAGTTGTAGGAGAGCCTCGGGCCGGTTGATTGGCAGGTCGGGGTGGGAAGGATTGGGCGATCAGTTTGGCGCCAGAAAAATTCCTATAATGCAGAAGAGGGTATTCTTATTATTATAACCATTATTATTCCTATTATTATTAACAGTAACAGCAAACCTTCATTGAACAGCTGCGTTTCAGGTGATGGGCCAGGTTCTTTACATAGCAGTCCCGGGAGGGTAGGTGCAGTAATTGTTTCCATTTAACACAGGGAGAAACTGAGGCCCAGAGAGGTTAGGTGACTTGTCCAAAGCCACACAACTAGAAAGCGGTGGACCTGGCACTTGAACTTGTGGGCCGTCAGGTCCTAGATCATGAGCACTGGCCTCTGCTGACATATAGCCCTGGAAGGGGCTTTGGCATTTCTGAACACAGGGTCTCTAGCAGGCTGTGGGGGCTCTTAGAGATCTAGGAGGGCAGCTGCTGGCTGATTGGAGGGGGCTCGGTTTTGGGGGAGTGACTTACAGGACCAGAGCAGAGTGTCTCTCAGGGGCTCCAAGCCCCTGAGAGCTCAGCTTCCATGATTTGTAGTAGACTCTTTGCACATGTGCTCAGGG
Organism: Halichoerus grypus; assembly: GCF_964656455.1. Lineage (NCBI taxonomy): Eukaryota > Metazoa > Chordata > Mammalia > Carnivora > Phocidae > Halichoerus > Halichoerus grypus. Next base: position 90,174,073 of record NC_135724.1, on the reverse strand, counting down.
CCTTTGGATGTGAGTCCCCTCCCTTATTTGACAGATGAGGAAACATCTGTCCCCACAGAGGGACTGTTCTTGTCTGAGGTCACACAGTGAAGCGTGACGGATGGGGGACCTCTTCTCCTGCCTGGTCTCCTCTGGTCCCCCCGCCTGCCCGGGGATCCTGGCCATCCTTCCCAGCAGTCTCTGCTGTAGGACCTGCCCCTGGCTGCTGGAGCAGTGCTCAGAGTCCAGCTGGGGCTGGGGGTACTGGGGCCTGGTAGCTTCTGGAGCCTGTGGCTGTGGCTCCGGACAGGGAACTACTGCATCAGTTGGTTTGGCAATGCATCCACCTCTTGAGGCGGCATTAGATGGGGGGTGAGACTGAGCCTGCTGGGGGCCTAGATTTGCGAGCCGGTCACCCTCCCATACCCTGGCCCTCACCCCAAGTAACACTAATAACGATCCTGACAATAGGAGAGTGACAGGTCACGTATGCTTTAGCCAGATGCCCTGGGTTCACATCCCGTCTTCACCACTCCCTGGCTCTGTGACCTTGGGCCACTTACGTGAACCTCCCCGTGACTACCTGCAGAGTGATGATAAGTATAGCACCTCCCTTGCGCGGTGGCGTGGGAATGAAGTGAGTTTATCGTGGAGCGCCCTCAGAGCAATGCCCAGCACCGAGGAGGTGCTAGCTGGTGCCGTGACTCTTGCCAGAGCTCTTTTCTGGTTATTGTTTCCGTGGTACGTGATTTCACGTAATTCTCCCCCGACTTGTATGAAACAGGCACTGTTATTCCCTTCATTTTACTCATAAAGAAACCGAGGCTCAGGGAGGGAAGGTGAGCTGCCTGAGATTGCACAGCAAGTGAGCCTTGAGCTGGAAACTGGAGCTAGGGTTGAGCTGACTCCAGGAGCCTGTGGTGGAGGGGACCAGGGCAGGGCTCCCGGGTGTCACCCCAGACAGCCCCTCTGCCCACCCTCCCTGATCTTTGGGTGAGAGAGCAGGCATGCTTCCCTCCAGCAGCCGTGGAAGCAGATTGGTGGCTTTAGCTCAGGATGTCACCACAGTGCTGTTGGTCCTTGTCAGGCACTCCGCCTATCGGGGGCTGGCAGACTGCAGCAGGCTGCAGCCCCCAGCCCTCCCCAGCCAGGTGGACTCGAAGGCACAGGCCTTTGGTGCCCCCTGTGGGAAACTTGCTCCTCTTCCCAGCCCCGTGACTGGCCTGCCTTTCCCTGGGGTTTGTCCATCAGGTCTCACCAGGTTTTCCCCAAAGAGCCATGGCTGTAGAGCGGATCGGTCTTTGGCTCCTTGGCCTCAGCACTCCCCCTCCCCCAAGAGCAGTGAAGACACCCCCTCCCAGTTCTTACCCAGGATGGTCTCCCTGCCAGAATTCCCGCCTCCTTCCGTCCAGATTTTCTGCAGCTTCTGTGTGAGTGGGCAGGTGGGGGGAGGAGGAGGGGGCTTGGATTCCAGGCCAGCCTACGCCCAGATGAGCTGGGTGGTTTATTTTAGTCTCAGGTCTTTGGTTGCTCTGGGTCCCGGCCATGTTCTTGAAGTCACAGGGTTGATGTGGCCGAGATGGCTGGAAGAAGGGCTTTGTAAACTGTAAAGTACTATACCAGGAAGGGTCCAGTAAGTCAAGACTCTTGGATACAAGAGACAGAAACTCAGCTCGCACTGGTTGAGGCTGAAGAGGGGTTATTGAATCTTAAAATGAGAGTTGGTGTTACTTCAGGTGTGGGTGGATCCAGGCACCCAAATGAAGATGTTTGGGAGCTCTCTTTCCACATCCCCGCTCTCTTCATGCCAATGTCATTCTCAGGCAGGGATCCCCAGCGCATGGAAAAGCTGCTGCCATCTCGGCCCACCCACCTCCCAGGGCAGATAGGAAACAGTCCTGGGATTGGTGCTCACTGGCTGGCTGGAGTCCTGTGCTCATTTCTCAGCCAGTCCCAGGCCCTGGGAGGGTGGGGAGGTCCGACTCCACTGATTGGTCAGGGCTGGGTCTCAGGCCCACCCTTGGAGACTGGGGTGCTGTCCTCAGACCCCCACCCTGGGCACTAGATAGAGGGAGGGGGATTCTCCCAAGAGGAGAGGAGCCTGGCCACGCACATGCAGCCTGTACTCCCAACCCCGGGCTGGTGGTCACCACGTTGGGGTCCCAGAGTGCTGGCATTGCCCTGTGTGCCCCAGCTCCGCAGGCTGGGGGCTTCGAGCCCATTTCCTTGGATTTCATTCCGATGGTGTCCTGATGGTGTAGGAGCGGTGGGGTTAGGTTAAACTGAAGCTCTGGCCATTTCCCCCAGACCTCATAGCTAGTGAGTGGCGGGTTAGGACTCGAGAGCAGGCCTCTGCCGGGTAAGTTCAGGTTCCTCGGGGGCATGACAGTCATCCTCTTCATTCATTCATTCTTTTATTCATCCATTCAGCAGCCGTGTGACTGACCACTGTTCCAGGCAGTGGGGGACAGCGTGACCTTGGCCCACTCGCGCTGATTCTCTGTCAGGGGAGACATAATCACACCCACAAGTCACCACACGGGCTCACCGTTGATCCAAGGATTTTACCCCTCATTGTCCCTCAGTTTCCCTTTTACTCTGATTAACCCTCACTCTGCCCCAGCCTCCTTGGTATTTGTGCTTCCTACCTCAGGAGCTTTGCACTGGCTGTGTCCTCTGCCTTGAGCTCCTTTTCCCCACTGGGCTCACTTACTTGCTCCTTCAGCTCTTTGCTCTAATGTCCCCTTTCCAGCAAGGCCTGTTTTGATCCTCCATTTAATCCTGAAAACCCTTCAAGGGACGTTTCTCCTCTTCCTGGCTTTAATTTTCTCGTTGCCCTTGTTCCCACTCCACTGGACATGATTCACATTTTATTGTTTATTCTGTTTATTGTAAACAGAAGTTCTGTGAGAGCAGGGATCTTTGTGTCTGTTTCCCAGCTCTATCCCCAGCCCCTGGAACGGTGCCTGGCACATAGTAGGTACTCAGTAAACATTTCTTGAATAAATGAAGCATGGCAGAGGGGAGGGGAGACTCTTTGCCCTGGAAGAGTCCTCTGGTTTTGGGGGTGCTGGGATTGGTCCCTGGCCCCGGTGGAGGTTAGCATGGAGGGCTGTCCCTCCATGGGGCTGAACCTCAGGGCCTGGAGGTTGGGTGGGCAGGAAGCCCCTCAGCTGCCTTTGGCAGAAGCAGCCAGAACTTACCTCCCCTTGGGGGATCAATAGGATTAAATTTTAATCCTCCTTCCTTCCCTGCTGGTTCCTCTGAGAGGTGGATGACAAGGGTCTGTCTCTAAATGCCTTGCCGGCTGGAAAACGCAGCTTCCCTGCCAGGCAGGGCCTGTCTGGCTTTTCTGCATATTGGATTCTGGCTCATTATCCATTCGGGGCTCATGGATGAGGTGCCCAGCACGCGCAGCGGGAGCCAGCTGAGCAAGGCTTTTCCTGCCTCCCAGGAGCTGCCTATGTGGGCGGGGCAGGGCAGGTGCACACAGATGGGAGAACAGGAGGCAGGGTTTCTGCAGGGCTCCTGGGGGCAGGGATTGGGGGGGGTGGTGGGCCAGGATTGGGGAAAGCTTCTTGGAAGCAGTGGGTGGGCCGTCACCCCTGAGGAGGAGGACATTCTGGTGGGGAGGGGTCCCAGCACAGGCAAGGGCTCAGAGAAGGGCAGGGTCTCATTCGATCTTCCAAGGGCGTGTGTGAGGGGCGGGCGGTGGAGGCCTCGTGGGTCTAGGAGCGTGCTTGCACTTGAGAGTGTGGCTGAAACAAACACATGCCGCACCACTGCAAGCTGACGTGGTTGGTGCTGATTCTGCAGGGATCCTGGGCAGTGGGCACTTGAGGTAGACTTCCTGGGGGAGGCAGGACTTGGGCTAGGTCTGCAGACATGGGCGCTGCTGGGACAAACCGGAAGGGTATTTCCAGTGCAGAGGACTCCAGGCGGTGAGGGGGCTGCATTTATGGGGGCAGAGCATACCCACGCACACGCGTGTGCACGTATGTCTGAGCGGGCCTGTGGGTGACTGCACGTGTGTGAATGCACGTGTGTGCGTGTCAGCCCATGCGGGGCACACCTGTGGTTCTTTGTGCAGTGCTGAGTGATGAGGGAATCAGAGAGTAAGACCCATGTCGTCTTTTGTCTAAACATTTCGAGCATGTAATGAGTAAGGATTTTGTTTTGTTTTTGTTTTTTTAAAGATTATTTGAGAGAGAGTGAGGGCGCACGCACGTTGGTGGGGAGGGACAGAGGGAGAGAGAATCTTCAGTAGACTCCACGCTCAGCATGGAGCCTGATTCGGGGCTCGATCTCATGACCCTGAGACCATGACCTGAACTGAAACCAAGAGTCGGATGCTCAACCGACTGAGCCACCCAGGCGCCCCTAGTAAGGTTTTTATATAACATGATTAGCGCCTGGCTGGCTCAGTCGGCAGAGCATTTGACTCATGATTTTGGAGTCATGAGTTCAAGCCCCACGATGGGCATGGAGCCTACTTAAGTAAATAAATAAAAGGAAATATGGAATGTGATTAGGGCACATTAGCAGGACAAGATGACTAACACCGTCACGAATAATACTAATAGTAGTAGTAGTAGCTGAGACCATGAAGCGTTTTGTAGAGCATTTTGGGGGTGCAGGCACCCCAATGCCCAGCTTCAGACTTCCCGGCCCACGCTGAGCTGTGATTCGGAGCTTTAGGCCAGGGGCTCTGGTCCAGTCCTGCAGCCCCGGGCTCCCCTTCGGCCTCCGTGACTGGCCATCTCAACTACTCCTGGGGTCCAGGGTTCCTCCAGATTTCATCTTCTGCACATAGCGCATGTTGGCCTGATGAATTTGTTAACGCGAATTCTGCCTTCCACATGTACCTCCCTCATCACACACCCCGGGGAAGCTCTGGGCTGTGTCTTCAGGCCCTATGTGCAGACGAGCACGCTGAACTGGGGTCCCTGCTTCCCTGAATCACTGCGGTACTTGGCGGGTGGACACCGTGTGGAGGGGAGGGTGCTGTGGCCTGGAATGGGATGCTGGGGTCTCGGGCTTTCTGGGTAGGTGGGCGCATGGGTGCTGCCCACCCCCTTTCTGCAGACGGAGAGGTTGAGGGCTGGAGCTCAGGCCAGAGTAGGCAGCTGAGGAGCTAGAATGGGGGATCGGTGGGGGGCCGGCCAGGGGGCCCGCCAGGGTGAGGGTTTGGAGCCCCTGCCCAAGAAGAGAGGGGTGTGTGTGTGTGTGTTTGGGGAGGGGATACGTACGTGTAACTGGACAGCTGTGCTCGTGTATGCAGATACATGTGAGTATCTGCTAGCTTTTTGGGGGCACATGTGCACTTATGCACCACACGTGTGTGTTGATGTGTGTGTGCGTGTGGACCTGTTGATGGCGACATGTATCTGTGTGTCTCTGACTTGTGTGCGTGCATGGAGCGCGTGGTAGTCCTGCATCTGTGCGACCACGCACATGTGCACGTGTGTCTGAGCGGGCCTGTGGGTGACTGTGCACGTGTGTGAATGCACGTGTGTGTGTGTCAGCACGTGGGGCGCACCTGTGGTTCTTTGTGCACTTACACGCCCATGCATCTGTAGGCACGCTCGTTAGCTGCGTGACACGTGCGGATGTGTATGTGGATGGGCGTGCTTGGGCACGAATGTGGTTGTTCGTGTTTATACTTCGTGGATGTGCATGTGTCCACTCGGGCCCACACGTGGACCTGGGCACACCTGGTGCCTGTGTATGTGAATGCGGGGGTGTGTGTGAGTCAGCTCGTGTGGCACGCACGTGTAGATGTTTGTGCCTTTATAGATGTAGGCATGGTCACGCGGGTCCACGGGGCTTGTGTGCACCTATGTGTGCAGGTGACCGTGGGGTTTCATGGCCCAGGCACAGCCCCCAGGCTCTCTGGCCACTGGGAGGTCTGGCCGCCTGGACCACAGGGTCCCCTGCAGGAATGCAGTCTCTTGAGTGAGACCCCAACCCTCCCCCCCAGCGCCTGGTGAGAGTCCCCGCTCCTCCCTTCCTGTTGGCATGAGCTCCTGGGGTTGCCCTCTGGGAGCTGAGCCTGGCACCCTCTGGCAGTAGCCTCCTAAAGGCCAGGCATGGTGGGGGCCCCCTGGACCCTCTGAGTTTGGCTTTAGTTCTCCAGGTGGCAAGAAGCCATCAGCTGAGGGGGCGGGAGGGAGTTTCAGGTGCAGGGCTGAATCTGTGGCCCGTGCCTGTGTTCCCAGCCATGCTCCTTGGTGGGGGGCGGGGGAAGAGGGGATGCCCTCCATTTGAAGGGGGATGTTAAGAGGGAAGTGACAACATGCTCATCACTTTGTTCCTACAGAACGTCCTTGTAAGAGTCCTGGGGGGTTAGTAGCCAGGGTGAGTGTGGCCGTCGTGCAGATGGGGAGACCGAGGCCCAGATAGGTGGAGTGGCTTGCTGAGGCTTAGAGCAGAGCTGGCTCCCAGATGTTGGTTGTCCCTGGTGGAGAGACTTGGCGAGAAAGTCCTGCCGGTGTGGGGAAGAGACCCGATAGGCAGGACGCCCCACCAGCTCCCCATGAACTGACAAGCAGATTCCTCCCACTCCGCCCCTAGAGGCTGAGCCAGAGCAGTGGGGTGGGGGTGGGGACGAAGCAGGAGCAGCCGTGTGGTGGCATGAGGAGAGGAGGTGCCCCCAGGGAGGCATGAGGAGGTGGGCGTGCCGGGTGCCGTCCTCTAGCTACCACTCGAGCTGCGTCCTTCAGGTAGGCTGCATGACCCAAACCTCAGCTTCCCTGTGTGTAAATGGGCTGATGCTAGAACCTTCTGAACAGGGTTCTTGCAGGCGTCCAAACACACGGGGCACGTGCAGGATGCAGTAGAGGGCCTGGCGCTCGGAGGGCCCCCTGGTGTGAGCCGTGGCCTGGTGCTTACTACTGTCCACCACAGTAATAGCGATGGCCAGCCCTCGAGTAGCACCTCCCGTGTGTCAGCTCCTGAGGCCGTGCGCTGGTCACCCGTCCTCTAGAGGAGGAAGCTGAGGCTCGGGGAGGTGGAGGGACTTGCCCAAGGCCACGCAGTTAGTGAGCAGACTTGGACGGGGCCAGCCTTGCTCTGGGGCACCACGCTGTCCAGCCCTGCCAGTGCTGGGGCGTCGTTGGGGTCGTTCCAGGACAGGTATCGGTGGGTAAACTGGGGGGGCATCTTTGGGAAATCGAGGTGCATCTGAGAAGGCACCAGGGTTGCTAAGGGCTGAGGAGTGGGGCCGGGGGAAGTGTTGGGAGCAGAGGCAGTGTTTATAGCAGGTGTGTCCTGGCGAGCGGGCTGCTCGGGGCCACCCCGTCTCCTGCGCCCCCTGTGGCTTTGGCAGGTGAGGAAGGGGCCTCCTGCCTGCTCTCTTCTCCAGAGGCTGCAGGAAGCCCCCTCTCTGGGTGCCCATGTTCCCGAGAGTGATGATGTGGTTGAAGATGGAATCTGCTATGGTTCGTAGGACACAGGCTTCTGGACCCCCCACCATGGGCCTTGTGCCCAGATCCAAGACCCATGCTTATGCTTACCTGTGTGATTGGCAGTTTCTGGGGGCTTCGCAGCTCCAGCCATACCCTTCCTGCGTTTGGCATCTCCCTTTTATCTAGATGGGCAGTTCCCACTGACCCTCACAGAACCTCATGAGTGCATAGAACTCCTATTCATCTCTCAAAACCCACCTTATGTATCCCACCCTGCCTCATGCCTTGTGTGTCCACCAAACATACCTTTTCTGCTGCGCATACTTGGCTGCCGTCACTGCTCTTGATCAGCTGCTCGTTAGACTCAGGGATATTGCAGGCAGGGGCTGGGCCTCATTCATTCCGTGTTTTGCCCCAGTGCTCAGTACAGAGTGGGTGCTCAGGAAATGTTAGGGTAGCTAGCTGCTCTGTCCTCTCTCCATCCCATCCCCATTCCTTCAGTTGACTTGGCTCAGGAATTCTCCTGTCTTCAGCCCCACGGGGACACTCTCTTGCTTTGCGGTATGCCGGGGCAGGACCGTCCCAAGCCCAGGGGAGGCCCTGCATGGGATCTGGCCCTTGTCTTTCTTCCTTCTTAGAGCCTGGAGATCAGCAGGACTTTCTCCTTACATCATTTTTCCGTGCCTCAGTTTCATGGTCTGTTAAATGGGGACATGTCTTGTATCTGCCTCACATTGTTTGTGTGATTTAAATATTAATAAGGCATGCTCTGTGTTCGATGCTTGGCCCATAGTAGGTCCTCGGTAAAATGGCAATCGTTATAGTACTCTTTTGCCCCCTGATGTTTTGGCCCCCAGCCACACGCTGAGGCTGCTGGTCTCGGGGTTTTGGCTCTGCACGAAGGGGGCTGAGAGCATGGCTTGTTCTTGGGTGGGCTGGGCCCAGGGCTCTAGGCGGAGCTCGTTCTAGGTGCCAGCTTGAGTCCACCTACATATGTACCCATTGTCTGTCACTAGGGGCTAGGAGAGGGGGAGTGTGTTGGCTTTCGGTACTCCTCCTCCCCGCTGTGACACCAGGAGCCTGGGCCTTGAATTCTCTTGGCAGCCACGCTCCCCAGGACTCTGGAAGCACCCCCTTTTAGTGGGTCTGGATTTAGGGATCATTGATGGTGACTTGCTTGGCCTGTTGTCCCGGCTCCCTGCAGATCCTAGATGGTCTCCCTGAGTTTGGCTGAGTCAGGAGCACCCAGCCTTTCCTGGGGGTGCAGGACTCAGGTCTCCCCTGTGCACATTGTGGGCACCCCGCTTTCCATCACACACGGTAGCCCAGATCCGACAACCACCCTGCAAAAGCCACCTTCCACAGCTCTCTGTCCACCCCCCCCCCCCCCCGCTGGCCCTGGGCCATCCCCTGGGCCTCCTGAGAGCAGGCCTTGGTGGTCCCGGGCTGGGGGCGCACGGGGCCTGGTGGAGGCACAATGTCCGCCTTTATGGCTGGGCCCGGAGGTCCAGCCTGCTGCATTCACAGCCACATGTTCCTGTTTTCCTAATAAGTCCCGCGCTGTGGGGAGGGAGGCGAGGAGGCCCCCGGGCAGCTCAGGAATAGTCACATGATTGTGAAATACAAGAATCCTAGAAAGGGTATCTCTGAGCGCCTGTCTCCCCCCCACCCCCTCCCCTCCCTGGCCGGCGGCACCAGCTCTGAGGTAATTGCAGACACCCAGCCAACTTCCAGGCGAAGGAAGGCATCTTGGGCCTGGCACAGTGGCCTGCTGGCAGGGAGCTGTGCCCGCAGCCCCGGGCCCTGGGGGACGTGGGCTGAGGGTTTGGCGTGGGGGGGGTGGCCAGGCCACGGAGAACACCGCATGTTTGTTAGAATCGGAACTTGGTGGGCTTGCCAGGGCCGCTGCAGGGCTATCGAGGCCCCTCTGTTGGTTTCCAGCCTGGGGCGGGCTTGCAGGGGACCGTGCACCCCCCTGCTCCGGGGCCGAGGGTCGGCGGCTGGGCTGGGCAGCTACCTGCTGTTCCAGAGCCTCTATTTATAATCTGTTCTGGTTTTGTTGTTGTTTTTAATTTCTCCTCCTCTCCGTCACCCTGCAGAAGAAGGCCGAAGCTGCACATCGGATTCTGGAAGGCTTGGGGCCTCAGGTGGAGCTGGTGAGCTGGGGGACAGGGTGGGCAGCTCTGGGCGGGGGTGGCAGGTGGGCGTGGAGGGGAAGGAGGAAGTCGGCTGTTGCCAAGGCTGCCCTGTCCTCTGGAGGAGGCAGGAAATACACCCTTCTGATAAGAGGGCCTGGCCGATAGCGGGCGGGGGCCTGGGCCTGCTGTGCTGGGGCAGGGGGATGGGGAGCAGGGCAGCTGGCCTTCTTGCAGTCAGGACACAGTGGAGGCCAGTGCAGTTGGACTGACTTAGCATGGGAAGCCCATACTCGGGGCCAGATGATCTCTGCTCCTTTAATAGCGGTGTGGACCTACACGGTTCGCCTAACCTCCCTGTCCCTCAGTTTCCTCATCTGTAAGATGGGAATAATAACATATATCCCATTGGGTTGTAGCGAGGATTAACCATATTAATTTTTGCAAAGCATGGAACACAGTGCCCGATGGACAGTACGTGCCGAGCGTTCGCGATTCTTCTGCTCCATATTACTGTTGTCAGAGGCTTTTACTGATGGGACGGGGCTGTGTCAGCCACAGAGCTGGGAAGCAGACCCCAGGCCTCTTCTCTCTCAGGCACCCTGTCACCTTTATGTGTCACTGGAGATCTAAATGGAGGGAACATGGAAACTCCCGGCTGACGGGAAGCCTCAGCCCCAGGAGAAATGGTCAGAGCCCCACCTCCCCGGGGCCAGTCAGGGTCCCAGCGGGCAGGCTGGTGCAGAGCTCTGGGGCAGTATGTAGGGACATGCACACACAGGATGGCTGGGAGGGGCCCTGTGCGCCTGGCCCATCTGGGGGTCTGGGCGTGTGCTCCTGCATAATCAAGTCTGGTGCATTTGGAGCCTAATTTTAAACTCGGCTCCAGCGTGCGTTTGCTGAGTGGCCTTGAGAAGAGGACTCGGTTTCCTTTTCTGTGAAATGGGAAGACCAGGATCTTTGGGGGGTGGAGGGACACGGTGCACTGTTCAGGCTCACTTGGTGCCGCCTTGTCCTGTCGTCAGCACTCGGCGGTCGTGAACACTTAGGAGGTTGAGCTGTTGGCCCCTGGAGTTGTTTCCTCAGTGACGGCTGCGCCCCAGCCCGAAGTCCACGTGCCCAGGCCACGGTGAGGCAGGTGCGGCCCCGGGTCCTCCCAGAGGGCAGAGCCAGGCCAGCGGTGCGGGGCTCCTAGGGCTCAGGGGCAGGGCCCCGCACCCCTCCGGGATGGGCGGCAGGCTCCCCTCCTGGGGCTTGCTTTCCCTGTGGGGCATGATTTCTGGGATGTCTGTAAGACCCTCTTTCTTTCTTTTTTTTTTTTTTTAAGTAGCTTTATTGAGATATAATTCACATGCCATACAATTTACCCATTTAAATAAATGTGTACAGTTAAGCGCTTTTTAGTATATTCACGGATGTGCGTGACATCTCCACAATTAACTTTAGAACATTTCACCATCTCAGAAAGAACTCCGGGCCTTAACTGTCACCTCCTTATCTTTCCATCCCTCCCCTCCCCCCACCTCCCACCACTCACTCACTCTCTGTCTCTGCGGGCTCGCTGGGGAGTGTGTGTTAATGGACTCACACACTGCGTGGCCTCCTGTGACTGGCTTCTTTCACTCAGCAGAACATCCTCAGGGTTTGTCGTGTTGTAGCAGGTGTCACGACTTCATTCTTCTTTAGGGCTGAATAATAGTCCTTTGTGTGGGTAGATCACATCTGTTTACCCACTTAGGCATTGACAGACACGAGGGCCGTCATAAATAAAGTGGCCGTGAACGTGACCAGATGAATGTCTGCCTGGGCAGGTTTTCATTGCTCTTGGGCATACACGTGGGACTGGAATTGGTGGGTCACGGTCACTCTACGTGTAGCCTCTTGAGGAATTGCCAGACTGTTTTCGCAAGCTGTGTACCATTTCCATTCCCACCAGTAGGCTGCTGCTTGCCTCGGTTTCCCCTCTTGCCAACAGGGATGGCAGGACCAGAGGTGGTAGCCAACCATTTCCAGACCTGGTGGCTCTCCATCTCCCCTCTCCTGACCTAGTGAGTCCCAGGGGCCTCCTGAGTAGGGGTTGTGGGTGGAGGGTGCTGTGTCCGGATGCCTCCGGAATGCCCAGGGCCAGGCTGCCCTCCCACTGAGGTCCGAGAGCACCCATCCATGTCCCTGAGCTAAGTGCTCAGGGGAGCAGAGTCAGCCTCCCTGTGAGTGGGGTGGGGCATCCGCTGGGCTCACAGTCCAAGTGATTCTTTTCTGGGTCTTCCCAGGGTGAGGGGATTGTCCCCTGCTTGGTGGGCTCAGAGCAGAGACTCCCTCAAGGCTCGTGGCACAGGAGGCCGAGGTCTGGAGTGTCTGGTGGGCTTTGTGGCTGTCACTGGAGCCTCTCGAAGTCGGTGGGTTCTTGGCTTGGTGGCCTGCAGTGGGGCTGTGGAAGGGATTCACAATGACAGAGTACCTGCTTCGTGTCCGGCTTCGTGGAGGGGTCACTGTCCATTTTCTAGAGAGGCTTGCAGAGGGCAGTGCGTTGTCTAGGGTCACACGGCAAGGGATGAGGCGGGGAGGTGCGCTGAGCTCGTGGGGTTGCGGTTAGCCAGGGTCTGCCCTTCGTCTTGGTCACTGAAAGGCCCCAGTGGCCAGAGGTGTCCTCCAAGGAGAGGCAGCTCAGAGGTGTACCCTGTGCACAGGCTCCCTTCACGGAGGGCCCGGTGCTGCTGATCCTGGGTCTCCAGTCCCTGGGCCACACCATTGGGGAATGCAGTTCCCTGGTGGTCTCTGTCATCTGCAGCCAGGGAGCACTTAGCCCAGGGAGAGGCTGCTGGGCCTTGGGGACAGGGATGGGTGCTCTCTGACCTCGCTGGGAGGACAGCCAGGTCCTAGGGGAAATTTGCGTTGGAAAGCAGAATAGCATGGGCTGGGCCGAGTGTGCGCCTCCCCTCCATCCCAGGCCCCCCGGGGATCAGGGATCGGGGAACCGAGGCCTGGCCTGGAGGAGGGGCGCTGGAGGGAGGGTGTGGGCCGCTGCAGCCCCCACCCCCCTCTCCCCGCGGCTTTGAGTCATCGGTTTCCTTCCTGTTCAGAGGTGCTATTTTAAGAACGTGGTGTCACCAGAGGGTTGAGGGCCGGGGCTGACACTTCATTTCTTAGCAGCTCAGTCCACCTGGGGTTGCTGGCTGTTCTCGGCCGCCCTCCCAGCTGGCTGAAGTCAGGCCCGGAGGGGACCCCCTTCCTTCTCCCGGAGACCGGCTCTGCTTTCCTTGTCATTTCTGCTTTGCAGCCTTGCACGTCCCCCGCTTTGTGCTCCCTGTCTGCCCTCCGGGTTGTTCGGGCTGCGCCCACATCTTTAGAGGAGGAGATGGATGCACGGGGAGGGCGAGAGACGGGCCCAGGGCCCCCAGCCAGGAGGGTGGGCCTTCCCACTGGTACCTTAGCCTTCCGCCTGTGGGAGGCAGCTTTCCTCTTGGGCGTTGTGTCCCCCTGACGGGGGCTGGAGCCTGTGAGGTCGGGAGGGGCAGAGGAAACCCACTGCAGCTGTGAGTGAGGTCAAGGTCACCTCGGGGCTGTCACGTTGGGACTTGTCTCCTGAGACACAGGGAGGCCTTGCCTGGCCTTCTGCAGCAGCCCCTGCAGGTGGCCAGGAGGGCTGTTCGGGAGACTCCCTCGGGGCCTGCCTTCCCCTCAGCAGTGCACCTGCCAAGGATGGGCCATGGCCCCTCTGACCTCCATCCCACTCAGGCCCTCCGAAGGGGCTGCCCTGGGGGCCTGTCACCATGGTAACGAACAGCCTGCCAGGTACTCTGGGCCCAGACGCTTCCTTCCCTTCCCAGGACTCAGTTTACCTCAAAGAGTGCTCACTGAGTGCCTCCTTGGGGGACAGCCCCTGTGGTTAGAGGCAGCGAGCCTCACAGTGTTCTCTGGGTTCTTCCGTGCCTCTTACTGGAGGCTCCACTGTTGACACCCGCTGAGAGGGCCAGGCTGCTCTGTCCCCACCTTACCTAGCAGGACAGGGGGCCACAGGTGAAGGTGGGTTTGGCAAGTCACAGGCTGACTGCAACCGCGCTCTCAGAAGCCCACCTCCCCTTTTCTGGCCATCCCATTATATAGAGATAGTCCCTGCTCCCTGTCCATCACTCACTCCTAGGGTCTCCATCTGTGGTCCTTTAGGCCCTCCTGACCTCCTCAGGCCGTGGAGACACTGCTGTTTGCCATCTTTAAAACCAAAAGAACACAAGTCAGTCACCAAGTCTGACATTTCCTGGGCTCCTCGAAAGCCCTGTGAGGTAGTTCCTACTTGCTCTATGCCCATTTTCCAGATGAGAAGCCCAGAGTGTGGCCCACATGTGTCCGAGGTCACACAGCCAGCGAGGGAGGCTCCATCTCTTAAATCAGGGCGTCTGTTCGTTCCTGGAATCCGAACCTTTGGCCCAAGCCCCCTCCCACCTGGCCTGTGTTTTATGGGCACGTGGAAACACGAAGGACCTAATGCAGAGTCACCCGGGGTTAAACACGCATGTTTAATGCTTTGGAATTTGGCCCGGGGAGTCTTTGTAGGCCCCTTGCTGTTCTTAGGTGAGTGCTGCCGGCCTTCTGCAGTAATGCCTTGCCCCCCCCGCTCAGCGGAGAAAGTCTGCAGTGCGTCTCACTGTGGGCTCTGTCGTGGCCCTCCTGCCCAAACCCAGAGTGGGGTTCAAATCTCCCTGCTTCCAGCTGAGCACCTTGAAAGGGCAGCCTGACCCAGTGTGGGGAGTGATGGCCCATATCAGCCATGGGGTGACATCTCTGTCCCTGGGGGGGATAGCTGAGCTCGGAGTCTGGAATTGGCCAAGCCCAGTGGTGAATTGTCATGGAGAGAATCTGAGGGGCACCGGGAGAGAGGTGACGTTGTCATCTGCAAGGCTACCTGCAATGCCTGCCCCGTCCTTAGGCTGGGCAGTGGAGGCCCCTCCTTGAGGACCCCGCCCTGCCTGCGGAGGGCAAGAGGCCTGCTCCTGGGGACAGAGCAGGTTGGGCCCTGTGGCCTTGCTGCTCGTGGGTGGTCCCCATCGGCTGGGATTATCAGGATGTTTGCGGGTGTCAGGAGGTGTATCCAGCCCCACGCCCAGGGAGAAGTACTAGGGTGGAGACTTTTGTGCCCTTTTCATTTCGCTCTGGGGCCCTGTCCCGAGGCTGCACCTGTCCTGTGTGACCCCTCACACTCTGTACTTGGTTCTTCTACCACAGTCATCCATGGCTGCCCTGGGAGGCTCCTGCTGCGTGTGTGGGGGTGTGTGGGGATGGCAGGGGAGAGGATTACACACACACACACACGCACGCGCGCGTGCACACGCCGGAAGACGCCCAGAGAGGGCGCAGGCAGAGACAGGGAGCAGACCTCTGCCTCTAGGGCCAAAGTTGAGACGGGAATTCTAGTTGTAGCTCATCTCCTACCAGCGGTGGGCACATATATTAATCTCTCAGGGACTTGATTTTCTCCTCCATGAAATGGGAACGATAATCGCATCAGCCACTGCTGCGTAACAAACCAGCCCCAAATTTCGTGGCTTGAAATAACCACCGTTTCCTGTTTCCCACGAGTGTGGAAGCCCCCTAAGCATTTCTGTTGATTCTGTGCTCAGCTGGGCGGTCGGCTGGTCGTCCCCGCTCAGCCTGGGCTGGGATGGCGCTCCCGTACCCCATGTCCACTTGGCATCCAGCACGCCAGGCCAGGCGAACAAGAGAGGAAGCAGAATTGCAGACGTGCACTTTCAAGCCTCTGCTTTCATTAAGTTTGTAAGCATTTTGTTGGCCAGAGCCAGGGCATGGCTGGATACGGGAGGCAGAAAAAATTGGGGTCGTTAGTACGTCATTGCGCCCTGATGGTAACAGTAAAGACACGGACACTCTGGGGCATTTCCATTCGCCAGCGCTGGGCTCAGCACTCCGTGTGCACTACCTCATTTGATCTTCACAACAACTCTGAGTTTAACCCCGTCTACAGACGAGCCCCTGGGGCCGAGGTGCTGAAGTGACTCACCGAGACACACGTGGCTGGAGAGGGGCAGAGCCTGGGCGGGAGGTGCACGGCGGCTGGCTGCGGCCGCAGCCCTTCCCCTCACACACTGGCTGCTGAATGTGGGCCCGGGGTCCTCCTGGCGGCTCTGTATGATTCCTGCTGCCCACCAGCCCTTCTGTGCCTCTTCTTCCTTCTGGTGGGGGACATTTAGCTTGCTTCTGGTGTATCACTACTAGGAGCCGTGCCGTCTGGGCAGGGCGGTGTCCTCTCTTGGTGGGACACGGTGCCCGAACATTCTCGGGCATCTGCAGGAGGGCCGGGGGCCATAGGGCATACATGACTTCGTTCCTTGACAGGTGTTTTGTCACTGCTCTCCAGAGCATGTGCACCCAGCTGTGGGTGCCCGGCTGTCGTGAGCCGTCACCCTCACAGACTTGTGGCAGCATTGGGCCCTTTCCCTCTGCCAGGCAGTGGGGCCGCGTGGCGTCACGGTGGTTTGGACGCCGAGAAGTTGAGCAGCTGTCCATGTTGAGACCACTGCTGCACTCAGACACCGTGGACGCTCAGGCCAGCCCTGCCTGGTGCCCTGCACAGGAGCCGTGGTGGCCTTAGTGGGGGGGGGTGGTCAGGGCACCCACAGCTGTGCCCAGAGGGTTACAGCCCGTTCCCGGCTGGGGCTGTGGGCTGGGTCCCCGTGTTCTGTTTCATGCCTGCCGGCGGCCGCTTCCCACCCCAGCGCACCGCTCCCTGGAGCCAGGGCCTGGGGCGCTGGGGCGCTGGGGCTGAGGTTGCCTGGGACTGCAGAGCGGCCCCTGGGCCTGGCTCTGAAGTGCTTTCCTCTCTTTTCCTCTGCAGCCATTGTACAACCAGCCCTCTGACACCAGGCAGTATCATGAGAACATCAAAATGTGAGTACTCATGGGCAGCCGTGCAGATGCGTGGCCTGGCGGGACAGACTGTCCGGCCTCGGAGATCTGGGCTGGGATGTGGGTTCTCAGTTCCCAAAAGGGCTCCCAGGCAGGGCCAGGTGCCAGAGGAAGGGGGCAGGAGGGGGCAGTTGGGGCAAGAATTCTGGGCCAGGTAGGGCTGAGGTTGGGGTCAGAGCAGGCCTGGGGCAGGGAGGGGCGGAGGAGCGGTCCCATGAAGCACTGGGACGCAGACCTTCAGCTGGGGAGGGTGGGCGAGGACACGCGTGCACAGCCCTGGAGACCCTGAGGTGGAGGGCTGCGAAGCCTCATCCCTTTGGAGCAGGCAGAAGCTGTTTGGGTGGAAAGCGAGCTCAAGATGATGGGGGATGGCCCTGGGGCAGGTGGGGCCTGTGGTTTGGGCTCTGATGTAAGCGTATTTGGGATTGTTCCACGCTCTCCTCAGGGGGGTCCCTCTGTGGCGTAGCCCAGTGTGAGCGGTTGTGAGCACCAGTCCAGACCAGGAGGCTTTGGGAATGGCTGGTATGGTGTATCCCAGGGATGGGGTCTTTTCCCAGACGGATGCTAGGAGTGAAGAAATATCAATTCAGGGCCACATGTAGTTGGTGTGGGCTGAGCTGGCATAATGGGGCAAGAGGATTGTGCTGGAGGCTGGTGGCTTCATATCTTCAAGCTGGGAGAGAAGCGCTAGAGATGTGGCTGCCTGAAGAGGGTTGGCTTTGGGGGAGGGGGAAGAATGCGTTAATGGGAGCATAGTGTCCTTGGCTGAGGAGGGGATAGTACCTCATGTTGTTATTCAGGAGTCCAAATGGTAAAGGGAGCTATAGACCTTGCCCTGTGAGGAGCATGTGGCTGTGGGCACTGGGTGGTGTTAGGTTATAAGCAGATTCTTTGGGATGTGTTTGAACTGTTCAAGGTTTATCATTGGGAGAGGGTGCAGGCATTTTTGTGTGACCTCAGAGGGCAATACTTAGCTTGTCCAGTGGGCAGTCCAGCCTGGTCTGATTGTCCAAGCTTCCTTGGGGTGGATTCACAGGGTGTACATTGCAGTGGTGAGCTCCCCATCCCTGGAGACATGCAGACTTCCCAGTAGCTTTTAAATATCTACTGGTGTTGGTCTAGTTGACAGGGGAAGTCTCTTCTTTTGTAGTTTCTGGACTTGCATGACTGATCCCAGCGCTGGTGACCAAAACGGCCACCCCCTTGCAGCTCCCAGTGACTGACAGAGCAACCTAGAAAATCTCTTGTTGCCGGTGAGGTCCTTGGCCCATTTAGGCTCAGGAGCACCTGCTGAGGAAGCCTTACCTGCACTGCTGGCGAGTCACTCCCCGCCCATGGCTGGCAGGGGCTGCAGAGTGGCCTGTGTGTTGGGGGGGGTGCAGTGGGATAGTGCTAGGATTCCGTGTCTGCTGTGGCCTGTGCTCTTGTGTGGCCTGGTGGGTGTGTCCGCTGCCCAGGCACCAAATCCCCCCTGACTCAACATGGTTAATATTCCAGTCAGGCCACCTCAGTCCCTTCTGAGCTTTCTGGGACCTGCCTTCCCTGGGGCCAGGGCTAGAGGTGAGGGAGCAAGCTCCAGATGAGGGTGGGTGAGGGCAAGGGGGGCTTCTTAGGGCCGCCATAGCTGGTTTGGGGCTTGGCGGTAGGGTGTTTTCATCTGAGCTGGGCTGCCGGAAGCACTCACTCATTCATTCATTCATTTGCTCAACACACATTTACTGAACACCTAATACGTGCCAGCGCTTCTTCTAGGACCTGGGGATTCAGCTGTGAGCAAACCAAAGGCCCATGCTTTCATCAAGCTCTGTCTAGCAGTGGAGACAGGAAGCGCGTTAAATAAACAAGATGATGAAAAGCACTGTGCTCGCACAGCTATCTTAAGCTCCCTATGCTTTGATACACCTAGTCGTGTTTTCCCTTTTGGTATAACAATTTTTGTAGTAATGTCATTGTACTGAAATCTCACACGAGTTGTTCACTAAAAAATGAGTAATATTTGAAGCTGAATAATGTGGATGATTTCCTTTTATAAAAACAGTCGTAAAATCCAAACAAGAAAGGAAAAAGATATCCATATGAACAATACTAGCAGGTAAGACGCTGCTACGTCTCTGTTTACATAGAATAAAGCTATAAACTTACTGAAACCAGGGCACCCCCCAGTCTTATCAGAGAATGGCTCTGGTCTCCTAGAGTACATTCTGGCTAAGTAGGTGACTGCCTGGTGAAATGTGTTCCAAAACCAAATCACAGATGGACACGCTTAAGTTTAAAACGTAGAGATGAATAATTTTAAGATATCTTACATAAGTGGTGAATTTTGTTAGAAAAATATATCTGTAAGCAAATTATTTGAACTGATCTATCTTTAGAATTTTGATTTTGTTCCTAGTTTTCCATGAAAATCCTAATGACCTCTGTGTTTTTCATTTCAATGAGATCATCAGTAAATTAGTGCAGTCATTCACTTTAAAGAATGCGATGTAGGGGCGACTGGGTGGCTCAGTCGGTTAAGCATCCGACTCTTGATTTCAGCTCAAGAAGTTGTGATCTCAGGGTCATGAGATCGAGCCCCAAGTCAGGCCCCGTGCTGGGCGTGGAGCCTGCTTAAGATTCTCTCTCTTTCTCTCCCCCTCTCAGCTTGCACTCTCTCTCTTTCTCAAAAAAAAAAAAAAAAAATGCTATGCAGATGGTAGATATGGTAGGAGAGAAAAGGAGGGTGGCTTTAGCCAGGGGATCTGGGCCGGACCTGACAGCAGGGGGGACCCTTGGGGGCTGAGCGGCAGCTGGCCGTGTGGGCCTCCTTGGCAAGGGGAATGGGCAGTGCAGAAGCCCTGGGGCCGGACTGACCTGGTGAGATCCTAGAGGAGGCCAGCATGGCCTGCGGGGTAGGTGAGGGAGAGAAGGTGCCAGGCAGATCACCCAGGGCTGATGAGGAGTTGGGGTCATGTTATTGATGTGTGAAGGGAGGCCAGTGATGAGGTTTATGCCAAGAAGTGATGTATTGAGTTTTTGCTTTCAAAGCTCACTCTGGTGGCTGCAGAGAGAAAGGACTCGGGGTCGGGAGACCTTGGTGGAGGTAGCCATAGCCATCCAGGCAAGCAGTAGCAGGCCTGGGTGCTGTGGGAGCGGCCAGGGGTGTGATGTGGAGGGTCAGGGGCAGGGAAGTCCCTTGGCTGCGAAGGTCGGGGGCCTGGGCAACTGTGGGGGCCATGAAATGCGAGATGGATGCTGGTGATGAGGGGCCACTTGAGGGCCATGAGCATCTGGCCCTGTGGCTCGCCACTTAGGCTCAGTGCCTTGGTTTCCATCTGCGAGGGTTGCCGAGGGTTCCGCGAGTTACTGTCCCTGCCATGCCGAGCTCAGTGTCAGGCACGTGGGAAGCATTCTGTGATTTTTCTTTTTCTTACTATTTTATCTGTGTATTTCTGTTCTTTGTTCATGCAACAAATATTTATTGAGCGCTCACTGTGTGCTAGGCACTGTTCTGGGCCCTAGGGGCACAGGAGTGGATGGGACCTGTCATTCTGTGAGCTGGTGACAGCTTGAGAAGGACAATGAGAGATCGGGCTGGGTGGGGGCGGGGCACCCTCCCACCAGGGTGCCCCCCATCCCTGCAGCCCATTCCGTCCCCCTCCCTCCTGCTGCTGTCATTGGGCCAGGTGGGAGGTTATCCCCTCCCCAAGGACCTTGCCCTGTCACTTTAATTTCCCCATGTGCGCACGCTGGGGCTGCACAGTTAAAGTTAATTTCACGCTTGACTTCCTGCTGCGCCGGCAATTTCAGACGTGTCGAAGTCACCTGTACCCACCTCTGCTGCTCTCCCTCCACCACCTGCGTCCTGGGGAGGTGTGGGGGCGGCTGCCCGGGCCCTGCAGGGCGCTTGCCGCGGGATCTCAGCGCCAGGTCCCAGGCTCTGGGAAGCAAGGGAAGGGGCCAGGGCCACCCCAGCGGGACTAAATGGGCACTCTGTGGAGGGACTGGTCCCGCCCCTCGGGACCTGCCAGGAGAGCTCTCCAGGGAATTCACCACCTTCGAGAAGCCCCCCTGCCATTCCCTGAATGGGTCTGGGGTTGGTGCCCAGGGACAGTTCCTGGTCCTGTGTGCTCTGCTGTGGCCGAGCCATTCCCTGTTATGCCCTCCTCTGGGGTTACAACCCACGCACTGGCCTTGTTCCTCTTATCTTCCCAGGGCCTGGAAGCCTGCTGGTTCCTGGGGTTCTCTCCATTCCCCGCTTGTCTTGTCTTGATGTCCGACTTCTTCCCTCCTACTGCCTCACTTGGGGGCTGGCTGACTGGAGCCGTCAGCCCTGGAGCTGTGCAGGTGGAAAGGGCACCTGGGACCCCCAGGTTGCTATGACAGGTTTTTGTGGTCTTGCTCTGGAGGTTCAGAGACGTTAAGTAACTTCACTAGGGTCATCCAGCCAAACTCCTAGGCCAACCGGATCTGCACACCCACCCTGTTACCTGTCCTGGGTCTCCAGTCGGGGCTCTGCCCCTTGCTAGCCTGGTGACCTTGGGCAAGTCATTTTGCTTGCCAGTAAGCAGGTTTCAGACCATCAGCTACCCTGTCAGACAGGCTCTTCTCGAGGTGTTCAGAGCCCTGCTCAGGCAGGCTCCCTCCATCTTACTCTTCCCCAGTAGTTGGGGGTCTGGCTCTCCCTGAATGCCCCTCCTCACCCCCTCTAAATCCACCATCACTCTCACTCCCCTAGAACTCAGTGCTCTCATTTCCCCCTGCCCACCCTGTTGCTCTGCTTCTCCTAAGCCTCAGCTCAAACCTCTTTTCTTCCAGGAAGCCTCCCCTGATTACCCCAAGTTTTTCAGCTTTAGAACCCTGTAGGTCCCAGAGCCTGGCCAGACTCTCCTCGGACCTCCACAGAGTTTCCAGCCCCTTATCGCTCCCTCTTCGTCTTTGTATCTCCTCCCGGGTCCAGCACCAGATAATGAGGCCTGTGTTTCCTCACAGGTTGTGCTTTTATAAATTCTGACTTCTCCAGGAGATGATAGATCTCCTTTGTACCCCTATAAATGCCTCTGCTGGCAAACTCATCATGTTGCTGGTTTGTCAGCCCTTCTAGAGCCCTCTTATTAGAGACTGCGTTCCCTATTTTTGCCAGAAAATAATCACAGCAGAAAAGATTTGTCTGCCATAAGCTATTTGCTTCTCCAATACCAAAACATTTCTTGGGACAAAATAAACACTCCAAAAATGTTTGCCAGAAGAATGTTGAACAAGTGGACACCCTAAGCCAGATGTCTAGGGGATTGTGACCAGATGCATGCCCACGGGGCCGAGAAGGAAAGGTAGAGTGGGGAGGGCTGGTGGGAGGTAGTAGGGAGTGGCGGAGACTGTGGCGAACGGTGAGCTTATCGTCCTTTAAAGGGGTGATCCATGGGGCGCCTGGGTGGCTCAGTCATTAAGCGTCTGCCTTCGGCTCGGGTCGTGATCCCAGGGTACTGGGATCGAGCCCCGCATCGGGCTCCGTGCTCGGCAGGAAGCCTGCTTCTCCCTCTCCCACTCCCCCTGCTTGTGTTCCCTCTCTCACTCCCCCTGCTTGTGTTCCCTCTCTTCTGTGTCTCTCTCTGTCAAATAAATAATAAAAAATCTAAAAAAAAAAAAAAAAGGGGGTGGTCCAGCCTCAGCCCCCAGGTTGTGGCCATGAGGGGCTGTGCCAGACTGCCTGATCTTCTAAAAGAGGCTTTAAGTTCAGCTTTTTATGCAACACTTCTGGTTTTTGGTACTGGCAGTGATTTGAGATTTTTTTAGAAATCACGGCAGTCCAAACACAACGCTCTCACGGGCTGGCTCCGCCAGGTGGACCGTGCCCGTTTGCAACCTGCCGACTTGACATTTGTCCTCTTTGGCAGTCCGTGGCTGCCTCTGGGCGCCAGGCACGGTGCTTGCTTTGGAAGGAAAGTCAGATCCGCCGGGCAGAACTCCTGCCCTGCAGGAGCTACGGTGAGAAGAGGTGGCAGCAGGAGTCACCTCTGCCCCCACGCCGTGGCCGTCCCGGGGCGCGCTGGAGAACACGGGCCTTGGCTGCGTCCGCTGCCTCGGGCCACTGGGTCGGGTTACCCCAAACCAAGTGGCAGCAAACCACGGCGGCTGAGCCTCTCCCAGCTCTGGAGGCCAGCAGTCGGGAGTGAAGGGGTGCTGGGGCCCTGGTCTCTCCGGGGGAGGAGCCTTCCATGCCTTTTCCAGCTTCTGCTGTTTGCTGGCTTCCTGGGCATCCCTTGGCTTGTAGACACTCCCCTGTCTCCCGTCTCTGTCTTCTCGTGTCCTCCTGCCTCTCTGTGTGTCCACCTCCAAGTCTGCACTTCACCTTTTTATAAGGACGCCACCCTCATGACCGCATACTAACTCTGACCTCTGTAAAGACCTGGTTTTGAAATTGGGTTGTGTTCCGAGGTACAGGGGGTTGGGACTCCCAGCATCGAGGGGGGAGACACATTTCAATGCGTAACATACACCAAGCCCCCTGCAAGCTCGAAAGTAAACTGTATTTGTTCTCACTATGATTTCAACATAGATCATGACCCTGTTTTGTTTTTTTTAATTTATTTAAAAATAGCTAGATTTAGGGGTGCTTGGGTGGCTCAGTCAGTTAAGTGTCTGACTCTTGATTTCCGCTCAGGTCATGGTCTCAGGGTCACAAGATCGAGCCCTGTGTCAGCCTCCATGCTCATTGAGGAGTCTGCTTGAGATTCTCTCTCTTCTTCTGCCTCTCCCTCTGCTCATGTGCTCTCTCTCTCCAAATAAATAAAATCTTTTTTTTTAAAACTGGATTTACAGAAAAGTGGCAAAGATAATAGAATTTCCTGTATACCCTCCACCCAGCGCCCCCCAATGTGAACATCTTACGGAAGTGAGGCTACTCTCATCAGAACTGAGAAGGTGACAGGGGACAGTGCTCTGTGCCAACCCAGAGACTTTTTTCCAGTTTTTCCACTCATGTCTGTTTTCTGGTCCAGGATCTGATTGCAGGTCCCCATTTTGCACTTTGTCCTCATGTCTCCTGGTCCCCAGGTGACAGTTTCTCCATCTTCCCTTGATTTTCCTGACCCTTTTGAGGATTTGTGGTCAGGGATTTGGCAGAATGTCCCTTGATATGGGTTTGCCTGGTGCTTTCTCAGGAAGAGGCTGGGCGTGAATTTGAGGGAAGAGCCCCACAGAGGTGAGGAGCTGCCCTTCCCATCGGGGCCTGTCAGGTGCGCGCCTGTCTCGCCCTCCTGTGCTCGGTACTTTAGGGGCAAGTCAAGGATCCAGCCTGCACCTCCTGCCGGGGCAATACCTCAGAGTTTGTGGACACAAGTCACAAATGACTGGTGACTGTTTGGGGGAAGAGACTTTGATGCTATGCAAATGTCCTGTTTTTCCTCAGAGTGTGGCCAAGTCTTGTGCCGTTCCCGCATGGATCTTCCTGCAGCAGTTCAGGCTGAGGAGTTCTAGTGGTGCTTTTCCATCTCCTGCCTTGCTCGTATGCTTATTAATCGGAATTCTGTCAGGAACGTTTGGTCCTTCTTCCTTATTTATTTATTCAGTCATTTATTTATATCCGTGTGGACTCATGGATATGTGTTTTGTTCTCTGGGTTATAGTCTGGTGCTGGTGTTATTGTGGTCGGAATCTGTGCTCGGACTCTCCCGGCTTCGGCAGGCTGAAGCTCAGGCTGGGACTTGTGTTCCTCCGATCTTTTAATTTTTTTTCTTTTCTTCTTTTTAGCCCTTCTTTCCTTAAAGATGCTCTGGGCTGTCCTTGTGTAGTCCCGCCCCAGCTCTGGAATCAGCCACCCCTCCAGAGAGAAATGGCTTTCTTGTTGTTGGAGAATCATGTGAGGAACCAAGACCTCGGAGCTCCCGGGCTCACTGCCCTGGGCTGTCCTTGCTTCTTGGCCTTCTCAGCTCTGTCCATCTTTTTCAAAGCCCAGACCCTTCACTCAGCCCAAACCAAGGCCTCGTAGAGCTGGCCCTGCCAGCCTCGCTCCTCTCCTCCCTCCCGCCCCCTCCACCTCTCCCCAGTGCTCTCCAGCCACATGGGCCTTCTGTCTGTCCTTCAAGAACTTGGGAGTTTGTTTCTACCTCGGAGCCTTTGTACTTGCAGTCCTCTGCCTGGAGTGCCTTTCCCTCCGCTTCTTTCCACTGCTGATCCGGATCTCGCCTGGGGCCCTATCTGAGAGACTTTTCTGCACCACTGCATCTAAAATAGCTACACCCTCCCCCGCCTGGTCACGACCCCACCACCATTTAAATTTCTGAATCCAGGATTATCTGGATTATCTTGTTTACTGTCTGTGTGACCCCTCTAAGCGTCACCTCCACAAGGGCTGGGGACTCTGCCATGCTCAAGGCTGTGTCCCCAGTGCCTGGAAGAGTGTCTGCACATAGTAGGTGCTCAGTAAACATCTGTTGAATGACCAAGGACATGAAAACATGATGTTATTGTGCCCATTTTTCAGACGAGGATGTTGAGGATGGGAGACCCTCTGAAGTTACTGAAACACTTCGTCATGGAACTAAGTGTTCTCATCTCAGCCTGTGTGACCGAGGACCCCAGTGTGCACCCTCTTGGGGACAGGCAGGGAGGTCGATGTCTGTGGGGAGGCCCCGGCTAATGCGAGGCCAGAAAGACCCTGGGAAGCAGGGATCCCCCCACCCCCAGATCCTCCTGGAAGTGGCATCGTGTTTCCTTGTTGGGAGGCGGAGAGTGGACAGGGCTCTGAACCCTGCTGGGGTCCACGGGGGGTTCCAGAGAGGGGGTGCTGCCCACGCTTGCACTGTGGCCTTTCCCTCCTAATGAAGAGGGGCTGCGCAGGCTTGTTAGAGTCCCTGGACTTGAGAGCAAGTAGTGAGGATGCCAGCTTCCTGCTGGAGGTCACTGGAGGTTGGGGGACGCTTGTTCGGCTGGGGACAGAGGCGTGGTGGCAGACCCTGAGGACAGCTGGGCCTGGCAGTGGGGCCCTCTGAGGTGGTGGTGTCTGTCTGCGGGGGCCTGGAGGCCAAGTGTGACAATCCATGGGGTGCCTGTGTCCGATTGTTTCCAGCCCCTTTAGCCCCCGTGAGGCGTGTGTTGGGGGAACTTTGCCTGTCCATTAGGGCCTGGGGACTCCCACCACCTTGGTCCTTTTCCTGAGGTTGGGGTCCTGGGTGGCCCCTGGAATCTCCTGGAGGCTGGATGGGGTATGGTTTATAAGCTTTTTGTGGGGTTTGGACACTACTGAGAATATGAGGAAGTCGGAGCACCCCTCCCCAGAGAAGCTGGTGCCGCTGCACGCTTGGATTGGGGTGAGCAAGTTCGGGGTCTCCCCAGGCTCCCAAGGCCTGCCTGACCCGCCCCCCCCCAGCCCACCCAGGCGTCGGCTGTAGCACTCATTTGTGTGGGGAGGCCGTGGGGCGGGTCTGAGGGAAAGGAGGCCTCCTGAGGGGTCGCCTTGCTGGCCACTGCCCACCTGTGCTGCCCTACTTAGATGACCTCCGCCTGCCACAGGTCGAGGGTACCTGGAGGCCAGAGTGTGCTGCTCGGTTGGAGCCGGCCGGGGGACACCTGTCTCTGGGTGGCCATAGCTCTCGGGGTCTTGGTCTCTCCGGCCCACGTTCCTGGTCTAAAAGCTTGTGTATGTTTCTCTGTGGCTAGGTTTCCAGAAGGGATCCTGGGCATGTGTGGCAGGGGATGGCAGCTCAAGGGGAGGGCAGAAAGCACCGACACCCTTATCCCCCCGGGAACCCGTCTTTCGCACACCACGCTCAATCTAAATGTGGGTTGGGGTACCTCGGGGGAGAGGAAGAACACCATTGGCAGTTCATGGCTCCCTCTGGGGGGCTGTGGGCGTCTCTCGGCTCCCCGAGATCCAATAAAGGGGCAAACTTAGGGCTTGCTCTCAGGAAACAGTTCAGTGAAGGACAAACTATCTGAAACCCTGTAGTACTGACCTGCCCCATGTGCTGTTTTCCTCCTGCCTAGAAACCAGGCGATGCGGAAGAAGTTAATCTTGTACTTCAAGAGGAGG
Source organism: Halichoerus grypus (assembly GCF_964656455.1). Lineage (NCBI taxonomy): Eukaryota > Metazoa > Chordata > Mammalia > Carnivora > Phocidae > Halichoerus > Halichoerus grypus. Next base: position 90,147,629 of record NC_135724.1, on the reverse strand, counting down.
AACCACGCTCGGAAACAATGGGTAAGCCATCACTGGAATCTCCCTGCTTGCTCCTCTGGGCCAGGCTTCCTGGAGAGTCCAGGCAGTCCGGGCCACCTCAGGCTGTGCCCATGGGACCTCCTGGCCTGCAGCTGTCTCTGCTGTGCGTCCAGGCTGTGGAGAAAGGCCAGGGACGGCAGGGGAAACGGGAAGGGATGGCAGGTGCTTTGGTGAGGCCGGGGCTTGGGGCTCAGCTGCCCACAGAGGCCTGGGGTCTGGAATTCTGCCACTCCTTTGCCATCCTGGAAAGGGAGAAAGCAGTATCTTGGCCCGGAAGATGGGTTGCTTGTCGGAGGACCCGTGGGCTTTGGAGGCAGGAAGAGAGAGGTCTGTTGGAAGAGGTGTGGGGGTTGGGGGTGGGCCGTGTGCTGGCGGCAGGACTGCGGGGAGCTCCCTTAGAGACGAGGTTTCCCCGCACCCTGCACCACCTGCAGTGGGCAGCGGCTGCGTCACGAGTCCCGGGTGCGGCTCCTGCACCAGGCCACACGCTCTGGCCTCTCGTGTGGGAAGCGGGCCCAAGGCGGAGAGTGTGAGGGGACACGGGCAGCTGTGGCTCAGGGTGGCTGTTACATCACTGATCATGGGGCGGGAGGGGTCAGGGCCCAGCCAGGGAGGGGAGGTCACTCGTTAGTACTCTTTCCACCGTGAGGGAAGATCTGGCTCCGATGAGCTTAAACAGTACAGGAATTGGTGGCTGAAAAGGTCCTTTGGTGGAGTTCAGGAGTGGTTTGGTCCCGTTTTCCCTTCATTTCTGTGCAGTTTTTTTCCAACTCTGCATGTTAGCACGTTGACAGACAGGTTTCTCTGTGGGACCTGAATTCCTGCCGCAGATCTGAGTCTTCTAGAGCCAGAGAGAGCGCTGAGCTGTCCTTTCTCAGACCGTCTCACCAAAGCTCTGAATGGATCATTTGAGGGCATGGTCCCTCTGAACCCACCCTGCTCTGGCTCCAGGCCTCAGTTGGGTCCCGGAAGAGAGGAGACACTTCTGGCACAGATGCTGGGTGGCTGGGAAGCTGGCAGGTGGCACTCGGAGCCCAGAGGTCCATGGGTGAGAAGTGGCAGGCTTCTCACCTTTCCTTTCTCAGCTTTCTCAGACCCCCGGATTGACTGGATGGTGACCAGAGGTGGAGTGGATGGGGCTCTTGAAAGTGGGCGTCCTATCTTATTCATTGAGTTAAATATACAGCCAGGATGTGCTGTGAGCCTGGTACAGTGGATGAGCAGAGGAGACACAGTGAGAAGTGCTGTGTAGAGGGGACACCCTGCATGTCCTGGGTGGTGACCTCAGTACAGAAGTGGGAACGACCAGGAAGGACCAGCTGTGTGGAAATCCAGAGTATCAGGCAGAGGGCACAGTAAGTGCAAAGGCCCTGTGGTTGGAACCAGCTTGGGTGGGACGGGATAGAATGTAGCAGGCAAGTCTGGAGTACTGTGCCTGAGCTGGGGTTCGCGGTTGATGTGAATGGCATGGGAGCCAGATCACCTAGACACACTTGACTCCAACCAGGATGGAGCATTCAGATTTTATTGTAAATGCAGTGGGACCCTTAATTTATTCTTTTAAGTGTATTTTTAATAAACAATGTGAAGTCTCTTATGAGAATCTTCGAACAGGAAATTTGACAGAATACAGTGAACACCTATATTCCCACTGTGTCGAATCGGTCAGTGCGAACACTTCTTTGCTGTGTGTGCGCGCACACGCAAGTATGAAAGTTGTTGTCGTCGAACTGGTAGGAAGTAGGTGCAGGCACCTGGACCCTTGTCCCTAACGCCTCTGCACCCGTGTCCTGAGAGGATAGGAAGTTCTGTCATTACCACTCCGAAGAATGAACAGCCATTCCCTGTGATCTTCAGCCTCGGCCACATTCATGTCCTCCATTGCCCTGTCTGGGGATAGGGTTCATTTTGGGCAGGAGGAAGAAACTCTAAAGTACATTTTAGAAGGATCCATGTAATTGCTTGGGGGGTGCCTTAAGGGGGTGGAGGGGAAAGTGGGCTTATTTAAAGATAGAGCAACTGGAGACTAATAAGAAATTTGGGGTGTCTCTGAGGCTAGGCTGAGCCCATCTTAAGAGAGACCCCTAAGCGGTAGTGGGAGGGCATTTGGAATGATCATGTTGTTCTTCTGTAATGAACCCAAAACCCCCGATGCATTGTTTTCAGCAAGGATTGGGAGGAGTCTTGGTCCAGATGGCCCCCCAGACCTCAGATCTGTATGCCCTGCCCCCACCGTGAGCCAGCTCCCCTCAGGCCAGGGAGCCCCACTTCTTAGAGGTTCTGGGGACCACAAGCCAGCTGTCCACAATGCCTGCACTCCTGCCTTGCCCAGAGAGCCAAGGCTTTGCCCCCAGAGGGACACCAACATGAACCTCCCAGCCTGCCCTGCCCTTCCCTGGGAAGCTGAGCTCAGCCCCCTGGGAGGCCAGACTTGGGGGTGTGGGTGGGGGTAGTAAGGCTGTGCTGTGAACACAGGGGCTCAGGTTCCACCCCCCTGCCATGGCCTGCTGTGTACGATCTGGGGAGCGCTGTCTCGCCCCGAGCCTCACTTTTCCTCCTCTTCGAAATGGGGTGGGCTGCAGTGGGTTTTGAGGCACATGCTTGCTGCAGAGGGTGGAAGGCGGTGCCTGGTGACGGGGGTTCGTGTGACAGCGATGGTGGCCTTGCGGGTTGGGGCAGCCAGGAGGTATGCCCAGTATGGAGGGTGGGTGTCCCTGTTTCTTGAGGCTGCTGTAAGTGACCACAAGCCAGGCTGCTGAAGCCAACAGAAATGTATTCTCTGATGGCTCCAGAGGCAGGAGTTCAAAGTCAAGGTGTGGGCAAAACTGTGCTCCCATCACAGGCTCTAGGGTGCATCTCTTCTGCCTCTCCCAGCCCCTGGGGGCCCCAGGCATCCCTGGGCCGTGGCTGTGTCCCTCTGGTCTCAGGCTCTGTATCCACAGGACCATCTCCCTGTCTCTTCTCCCACGTGGACACCTGACTACATGGTTCAGAGCTCACCCTAATCCAGGACGACCTCATCTCAGGTGCTTTGTCAAATAAAGTCAAATAATCTACAGATTCTGGGGTCACCCTTCAGCCCACCACAGTGGGCACTGGCTTATTTTCGGCATAGTCTGCCTGTCCGCTTTCCTTGGCTTGTCCCCACCCACCTTGTCATTTACATGCTTTTAGAGCCAGCTGAAGATTTGCTCACCCCTCTTGCATCCCCCGCACCTCCGAGTTTCCCCGTTTTCCGCGTCGGGGCTTTTCCCAGACCCGCCCCAGCATCCATGACTTGCTTCTGCAGCCTGAGCGCTGGGTAGGCCGGGGGCGGGGAGAGCTGCAGCCTGTCACCCTCCTCATGAACACGAGGCGGGGGGGGCGCTGGGAGCCCTGGTGCTCAGGACAGCCCGTGCGGAGAGCTTTCTGCAGGTTCTGTGAGCTGTGTCCGGCTGAGCCCTGGAGGGTGCCTGCAGGAGCCTGTCCTCCCTGCGGGTCGAGAGGTGAGCTCTGGAGCTCTGGCTCCAGCTGCCCTTCTCCAACACCAGCCTCCTTGCCCCCTTCCCTTGGCCTGAGACTGCCTTCCCCAGTGTTCGGGGAGCCCCATCTCCCCTCGCCTCCCTGAGTGCAGAGCTGCATCATGCCGCGCCCAGCAGGGCAGGGGGTTTCAAAGCTTGGTGCTCCTGGGCATCTGGGGGCAAATCATTTAACGTCTGCCCTCAGTTTCCTCCTCTGTTCGGTGAGGGTATTGCCACCCACCTCGTTGGGTCACTGAGTGAGAGGCTGCACACGGTGTGCTCAGGGTGACGCCGGGCATGCACTGGGCACTAAGAACTGTCAGCTGCAGGCTGGCCCTGCGGTCCCTGGGGAATGGAAGGAGAACAACCATGTGCATCTGATTTCAAAATGGATCACAAAGTTACAGTAATAACAGTGTGGTGGTGGCGTAAGGACCGACACGGAGACCCGTGGGACAGAATGGAGGAGCCCGGAATAAGCCCTCACACCTGTGGCCCGGTGATCTTTCACAAGAGGCCGAATCCGAATCCACTCAGTGAGAAAGGCTGGTCTCCTGAGCAGATGGTGCTGGGACGGCGGGTATCCACACGCAGGTGCAGCTGGACCCCCACCTCCCAGAACTGATGCAAACACCAACTCCAAGTCCACGGAAGGCCTAAATGCAAGAACTGAAACCATAACATTCCTAGGGAGACACACAGCGCTGATGCTTCATGACCTTGGGTTTGGCAGTGGACTCTTGGGAATGACGCCAAAAACACCAGCATCAGGGGGCAAGCAGGTGCATCGGACGTCGTCTCAGAGTCCCTGTCGGCCGCCGCTGCCGGGATCCTGGCCCCAGCTCCCGCACTAAGCGATGCCAGGCAGGGGCTGACCTGCGTGGGCTCTGAGTCCCACCTGGACGACAGGGATGGTAGTCGTGGCCCGCACAGGGTTTGGGTGAGTCTGCCCGCAGGAAGGACTCCGCTCTGTGCCCGGCACGTGACTCAGGAACGTTCAGCTGGTGTCGGGGCTGGTGGTGGAGCTGGCGAGGGTGAACTCCGATCGCGGGCAAGCAAGAGGTGGGGGTCGACATGTCCTCATAAGACATGCAGACGGCGGTCGCAGGGGCACGGTGGCCCTGCTCCTTGTCCTCTGCAGAGATTTGCTCCCGGCACCCCACACACAGGCTTAGCTCTGCCCCAGCGTCTCGAGGGGGAGCGTGTGTGTGAACGTGAGGGGGGAGATTTGCTTCCTCCCCTGATCAGTGGGTCCACCTCATGGAAACCCCGCTAAGCGGTTGTGCTCCCCGGGGAGGGCTGTCGCCTCCTGCAGTGCGTTGTCCCCAGGCACCCGGTGCAGTGGACACGGGCCCTGCGTATCTTCTCCAGTAACTTCATTATTTTCCTCTGCTGGTTTGGTGAACTTTTCTCCCCATCCTCCTATCCGACACATTTTCTCACTCTTGTCCATCAGACTGCAGCCTTTCTGGCAGGAGCTATGAGGGTGGGACGGGTCCCATGCTGTGATAGTGACAGGCTGGATGTCCTCTGCCCCAGTCCTCATGCCCAGTGAGGAGCTGTCCGCACCACAGAGCTACGAACGAGTGGTGTGGCAGTTGTCTGCTGCTGCAACCATGTCCTGATCCCTGGCAGGTTCTTGGAGCAGCCCACATACATGTGGGACCCCCCGGAGCTGGGGGTCAGGTTCTGCTCCCTGTCAAAGCTGGCCTGACCTCCCCTTGGGGACTGCTGCCCTGCTCTGTTTGCTGAAGACCAAGGTCACAGGTTGCCTTAGCCAGGCTGAAATGTAGGATGGGGTGGAGTGTCTGATCACGAGGACGAGGGGTTTTCTGATTGTGCTGAAGCATCAAGAGGGCGTTCAAGCGAGACTCCCAGACCGTGCCATCTGTCCAGCACAGCTGTTAGAGACAGGGAGATCGGGGTCTTACGGGCGGCTTATTGCTCCCCACCTGCTCAAGGTCCAGGTCACCTTGGAGATACGGAAGCCAGGCAGCTATGTTCCTGGCTGGGTGGGGGACAAACAGTGGGTGGCACTGTGGTTAGACTTGTGAGGGACTTCCTTGTCCAGGAGAGGTGATGAGGCTTCTTCCTGGGAGCTGCTCGGGACTTCACCTAGACTCCCTGGGCCTGGGATCATGGCTGAGCTTGAGGCCAGAATGAGGAACTTTTCAGAAAGAGGATGCTTTCTAGGGGGCCGCCCCAAACCTGACAGACACCCCAGAGCCTGTCTAACATAACTTACTTCCATGATGGAAATGGTCTCTGTGTGTGCTGTCCACTCGGCACGACCACCCCTCCCACTTGTAGCTATGGAGCACAAGAAATGTGTCTGGGGGGGACCAGTGTCTAAATTTTAAATGTTACTTAATGTTAACGTGATTTGAACTTGGTCACATGTGGCTGGTGGCTGTTGGATTGGATGAAACGTTTCTAGAAGGAGGCCAGGCCGGTGGCCCATCTCCCAGGGCAGGAGGCGGCTGGGCCCTTAGGCAATTCCGCCTGTGGGTTTTCCTGGGGCCCGGGTCTGCCCAGGTCTCCACGTGGCCGTGTGTGCGTCGTATAGAGTGGGCTGGGAGTGCAGAGTTGGGGGGCAGGGGCTGGCGTCCACATGGAGGATGAACTGCTAATCGGTGCTCCCTGTGCTGTGCTCCCCCAGGAACAGAAGTTCTGCCAGCGCTATGACCAGCTCATGGAGGCCTGGGAGAAGAAGGTGGAACGCATCGAGAACAACCCCCGGCGGCGGGCCAAGGAGAGCAAGGTGCGCGAGTACTACGAGAAGCAGTTTCCGGAGATCCGCAAGCAGCGCGAGCTGCAGGAGCGCATGCAGAGGTGAGCCAGGGGCTGGAGCCTGAATTCCTCCCTTCCTTGCTTCCTCCTTCCTCCTACCCCACCCACCACTTGTGTTCCTCCACGATGCCTCGAGGACCCAGGTCAGCAGAAGGGCCGTGGCTGGTGTGAAATGGAAAGCACAGCAGGGTCTTCCACCGGCGACCGGGGGCCGCATGAGGTCCTTGGATTAATCACTCAGAGCTTGCTTGGCCTTGATGCTTATTTGAAACTTCAGTATGTGTTGGTGGAGCAAGCTGTCCTTCCCACATGCCATGGGCTGCCACCTTCCAGCTTTGTTCATTTACGTGGCCTGCGTGTCCCCTGAAGGCCGCTGAGCTTGAGATCCTGGGTGTGGGTCGGAGGTGAGAGGACTGCCTGCTGGCTTGGGAGCCGGATCAGGACGCTGGTCTCACATGGCGGTCACGAGGATTGTGTGAGGTCCTGTGTAGGAGTGCTTGGGGCACAGTGGGTGCTCGGTGATGTGTAGCTGTGGTTGTGTTGTTACACGGATAGGGTGATAGGCAGTGAGCAGTGATGATGGAGCTTCCGTGCTTTCCTGAACACTCACAGTCCGCACCTCACTGAATGCCCCCTCCCAGCCCTGGGAGCCGGGGGCCACGCTATCCCCCTGTTACAGGGGAGGAAACTGAGGCACAGGTTCTGGAGAAGTGGGGCTGGGATTTCAACAGGGATCTCTGGGGCGGGGCTTTTGGGGGCATCTTAGGAGAGAAGATGGGATGGAGCCCCTGTGGCATTCCTGGGTCAGGGTGGGGGCTCCATGCCTTCCCCGGGACCCCACAGCCTGGGGCAGTCCTTGAGGGTTTGAGAGGCCTGGCCCCTCTACACCTTCCTCCCTGCTGCCTACACTGTGCTTCTGGGGAAGTTGTGGGCTTGGTCTGTGGTGCCTGCTGGAGTCCTGGCTGCCGAGGGGCCGGTCCTGAGTGTGTCCCTTTGGTCTCCAGCAGGGTGGGCCAGCGGGGCAGCGGGCTCTCCATGTCGGCCGCCCGCAGCGAGCACGAGGTGTCCGAGATCATCGATGGCCTCTCAGAGCAGGAGGTAAGAGCACGGCTTTGACTCTGGCCTCGGCTTCACTCCCCTCTGTCTCCCATCCATGGGAGTGTCGTGGCAGGAAGCAGAATTCACCCCGATGGTTGAAATCAAAGGGCTTGTCCCCACAGTGTGGGCAGAACCAGTGCAGGGTATTGAGGCCCCGGGGGAGTGGCCGTCACCTGTCTCCAAGCCTAAAGGACCAGCAGAGAAAGGGGTGTTGCCCGGCCGCGGCCGTCTGGCAGGACACGGCCAGGAGGCCACACCTGGTGCCCCAGCAGGGAGGAAGCCGGGAATACCGGCTGCATTAGCAGCTCCCGCCTTCTCCCAGTGCCTCCCATTGGCTGAGCCCCACCAGAAGCCAGAGGCAGGGGTGCCTGAGAACTGTGCTTTCTGGGTCAGCTTCTTGGTGCCCGGACTGGGGGCAGATGGACAATCCCCGCGCAGCGACCATCCACCAGGCTGGCGGCCTCCTGGCAGGACCCCCAGCCCTGCCAGCGCAAGCGCACTTTCTTTGTTCCCTTGGGCCCCTCCGGGATGCCCAGACGACCGGAGCGCCGCCTGGGTGACCCGGGCGGTGGTCTTGGGGCCCAGAGACGATCAGGAAGCAGAGGGGGCGAGGGCCATGTTGGTGCCAGCCTGGTCCGTCCCGGATCTCACAGGTCAGGCTTCTGACCTGCTTGCAGGGTCCTGGCAGCACAGCAGGCGTGAGGGAGGCTTGTGAGAGGAGGGGAGCCCCGTCTTCCCTGGGGACTTTGACCCGGAGTACAGCGGCCCCTGGCAATGCTGCTGTTCATGTCGAAATGAACTAAAAGGAGAGAAAACGACAACTTCAGTTCCTTGGTCAGCCCGGCACATGGTGGGTGCTCAGCAGCCACGTGTGGTTGGTTGGTTCATGGCTGCCACACGGGGCGGGGTGGGCAGTGAACACCTGCATCACCGGAGCCCCGCTCCAGCTGCTGATTCTCCCACCGCACAGGCCCTGCCCCCAGAGGTTCTGATTTAGCCAGTCTGGGGCGGAGCCCAGGACTCTGCATTTTCGCCAAGTTACCCACATGATTTTGATGCAAGTGATTCAGACTGTCTGGCCCTGAAAAGAGATCTTTTTTAAAAACTTCACATGGTACGTCCCTATTCTGAACACATTCGGTCCCCAGAAAGCAGAACTCAGCCCTTGCCCGCAGTCATATCTGCGGGTTTGCTCCAGCTCCGGGCCCACTGGGCTGTGGCTGTGTGCCCGTCCCGCAGGGGTGTGGACACCGGTTCAGTTTGCCTTGGAAGCAAGACGGGGACGGGTGGCCTTTTCCCAAGCGTGTCCTGCCTGATGGCCAAGGGCGAGTGGCGTCTTAGGTGATTCAGGTTCCCTAGTCCCCAGCCCCCCTGACAGAGGCTCCCCTTCCCCAGGTCCCGGCCACATGAGCACGTAGCCACCGGCCTCCCGAGACTGTTGAGGGGTGGCAGTTGGGTGGGGTGTGGTGGGAAAAGGGTATTTAGGACAGAGACTTCAGCTGACTGGAGGTTCCCTGGGAGGGTAGGAAGGAGGGGTTGGGCGGGAGGAGAGGTGTCGCCCCCACCCTGTGGGGAGCTTTCGGCAGTCATGGTGCATGCCCAGGAAGACACCCCGAGAGGGCAGGGCAGGGGGTCCTGCCAGGGGAGAGTTCTGCCTGTGACTAGGCCCGTGGTCGGCCGTTAGTGCGCATGTGGGGCAGCCGAGGACAATGGGAGAGGTGTTGGTACTGGAGGGCAGTGCCAGGTGCTGGGAGGCTCAGGCCTCTGGTGGCCGGGGCGGGGGGTAGTCCTTTCTGAGCTGGGGCTCAGGGCTGCGTGCTCCTGCTGGGAATCCCAAACGCCGAAGGAGAGGTTGGCTGTGGGAGGCCGGGCGGCGGATCCTTTGAACTAGCTGACCTTGGCCGTGCTGGGCCTTCGCCTGCCTCCTCAGATGGGTAATTAATCGCCAGTAATGGGCTGGCTGCAGAGATTTGGGGAAATGAGCCCAGCTGAGTGGTGGCTCAGAGCCTCTTAATAGCCATCCTGATGCATTATGAGCGAGTGCGCCCGACTCCTGCCATGCACGGGGCCGGGCAGGCTAGATCCCAAGTGGGCATGCTTGAAGGAGCGGATGCCAGGGCCGGGGAGGGTGGTGGGGAGGAAATGGGTCCGCGGTCTCACCAGCCCCTTTCCCTGCCCTGCGTGCCCTCAGAGCCTGAATGACCAGGCCTGTCTCCCGAGCTGGTCTGGTCCAGCCGGCTGAACGTCTTTGCTGTCGTGTTTTATGGCACTTGGATTTCCAAAGGGAAGATGCATTGCCCCCCCCCGCCCTGCAGATAAGGCCACTGCTGCTCTCCGCATTTAATTTACGACCCCGTCCACCATAAACCTGTCTGGGGCTGCCTTTAAATTCTCCCTCCCCCTGGCATTGGGCTCTTAGTATTTTCAACTCATCCTCCCCTTTCTCTGTGGCTCGGCATTTTCCCACTCTTGCTCGGAACGTCTGCGCCCTTGCCCGGTCCCGCACCACTGGCAGGAGCCCTCCCCGGCCTGTCCCCAGGCTGCCCTCGGGAGCCCTCTGACCCGGGCCCTCCGCCTTCTCCTCTTCCCTCCAGAACCTGGAGAAGCAGATGCGCCAGCTGGCTGTGATCCCGCCGATGCTGTACGACGCTGACCAGCAGCGCATCAAGTTCATCAACATGAACGGGCTCATGGACGACCCCATGAAGGTGTACAAAGACCGCCAGGTCATGAACATGTGGAGCGAGCAGGAGAAGGAGACCTTCCGGGAGAAGTGAGTCCCGTGATGCCGGGGCACCGGCCACCGCGGCCCTCTAGGGCTTCTCCTGTCCCGGGAAGCCCTTCCTGCTGAGGCGTGGACGGGCTTCCTGGGGCCACCGTGACCAGTGACCACAAGCTGGGTGGCTCACAGCAACAGGAATTTTATCCTCACTCCGCTCTGGAGGCCAGAAGTCTAGGTCAAGGTGTGGGCAGCGTTGGTTCCTTCCGGAGGCTCTGAGGAGCATCTGCCCTGCACCTCTCCCCCAACCCCCGGGGGCTCCTGGCAACCTTCGTCGTTGCTTGGCTTGTAGATGCTTCGCTCCCTCCCTGCCTCTGTCTTCACGTAGTCTCCCCCGTGTGTCTCTCTGGTTTCTTCTTTTTCCATCAAGACCCCAGCCGTACTGAATACAGGGCCCACGCTAGTCCAGTGTGACTGCATCTTAACTAATCACATCCCCAGAGAACCCATTTCCAAATAAGGTCACGTTCATAGGTTTGGGTGGACGTGAACTTTGGGGGACACTGTTCAACCCAGTACAAAGCATGAGGGCAGCCTTATGTGAAATGGAGCTGCGTGTATCGGAAGAACAAAGCCAGAGGATCTTGGAGGCTGGGCCAGAGGGCAGGGATATGAGGCTGGTGGGTGGCTCCATCCCACACACTATGTAAATGCTTTTTGGGTTTTGTGTGTCTGTTCCTCTTACCCCTCATAACGGCATTGCCGGGCCATCCCCATTGCACAGCTGAGGAAACAGAGGCTGAGAGAGGTTAAGACACTTAATGAAGGCCACACGGCTTACAAACGGTGGAGGCAGGATTCAGACTCCCCCGTCGTCAGGCAGGGCCTCAGCTGCAGTGGAGAGCCTTGTTGGGAAGGGAGATGGAACCAGGGACCAGGGTAGCTTCGGAAAGAAGAGGCAGGAATTGAATGCTAAGAGGTCAGGCTTGGGGCTTCTAAAAGGCAAGAGCCAAAAGACCGGAGTATTTTGGGGAGATGAATGAGGAGCTGCCGGATGGATAAAACCCCTGTCCCCTCAACCAAACTGAGAAGTTGTGTACCAGGGACCCGTGCACGTGCCAGGCGCAGGCCCCTGTGAGGTGGGAGGGCTTGGGAAGCTGAGGCACGAGCGGCGGCCTCAGGGCTTGGCCAGGAGGGTGCACTGGAAACAGACTGCCTGCTTAGCCGCTGGGCCTCCGCCTCTGCCTCCGGCGAAGTCCTCAGGGCCAGGGGATGAGACCCTGTTCTCTGGCCACTTGCTGTGGGTTCCAGAGTGCCTGGCGGGCCTCCGGGACGGGGATGATTCTGGGTCATGGGCAGCACAGGGGTGACCTAGCTGCACAGACACCAGGATGTGGACGTGCAGGGGGACCATCCATGAGGGTCTGGGCAGGAGGGTTGTGTTTTTTGCAAAAGCTTCTGAGTATGGAAATTCTAAAACATACGTAAAAATAGAGGGGTGTTGTAACGAGACCTCGAGTGCTTACCACAGAGTGAGCAGTTTTTGGGGACTAGCACTTCGGGGAGCGGGTCCCAGGGGCGTTTGGGGTTGACTCCTTGGAGACAGGAAACCTAGCTCCTTGGGGGCTCATTTCTAGGTCCTCACAGTCACAGGTGTGATTGTTCTGCATCGAGTCAAGTCCCGAGTATAAGCCATGCTATAATTTTAGTGAAGGACCGCAGTCACGGATGCTAAGAATTACCATCGCCTTAGGTATCTAACTTCCCCCTGCTATGTTTGATATTTTTATTTATTTATGCTTTCTTTAAAAAAAAAAAAAAAAAGGTGTTTCTGGTGTGTTTTCTGTGTTTCAGCCTTTCTGGAGAGTTCATGTTTGCTCTTTTCACCTAATGATTTCATTGTTAATTCAGAAGGGTAGGGGCAGGGCAGGCAGGGCTGATGTCCCCTGAGCCTCAGCTTTGTGCCCCAAGTCTTTCCAGGAGAGCCGTCCTGGTTAAGGCCTCATTTCCCACAGAATTGATGGGGCTCGGGCCTCTGGAAATCATGCACCAGTGGCATAGAGCCCCACCACTTACTGGCTTTGTCACCTCCAGTAGCCGCTTTGCCTTTCTGAGCCTCAGTTTCCAGGTCTGTGAAATGGGTATGGCAACAGTGCCTCCCTTGTTTAGCTGCTGAGAGGTGCCCAGTGGGTAGGAAGTTCTCAGTAAGTGTTGTTAGAAGATACAGGTCTAGGCTGGAGGGTGGTGGAAGAGGTGAGCTAGAGGGTTTCCAGGTTTGAAACCCTGTCTCCTGGGATCCCGTCTCTCCTTGGGGAAACCCCGAGGAAGGGATCTAGAGAGGGGGGAGGAAATGTCACTGGGGCAGGGAGAGGGGAGGACGGCAACTCTGAAAAAAAGGGCGTTAGGCTGGCTCCAGCTTTGCAAGCTGCCTGAGGCAGGATCCCAGGCGGGGAAGCCTGCCACTCTGACTCGCGGCTTCCTCCTGGAAGAGAAAAGAGGCCATTCCGGATTCTCCGGTGTCTGGTTGGAGAGAAGGGAGGGGCCCATTGGCCTCCTGCCCAGCCATCTGGAGGGCCGGGCGGAGAGCACCGGGCACTGGCCCAGGCTCCCTTGGGGGACCCGGGGACCCCGCCTCACCAGCAGCTCCTTCTCTCCCCGGGGGAGGCTGCGGGGCGGTGGCGCGTCCTGGGGACGGTCAGGCTGAGGTTGGGCCCTGGCCAGGGACTCCACCCAGCATCCCTGGGGCCTCCGCGGCCGTGACCCATATCTCCGCCCCCACTGCCCGCCTGCTCCTATGGCCCTGACATTTCAGCCTTGCCGAGCCTTTCCCAGTAATTCTGCCGGCTTCACAGGAAGCCAGCTGGTGGGGTTCCAGCTCCCCGCACCCCCTCCGCCGTAAGTCCTTTCTTGCCGCCTCCTCGCGGGCACTCAGAGCCTGTGCTCCCACCTCTCCCAGGGAGAGCTGCAGCTCGCCGCCTGACCTGGGGCCTGGCTGTGGGGGCCCGCGTGGGCCGGGCGAGGCCCGGCTTCCCAGACCCAGCCGGAGATAGAAACAAAGGCAGATTTTAAAAGGGGGGGAACCCCACCAAAGAGCTGCATGCAATGTCCTCATTTTTCCTGGAAGCCGCCTCCAGCAGGACAAACAAATATATTTTCAAAGGCGCTAAAACCAGTGACTCACTCCAAGGAACGCCCTCTCTTACCCTCGGCCCGCCCGCCCTTCCCACACCCCCCTGGGCTTAATTGCTCCGAGTGGGGCGGCGGCCGCCTAGCCGGGCCACGGAGATGGCAGGCGCCCGGGTGCTCGGCGCCCGCCCAGCTGGGAAGCCCCCCGTGGCTGGGCCTCACGCCCGCCTTTCTCCTCCCACAGGTTCATGCAGCACCCCAAGAACTTCGGCCTGATCGCATCATTCCTGGAGAGGAAGGTGAGTCGCTGCCCCCAAGCCCAGCCATCAGCCCGGCCGCCCCGCCAGCCCCGCACCTCTCTGGGGGCCACTCCGGTGGGCGGCCGCTTGCCCTGGGGCAAAGGACCCTCCCTCCCTGCCCACAGCTTGCCCCTTGTTCTGTCAGTCCTTCCCTCCTAACCCCCCTCTGTCGGTCCTCATGCTCCTTCCTTTGAGAAGCAGTCGCAGGCCCCGCCCCTGCTGGCCGAGGGGGTGGAGCCTCAGGCTAGGAAAGCCCAGGAGAGCTGTGTGCACCGGCTTCCCTGGAGCCAGCTCCTCAGACGTGGCAGCGAGCGTCCTTGCAGACTGGGCATGGGTTCTGGAAGCCATGCATGCTGTGCCCAGCGTCCCAGTTAAGGCTTTATAGGCAAGAGTGGCATTCTTTCAGGGGGCTGGCCTCTCTGATTGTCACTGGTTGCTTTCTGACGCCCTGATGCCAGCCAGGCGTGTGGTCAGTAAGTCCCCATCCCGTTTGGACAAACCTTCATGTAGAAGTGCCACCTGAACGCTACCTCGCCTCCAAACCCAGCCCAAGGCACTGCCCCCTTTCGCTCCACCTCCTCCCTGGCAGGTAGACATGAAGTGTCTGGGCACCCTTTGTCGGGCCGGGCAGTGCCTGGAGTGGGGGAAGCCAGGCCGGGTCTGGATGAGACCCTGTGTGTTGGCATCGGCGCTGGGAACCCCGGTGTTGTAGGATGGAGTAGGAAGGGCTCCAGCCAGGGTTTCCTTCTGGGGCTGCTGTCCTGGGTGTTTTACACCACACTCCCTTGAATCAGGTTTGCCAGAGATGGGGCATCTGCCCAGCTGCTGGAGGCCTCATGCTTTTCAGTTGAGGGAGGGCTGTCCGGGCATGAGCCAGGCAGTTATTTTAAAGTTGAGCAGTTGTCCCTAGCATCTGCCCTTAATGAGCGGATAACCATAGAAGGAGGGAGATGGGGCGATGTAGGGAAACAGAATCTCTCCGTGCCTGAAAAACCGGCATGGGGAAGCAAGCCCTATAAATAGCCTTTCTTCTGACTTCATGATGGCTTCATGCTGGGGGTGTGGACAGTCTGGGAGGCTCTAGGTCAGGGCTCCCCAGGGATGGAGGCAAGGTTTTCAGAAGGTGGTCGTTGAGCAGCATTGCTTGGGAACGGGGAATCAGAATCTCTACTCTGGAGAGTAAACTTTATGGTATAGTTTGGTAAGAGGCTGCTCAGGATAGGACTTAAATAGAGCTTCCAGAAGGGTCTGAAGCAGGGATTGCCAGTGGTCCCCCATGCCTTTGGGGACAGGTGTGTTCTGAGTGAGGCTTGGGGCAGGGTGGGAGCTCGGTGGGCCGGCCAGCCGGTGCTCGTCTGCAGGGGCAGCTGCTGCTTAGGGTCAGCCCATTGTTGTCCGGCATGGAAGGAAGGCGCTCCCCTGAATTGTTCAAGGGGAAGTCAGACACCCACATTGCCCAGTTTACAAATATTGGCATCTGATAAGACGATTTTCTCAACTGCTGTGTGGGCCTCGTGTGTGGGCCAGGTTTACGTGGGAAATAGCCTCTGTTCACGTGCATTCTGGAGGTGGCAAAGGCCACGAGGTTTGAGGCCCAGCCTGCCTCTGTACCCAGCAGCTTTGACGAAACAGCCCACTGAGGCGAGCTGTCATCTGGAGTTGGCCCGTGGCTGCAGGTGGCAGGCACGACCATGTTGCGTCTGGTTGCTTTGAGGATGTCCTCTTACTGCTCCCATTTGGGCAAGGACGTGGTGGGATTCCAGGGAGGGCCAGTCCCTAACTTAGCAAGTGACACCAGCGTTCAGACCCAGACGGGTGTGGAAAAGATGAGGGCAGAGAAAATCATAAATGTTCCAAGAGATGAAGAGTCGCTTGGGGACATTATAGTCCGGCTGGGTCACAAAGCTTGGAAGAGGTTACTCGGGGCCCCAGGTGTTCGGGAAGGAGGAGCTGCGCTGAGAGGAAGGAGAGCCAGGCCCAGGTCGGGGCCGACTTTGAGTTTGCCCAGCTGGGAGCTGGAGGGCCCGGGGAGGGCAGGCGACCACCTCGTCGTTACGGTGACAGATAGCAGCAAGGACAGTGGGGCCAGGTGGCACCTCTGTAGGGGTTCCCGAGGGTTCCGTCTTCATGACTGCTCTGTGAAGTCCGTGCTCTGAGCACCCCCATTACTCCGGTGAGAAGGCACGGTGACCTGGCCAGGGGCACCCCGCTCTGTGTGGAGGAGGCAGGATTTGAACCCAGATCTCTGGCTCCCGGCCCCCGGCTCTGACCACCCACACTGGACAGAGCATTCTTCTCCTTCTGTCACACAGACTGTGGCTGAGTGTGTCCTCTATTACTACCTGACCAAGAAGAACGAGAACTATAAGAGCCTGGTGAGGAGGAGCTATCGGCGCCGCGGCAAGAGCCAGGTGAGAGGCGGGTGGGGTGCTGGCTCTTGGGACCGGTCCCCGGCATGCTCCGAGGCCGTTTGCAAGACGGGCGGTGACCCTCTGCACGTGTTGTCCTGCGGCAGGCTCCCTCAGCTTGGGCCCCCTCCGTGGTGGCCGGGAGACCCTCTCTGGGGGTGTTCAGGCTACCCCCGCAGCAGACAGGAGGACTAGGAGAAAGACCACTTCCATTCTCAGCCTGGAAAATTCTAGAACTCCTGGCTTGGTGAATCATGATCCCTGTGGTGAAAGGGTCACATGCCCAGAGCAAGGACTGGGTTCTCTGCCTGACTTGGACTGGTTAACAAGTTCAACATTTAAAAATATTTATAGTTTCTTTGTGTTGTTTTTATGCATATTTGAAAACAGAAAATAGCCAGTACATCAACTTGTAGTTTGTCAGCCGTCACTGTTTAGGATGAGATCGAGGGATTATTTACGTTAGAGCAGGGCTTGGCAAGCTATGGCTCTTAGGCCAAGTTGGCCCACCCTTTCTTTTGTGAATAAAGTTTTATTGACACACAGCCATGTCCATTCATTTCCATATTACTGTGGCGGCTTTTCTGTTATAGCAGCAGAGCAGGGTAGTCATGACAGAAACTGCAAAGCCTAAAACATGTATCGTCTGGTCCTTTCCAGAAAATGCTGACCTCTGAGTTGGAGAAACAAGGAGCTGGTTTTAAACAATGTTTGGCAAATAATGGTAAAGATGGTGGGGGTCTGTAGCGCACAGGTGAAAGGGGGCTCCTGGGTGATCGATCAGTGCTTGGGAGACAGAGAGAGGGGATGGGTTCACTTCACTTGCAGGCTGTTGAAAATCAGCTCAGGGCAGGTGCTGGGAGCACGTGACTCCCGGAGGAGGCAGGCTTGTGCTGTTGGAGGAGGGATTTGGGCTGGACGGGCAGACGGCTTGGGGGCACTGCCGTTGGGTGCTGCCTACAGCTGGTGGAGGTGCATCCTTCCGGGGGCCTTTGGCTTGGGGCGCCCAGGGGAGAGTGATGCAGACCAGGAGTGGCGGGACCTGGGATGAGAAGGTCCTGTGGTTTTCTCCCTGACGTTGGCGTCTTCCTTCCCCAGGCTGGCCAGGGCAGGGTCCTGAGGCATCGCTCTCAGCCATCCCCAGTGGGGTCCTGGTGCCCACCGTGAGGCACTTTGCAGTCGAGTCCCACAGATGGGTTCTTAACCGGCATCCTTCTTCTCCTCTCTTGCCTTCTGGGAATTGTGCTTCCACACTGTGGACCCACTTTCCTGTTGGCTAAGCTACATGTAATTAAGGGAGCAAATTTGTCGAGAGGAGAATAAGTAACCCCTCACTGCACTCAGGCATAAGTGGTTGGGACTGAGTGTTGGTTCTCCTTGGCTGGGGCGCTGAAGGGTGGCTGTGTCTGGTTTGTGGATAGGGTGTTCCTTGAGCATTGTGTGGCCACGGTTGACCAGCCTGATTGCCCATCTAACAGATGTGTAAAAGCAAGTCTTACTGGCTTGGAGCTATTTAATTCCAAAGACCCAGCTGTGCTGTTTTGTTTTGTTTTATTTTATTTTATTTTATTTATTTATTGTTATTTATGTATTTTTATTAACATATAATGTATTATTTGTTTCAGGGGTACAGGTCTGTGATTCATCAGTCTTATACAACTCACAGCACTCACCACAGCACATACCCTCCCCAGTGTCCATCACCCAGTCACCCCATCCCTCCCACCCCCCAGCTGTGGTGTTTTAGGAATGGAAGTGCAGTCAGGAATTTTCTAGACTGAGAAGCACAAACTCAAATAAATTCCAGGCAGGGAGCATAAATATGCTGAGGCATGAAAGGCAGTAGGGAGTGGTGGGGACTGTGGCAAAATAGAAGGGGAGCTAAAGGCCTTTAGGTTTATTTAAAAACCGTCATCAGAGATCTCTTGAGCACCTACTATGTGCCAGTTCTCCTGCTAGTCTTCCCAGTGTGTGTGCCCTCACTTGCCCCCCTGCTTCTTTGGGGTCACTGTGGGTGGGCTCATGAGGCCCCTCCAGGTGGCTGGGCTGGGGGCTCTGGAGAAGAAGGAGTTCTGACAGATGGGGAGAGCCATGTTTGCATGGAGAGAGATGAGGACTTGTGTGTGTTGAGGTCATTTAGTGAGGGGGGGTATCCCCAGACGAGTCCCGGATGGGAGGGTTGGGGGTGTCAGCGTCCTTCATCTTTGGTCTCGGCTGCCATGCCTTTTATTCTGTGGTGTTAATTCTGTTTATCGGATATTTGTGTGCTGGGCACAGGGAGCTCCTCGCTGGTTGTTCAGGCCAGAGTACATAGGTGGTTCCCAGATAGCATGCCAGCGGTCTGAGAGCCTCCATAGAGTAGGGGCCCTCAAAAGTGGACTCCTCAATGGACAAGAACAGAAGTGAGGGTGTCCCCGGCAGAGGGAGCAGCAGGTACAAAGGCACTGGGGTATGAGAGAGCATAGTGCCCTTAGAGTCTTTGGAGCAGGGGTCTTAACAGCTTCCAGGGTGTTAAATGAATGAAGGATTGGAGACAAATCTTCTGCTCATGTTTGATGAGTGACTAGCGTCGTTTCTCTACTCTGTGGAAGACAGAAGTACAAATGTGAGGGTACATGGCCGCTCACACTTGACCTCAGCTTCCGTGAGAGGCAGCAGGGAGTAGTGAGGCCTGTAGCCGGCTTAGCTCGTGACCTGGGTCCACCCCGCTGACGTTTGGCCAAGGGTCCTCGTACTGCCAGAGCCGATTTTTGAGGATGAGCTGGAAATCTGGATTTATGTGGAATTGCCTGAGTTTTCCATCTTAGGTTGCATGAAAAACAACAACAAGACATTGTATAGGCCAAACAACTCCTGTTTGCCCTTTTTCTTTTTAAATTAAGTTTTTAATTATAATGCCATTGTAGTTAACACGTTAGTTTCAGGTGTGCAATAGAGTGATTCAGCGATTCGATGCGTTACTCAGTGCTCACCGTGGTAAGTGTGCTCTTAATCGTATTTGCTCTCCATCTGTCCTCGGCCCCCAGTGTAAGACCTCTGGATTCGAGAATGGTAAGGCTTGGGTGGTGGAGGTAAAGAGGGGATTGTGTGTGACTTGGGGGCAGAGGCCAGACCATGCAAGGCCGGGGCGCTGGGGAGCCCTGAAATATTGTATAGCAGAGGAGAAACATCTGTTTCCTCTTTTTGTCTGCGTCATCTTGGATTAGCCATAGTGTCTGCACTGCTTCTCCGGTGAGGTTTTGCTTTCTGCTCAGGCCGGTGCCTCAGGCTGGGGCTCCCAGGATGGAGAAAGGATGCCTCTGTGTTCTGCCTCTCGCAGAAAGACGGAAGGAAGCAGGGCGGGAGGCCCCTGTCTCCTGGGAGCTGGGACACGGCGTGGTGGCCCTCCCCTCCCTCTCTTCAGCCAGGGCTGCTGGTGTGCCAGCGACAGAGATGCACACACACGTCCTGGAAGGGCTTCTGTGCCAGGCAGACCCACCGCCCTCACCACTGCCCACTGGCCCTGTTCACAAATATGGAATAAACGGGTCAACCCAAGTGTTGACTCTGGGGCTGTAAGTCTTTTCTCTGCCCCGTGACAGTGAAATAAATGGCAGACACAGGTCCCTCGGCCCCTCTCATTAATCTGAGATGCAATTACTGGTGGGGCCTGAGCTTCCTTATTTCTGCTTGGTTTTATAAAGGCCGTGATCCTGCTGATACATGTCGCAGTGAGGAGGGCAGGGGTTCCCGCAGCCTGGCCCGGGAGGCAAGTCAGGCTTGCGCCACCTTCCTGGGTCCCTTTAGTTTTGGAGGAAGACGTAGGTCGTCTCAGCCAGTATTTGTTGGGGAGACGCTGGGAGGCCAGCGAGACAGGGGAGCCCTGTCAGAATTGCCAGGCAGTGGCCTTGTGGCGTGATGGGACAGTGAGCTGCTGGCCATTCACTCAGCCCCAGGACCTGTGCGAGGGGTGGGGTGCGTTTTCACTCAGAACTTTATGGGGGGGACGTACTGCCATCATGCCCGCTTTATAGGTGCCAGGAGGTGAGGAACCTGCTCTTAGTGGCATATTCAGGATTCGAACCCAGCACAATCTGCCGTTGGAGCCCAAGGGGAGACCCTGGTGATCCCATTTGCCACCTTTTGGCCGTGTGGCTCGTCTTCTGGAAGCTGTCCCTCACTGACCTTGTAGGGCCTGTGTTCTTCGGTCTGTGTAGGCCCTGCTAGGAAGCAGATGGACCTCGCTGTGGGTGGGATGTGCCCCACTGAGCCCCCATCTGCATCACGCCCCCAGCCCCGTCTGGGTCTCCATCTCCACTCACTGGGAATCATCTATTCCTGGCCCCACGTGCACCTGGCTTCTGGGAGCCTGCAGCTGGAAACTCTTCCCGTCTCTTTTAGTTCTCCTCTGCTCTGGGAGACGTGGAGGGCTGTCTTGCAGTCTCTCTTCGCTCCCCCAGCCCCGTGCATGTCCCCGCCCTCCTCCAGGTGGCCCGTGGCGGCAGAGGCTGTGGTGCCTGTCTGTGATTCCCGTGGCTTGGGGCCACACTGTGGCTGAGGTTGGCCATGAGGGGCCTCTGAGCTTCTCAGCCCAACAGGTGCCCCTTGATGGGCCCTCCCCACCAGGTGTCAGCTGCCCAGGACTGTGTGTTCATCTGAGGGCATGTATGGAGTGCTTCCTGCACGTCAGGACTAAAAGTTCTGCCTTTGGAGCCAGATCAGACCGTGATCTTTCAGGAAGCTAGAGCAAAGGCATCAGCCGAGCATGGCTGTCTTGACATCTCACAGACTGTCCCGATTAAGAGCCCTGAGGTGGGTGTGAGGGGTGCTTCGAGGTGTTGGTGAGTGGGTTTGATGACCCTTCTCTCGGCTGGGCGGTCCCACCTGCCACCTCGTAGAAGGTGCATTTTCTGAGTTGGCTGGCTCCTAGCCCAGGCCTGGGGACGGGGGATGGCCCTGATGTCTTCGCCCGTGCCCGTCTCCTCACCATTCCTGTCTCAGTGGGTCCTGGGCTCAAATCCCCGCGTCTGGGGAGGAGGGGACCCCACGGCACTGGTGGCGGGGAGTTCCTCTCCCCAGAATATAGGGCACACCACCGCCTGCTCCTGCTGGAGTCAGTGTCCCCAGGCTGTCCCCTTCTGGGGTTCCAGGCTGAGTCACGGACCTGAGACAGAGCTGGCGTCCAGCTGAGGGTCTCCCAGCTGCCACCAGGAGGGCTTGTCAGAAGTCAGACTGCTGGGCCGGGCCCCTCCATGGGGCCTGAGAGCCCGCATCTCTGACAGGCCTCCAGCAGTACTGGCTGCTGGTCTGGACCACTCAGAACCTCAGCCTGTGGGAGCGGCGGGGGAGGGAGCAGGGTGGCAGAAGGGGAAGTTGAGGCATGGTGCCGGCTCACCGGCAGATGGGGGCAGGAGGAGATGACCCCGAAGGGGAGATGAGCGGAAATGGCCCTTCTGAGGTGTCCTGCGCTGGGCAGACAGGGCCAGGTCTCAGACCACAAGCCGTGCATGGACCGCTGGGGGGCGCTTGCGGCAGCAGGGGCAGCAGGCAGCTTCCAGAAGGGGACCTGGCCAGTCCCTCCGGGGGACTAACCCTGTGCATTTTACTGTTTGCAAACTATGCTTCCCAGTGGTCATGACCTTCTCAAATGCTTAACCACAGCGTGTGAAGCAAGACGTCACTGCGTCTGCTCAGGTGACACCCTGTCCTGTCACACCCTCATCACTCGCCCTGTGCAAGCCATTTGTTTACCATGTTGACGGTCATGTTTGAAAGCATGGGTGGTTACAAAAGTGGAATGTAAAACTCCTTGATGAAAAGCAGCAGTCATTGGGTGTCTCTGGGCTTAGACCCTTAGACGGCTGCCCCGAGAGAGGTGAGGTCCACCTGGCATCCACGGCGTGGGTGCTCAGCCCTGGAGGCCAGGCATGTGCGCTGGTCGTTGGGGCACCAGGATCACTTCTGTGTTTAACAGAGGGTGCCATCCACCTTCCAGAAACTTCTCCATATTCTGACGGAGGGAGATGCAGGCCAAGCCATAGAGTTTTGGAATGCCAGCCCCTTCACGCCCACCCCCGATGGAGCCCACACACCTGAGCTTTGGCAGGTGGGAGCTGAGTCCCCGGCTCCTGGACCCTGGCCCATGAGACCCACCTCTGAGTGGCAGGCGTGCTTGGGGGCTGGGCCCAAGCCCGAGCATCCTCTCTATGAGGTGAATCACGGGCTGAGGCAGATGACAGTACAGTGGTTTATAGTTCATGATTCATGGACAGAGGGGCCGAATTATCCCAGCTAATTGCAGAACCAGAGCCCAGGAATGCTGTGGTCAGTAGTCGGCCTAACTATGCAGGCTGTCGGGGAGCTGAGAGTGTGAGGCAGATTTGGGCCAGGCGGCAGGGCCCATCCCTGCTGTGGCTGTGACTGAGGGGCCACGGTGGCCCTCCAGGCGATGGGGGGGCCGTGCCGTGGAGGGGGCGTGTCCCCGGGGGCGAGTGCTCCCCTGGGCAGCTGGGGCTCAGCCTTCTGGCCTGTCCCTGGGTGTCTGAGGGGAATATGCAGGGGACCCCACTTCCCCTCCTGCCCTCTGGCCTGCACGTCCTTGTGCTCCGTGGCTCTTCTCTGTGGCCCAGTCCAGCTCCCACCACTGACCACTCACTGACCCCAGGCTCCTGTGTTTTCTGGGTTGATCTCCCTCTCTTGTCCTCTTTCCTCCGTCTTTGTGTCCCGTCTCCCTCTTTCCCCACGTGTGAGTCTCTGTATCTCTCTTTCCACCTGTGCCTGCATCCGTGTCCCTCTCCCCTCCCCACACCCACACCTTTCTGCCTCCATCTCTACCTTCCTCCCCCTCTTTCCTCCTCTCCCTGATCCTTCTTCCTGCTCCTCTGAGCCTCCTCTTCCAGCTCCTTGCCAAGGGACAGGTGACCTTGTTCCGGTTGCTGAGGCACTCCAGAGGCTCCCGTGCCTGGGGCAGCTCTCACGGGGGACAGCGTGACCTGGAAGGCCGTTCCAGGACAGGCCCAGCCAAGCGCAGTCCACGCGGGGAGGGGCAGCTCCTGTGCAGTCGGGGCTGGCTCCCAGGGCCTGGCTGCCCCCCCTTGGGCTGATGAAATCACTCGAGGTCTCCCCCCAGTGCAGTCTGGCAGGGACGTGGGGCAGGCCAGATACGGCCACACTGACCCCGGGTGGGGCTGTGTTTCTCTCGGCCTGCTGGGTAAGCGTGGGTGTGCGTGTCCTGAACATGGCCCGGAGCCCAGATGGCCTCCAGCCCGGGGGTCTATCCGACTTTCCTGGGCGGCCCAGGCCTGTAGGAGGTGACGCTTCTGCGCTGCTGGGGGCAAGCCGGGCTGAGCCAGACTGTCTGGATCTAGGGCTTCAGTGAGCAGATGTCCCTAATTCCTGCCCAGGAGGCGAGAGACCTGTGGGAGGCCCCTCTGGGCCGGTAGCCCCCCAGACATATTCCAGGGACCACTGTTCTCAGGAGGGTGGGTGGTCTCCTTCCCAGGAGAGGCCATACCCCAGGGAGCGAGCAAGCTGGGCTGCCGTTTTGGGAGAAGACAAACATGGCCTTCTCACGGGCCGTGATGTGGGGGCAGGGGGGGACCTGGCTCTGTGCCAGCCCTGTTCGAGGCAGACCACATCAAAGGCGTAGAAGGACATGGAAAATGTGAGCCCAGCCCAGAAAATGTGAGTGTGGAGCATTTGGACCCCAGGGGGGTGAGAGGTGGGGGGCTGACAGACCCCACATCCGGGCATCTCAAGCTGGGCTGCCAGGAGTCAGGAAGTAGTTACCAGAAGGGCAGCATTTGTGTGGGTCTGTGCCAGTGTGGGTCAGGCAGGAGGGGCCCCCTTGGGCTCATCCTGGGTGGGTTGGTGGCCATGTTGGAGACCTTGGTGTCATGACTTCCCATTGTCCCCATTCTAGGTGATTCCACAGTGAACACGACAAACGAGGTCCCCAGAGCGGACAGGTCCATGTGGGAGGTGGGCAGTGCACAAGTAAATTAGCGTGATTATTTGAGGTGGCAGAAGGGCTGCAGAATGTCGGGAGACAGCTGATGTGAGGGAGGGCAGCTTTTAGGGAGCTGACCTCGAAGGCTCCTCTGAGGAGGTGTCATTTGGGCTCAAACTTGAGGGATAACAAGGAACCAGCCAGGCAGAGTTGGAGGGAGAATCCCAGCCAGTGAGTGCAAAGGCCCTGAGGTAGGAATGAATGTGGCATCTTCCAGGAGGCAAGGGGGAGCAGCCCCAAGGGAAGTGGGTGAAGTGAGCAGGGCCAGGCAGGGGCTAAATCCCATGGCCTTGTGGTCTGTCAGACCACCGATTTTATTCCCAGCTGCAGGACAGGATCTGATCGACAATTTCGAACCAGAGCGTTGGCTGCCACAACCACACATCTCCCTGCAGGCAGAACAGACGTCATGGGTGTGTGTGTGTTAAACGCTACTCGGGTTTTGTTGGCACATCTGTTTGCAGGGGAGTGCTGGGGAGTGTTTAGCAACCAGCCTTGTGGGGGCGAAGCCCCGATTTGTAGCACGTAACCGTTGCCGTGGTATAAATACTCCCACCGTGCCCGATCTAAGCTACCGACGTGACGTCACCGAAGGTGGAGCTGGGAGGGGGCGTGCCCAGCGCCG
The DNA here is from genome assembly GCF_964656455.1 of Halichoerus grypus. Taxonomy (NCBI): domain Eukaryota; kingdom Metazoa; phylum Chordata; class Mammalia; order Carnivora; family Phocidae; genus Halichoerus; species Halichoerus grypus. The sequence goes on along the minus strand of NC_135724.1, from coordinate 90,123,038 downwards.
TATCCTATCCCACTTCCGCTGTGTGGATGCAGTTGATGTAAATAACCTCAAGAGCATAGGTAACGGATTTATGTAGTCAAATAATTGGGAAGTGATGCATTTTGAATACTTCTTACCTTTGTTTTTATCATAAGTTCTTTAACTGTAAGGTTATGTAGTTTTTAATAATGGCTGTGTTCAACAACTTTCCTGCAAAATCCTTGAAAGTTGAAGTCTGCTCTCTTGAGCTGATCTGAGCCAGTTCCAGCACACCTCTGTCTGGACTCAGGGGGCATCCCCTGTCTGTGTTTCTCCAGGAGGGACAGACGGACTGGATGAGGAGGGTAGGGGGCCGAGGGTCAGGTGGGGGCCACCAGGACCAGAAAACTCTGTTGTGTCTTGCCTCTGACCCCTGACCCCAGTTCTCCCCCCTGCCTTGGGCTCCCGGGCCCCCTCGTCCCCACTGACAGGAGACGGCAGGTGTCATGAGGACAGAACCTGCTCACTGGGGGCGCATGGTCTCTACTCAGTGACAGGCTTGTTGAACGAGTGGCTGAGATGGTGATGCCGGCAGCGCTGTGGGGCGCGGGGAAGCTCTCACGGCACGTTTCTGAGGACCTGTCATCTGAGGATTAAATCCCATGCCGAGTTGCCCTTCAACATGGGGCAGAAGACGTCATCCCCTGTCCCCCCCACCCCCCCACCGCTGACGGGAGCCTTCAGCGGCTGTCCACTACCACCAGGGCGCCCGCCGTGTGTCTGAGCGTGGGGTGAAAGGTGGCCGGGCTCGGCAGCCATGTCCAGTATGTCGCGCAGTAGGGACGGTGCTTGTGTTCATGTCTCCATGCCTTTGCCCAGGCAGGTCCTCTCCCTGCAGTGTCCCCTCTCATGCTTGTGAACCGAAAGCCTTTGGGGACTCCACTCAGAGGCCTCCTTCCCTGTCCCCGTGGGGCAGGCGGAACTGCCACCACATCTGCCGCGTGCTGTGCCTTTTGAAGTCTCCTCGGCACTGAGCCTCCTTCTGCCCTGGCGGAGTTCCTTGTCCCTGTGAGCCGAGGCGCCAGCTCCGGAAGGCTGGGGACCGCATTTTTGGTGGCATGGTGTCCCCCTTGTGGGCTCAGAGCACGAGTGTGGGGGAACGCACAGGTGGTGGCGTGGTTCGGCTTGAACGGGGGGAGCCCGTGACCTCCCAGCCCCGGGTAGCAGGCAGAGCACCTGCCCGCAGGATCTTGCTAGGAAATGCCGTGCAACCTGGGGCGAGCTCCCGGACTTCTCCGTGGCCTTGTGTCCTGTTCTGTAGAACAGAGGTAGTCCCGGGGCTGTTGGGAGGATTCCGTTAACTCACAGGCAGAGCGAGGAGAAGGCTTCATCTGGATGTGTTCTGACCCGTGCAGTTTTCCGTGCAGCCCTGGCCTGGGGCTCAGCACAGCGCGGGCTCCGTTGCCGCTTGCCTGTCCTGCGCTCAGCGCTCCGGGAGCAGGGGTCCCTCAGGGACCGGAACTGATGGCTCTGGCTAACCGTAGATCTGGTCAGCTTTTCTGCAAAGCCGTGCTGTGGTTTGGGAGGGACGTTCCCAACTGAGTACTGGGCATGAAGCCCATCGTGAGCCTGACCATTGACGTGTCTGAAAAGCAGAGGTAGCCCCTTCCTCATGAGCTCCAGTCGTTTGAGATGGAGTTTGGCCTCCGGATCTACCCCGGGTCCACAGGGGTCACCTCCTGCCACTGGCAAGGGTCCTGGTGTGATTTGTGAAAGAAGGATCCCTGAAAGCCTCATTCCTCAGTGTGATCCGGGCACCAGCAGCTCAGCCTCCCCAGGAAGCTGCCTAGAAATGCAGAGGCTCAGCCCACCCCAGACACACGGAATCTGCCTTTTCCCACTATCCCCAGCGGATTCGGGCACTGTCTAGATGGAGCAGCGCTAGTCTGGGGCAGGGGTGGCCCACTGCCTATTTTGTAAATAAAGTTTTATTGGCACACAGCCATGCCTATTTGTTTACATTTTGGTTGCTTTCAAGTTAACAAACCGCGTCGAGTTGAGCAGTTGTGACAGAAACGGGTGGACCTGTGGCCGTACGGAATTAACTTCTTACAGGAAAAGTTTGTCAGCTCCTTGTCTAAAGCACGAGTCCTCAAGCCTGGTTACCCGTCAGAATAACCTGGGGATTTGTGATTGGTGTGGGCGTGGCCCTAGCGTCAGGACTTCCCAGAGCTCCCCAGGTGACCTGTGTGTGTGGCCATCAGGCAGTGGGAACCTTGGCTCTGAATCGCCCGTGAGAGCCAGCAAGTGCAGTTCCACAGCCGTGGATGGCCTGAGGTCCAGACGGGGAGCCGTAGTGGGTGTTCGTCCTCCTGTTTGCTGTCCTAGGCCATCGAAGGCTTTCGGAGACTGACCTGGCTGCGGGGGCCTGTGAGTTGGGATCCCGTCTCGCCCCGTGAATCTGGAGTGAATGGAGCCCTCCTAAATCAACCCGTTCATCTCCTGCATGCAGCAGGAGGCCAGGCAGATGGTCATTATTGTGCCCGACGAGCCTCTGTCCCTGGAAAACGTGTTTCAGGCCAGGATGGGCCTGGGGTTCCTCCCTCCGTCCCCTGCACCGGTGCCACTCAGCTCGGCGTGCCGGGACACCTCGCCCAAGGGAGATGGCGGTCAGGTCACAGGGCACCGTGAGCCCATCTGGGGGCTCTGTGCCATGGCTCCACGGCGGTGTTGCTCCGCTGCCCCTCCTCCCCACCCCTGCGCTTAGGGCTTGGGAGAGTGTCCGGGCGGGGGCACGGGTGTCTGGCACCGGGCTTGCACACTGGGCGGGAAGGGATGGGAATAGTGACCAGGCTCTAGTGCTGACGGGGACTCCTGAGCCTCCCCGCGAGGCGGGCACAGGTCGGGGGAATCTGGCTCAGAGCACCAGCTGAGGCGTGAGGGGCCCGCTGGGGCAGGCGGCGATGGCAGGAGAGGGGGCTGGGCGTAGCCGGGGCTGACTTGGGCGTAGGCTGGAATCCTGGCACTGCCGTTGACCGGGTTTGTCACTTGACGTCTCTGTGCCTCAGTTTCTTGTTCTGTAAAGTGGGCGAATGAAGGGGTGGGTAAAGGAGGTGATTGCAGTTCATAGAACAGTGCCTGGGGCCTGGCACTTAGAGCGATTTTTGTTATTCGTGCTGTGATATGGATGATGATTCAGGGGTGGGGGTGGTTACGGGTCAGCCCAGGCTCAGGTGGGGGCTCGAGGAATCTTGAACGGGGGACAGGGTGGGCTAGGTAGGAAGGGGCGGGGACGCCCAAAGACCCCCCCACACACACACACCCGAAGCCCCAGATTCTGGTCAGAGACTCTGAGTAGGGCTTTGGGGACCACGGGACCAGGCCATCAGCTCTCCTCCCTCCGAGGCCGTGAGGCTTTGCCTCCCTGCAGGATGGGAACATGGGTCACTGCCCTCCCTGTCTCAGGTGGCTAAGGGCGTGGAGCAGGGTGGCTTGGTGTGGTGCCAGGGACAGGCCGCCTTTGTGGATGGGGCCCCAGCTCACCGCTACTCTTGGTTTTTCATCTTCATCACTATGCCTGGGAGTCAGAAGGCCAGGAGCCAGTCGACAGAACGCGCAGCTCAGTGTCAGGCGTGTAGTCAGCCCTCGGGGAATGTTGGCATCTTCCTAGTGGGGTTTCTCCAGGATTCTGAGGGGGGAGGGCCACAGGAAGGGACGTAGTTCAGTGTGGCACAGATGCAGACTCTCCTGGGCCTCTGCCCCTATTAGTCAGGAGGCATTGGCCCGGGCTGGGCCCCCGTGGGCGGGGAGCCGCACCTCCTGGCTGTGCTGGGATGGGCAGTGGTCTGCTTTGTGGAGGATGAGATCCCAGGGCGCTTTGAGGCCCCACCAGGCTAGATCCAGGGAATGATGATAGGTGCCTCCTGGAGGGTGGCCTGGAGTTGGGCCCGTGTGGCCGTTGGGAGGGACAGCAAGAAAACATTTGGAGTGAGGCTGCCTAGGCGGGGGGGTCTGAGTGCAGATGTAGCTGAAGGCAGGTGTTGGAAGATGCCAAGCTTCTTGTGGTTGGAAAGCCCCTGGAAAGCCTGGCGTCAGGCTCCCAGGTGTTGTAGAAGTCAGCAAATCTGACAGGTGGAGACAGTAGCCACACCAGGTGGCCCATGCGGCAGGGGACCCCTCCCCAATCAGCCACGCTATCTCTCCTGCCCTGGAGCCAGGTCCCTGACCCCTGCTCACCCCCCCTTGCCCTCGTCAGGTGAGTGTGCAGAGGGCACGCTGTGTTGGAACAAACCGGGAAACCTCTCTGTCCCCCTTTCCACTGCTGGGACGGACAGCTCCAAAAGAGACTTCGCCTTTTGGGTGTGAGAGGTGGCCATAGCTCCTAGGTGGTGGGAAGTTTATGCCTTAGTGTTTGAGGGGTTCTGGGGGTGAGGGACAGGCTAGTTAAGGGCCAGCCACCGGAAATTGGCAGCAACATGGTGGGGGTGAAGGGGCTGCTCCAAGTCCAGCCGTCGTGCCCCTTGCCTCCTCCGACAGAATAGAGGGGGTTCTTGGAGACGGGGAGGCAGAGCCAAGCCAGGCGGGCCCAGGGCAGCTGCTGCCACAGCTTCAGAGAGCGCAGGGTTCCCTGCGAGCATGCAGACCCACACTCTGGGCCCCAGCATCCGCAGAATGCCCACCCCCCCGCTTCCTAAATTCCAGCCCCACGAGAGGGTCTAGGGAGGGGGTCGCAGGCCGAGGCAGCCTTGGGTGTCGGAGTCGGACGGGCGTGTGTTCTGATGCGGAGGAAAGACGCAGGGAGGGAGCGACACCCCGCCTGCCCCCCCGTCCATCGGCATGGTTTCTTTCTCCTTGTCTGATAATCGGTGTGACCGTACCCCTGCCACGCGCACAGGGCTCTTCAGTGGCAAGGCTTTTCCTTTCACTTGGCTCATCGGCACGGAAGGATGGTCTGGTTTGGCAGTTGCCTGCAGGGAGGACTTTGGGGTGGCCGAGAGGATCAGTGTATGTTTTAAAAGAAATCAGGCAGGGCAGAAAGGAAGTCGGGCAACCTCTCGGGAAGGAGCAGGCCGCCCTCCCTTTCTCCCCTGTCCTGACGTGGGCAGGCTCAGCGGCCCAGGGTGATGGGGCAGGCAGGCCCGTACGTGCCTTGCCGCTGGGCAGATGAAATAAGAGCCTTCGGGAGGAGGCTGGTTTGCTGTGAGCCCCTTTCATCTCCCTCTAAAGTGGAGGTTTGCTTCCCCTTGATGCGAGGAGAGCAAGCCCGCTGTTGCAAGAGTGGGTCCTCGACATGGCAGCAAGCACCTTCAAATGGGCCGGGGCCCAGGACACCCCTCCCGCCCGCCCATTCTGCAGCTGTGGTGACAGGCTGAGAGGTGGCCTGAGCTTGGTCAGGGATGTGTCCCCAGGTTCCCCGGTGCTCAGCCTGCTCTGGCCCGAGGCCGACCGGCGGCCCTCCCCGTGCTGTTGATGGTGTCAGTCCCACTTTAACACCCACGCCAGACTCCAGTTCTGTGAGGGTGCTCTCATTTCCGCCTCCTGGCCCTGGGCTGAGGTGTAGGCATGCTGAAAAGCCCTGCTTTCAAGGGGCAGAATCAGCACAGAGAGGTTAAGATCATCATCTAAGGTCACACAGCCACCAAATGGAGGACGCAGGAGTTGAGTCCAGGCTTCCGATTTCTACACCTCGCCCGGGACTCCCGCCTCCCCAGACCCCGTGGGCTACAGGACCCCAGGCTGTGGCCGGGGCTTGCTCAGCCCAGGTGCGGAGACTCACCTGTCTCACTGTTTTCCTCCCCCCCCCGCCCCCCCCCCAGCAGCAGCAGCAGCAGCAGCAGCAGATGCCCCGGAGCAACCAGGAGGAGAAGGAGGAGAAGGAGAAGGACAAGGAGGCCGAGAAGGAGGAGGAGAAGCCCGACGTGGAGAACGACAAGGAGGAACTGAGCAAGTAAGGCCGCCGGGCTGCCCAGCCGGGGCCCGGCCTCGCCCCCCCAGGTGGTGCGGAGCTGCTCCCGACCCCACTCGAGGCTGTGAGGACAGCGGTTTGGCATCTACCGATTGCCTGCCGGGAAGGGAGGCATTTTCGGCTCCGTCTGAACCTGACAGCCCCCCTTCCGGAAGCCTGCCCGGCCCCCTCCCCTCTCCTCCCGCCCGCCCTTTCCTCCTCAAACCCTCTGGAGACCTCAGAGACTGATAGCTCATTTGAGCTCTACTCCTGAGCTAATAAATCTAGGCAATGACTTTGGAGCTCTTTGCCTCCTCATCTCCTCCCCCTCCTCCGCCAAGTCTCCCGAGATGCCAGGCGGGGGAAGGGGGATCAGAGAAGCTGGCGGAAGGACTAGGTATGCAGGCGGGCCCTGCCCTCACCTTTAGATTTATCGCTGTCAGCGTGAGCTCTTGCAGATCAAGGCACAGCCTCCCCTGCCTGCCAGGGGCGGGTGCCGAGCACAGCCAGCTGGAGATTCACGCCGGAGGGGGGGCGGGCACGGCTTCGTGCCAGGTACCTGGAAGAGGCTCAGGAATGTGGCTTCAGAGAACATCTGGCTTCGTTACCCCCTGTCTCCCAGACGTCCAGGCAGGGCCTTCGGGAAGATGAATGGGAGGCGGGGGCGGTAAATCCAAGCGGCCCCACAGTCAACCCTCCTGAGTCGGCTTCTGAGAAAGCCCCAGCCCTGGGTACGGAGGTCACATGCACCCCCACACACCTGGCTCAGCTGCAGAAGCCCGGCAGGAGACTTCCCTTTTGTGTGTGCTGCAAGGCACGGTGGCCCTTGGTAATAACTGGCAGCAAAGCAAGTGCCGTTCCTAGAGCCCCGCTGAGCCTCTGTGCTTTGGGGAGTGAGGTGGCCTTGTAGGTCGTACCCGCCTGCACCCCATGCACTTAGTGCAGTAGTCTTGCGGACGGGTAGCAGAGAGCAGCTCCCTGTTGGGTGTGTGAGATGGTCTTGCAGACGGCCTGTGTGTACTCTCCCGTTTCCTACCAGACCCCAGCCCTCCTTCGGAGAATATAAAGCTGAGGTTTGCACAAATACAGGGGCACTGCGGAGAGCCGGTGGCCGCGGCCCCTCGTCTGGTGCATGGAGAAGGCTTGCGGGTTGCGGCCCACCAGCCCTCACCCCGAGCTTTCCCTGACTCTCAGCCTCTGACTGGTACCAGCCCCCTGGCAGCCAGCACTCCTCGAGCTAAAGAAAAGCAGGTCTCTTGCAGCGGCTGTCTGGTTTCCTGACGCAGGTGAAGCCATCCCTGTCTGTCTCTCCGGCCTTCAGGGAGAAGACGGACGACACCTCTGGGGAGGACAACGATGAGAAGGAGGCAGTGGCCTCCAAAGGCCGCAAAACTGCCAACAGCCAGGGCAGGCGCAAAGGCCGCATCACCCGCTCGATGGCCAATGAGGCCAACAGCGAGGAGGCTGTCACCCCGCAGCAGAGCGCTGAGCTGGGTGAGTTTCGGGCCGGGGAGGACGGTGGCTTCCGAATCCCAGCTTTAGCTTCCGGACTCACTGGGTGGCCTGGGGCGAGCTCCTAAACCTCTCTGTGCGTCCTCATCTACACAGTGCTCGCTGGGGTGTGGGAAGGGCTCTGGCTGTCAGCCCTGGTGTCCCGGAACTGGGAGGTTCACGTAAAAGTCCCGATCGCCAGTTTGGGTTCTGTTCTTTAATCAGATCTGGCCGTGCTTGGCCCCCGTTCCCGCCAGGTAGTGGCTGGCGCTGAGTAGCCACCACCCCTTTTCAGAAGGACCTGGGCGCAGACTGTACCCGCCCCCCCACCCTGCCCCCAGTCCCAGGAGGCCTCTGGGTTCGTACTTCACTTCTGTGGGGCCTCAGTTTCTCCTGCTCAGCGGACATCCACCCCCAGGTGCTCTGAGCCTCATCCCCCTCCACCTCAGGTTGTGGGGGGTGGTGGGGGGAAGAGATGGATTGAGTAGCAGTTCTCAAGTTCAGCCACAGGGGGGCAGCCAACGTGTGTCTGTCATCTGTACCATTTTGGCTGTTGGGGGGCCCCACCTTCCCGCCTCTGTGGGAGCCCCCCTCCCGGACCTTGAGTGCTCAGGCTGAGGCCCCAGCCACCAGGGTACCTTCCCAGGGTGGGAGTTGATGGAGGTGATGTTTCGTTCTCACAGATGCCCCCTATCCCACACCCAGGGTCCGTGCCAGACACCTGTCCCTTCTTCCTGTGGGAGATAATTTGTACCCATTTCATAGATGGGCTGTTTGAGGTTTAGAGAAAAGATGTTGCCTCCATAGTCGGGGAGTTAACCGGGATTCAAACCCAGCCCCGTTGGCCACAAATTTCATGTGAATCCTGTAGGCTTTGGTGGCTGCCCCTTGGTGCCTGGAGGCCCATGCAGTGGTGGGCCCAACTTCTGGGAAGCTCCTCTTGGGCCCCAGGCTGATGTCGGGGCTAGTCTGCTGGGTGTAAAACACCACCCCGGGCCCTCCAGCGGGCTATTCCAACACGCCCACCCTGAGCTCAGACTTCATAGCTTCCCTCTGAGGATCCCTTGGGAAGGAAGGGGGAAGTTCGTGAGGTCTCACAGATTGGCAGGCCGTGGCAGCAGGGAGTGGGGGCCATCTCCCCTCTCCTGGCTCGAGCTGTTCCTTCTCAGGGGGAGGCTGCCCTGGGGGGAGGGTGGGGGCCATCTCCCCTCTCTCGGCTTGAGCGCTTGAGCTGTTCCTTCTGGGGGGGGGGAGGCTGCCCTGGGGGGAGGGTGGGGGCCATCTCCCCTCTCTTGGCTCGAGCTGTTCCTTCTCAGGGGGAGGCTGCCCTGGGGGGAGGGTGGGGGCCATCTCCCCTCTCTTGGCTCGAGCTGTTCCTTCTCAGGGGGAGGCTGCCCTGGGGGGAGGGTGGGGGCCATCTCCCCTCTCTCGGCTTGAGCTGTTCCTTCTCATTTCCCTCCTGCTGGAACTTCCCTCCACTGGTCAGCTGGCCTCTGCCAGCACATACTCCGGGCCTGGTGCTGTTCCAGGCACTGAGTCCACGAAGCTGGTCCCTCATGTCTGCCCTCTTCATGAGGTCTTAAGCAATTTACAGGGCAAGACCTGGGCTCATATCTAGGGGACCTTGGAGGAGAGACCCAAAAACCGTGCCACAGCAGAGGCCTGGCCAACTCTGTGTGATGTCAAGGGGAGCCATGTCCCCCTTTCTAAAGCTTCATCCTGACCAGGGGCAGTTGGGGGAGAATATAGCAATCACCCTGTAGCATTCTCAATGAGGGACCTTAGAAGCCCCAGCGGACAATTGGCCATGTCTGAAACCATTTTTGATTGTCACAGTTCGAGTGGGGACTACTGGCATCTAGTGGGTTAAAACCAGGGGTTTAACAGCAAAGAATCACCCGTACGGACAAGTCCACGCTCAGATGAGGTCCCTGCCCATCCAAAGCTCACATCCCTTGTTCCCCTGACCTTCATGCGGTCACCATGCTTTCAGGTAGGTCACCCTCTCCCCAACCAAGTGCATGCAGAGATCGTTCTCACAGTCCAGGCCCTGGACCACCTCAGTGTCCCCGCCCGTGAACTGGGCTGATTACACCACCCCCATCCCAGCGGGTTGTGTGGAGGCTGGACCGCCCCTCGGGCTGCTGTCCATGCACCCCGTCTTCCTTTTTAGCTTCGATGGAGATGAATGAGAGTTCTCGCTGGACCGAAGAAGAGATGGAGACAGCCAAGAAAGGTGAGGGTCTCTGGGGGCTCTGACCCATCTCGATTGGCATCCAGGTCCTGAAGCTCATGTGCTGAGGAGGATGAGGCACATCGGGCCTGAACCAGGTGCTCTGGTGCCATCTGGAGGGGCAGGCTCTGCTTTCGGGCTGTTCTCAGATTGGTCACTTTTCCTTGGAGTCTCAGTTTTGCCCTTCAGTGGCTGCATTGTCAGGCCCCACAGTGTGTCCCCAGGGTGACATCAAGGCACAGCTCCGAAACCGTGCAGCTCATGCTGTGGACACGGGTCGGTGGACAGCTTCTGTCGCCTCCGGGGTCAGCAGGCTGCGGCCCCGTAGATCCTGGCGACAGCACACCTGGGCGTCTGGGAGGGGAGGCACAGAGCTTGCCGGCAGCCGCTGCGGTGGGGTCACAGAGTCAAGCTGTGTCCCCCCCTCGGTTGTGTCATGTCCCTGGAGGCGGCTGGAGGCCATGTGCGGTAGTGCTGACCTCACATCCTCCTGCAGAAGCCAGCTCTGTGTTCACTGGAGCCGGAACAGCAGGGTCCTTCCCTTCCTGGCTCAGTGACCTGTCTCTGTGCCTCAGTTTCCCGTTCCGTGAAGTGGGAGGGGCATCCGCGTTGGCCGTGAGGAACCAGAGATAACAAGCATCGAGGGCCCTGAGGATGGGTCCTGCACTGTCGGGGCTGCAGCCACGTGGGTTCCCCTTGTCTCTGGGCCGACTCCTCCCTCGCCCGTGCCCAACCCTGACAGGGAGGCTGAGGCCGGGCGGCGCCTGACCCCTGTTTACCTGCCTGCTCTCATTTACTCTCATTCCGGCTCCCAGAGGGGCTCTTGTTTCCATCCTGTCTCACAGAGGAGGAAGTGACTAGTGGGGCCTCCAGCTCTCGTCCCCCTGGCCCCACAGGGCCCCACCGCTGACGTGCAGCTTCTTGTGCCCAGAGCTCCAGGTTGTGACCCACAGAGGGAACAAACGGCCTTTTTTGTGAAGGCCCCGGGTGCACGGGGGCAGGCGAGTGTGAGGACAGGGCGGCCTCCAGGCCCCCACCCTCCACCCTGGGAAGGGGCTGCTGTGTGGCCTGAGTGCTCTGCCCTGGTGTTTCAGAAACCGCCTAGGAGCAGCCCCAGACCTGAGCAGGCTCCTCCCGCCCTCCCGGGGCCCCAGGCCCCCCTGCCGAACTCCCCGCCCCGGAGCGAGACCCACCGAGGCCCTGGAAGATGAGAGGTTTTCAGCAGAGCAGTGCAGTACGCGGGGGGCCTGGGCATTGTCTCTAGCTGCAGGGCACAGGGGGCCACACTGTGGCTTTCCTTTGTCCTCTGTCCACCGTGTGGTTCCAGGATGGATTGCACTACTGGGTGCAGAGGAGGCTTCCCTGAGAGCGTGTGAGCTTTTTCCTCTCCGTTATGTAATTTCGGCAAAACACGCATAACATAAAACTTACTGTTTACTATTTAAAAGTGTACAGTTCGGTGGCATTAAGTATATTCACAGTGTTGTGCAGCCTTCACCTCTGTCTGGTTCCAGAACGTTCTTTCACCCCAGACGAAACCCCGGTGCCCACAAGTGGTCACACCCAGCCCCCAAGGCCTGCCAGCCCCTGGCATCCACTCATCTCCGTTCCGTCTGTGGATTTGCCATTCACATGAATGGAGTCCTGCAGTACGTGCTCTTCTGTGTCTGGCTTCTCTCCCTCGGCCTCACGTTTTCGAAGTTCCTCCACGTTGTAGCGTGTGGGCTTTGTTCCTTTTTATGGCCGAGCTCTGTTGCACGGCGTGGAGGGAACCCCCCCCCGCCCCCGTCCTGCTGATGCGTTCATTTGTCCGTTGGCCCACGGTCATGGGGCTTGTTTCCACCTTGGGGCTATCGTGAACAGAGCCGCCGGGAACATTTGTGGAGGATTGCACGTTTTTTTAACCACGCGTGAGACCCCTGCGTCTCAGCTGTTGGCAGCGATAACCGCCCGGCACCCCACACCCCACCCCACCCACTGGGGCGGTGAGGGGCTCCATGCGCATGTCCCAGGACGGCCAGCCGGTGCTCCCACGGCCCCTCACTGCCCCCCCCCCCCCCAGAGTGTCTTCTGTTGTCACGGCGGCTCCATCCCTGGCTCCCTCCCTGTTGCCTGGGAACCGGGAGTTGGCCAAGTTGGCGGCTGTCCTCTCTCCCTCTGGGAAGGGCAGATCTGGGGAATGGGAGGTCGGCCGGGATGACTCACCAGCCGAGACGGGAGTGTGCCCCACTGTCTCAAGGTTGGGTCCTCACAGCGGCAGTGAGCTCATCCTGGGTCCTGCCCACAGAGACGGCAGTGCGAGAACCCCCTGAGGACTGTGCACGCCAAGGCCCTGCTCAGTGACATTTGTAATAATGCGATGAGCGCCAGCGTGCTCGTCTGCCGTGAATTACAGCAATCTGGACAATTACTGCTCAGGGTGGCTGCTAATGGCTGTGTGTTCCAGGCGGCGGGAGGGGGCGGGGCGGGCAGGCAGGTGCTAGCAGCCCCGGCGACTGCTCTGCAGCACGGGCAGGGGTGGGGAGGCTGGGAGTGTCGTGGAGCCCCCCGTCCAGCCCTCAGCAACCCAGGAAGGGACTCAAGCAGCTATGCTTCAGGCAGATGGCATGCGCTCCTCTTGCTACCCAGCCTCCCCATCGACCCAGTGCTTCACCCTGTGCAGGGCAGGGGTACCCAGAGATGAGGCGGCCTGGTCCCTCCCGTGGGCAGCCCAGGGAAGCAAGCAGCCAGCTGTCCCCAGGGTCTTGGGGGTGCTGAGCCTACCTGGAGCATCCCAGAAGACTTCCAGCAGCCTGGCCTGGAAGGTTGAGCTGCAGAGGACACCCCCCCCCCCCCCAGCCATCCCCAGAGAGAAACCAGGCCTTTTAAAAGCTCTGTGATCTCAGGCAAGTCTGTCAACCTCTTTGTGCCTCTGTTTCCTCATCGGTCTGGTGGGAATTAGAATATCGCCCACTGTGTGAGTTTCCTGGAGCTGCCCTAATAAGACACAAACAGGGGGCCTTAGAAAGAACAGCAGGGCGCTCTCTCCCAGCTCTGGAAGCCAGAGGTCCGAAGTCAGGGTGTGGGCAGAACCGCGTTCCCTCTGACTCTAGGGAGGAAACCTGTCTTGCCTGTCCAGCCTCCGGTGGCTGCCTCGGTCCCTGGCGTTCCTTGGCTTGTGGGCACATGGCTCCCATCCCTGCCTCCGTCTTCACGTGGCTGTCTTCCCTCTGTGTGTCTTTGTCCAAATTTCCCTCTTCTTATAAGGACCCACCCTCATCCAGGGTGATCTCATGTCTGTAAAGAGTCTTTTTCCCAATAAGGTCACCTTTGGAGGTGGCAGGTGGACATGAAATTTGGAGGGAACACGGTTCTGTGAAAAACGAAATAAAACCCAGAAGAGCTTAGGGCAGCAATGTATCAGGCATATTGAGGGCCCCGTCACCATTTGTAACTCTCACTCGTCCCTCAGCCATGTGACCCTGGCCTGCCCCGTCCCTGTCTTGGCCTCATTTCGCTCCTACTCTAGCATGTGGCTGGGACGCCATCTCCCGGGGGCATCGTAAGGGGGGCATGAACCATAAATGTACAGTTCTTAGTATATAGTAGGCGCTCAGAAGTGGTAGGCCCACAGTTCAATACAGCGACTCTGAAGCCCTTCGTGCTGAGTTCAAGCCCTGGCTCCTTGTGCACACGTTGGGGACGTGGGCTGGAGGTGAGTGACCTGCTACGCAGGCGTAAAACGACACTTGGAGGAGGTTCCACAAGGCCAGAGAGGGTTCCCCCGAGGTAGGAGCCCTTGGACTGGCACCCAGAGCACAAACAATAGTAAGTAACACTGCATGGTACTTCTCAGTATTCCTGGGTGCGAGGCAGGTGCTGTTCTCAGTTCCTTTATTCAGATTTGGAAACCAAAGCTCAGAGAGGTTACGTGAGCTGTCCCGGTTCACACAGCTCTTAATTGGTGGAGCTGGGGTTTGAACCCAGATACTCTGGTTACAGAGTGGGAATGGGGCTGCTGTGAGGTTTGAATGAGTTAGTCCATGGCTTGGCTACTATTAATCAGATAAGGAGGGGCGCCTGGGTGGCTCATTCGGTTAAGTGTCCGACTCTTGATTTCAGCTCAGGTCCTGATCTCAGGGTCGTGGGATCGAGTCCCACGTTGGGCTCTGCACTCAGCACAGAGTCTGCTTAAGATTCTCTCTCTCCCTCTCCCTCTGCCCCTCCTCCTGCTCGTGTGTGCGCTTGCTCGCAAGGTGTTTTGCTAAGTAAATAAATAAATAAATAAATAAATAAATAAATAAAAATATTTTTAAAAAATCAAATAATGAGGGAGGGAAGAGCATCCCAGCAGCAGGAACAGCACGTGCAAAGGCCTTACGGCAGGGCAGTGTGGTTGAGTAAGAAGATGTTGAAACACAGAGTGAGGGGGAGAGAGGCAAGGGATGGAGAGGCTGTTGGGATCCTGGCCTTACCAGCTGTGGGATGGAGTTTGGCTGTTATTCTCAGAGCATGGGGAGGGGGTGGGGCAGGGGACACAAAGCTGCAGGGTTCTGGGTGGGCAGGTGGGCACTTTCTCCTCTCGGGTGCATGGAGTCAGGGCTGCCTGCCCCGGGGTGCACACCAAGGAGGGACTGAGCATGTGCAAGAAGCAGCCTCCCCAGGAACCCGGCAGCTCTGGGGAGCTGGCTGCCCGCCCTCAGGCTCCGCGCCATGCTGGGCAGGAGGGGCAGGCCAGGCGCTGGGCTGGGATGTGAGGCTCTAGTTCCCCTGGGAAAGGTCAGCCTGGCCTGGCTCAGAGTCTTGACCCAGCTGTGCAGGAGGCCCGGGGCTCTGCTGGCAGCTCCTCTTGGTCCCCAGCATCTCGTCTCTGGTGGGTAGGGTGCCAGCTGTGGAGGGGGTGGGGAAGCCCCTGCTCACACCATTGTGGGCCAGGAACAGGCGCCGGCCTAGCTCCATGCTGCCAGCCCCTCCCTGGCCTCAGGTGGCCCGCCTGGTGAGGGCAGAGAGGCAAGGTGAGCCGCCCAGAGTGGAGGTGGCCCCGGGCAAGCCTCCCAGGCAGGGTGGAGCTGAGGCCAACCCCAGAACTCTCTCTCAGTAACCCTGGGCTTGCAGCACTCGCCCCCCTCACCCCCAACCCCCACCACTTAGAAACCACTAATGGCTTTGCACCTCCGAAGTGCTTGTTGTGCACACTGGCTGGTTTAATTAGTTTTTACGGATGAAGAGGCTAAGGTTCAGGGAGGGGAGGTGTGAGCCCCCAGCCGCGGAGCTTGGAAAAGCAGGCCCTCCCCACGTACGTGTCGGTCGCCAAAGCCTCCTGCCGCCCGTGCTATAGGGACCGCAGACGAGCAGCCTGTGAGCGCTGCCGGGGCCGGGCACGCGGTGCAGTGGTTAGTGCGCCGGGCCACCTCCGGTGCAGGGGTCAGTGAGGGCCCAGAAGGGGACAGGGCCAGCCCTCAGTGGGCGCGAGGGAGGCTGACGTAGGGGGGCGGCGGCGGCATCAGGGCCGTTCGAAGGGACAGTGCGGCTCCCCAGGGCTGACGCGGGTGGGGAGCCGCTGCCGCTCTTGGACTGCGATGGGGGAGTCACATCTTGGGCATGTGGCCTCCCAACCCAGATGCTTCTGGCGTGTGATGGTTCAGAAGGAGGAGAAAGTCGGGTTTCTGCACGACGTCGGGGTGGAGGGGGCGACCAGACTCAGGGGCGGGCTCCAGACCCCTCTGTTGCTCCTTGTCAGCCCCCTTGAAGATGCAGTGAGGCACGTACCAGCTCACTTCGTTCCCAGGAGAAAAATGCGCTCGTCCGCGTTCAAGCTGCTGACTCCTCAGGGACAGCGCCTGGCAGCTCACACAGCAGTGCTGATGCGCGTTTTCACGTGGCAGGTGCTCACCGGTTGGAGCACTTTGCACGCATTACCGTACCAGCGAGTGTTCCACGTGTGTGGACGTACACGTGTGCACGCACGGGCACACACACGCACTTGCGCTTTGCCCACGAGAGAACCGAGGTCCGGAGGGCTGAGTGATGAGGCGGCACGTGCACAGCGGGGACCGGAGCCGCTGCGCCCCGGGAGCGCGCGCTCTGCTCTGCTCTGTAGGAAAACCTGGCACTGAGCGTGTCACGTGGCCTCTTCCCAGCGTGGTAGGCAAGGCGACGTTAGGTCACACACAGGTGACTTCTTTTCATCTTGAGTGTCTTCTGGATCGTGTGTTGGGGGGAGAGGTGGCTATTTGACATCCTGTGGATGATTTGTGGCTCTCGCTGCTGAAACTAGGGCTTATTTTTAAAAGCATAAATGGAAAGAAAAAGGCAGGTAAGTCAAAGTTCAGGCACAGAGTTGTCTAGCCAGGATCCTGACGGGATTTCAGGACTGGCCGGGGTTTTGGAAGCTCTGACGCGGAGTCGGTGCCCAGCAGGGTTGCCAGCTGATGGCTGAGTCCGTGTCCAGCCCACCCGGGGCTTGGGGTTTCTGAAAGAAGGAAGTGCCGTGACTCAGGACTAAGCCTGCTGGATTTTTCCCCCTCTCCTTCGACAGTGTTTTGGGCAGAAAATTTTGTTTCACAAACTGGAGTTTCTTTTGGAAAATGGCAGCGGGCAGGAGGGGTGAGGATGTGCCCCTCTTGCAGGCGGCCTGTGCTTTTCATGGAGGGAACAGGACGCCTCAGGGTTGGAAGGGGTTGGCTGGGGTCGGGGAGCCACTGCGTTTCCTGGAAGGGGCTGCTGCTTTGCAGAGAGAGCGGCTGTGTGTTCCCCGGGACGCAGAAGGATGGTGGTGTGCCCCCCTGGGTGCTACCAGGGCCCTCACCGCCCTGTTTGTTACGTGAACTCACCGATGGTGGGCCGGGGGGTGGCTGTTGGTGCGGGTTCATAGACTCTGGGGGGGCAGCTGCCTGTGGCAGGGACCTCGAGAGGGAGCCGGGCCAGGGACAGGACAGGGACAGAGGCCTCTGTGGGGGCTGAGTCACTGCTCCCGCAAGAGCGGTTTGTCACGGGCCCCCGCACAGTGCACGGGACGCTTCCTCTGACGGTGGCCAGAGCAGTCAGCAGCCAGGCTGAGCCCCCCAGGCCACGATGTTGAGGCGCCCTTCCCACTGCCACCCCTGCGGCCACCCACTGCTCCTTTGTCTGCTTCGGGGCTCCGAGTATGTGACTCAGACCTCCTGGCTTGACTTCCTGTCTTGGTCAATTTCACTTCCTAGTTCCTGCGTCCTGATTCTTCAGAACGAAACTCTTTCCTTAGAAGTTAGAAGTGGGGTCGGGGAATCCAGACCACAGGGGACATTGGGAGACATCTGGGCACAGGAGTGGGACGCTTGTGGGCAAGTCCCTGGGTATGAGAGGTGAGCACTGCCACCAGCCTCATCTGGTGAGGGTCCAGGGCACCTGCTGGGATACGCAGCCCCCCTCTCAGGAGCTCCTTCCTGGGAGCCGCCCGGGGGGCCCCCAGACCCAGACACACGGGGAGTCCGGAACTTTGTTCATTTGCCACGTGCCTTCTGTGTGCCCGGCAGTCATGGGTGCAGAGACCTGACAGTCAGTGAGCGGTGGAGCAAAGGGGCTGACTTCTGAGGGCGATGATGGCAGGGTGGCTACGGGGGATGGCTTTAGAGGAGCTGGTCAAGGACTCTGAGGAGGTATCACTTGAGCTGAAGGAGGACAGAGGCAGATTTGTGAAAAAGCCATGCAGGTGGAGGAAACAGGTAGTCCTGGGTCACACTCAGGGGCTGGGCATAAAAGGTCCCAGTGGCTGGAGTGGCTGAGCAAGGGGAGAAGTAGGGAGCGGGCTGGCCAGGTGGGTGGGGCTGGTTCTGCAGGGCCTCACGCGCCACACTGAAGCCTTTGGATTTTACTCGGAGAGGCACGGGTCGTCATTGGGAGATGGGCATTCTAAAAGCTCACTTGGACCTCCCTGCAGAGTAGGATTGAGGGACGCAGGCAGAAAGTCCTAGATCCCTGACATGGTTGGGATCCCAGGATGAGAGGTGGGTGCACAGGTGCGTCCGGGATGCCTGTTGTTCCTTGGGTTTCCGTGGGCAGGACATAAAGGCTGAGGGCTAAAGGGACAAGCAGGTCAGTGACCCTGGAGTTGGAGAAATCGGTCATGACCTGGATCTGGCTCCAAAGTTCAACCCCGTTAACTTTCAAACTCCCGGGAGCTGCTTATGACATCTCTGGCAGGTGTTTCTACGGGTGCAGGCTGCTCTGGTTGTCAGGGGTGTCTCGGAGAGGGAGGAAAGACGCGGCCGTCGTCCCGAGACCCTCGGGCAGCAGAGAACCGTTTGGGGACTCCAAACCCTTCCCCCGGCCCTCAATGGTTGGAGGTCTCATTTGCACTCGGAAGAGGCTCCTCAAATCCTGAGCTTCCTCCTGGAATGTGAAGCCAGGCCCACCCATCCATAGACCAGTGGGTGCTGGAAGGAGTGCACGGCCCCTTTCCTGTGGTCCCAGACCTCCAGAGTGTCCCACAGAGGGCCTGGCAGCATCAGGCCGGGTGGGGGGCAGACCGCAGGTGGAACTGGCACCGGGGAATGACAGCGGAAGAAGCTGTTTGCTCCCCGTCTGCTGGGGTGGAGAAGCTCTGTTTTTCTGAACCCTCATCTGTTCTTACCGCTGCTGACGCCGCCACCGCCACGGATGGGGAGAGAGGGAGGGGGAAGCCAGTGCCAAGTTGGCCCGCCCCTTCTGAACCTGGGCTTCTGCCACGCTCCCCCGCCCGCCCGCTCCCGAGAGCCTCCGTCTGGAGGTCACATTCAGCCCTGACGACGCGTCTTGCTGGGTCAGGCAGCAGGAAGATCCAGCCCAGGCGCGCAGTGAGGCTGCTCAGGGCACTGCTGCCCCGTCAGGCTTGGCTCTTTGGAGTCCGCCCAGCAGGGGCGTCCGGAGACTGGGGGCTCCCGGCCAGCACCCCTTGCTGAGCGTCTGTTCAGGGTGCACTTGTGCCCGGAGGAGCCTTGGACACGGTGCACCCTGGTGACGCCTGGCACGGGGCACGAGCACACAACTGACAAGTTCCCGCCGCCCGCCCCCATCGGCGAAGGGCACCTCGCACGCCCGCAGCTGTGGGGGGGGGGGGACGGTGTCAGGACTAGCAGCGCGGGGGGAGCGGGTGGTAGGAGCCCTGGGCCACCAGGGGCGGGCGGTGCGGAGCTGCTTCCCCGCCCTTCTCCGAGCCAGCCTCTGCCCGCCCCCCGGCCCTCCCTCCCCTCCTCTCCCCTCCCCTCCCTCCCTCCCTCCCTCCCTCCCGCCGCCGCCGCCGCCGCCGTTGGACAGAAGGATGTGAGGCAGAGCTGAGCCGGAGCAGACGCCAGCCACAAGCCTGCTCCAGCCACGAGCCTCACGGAGCCCGCACCGCGGCCGCCCAGCCTCCCGCCTCCCAGCCCGCTGCTCCCAGCTCCACTCCCTGGAGCATCCTCCAAGCCGTATGTTTCCGGAAAACTTGGCCGAGGGGGAGACGCAGATGAGAGGATGTGAGTGAGGCCCCAGGAGGGGCTTGGGGTTGCTTTGGGTACTGGTGACAGGGACCTGGCTGTGGCCAGCAGGCAGGGGACTCGGGAGTTCTGCACCCATGGGACCTCATCCCCACCCTTTCCCCTGGGGCCCCTTCCCCCCACCTTTCTGGCTGTCAGTCTGGGACTCTTGGGGAGGGAGGGCAGGACCTGCTTGGGGCAGGCCCCGGGGGGTCTTGGTTGGTGCATGCTCAGAGGTGCTCTCTCTAGCTGGATGGGCACTGGGGGGCTTTCAGCTGGGTCTAGTTTAGGTGGTCTGCAAGGCTCGGTGAGGTCTAAAGTGCTTGTCCCTGTGCCCGGTGCTCTCAACCTGGGGAACAGGAACCAGAAGGGGGCCCTGGCCAGCGATATGAGGACACTCACCCAGCCTCTCACGTAGCCGTTAGGAAACCAGGGCCCAGAGAACAGAGTGGGTGGCTGATACCACACAGCACTTTCCAGGCAGGGCTTCTGGACAACCCTGTCCAGGGCTCCTTCTTGAGTCCCCGCTCGCTTTTGGGAAGGGCTGGGTGACCCCGTCACCCTCATGAACTCCTGCTGTTGCCGCTGCCCCAAGTGGAGTTAATTAAGACCTAAAGCCCCAGCCAGCCTCCAAACCACCTCCTTATTTATGTGTTGAATTTGGAAATGTCAACCTCTCTGGGGTCCGGCCACCCCCTGGGCCCTCACTGCTGCTACCCGCCACCGCCCCCCCCAGCAGGCCCAGATGGGAGACCCGCCCTCTCCCGCCCAGGGTTCCGGCCCGACGTGTTTGCCTGGGCTCTCTTGGCCCCGGCTGGGGAAATATAAATAAACTCGCGTCCCGTCGTCCTCCGCCAGGTTCTGTGGAAGTGGCAGCTGCCGTTGGCGCAGGCGGAGGGAAAGGTCAGGGGGCCGGGTGACACTTGATCCCGTGCCCCAGCCCTCCCCTCCGCGCCTGTCCTTGAGGAACCCTGAGGAGCCCGCTGGGGAGCCACGTGGCCCTCGGCCTCCACAGGGGAGCAGGTGGTCTGTGGGGCTGGTGCCACCTCCACCCCGTGGGGTCCAGAGCCAGGAGAGCTGAAAACCTGGGTCCCCGCTCCCACTCTGCCCTTGGCCTAGCCCCATAAGCTCAGGAGTGGCTGTGGCCCCTTGAGCCTGTTTCCCCCACCTGGGGGTGGGGGAACAGTCACGGCCTCGGCAGCAAGCACGAGACAGAACCACGTCTTTGAAGGGCTTTGCAAACTCCAGGTCCCTCAGCCATGTGATGTGGCGGTTTGTCGATGTTGTTCTTACTGCAGTTTTATTTTCATGGGAGCCTGGTACATAGCGAGCTGTGGGCACATGTTAGAATGGATGGATGGATGGATGGATGGATGAACAAATGAATGACAGAAAATGCCAACACACAGACTGTTGGCCCCTCGGGGTCCTGCACCCCTGCAAAATCCCAGTCATAGCCTCCCTGCTTGCAGCTTGATTTGATTCAAGGAAAATGACCTCAAACTTCGTTATGGGCAATCTTTCGTTAGCCGTTACAAGTCTAGCTCCGGGGCTCAGAGGCTGCCGTGTTCCCAGCAGTGTGACTCAGGCTTCATGCCGGCTGCCCTTGGGGGGCCCAGTCCTGCCCCGCGGCCCTTGGGGGTGTGGAGCCTGCCGTCTGTCCCTCCGGCAGCCCCCAGGAAGGGGCCAGCCCTACCTGCTCAGGCTGACCTGGCCGTGCAGGGCATGCCGAGTACATAGAGACGCTGCTGTGTGTGGCGTGCCCGTGTGTGCCGGGAGCTCCGGGGGCAGATGGACTGAGACCTGGGGCCGGGCTTCCCAAGTGCGGCGCCTACGTGCAGGGTGCTGCGTTTTTGCTGAGCCTGCTGTTTACGGTGTTGAAACTAGAATGGGGTGTGGAGTGGCGGGGGTACAGCTCTGGCCTGAGTTTGTGGGGCTGGAGAGAACTTTCTCCAACCTAGGTGGGTTTGGGGTGGAGTCTGCCAATTCCTGGGGATTTCTCCCCCTATCAGGAGTTGGTGAAGCTGTGAGAAGCTCACAGAGATGGGGGAGGGGGCTGTGTTGGGGGCGCAAGTCTACTGCCAGCCCCTGAATCAGCCTGTGGGCCCCAAGCCCGTGATGGCCTCGGGCTCCAGAGGTACCCCAGTTAACCTGGGTGAAGAGGCTCCTGGCTCCAGCTCACACCCACCCAGACCCCAGCCTCCCTCCCCTGCTCACACGTTCCTTCCTTTTCTCTGGCCCTGGCCCGGTGTGGCCGGAAAACAGCCCTGTCTCCCGAGGCCTGAGGCCTCATCTGCAGCTGTGAGGGGTGTCAGTGCGAGGTCACAACAGCCAGGGGAGGCGAGAGAGGTGGGAGCCTGGGCGGGGTCTGAGCCCCGCGCCCCCAGGATCCTCGACGGTGGCCTTGGCGGGGGCGTACCCGGGGCGAGCACCTTCCTGCCCCTCTCGGTTCTTGGAGCCCGGGCCTTGCCCATGTAGCCTGGGCGGGGAGGGGTGGTGGCCAGGCCCCCATCCCCACCTCTCCGGCGCCCCCCACCCCACTGTGTCTGCTTTCGGAGCAGGGAGTCTCGTGCCTGGATTCAGAGCACTTTCAGCCTGGGGCTTCAGGCCGTGGGCACAGGCCCCTGCCGCCCCTCACCTGCTGCCCTTCCCTCCACAGGTCTTCTGGAACACGGCCGGAACTGGTCGGCCATCGCTCGGATGGTGGGCTCCAAGACCGTGTCTCAGTGTAAGAACTTCTACTTCAACTACAAGAAGAGGCAGAACCTGGATGAAATCCTGCAGCAGCACAAGCTGAAGATGGTGAGCACCACCCCCAACCCGCAGCCCGCCTGCCAGGGCCTCGGGGGGGGCTGTGCCCGGGGGCAGGTGTCCACCGGTGTGCTCGTGCTTAGTGGTACCCGGGGGCTGGCTGCAGGAGTGGATCTGTGTCGTAAATCCCCCCGGGCACTGGGACGGCCCCGTGTGCCAGTCTCGCCCTCCCGGTGCCCCACCTCAGCTCCCTTGCTCTCCTGGGTCCGACACTTCTGGGCGTGTGGAGAAGGAGCATGGCGGGTCGGGCCCTGCCTCACCGAGGACTGTGGCTGTCCTCACTGGAACGACGGCCCCGGGGCAGATGAACCCCAAGTGAGTGTCTCCCCCACCCTGTTTCACCTCACAGTTTTAGGGCTGCCTCGGGGAGGGAAGGACAGGTCAGGGAGCTCGCCTCGCTGAGCTTGTAAATGGTCTCTGCGGAGAGAACCGCTTCCTCCACGGCTGATACTGTGAAGGGAGGACCATTTAGGGGCAGCCTCTTCCCTTCCTCCTCTCCCCCCCTCTCTTTTTTTCCCTACCTCTCTCTCTTTCTCCCTCCCTGATTCCTGCCCTTTTGGACACGCTTGTGACATGCCATGCACTGTCACCATTACAGATCTGGGGAAACTGAGGTTCAGCCAGGCTCATAAACAACGGACTGGGGGTTTGACCCACACCTGTGTGACCCGGGGACCCATGCTCTGGATCACCAGGCTGCATATTTCCTTGTAGATATGAAGGTATAAGAAAGGGGTATATAGCTGTCCTCCGCAGGACCCTCTTGGCCACCGCCCCCCCGCACCCCCCCCGATCGGGTATAAAGTACGTGCAGCCTGTCCTGAGGGGCAATGCTGAATGGCTCCCCCGACGCAGCCCACCGGGGTGCCCAGACTGCCGAGGTCACGCAGCGTGGCCAGCAGGCCGGGGGTAGAATCACCCCACTTGAATGGTGCTTGAGCGCCGTGCAGATTTTACGGGCAACCTCCCCGGCCGCCCTGGGTGGGATCTTCCTGAATTGAGTGTGTAAGCAGCTTCTGGCTTTTCGAGGCCAGCTGCGGAGAGAACCGCTTCCTCCACGGCCGATGCTGGGTCGTGCCCCTATGGGCAGGGCTGAGGCCGACCCTCAGTCTGCAGCTGAGCTCTTGTCTGTCCGCCATTCCCGGTCACATGTGGTGAGGCCAGACCACCTTCTCCTTCCCTCCCTGCTGTTCAGATGGTCCCTGGTGCTCCTTGAGCTTCTGGCAGTGCTCCCTGGTACCCCAGGAGCTCTCCTTTTTTTCCTAGATTTTCTAGGACTCTGGTTTCCGCAGGGAGGAAGACTCAGGGAGGCCTGAGGGCACAGAGCATCTGTCTTTAACGCCTGTTGAAATCCCTTAGAGCAGGAGGATTGCTGAGCCCTGAGCAGCAGTGGCTGGGAGGGACCTGCAGGGAGGCAGCCTCTGTGTATACCAGCTAGGGATTAACTCGGGGTGGGGGTGGGGGCTGCTGAGGAGGTCTTCCTGCTCCCTCCCCCCTCCTCCTCCCCCGGCCATAGCTCAGGTTGTTGGGTTACAGGCCTCTCCTCCCAGATTCCCTCATGGCACGGTCCTGCTGTGCCGCCAGGGACCCCGAACTCGAGAGCGTGGGTTGGAGGACCAGAGACCCCAGCAAGGTGGATGGTGCAGCATGGGCTCAGGGGCGAAAGTGAGGTCAAGTCCCAGCTTGATGACGTGGCACCTCTGAGACCTTGAGTGGCAATTCCGTCCCAGCAGGCCTCCGTTCCCTCATCTGTAAGGTGGGGGAATAACGGCCCTTAGCCCGAGAACTACGGTGAGGACTCAGTGAGTGACCACCTGGGAGGAACCGAGTGCCTGCCAGAGGGGAGCGCCCTGACTGCTGCCACTAGTGGTGGTGGTGGTAGTGGTAGTGTTTTATTTTAAAGCCACTGACCCCCTTTTCTTCTCAGGGGTGTGGGAGGCGCGCTCTCAAATGGTGTGTGCGGGAGTAGCTGTTGTAGGGACTCGGGCCAAGAGACCCGGATTCTAACCCAGATCTCGCCGCTTACTACCTGTGTGACCATGGGCAAGCGGCTTGTCCTCTCTGGGCTCAGTTTTCCCAGCTATGCAGTGGGGGCAATGCTAGTGTCCCCCTTGGAGGGCTGTTACAACACTCATCCTAGTGGATGCATGGAAGGGCTTGGAACGGCCTGGCACGATGTGAGCGCCCCACAGCCGAGAGCTACAGCCGACGCCCGTGGCTGGGGTCGCGCGTCTCCCTGGGTGCGTGTTGTATGTGGAGTGGGGCTGCTCCTAGACTGGCTGAGTGGTTGGTTGGTTGATTGATGGATTGAGTCAGTCAGTCAGTGTCTTTCATCTGAAAGGCAGTCCGGGATGGTGGAGAGCAGGGCTCTGAGCTAGAGAGCCAGCAGCCGAGTGGTGCCCGCGGGCACACGGCCTCCCCACTCTGGGCCTTGGTGTCCTCTGTAAAGTGAAGGGAAGACTAGGACCCACCGTCAGGGTTGTCGTGAGGAGTGGAGGAGTCCTTTGTAAGGGGTGGCGCCGAGCCCAGGGCCAGTGCTCAGTGGGTGCTGGGTGTTACCCTCGCTGTGCACTGAGCAAGCCTTCCTTGAGTGCCCGCTGTGTGCCAGGCCAGCAGTGTGTGTGGGCTTTCCCTGCGGGTGGAGGAGCTGTGGGCATTCCTGTAGTGGACGGCGGGAAGCCGTCTGCCAGGGCCGGGCTCTAGATGGGTTGTGCTGGTCTGAGAGGAGCGTAGCTGGAGCTGATGGAGGAGGCTGCCCTCCTTGTTGCCTGACCCTGAGCACTGCTAGGTGATGAGGCCAGGAAACCACGGAGGGGGTTTGAACCCGGGTCTGTAGGAGCGTCCCTTCGTGGACCTGTCCTCCACTAGACAAGGCTCACACAGGACTCAGCAGAGCATGGTTTTGTTGGGTGAGCCGTGGACCAAGTGCATTGGACCAGAAGATGGGGCCAGCAAGCCGTGTTCTGAGGCCTACAGACGGGTGAACCTTGCTGACCACTTATTGGTGAGAAAAGGCAATTTGGGAGTGTGGGGCTGGTTCTTGTTCCCGGCTGACCTTGAAGGAGCAACAGAGGAAGCACAGTGAGCAGATAGAGGGACCCATCACGGGAAGCTGGGCTCAGCCTGGGTCCATCCATCCTGACAGGGGCCACCCAAGCTGCAGGGGTGAGTTCCCCGTCACTGGAGCATGCGGGCAGGCCTCACAAGATGCTGCTGAACTCCATGACCTCTGCCTCTCGCCCCTCCCTGGCCCTCTCCAGTCCCCAGGAGGAAGCTAGGTCCTTATGAATCCTGAAGCAGGGGCAGCCACCTCTGGCCATTGGCCAGGCCCCGTCTGGAGCTCAGAAAGACATGTCACCCTTGTCCAGTGCAGGAAGGAGCCGGGGAAGCAGAGGGTCAGTGGGTGTCCCCTCCTGCTTTACACCAGGCCTGGCCTTAGTGTGGCCATGGGGCGACGTCAGCAGGAAGCAAGATCGGGTGGGCAGGCGAGCATGTCCCAGAGTTATGTAACATTTGGCATTAGTGACTTCTCCGAGGTTTTCCCTCCCCCTCCTTATGGCCGAAGGTTACCCTTTTCTCCCATCTGTGAATCCAAGCTCTGGGGCTCAGCTTCCGTGTTTCTCCGTCTCTGTCTCAGCCCAGGCCCTGCCTTGCCTTGTTTTCCTCTGTTGTCTCCTCCATCCGAGGCTGCATAGGCCGGCAGAGGGACATGGTCTGGGCAACCAAGTGCTTAAACCTCACCTGCATTCAGATCTGGGCTCCTTAACTCGTGAGCTGTGTGATCTCTGGAAAGTGTCTTTGCCTCTCTGAGCCAGTGTCTGTGTCTATCGAGTTCATTCATGTGAAGAAATAGTTACAGAGCATCTGTTCTGTAGGTGCCAGGCGCTGTTTCAGGTAGCCTGGGAGCATAGCAGAGAACGAGGATGCGGGCTCCTAAGGGGCTGATTCTAGTTTGAGAGACAGATTAACATACAAATAATTCCTGATTGTGGTCTGCAGGTGATAAGGTGAGGGATATAGTTGAGAGTAATTGATGAAGGGGGGCAAGGATCAGCTGATTTTGACAGGGTGATAGGGAAGACATCTCTGAGGAGGTGATGTCTGTCTGAGCAAAGCCCTGATTGAGGTGAGGAAGTGAGTCGCACTAGTGTCTAAAAGGATGTCCAGGCAGAGGAACGACCGGTGCAAAGGCCCTGTGGCTGGGGCACTGTCAGCATGTTTGCACAAGGAGGCCAGTATGTTTGTAGCAGGATGACCGAGGAGGGCAGAGGTGGGCAAACATTTCGGAGAGGTGGGGGGATCCAGATGTAGATCGTGCAGGGCTGTATGGAGTGGGGAGGACTTGGGGTTTTATATCAAGGGTTTCAGGGAGGCCCTGGAAGGTCTGAAGCAGGGAGCAGCGTACTCTGGCTTGCAGAGCAGTGGCGCGTAGCCATTGACTCAATCCAGGAAAACGCCGGGCACGTAGTAGGTACTTCGTAAACAGCTGCCATAATGATACCAGTTTCACCAGCATCTCCTGTTCGACACACGCCTCCTGATTCTGAGGTATGGGGCTATGTGTGCAGGGATTTGGTGTAATTCCTCAGATGCTTCGTGAGTCCCAGCCTCTCAGACCCTGTGTTGGTATTCGAGTGTTGACGTCATACTTGCCCCGCTTGGCCTGTGGTGCCCTGGGCTGCTGGGTCTGGCAGCCTTCAGACCGGACTCGAGTCCCCATGAAGATGCACATCCTGGCCAGGCCCCCAGGAGCCCCTGTCCCCTGCCAGGCTCCCAGTGTTGCGGAGTCCCCACCCAACCCTCCCCCCGCACTGCCACCCAACACCCCCCTGCCCTGGGCAGCCGATCGACTGCCTCACCCAGCCCGAGCACAGGAGTGAGTCCCTGTCTGCTAAAAATAGATTGGGGAAGAAGGGGGAACCCTCAGCCGCACCCACAGAACCCACATGCCACACAACTTTCTCGCGCCTCCGTGGGCTCCAGCTGGGCCTCCGGGAGAAGCTTGGGGTTTGGGGCAGGGCCGGGCCAGCCCCTGGAGGCGGGTGGATGGCGGAGCTGGGCGTTCCCACAGTGGCCAGGGGACATTCGGCAGGGTGGGGCTATGGCCCTGGCCTGTTGGTGACGGAAACCGTGACTAATGGGCAAATGGACGTTTTCCTTTTCCTCCCCATGTTCTGAGTGGCTACGCTCAGAGGACCCCCATTTGCTCAGGAAGAAGGCAGGACAGGAAGTGATCCCACTCCCAGGCTGGGGCTGGGGCTTGGGGACCCCCCTGAGGTCTGTTCCCAGCCCAGCCATGGTGAGGGCCTGGGGCGGGCAGACCCTGCTGGTACCTGGGACAGGCAGGGCATTTGCCCCGAGAGTGGGCTGTACCGTGTTTTGGGTAGGGTGGCTTGCTTCCAGGGGGCTGGGGGATTGGTGGAGGGGAGATACATTAGTGTCCTGTTTTCTGTAACAAAGTACCACAAACTAGGTGACTTAAAATAATAAAACTGTAGTCTGGAGACAAAAGTCTGAAACTGAGGCATCTATAGGACCCTGCTCCCTCCGGAGGCTCCGGGGAGGAGCCTGCCTTGCTCCTCTAGCTTCTGAGGGTGGTCGGTCATGCTGGACGTTCTTCAGCTTATAGACACATTGCTCCGCTGTGTGCCTCTGTGTCCAGATTGCCCTCTTCTTATAAGGACGCCAGTCGTACTGGACGCAGGGTCCACCCTAATCTAGTATGACCTCATCTTAACTAATTTCATCTACAAAGAGCTTATTTCCAAATAAGGTCACATTCTGAGGTTTGGGTGGACATGGATTCTGGGGGAATAATGTTCAGCCCTGTGTGAGGGGCTTCATTGAGACCGTTGGCATGTCTGAGATTGTTGAAGGTTCTGCTTCCTTCCTCAGAGACCCCAAAGGGCTCAGGCTGGGACCCTCCTGTCACTCCAGCTACATCGGGGTGGGTCGTCCCCTCTTAGGAACCAATCCACTGCCTCTGGGAGTCCCTGGTCACCATGAGACCCTAGCACTCTGCCACCATGTGTACCCCAACTACCAACTATGTGTTTAAGTCCCCAAGGCTGCCCCTTCGGTCAGTAAGTCAGCCAGCACATGTGCTCTGAACCTCTGCCTGGCCCCTAGGGGCACCCCACCCAGGAGCTGCCAGCCAGGAGCGAGAAGCTTGTTCCCGACTTGGGGGATAGGCATCTGGCTCTGTGAGTAAAGCAGCCGGGCTTCCAGGGACCAGGGTGCCGTGTGGAGGGACATGCAAGGCTCTGCAGTGAGCGCCTTCTTTCTGTTCCTTGCACACACTGAGCTGGGCCCCACCTCGGGGGTCTCTGCTTGCAGTTCCCTCTACGTGGACCACCGTCCTCCAGGGCTTTGCCTGGGCAGCTCTCTCTCAGTGCCCCTACTCGGCTCCAATGTCACCTCCTTCAAGAAGCCTTCCCCATCCATCTAGCCCCCACCCTGTCTGATTCCAGCTTGCTCATTCCCCCACCTTTGAGTCTCTTCTTCTTAAGTGACGTGTTATTTGCTGGTGTCCCTGACTGGAAGACCTCTGTGGGCAGGGACCTTATCTGCCTCATTCATTGTGTGTCCTCAGCCCCGAGGCAGTCCTGGCACACAGGAGGTGCCCTGGAAAGACTGGGGAAGTGAGACGATGAGCTTCCCAAACCAGCCCTGTCTCCCGGGGCTCAGTGAGGGGCACAGGGGACATGCAAGGGAGCCTCACTCATTCCCTTGCTCCATACGTAGTGACTCTGCCTGGGAGGGTGTCCTCTGGGGCGTATGGTCACTGCTCTGGCTGGGATAGGCAGAGAGGCTGGAGCAATCACAGGGGCCTTTAGGCAGAGACAGCCCTTCCTCACCTGTTCCAGAAGGATGTCAGGGCAGCTGATAGGCCAGGCTGCGTCGTACGTGTATCTGGGACTTGATGGAAGAATAAAGCTCTCAGTAAAAATAACCACTGGCATGCTTGGCCGCTACAGTGGGGCGTGAGGGGGGAAGGTCGCCTCATGGCCACTCGGCTGGTATCGCTGTCCGTTGCACCTGTGGTCAGGCCTCAGGCACAGGGAGTCCCCGGGCTGACGGCCCAGGCCCAGGCTGTGACCGCCACTGTCCCTGTGCCCTAGGAGAAGGAGAGGAATGCACGGAGGAAGAAGAAGAAAGCCCCAGCTGCCGCCAGTGAGGAGGCTGCCTTCCCGCCTGTGGTGGAGGACGAGGAGATGGAGGCATCGGGTGCAAGCGGGAATGAGGAGGAGATGGCGGAGGAGGCAGAAGGTGAGGGGCAGGAACTGAGCTGTCCCACAAATGTCTGGGTCCTTCTGCAAAGAGGCCTGGACTGCCTTGGAGGGGGAGGATGGTGATGGTGGTGACGGTGGTGGTGGTGGTGGTGATGGGGCTGGTGGTGTTTGTGGTGATGATGGTGGTGATGATGGTGATGATGTTGGTGATGGGGATGGTGGTGGTGATGTTGATGGTGGTGTTTGTGGTGATGATGGTGGTGGTGATGGTGATGATGTTGGTGATGGGGATGGTGGTGGTGATGTTGATGGTGGTGGTGATGGTGATGATGTTGATAGTGGTGTTGGTGGTGATGGTGGTGGTGTTGGTGGTGGTGATGGTGGTGGTGGTGATGGTGATAATGGTGGTGATGGTGGTGGTGATGATGTGGTGGTGGTGATGGTGTTGGTGGTGGTGGTGATGGTGATAATGGTGGTGATGGTGGTGGTAATGGTGGTGGTGATGATGGTGATGGTGGTGATGGTTATAGTGGTAGTGATGGTGATGATGGTAGTGATGGTGGTGTTGGTGGTGATGGTGGTGATGGTGATGGTGGTGGTGATGTTGATGGTGGTGGTGATGGTGATGATGTTGATGGTGGTGGTGGTGGTGGTGATGGTGACAGTGGTGGTGATGGTGGTGGTAATGGTGGTGATGCTGATGGTGATGGTGATGATGGTGGTGATGGTGGTGATGATGATGGTGATGGTGGTGGTAATGGTGGTGATGATGATGGTGATGGTGGTGATGGTTATAGTGGTAGTGATGGTGATGATGGTGATGGTGGTGGTGATGGTGGTGATGATGGTGTTACTCCCAAGTGCCCCATTTTGGATGATAAATTACATGGGTCTGTACCTACCCCCCATGGCATGATGTCCCTGAAGACCCCAGCCCCTGCTTAGCTGAATGTCTGTGCCTCACCTGTTATCTTCTAACCCGGAGCTGCCCCAGTTGGGCCCTCATGTGCCTGGTGAACAGAACCTTCTTTCCTCCTGCCCCTGCCTAGGGTGCCTTCCTCTTCCTCCTTTCTGCCTGCCTCTGCATTCAAACTCCCAAGCTTCTGCCAACATGGTGAAGGAAGGTGCAAGTCACCTCCTGGCTCAAGCCAGGCCTGCAAATAAATTCAAGCTCTGCCAGCCTCCAGTGCATTCGTCAGCTTGAACCCTACTTCCTGGTTGAAAACCGAGAATTGGGCCATGTGGTTGCTCTTGCCTCAAGTTGGGGATGGGTCTGGGGATGGAGTCTGGCCCCCTTGCTGCTCTGGGTCTCTCTAGTCCAAGTTCGTGGAGGCCTGGCCAGTGTCTGATGGAGGGCCGCAAATCCCTCTGCCCTCGTTTTCTGGGTCCTGGGTTGATAGCCAGAAAAAGAGAAGGACCAGAAACCCAGTCTCCCTCTTTAAATATCCTCCCAGCTGTCTCTGCGGATAGGATGCAGCTTTGGTGGGAAAGTAGAAGGAAGCCAGACTTTGGCTCAGCACTAAGACCAGGACAGACACTGCCCAGTAAGAGAACTGTGTGGTAGTGAACTCCCCATCACTTGTAGGGTTTGCAGGGGTGGAGGGAGGGGCATTCTGTGCTGGGTAGGGGAGGGGAGGGCTGGTCTGGCGGAGCTGAGGCTCTGTGACCACCTGATGGTTCTGAGCAGGTCCTGTGCAGCAGGATAGAAAATCCTGCACAAAGGTACAGGGTGATACTCCCACCACGTGGATGAGCTTTGAAACCGAGGCGCAGAGAGCGGAGAACCAATCTCACAGGGTGTCACGGAACTGGTAGACTTGGAGTTGGCCAACATTTGCTGTGTAACCCGTCCCTTGTGACCAGGATGGGGGAGGTCAGGGAGGTTCTGGGTTAGGGCCTGAGGTCGCCCCCGTGGAACCTTCTAGAAAGTCCAGCCAGCCCCGGCGTCATGGCAGACCCCTCCAGGGGGCAGGCAGCTAGTGCCTTGTTGCATCCAGGCAGCAGTGAACCATCCAGGGAGGGAGGATTCATCCTCTGTTCAGTGTCTCCGCAACGATCACGGTCTCTCGGTCCTAATCAGAGCGGCAGCCTTGAGTTAATCCCTTGAACCGTCACAGTGACCCAGTGGAGTAGGTGCTCTTGTCACCCTGTTTACAGATGAGGAAACTGAGGCACAGAGCGGTTACTCCAGGTCACACAGTTGGCTTGCTTGGGGACCAGGGTTCAAACTGGTCAGAATTGCAGATCCCTGGGCTCCTCCTGGACCGATTGATGAGGCAGCGCTTTGGGGGTGGGCCCCGCAGTCCAAGTCTTCACAATCCCTGGCCTCGGGCGCACGCTCGCCCCTGAGAACTCCCTCGGTGAGGGAGAGAGCTTGGCGATAACCCCCCATTTTGTGGATGAGCAGACTGAGACTCTGGTGGGAGTTAAGCCACTTACTTGTCCAAGGGGCGTCCACATTGGCTCCTATGCCCTGATGTCTGTTAAGTGAGCAGAAAGAAGTGGCATCGCTGGAGTCCGCATGCAGAGGCAGGAACCCAGTGGTTAGGGACACGGGACGCAGGGTCAGCCCTCTCCTGCCCCCGTGCAGTATGGCCTGGGGCATGTGCTTCGGCCGCTCCATGCCTCAGTTTCCTCATCTGCACATGAGATGCTGCTTGTCCTGATCTTAGGGGTTGCTGAGGATTAAATGAGTCACGAGCATGAAGGGCTCTGCACAGCTCAGCACCCACAAGAGAAGCCCTGTTGTTCCAATTATGATTTCTGGGAGCGGTGGGCCGTGAAGGGAGGTGAGCAGTGGGAGAGGCCGGGGAGGGGGCAGTGGGGGCTGAAGAAAGCCTTCGTGCAGGGCCATGGCAGTCCCCTGCCCACCTGGCTCTGCGGCTGAGTGGTGGGATGGGTCCAGGGCCCAAAGGCCGCTCCTGCAGCCCTGCCCACCTCTGAGGTCAGCACTCCCACCCTCAGAGTCCTGGGGACACAGATTCACAGAAGGCCTGTGACTTGTCCAAGGACACCCAGGAGTGGGCAGGACTGACTCCTCGCCCTGCACCACCTCACTGTGGGCCGGGGCCGCTGCAGGTCACCTGTGGGTCTGAAGGGAGAGGGCATGTCGCTCCAAAATGAGGGCCACTGGAGGTCCCCCTGTTGCCTGCCTCCCTGGCCACCCCCTCTCTCCTGCTGCTCCTGCCGTCTTGCTTCTAATCCTTCTCTTGCTTCCTTCCAGCCTTACACACCTCTGGGAACGAGGTGCCCAGAGGGGAATGCAGTGGCCCAGGTACGAATGTGGCCGGCTGGCCTGGGGGTGGGGTAGGGTAGGGCTGTGCTGGGGTCAGGGGCATCCCGAGGTCACCTGTCCTCAGCGAGGGGCCCCCCTTCTGGGAGCATGCCTCTGAGTGCCAACGTCTGTGCTCCTGCTTCTGTCCCCCTTCCCTGTGTGGTGTCTGTTCACCGTGCTGTTCCCTGACTCGCTCTTGCAGATCTGTGCACTCGGCTCCGCTGCCCTGTTGATTTTCACCAGTGTTCTCATCCGTGACTTTCACCTTGTTTGATTTCCCAGCAGCAAGTGCAGGGCTTTTCACATGTCCCCATTTTACACAAAATGGGGGAAATTGAGGCCCAAAGAAGTGACAGGAGTATTTTTTTTTAAGGCTGAAGAACCAGGTGGGAGGCTAGCCTCCCTCACCCTTCATCTGTACGCGCGTTCAGTCACACGGTTAACACTTAACTGTGCACCTGCCGGGTGCCAGGCCGTGTGGGAAACCGAGGGGGGATGCCGTTGGGGCCCTTTCCCCTCAGGCTCCTCAGAGTTCCCTGACGCAGTAGCCAGTAGTCACCAAGTGCCACCCCGGGCTGCCACACCGCTGGCTTACTTCCCCCGGGGGCTGGGATCTGTTTCCGCGCTTTGCAGATGGCGAGAGCAACGCCCACAGGTAACCTGCGTTACCGCAGCCGGGCTTCCAGCCTGGGCAGAGCCAGCGGTGGAGTGCAGATGAAGGCCCGTGGCCCTGGCTGCGCAGGGGGGCCAGCGACCCCAGGGGCTGGAAGTTAGTGAGGTGGCTGGGCGCCAGGGTCAGCATGGGGGGAAGGTGGCAGTGGGGGAGGCACGGCCCCAGGACCGGGAGGGGCCTCAGGGCCATTGTGGTGTCAAGCTATGGGGCCACTCAAGGCATCCTGAGTTTGTGCCCTGGAGCTGGGATGGGCAGGTCCGCTTCACCCCCGAGTCCCCCAGCACCACTCACCCTGCCTCTCTCTCCTCCCACAGCCACGGTCAACAACAGTTCTGACACCGAGAGCATCCCCTCGCCCCGCACCGAGGCCGCCAAGGACACGGGGCAGAACGGGCCCAAGCCCCCACCCGGCCCCGGCAGCGACGTGCCACCCGCTGAGCCACCCACCCCACCACCAGAGGACGCTCTGGCCCCCACCGAGCCCACCCCAGCCCCCGAAGCCACCGGCCCGCCCACGCCCCCGCCAGCACCCGCGTCACCCACTGCACCCCCTCCTGTGGTCCCCAAGGAGGAGAAGGAGGAGGAGGATGCGGCGGCCCCCCTGGCGGTGGCGGAGGAGGAGCAGAAGCCCCCCGTGGCCCAAGAGCTGGCTGTGGACGTGGGCAAGACGGAAGAGCCTGGTGAGGCGCCCCCCGCGGAGCCCATCAAGAGCGAATGCAAACAGGAGGCCGCAGAGGAGGGGCCCGACAAGGGCAAGGGGGGCTCTGAGGCCAGCGCCGAGGCCGTGCCCGAGGGGGCCCTCAAGGTGGAGAAGAAAGAGGGCGGTGGCCCCGGGGGCAAAGCTCCCACAGCCAAGGGCGCGGGAGCCCCCCAGGACAGCGACTCCAGTGCCACCTGCAGTGCAGACGAGGTGGACGAGCCCGAGGGGGGTGACAAGAACAGGTGAGTGGGCAGAGCGGGGGGCGGCTTCGGTCTTCTGCCAGCATCGAGGGGCGGCGCATGGGCCGATTCGGTGCCTGCCCTCCGGGAGCGTGGCTGGACGCAGAAGGGTGCAGCCCCGGCCCGCCTGGAAGGGGAGCGTGCCAAGCAGTGGGGCCGGCTGCCCGGGGCCGTGGGTGGCTGTGGGTGTGGCCGGGTCCCTGCTGCTCCGAAGGCTCTTGCTGCTCCAGCTTCTGGGGTGGCGACCGTGCTTGGCGTTCCTCGACTCGTAGACGCGTCACTCCCGTCTCTGCCTCTGTCTTTGCGTGGCATTTTCCTGTGTGTCTACGTGCCCAAGTTTCTTTTTCTTGTGAGGACGGCATCACTGGCTTCGGGTCCACCCTAATGACCCCACCTTAACTTGATCCCATCTGTAAAGAGCCTGTTTCCAAATTAGATCACATTTACAGGTCCCTGGCTGTTTGGGCTTGAGCATGTTTGGGGAGGTGGGGGGCACAGTTCTATCCTTAAGGCAGGAACAGCAGGTGCCAAGGCCCGGGGGTGGGAAAGAGCCTGTGTGACTCGGGCAGAGTGGTGGAGCCAGTGAGGGTCAGGGCTGCAGTCCATTCTCGGGGGAACGCCCCGCTCAGCTGGGTGTCACTTGGGCTCAGAAAGCGGCCGGCTGCCGATGCGGGGATTCAGCGGGTGTCAGGCACAGGGAGACGGCTGCCGTGTCCTAGCAGACAGTGATGGGGGTCTGCCTGCGGATGCTTGTGACACGCTCCCGAGATCACTGGTGGCTCGTGTCCCACCTGCCGAGGGTCCGGGTGTGGGAGCTTCGAGCCCCTGTCCTGGCTCTCAAGTCGATTGAGCCGTTGAGGCTGCTCTTCTGCGGGGGTGGCCTGGAGGGACCCCCCGTGCCGTCCTGTTTGGGTGCCGCCGTGTCTGAGATGTGTTCCTCCCTTTCTTACCTTTGTCTTTGCTCCTGGCCTGGGGTGCCCCACCCCACCTCCCACCCAAGCCCCTGGAGCACTGGATTTTACCCATGTTTGGCACAGATGCTCGAGGACCCTGAGCCCTGAGACCCCCGGCCAGAACCAGAGCTCAGACCCCCGAGTAGGGGCCGGCTGCAGGCAGCTGAGGGCAGAGGTGCAGAGACCCGCTCCCACCCACATCTGGACACTGGAGGAATGTTTTCTAGTGAGGCAGGCGGGTCGTTTTTATTTTGACTAAAAACAGTGCGGTCTGTTGTCTCTCCTCTCCCGTCTCTCGGAAAAGTTCTGGGCAGAGCGAGAGGGAGGAAAATCTGACTTTCAAATCGCCGAGTTCACTCGGAGCCTTTCCTCTGCCCCGTGATTCACCTTGGGGCATGTTAAAATGGCAAGTTCTAGAACATTTCTTATGAAAATCGGATTCATCCAGAGCTCTGTGGGTCTTCCTCCACAAAAGGAAGTGAGCCACGTTGTCTTCAGATTCCTGTGTCCGGGGGTCCCTGGGAACCACTGCTGGCAGGAGCCTCGCCCCGTTTGTGTCAGGAAGTTAGTCTGGTGGGTGGTCCTGTGACCAGCAGAGGCCTAGCCATTAGGCTTCTGAGGGCTCAGAGGCTCCTGAGCTTCTTGCCCTTGGAAAACAGACGCACTGTGGCCCGGTCGTCCAGGGAGGGCCCACGGCCAGGGACCCGCTGCTCCACTCACTCTCTCTGCCTGGGTAATGGGGTCAGGGCGGGCGGCTCCCCACCCTGCTCCTGCTGGCCACGGGGACGGAGTCATGGAAACATGTTTCTGCTCTTAGCGGGAAGAGTGCTGAGCTCATGGGGCAACCACGCTGATAAGCAGCCTCCTGGAGTCTGTGTTTTGGGTTCACATGGCCTGCCCAAGACTGGGGAACTGGGAAGGCTGGGCTAAGCCCCGCCAACCCCCTGGATCCCTCTGGCCAGGCCTGAAGTCCCAAAGGCCACTTTCAGCCTCCCTTTCCTCCCCGACAGCCCCACCCAGGGACGTGTCCTTCCCTCCCTTGGCTGGGTCTGCCTCCATCCACTCTTCCTGCCTGAATGTCCAGCATTTGATCCCCAGGGAGCATTGGCCCTGGGCTGGGAGTCAGGACACCTGGTTTGTCACGCCCTGTGTGACCGAGGCTGGTCCCCCGCCCTCGGAGCCAGGCTGGACTTAGGCCAGCTTGCTGACCTCTTCCTGGCTGGCCGCCTGCCACCACCCCCCCCCCCCCCAGCCACAGCCGCGCAGGCAAGATGCGTCAGAGCACGCCCTGGCAGCCAGGGCCTCCCGGAAGGGCTGGCGGGACGGGTGGGCCCCTGCGCGACCCCAGGTCCTGGCCGGCCGCCCACCACTCTCCTTCCCGCCTGGCAGCCCTGGTGTGATGAGCCAGGCGTCCCTGGACAGGCCCAGGATGCGTCTCGTTCTGGCTGCTGCCCGACGACCTTTGGAGAGAGAAATCATATTCTGCTTTTACTCTCCGTCACCTTCTGCCAGGCAGGTCTGCCTGGGAGTTTTCTTGGCTGACGACCAGAGATAGTGGATTTGATTGCTAAGCCTTGAGCTCGCCTGCCCTCCTCTGTCCCAGTTTCCAGAGAGGGTGCCTGGGCACTTTCTGGTGGGGTGGAGACTTCAGAAAACCCCTTCCCCTGGGCCTCAGTTTTCTATAAGATGGGTGTGGTGTCCCTACTTTCGGGCTTCCTGTGAGCATAATGGAGGTCATAGCATAAACTGCAGCCTGGTGCCAGGCCCACACATACTAGGTGCTCAATGAACAGTTAGCTGCCTTCGGATCTGCTTTAGGAACACCGAAAGTGTACTCCAAGAGCGGGCTGGAGTGTGACTTCTTCCCCCGTGCCCCTGAAATTTTGAAGGAATCCCAACAGCAATTTCCCTTTTATTTCTTTATTCCGTAAATGATTGACTGGGCACCAGGGTGTGCCAGGCGCCCTTCTAGGTGCGAGGGATGCTGGGAACAGAACAGATGAGCCCTGATTCCAGAGTGCTTCCATTCTGGCGAGAGTGGCTAGTATGGGATGGGAACATTCAAGAAGCAAAACTGCTCCTGTGATAAGTGGGAGATGGGAAGATCAGGGGTCCTGGGCAGGGGCCGTGCGTGGAGCAGTCAGGGATGCCTCTCTGAGGAGGTGGCATGGGAGGGATCAGAGCCTGTAGTGGGAGGTGTGGGAGGAATGGCCAGTGCAAAGGCCCTGTGGCTGCATGAGCTTATGTTCGGTGGAAGGCAAAGAGGGCTGTGGCAGAGCGGAGGGAGGGAGAGGGACAGGAGAGGAGGTGACAGGTGGGCAGGGACCTGGCCCTACAGGGAGCAATAGAACCATGTCTATGCAGACAGTGTTCACGACCAGCCTTCCCTCACCCTCCAGCATGGCAGCAAGGATGAGTTCAGCCTGGTGATCATAGGGAAGCCAAGGGGGGCACTTAGCAGACAGAGAGGGGCACCCTGTCCAGACCCAGGGTGTCCCCAGTCCTTCGTTTCTCACCCCCCCTCCCCCAGCCCTGGCCCTCCAGTGTGGGAAGAAAACCCACAGTGATTTGAAGATCACCTGACCCGCTCAGCCCCAGGTGCTGCTCTCCATACTTCGGGTGCAGTCCCTTGTTCCACCCACGGAACAGCCTGGGAGGGCAGGGGTGACTGTTCTCATGCCCATTTTACAGATGGGGAAGCCGAGGCACAGTGGTTCTGTCCGACAGCTGAAGGCGGGATTTGAACTGGGAGCATGAGCCCTGAACCGCTCCCAGCCGCATTGTCGGCTTCCCCTCTCCTCCTGGGTCACATGCCTGGTGCCAGGCTCCGAGAGCCCCGCCCCCCCAGGCCTCTGGAGAGGAAAATAAAAGCTGCTGTCTTCCAGGAAAACAAAGGAAAGAGCACAGAGGCAGGGCTGCCCCTGAGGAGGGCTCCTGGAGGCAGCACTCACCCACTGTGGCGGCTGGAACGAGGGAAAGTTGGGAGTCCTGTCCGTGCTAAGTATCTTCCTGCTCCTTTGGGGGTTCCAGACGCTGAGGCTTGTGAAGGACTTGAACCCAGGCCCTTGCTCTTGGATGCTGGCCTCTTAGAGTGAGAGGTCGGGGTGGTGTCAGGAGGCCTCTCGTAACCGTGAAGTGCTATGCCCATGGCCCCAGTCCCCGGTGAGCTCCTGCTTCACTCGGTGGGGGACTCCAGAAAGAGGAGTCTGGGTCTCTGTGTGTGCCCCGAATGGGTGCTTGCTGAGAGCATTTGAGGGGGGGGTCCCTGCTCCCCTGCTCTCTAATGTGATGGGACCCTCCCTGGGTGAGGAGCTGTGGGGAAACCGAGGCAGGGCCCAGGCCCAAGGGGAAGGCCCTAGTTCGCTGGCAAACACTTCACTTTATATGTGTTATAAAAGCATACTTACATGATAGAAAATGTTATTTTTTAACTTTAATACTGTGTCTTATAGTAGTTTTGTATTTTTGTACACCTGTAGAATACGACATTTTGTCGTTTGTGGAAACAGTACAGTTAATCAAACTCTTGATTTCATGGCTAGCACATAGTACATTCTTTATTTTCTTCTCACGACAGCTTTATGGAGCTATAATTCAGCGACTATACAAGTCAGCCGTTAAAGCATGCAGTTGAGTGGATTTTAGTCTGTTCACAGAGGCGTGC
This sequence comes from Halichoerus grypus, assembly GCF_964656455.1. Lineage (NCBI taxonomy): Eukaryota > Metazoa > Chordata > Mammalia > Carnivora > Phocidae > Halichoerus > Halichoerus grypus. The sequence goes on along the minus strand of NC_135724.1, from coordinate 90,084,417 downwards.
GACCATCACTGCTGTTGAACTCCAGAACATTTCCGTCACCCCAGAAAGAAACCCTGTACCCTCCATCATCATTCCTCGTTCCGCCCCCAGCCCCTGGCCTCCACTCAGGTCTCTTCTGTGGATTCGCCCCTTCTGGACATTTCTTATCAGTGGATCCCCACAACACGTGGCCTTTTGTGTCTGGCTTCTCTCACTCGGCATCTTGTTCTCAAGATCCGTCCACGTTGTAGCAGGTGTCATACTTCTTCCTTTTTATGGCTGAATCGTAGTCTGTTGTGTGGACGGACCCGTGTTTGGATATTTGGGTGGCTTCCACCCAAATATGGTGCAGCTGTGAGCTTCGTGAACAGGTTTTCTTGTGGGCCTGTGTTCTCAGTTCTTGTGGGCAGACCCCCAGGAGCCGGGTTGCCGGGTCGGGTGATAACTGCGTTTCGCCTCTTGAGGAATGGCCAGACTTCTTCCAAAGCGGCATATCCATTTTTAAATTGAAGCTTACAAGTGCGGGTTGGTTTAAATGGGTGCTGGGAGGCAGAGAGAAGGGGAGGCTGGGCGTGGTATAGGGTTGAGGCAGGTGGGGAGGTCAGGTGGTGGTGGTGTTTAGGCCCGTTAGGGTGCCTGGGCCCGGGGGCCTGAGTGCAGGGGAGCAGGGAGGGCCGGCGGCTACAGGAAAGGCCCCAGAGCTCACGGAGCAGAGCGCGAGCAGGGTCTGGGGAGGTGGAGAGGTGAGGGCGGGAGGGAGGGTGAGCAGGTGGGGAGGACCGTGGAGGCCGGCTGAGCACGGAGAAGTCAGAACGACCTTCCCCTGCGCCCGGCCCCACCTGCACGCCTCGGGCAGCCCCACCAGGCGTCACCGTGTCTGTCTCCGCTCAGCCGAGCGTGTGGCAGATGCGGGTGGGAGGCAGGTCCCCGCAGCACAGCCTGTCATGGCCACGGCTCGGTGGCCCCACCACCGTTGAGAGCAGAGGGCACCTAGGCCCTGAGTCAGGTGTCTGCCCGGCTCCATCCGCAGAAGGAGGCGTGCTTTCCTCTTCGCTGGGGGTCTGGCACCAGCTGCCGGGCTGCAGAGTGGTGTGAGCCACGTCCTGCTTGTCACGCTCTTACGTGGAAGGCAGTGCTGTGGCTTCTAGTCTGCATGTGGCATCACCCGGTATGGTCGCGGAGCACAGTAGGGGCTGTGTCCACAGGACCCTCCGGCTTTGGGGACCCAGCCTTAGCTTTGCCCTCTGGGTGAGTCCCAGCCCATGGCCAATGCCCTCGTGCACCCTGTTCGGTCATCTGCTGTGACGTCCTGCAGGCCGAGACCGGATCCTGGGTCTCTGTGCTCCCCAGGCACAGCGCTGGGTCTGCTCTGTGCTCAGCAAGTGCAGATCGCAGGAGAGGGTCAACAGCTGGGCAGGAACCTGGCAGCCCTGGTGGGTGGGTGAGGGTGTGAGGTGGGGGCAGATTGAGCTCCCACCTTGGACACTCCGTGCCAACTAGGGAGCCAGACGGGGTTTGTGGCAAGTTGCTGTGCCCAATACTCTGGGATTTCCTGGAAATCCCTGAAGTCTTCCTGAAGGAGGTGACATCTGTGAACAGCTTAGGAGCCCCAGCCCGCAGGGCAGGCTCTGCCTGGGTGCCCCAGACCCTGCAGCCCTACACTGGAGGGACCGTGCCCCTGGCATCTGCTTTGCCCCACTGTGTGCCCTTTACAGGTGCCCAGTTCTGTACGTCCACGGCAGATGGACATGACCTCACTTTGGGGAATGAAGCATTTATAGGCCCGGTTCAGCTCATGGCCACACTTCTGGCCAGTAGGTAGACCGTGTACTTGCTGACCAGCCCCTGCACACAAAGCCTGCAGTCTACCTGCTTTTAGCCCTTCAGTAAACAGTGAGATTCCAGTTAGTGGAACATTCTGGTTGAGAGGGTAGGTTCCCCAACTCCTGTCCTCCAGTAAGTGGGGTCCACTCAGTCCCACGCCCTGGTGCCTGAGCCTCTCATATTTGGGTGATGAATAATCTCTTAAGCTCACCAAGCCTTCATCTAGTTGATTCTTCGGCTTTCCTGCAACTTCTGGCGGGCCATGTGTGGCTCGGGCCCTGAGTCTGGGTGTCCCTGGGACTTTGCTTGCCTCGGGCTCTCTGGGAAGTGTTTGATCCTGGCCTGGGCCTCTGGGCTGGGGTTGGAAGAGGTCTTGGCTCCTCATGGAGCCAGCAAGGACCAGAGGAGGGAGGGAGGAGTCGTCTGTCTCTGCTCCCCACCCCCAGAGTCCTGGTTGGTCTCCTCGGCCGGGTGACCCTGGACATTTGCCTCACTTCTGGCGGCCCCTCCAGCCCCGTCGTGCAGGGCTGGAGCCAGGAGAGGCCAGCTGTGAGCCTGCGGGCTGACGCTCGTCTCTCCCTCAGGCTGCTGTCACCACGGCCCAGCCTCCTCACCCCGACCAGTGACACCAGGGCCAACGTCTCACCCCAGAAGCCGCTGGACCTGAAGCAGCTGAAGCAGCGGGCAGCCGCCATACCCCCAATCGTGAGTGCCCCGGCACCCCCTCTCGCACCCCAGGACTCCTGCCAAGCAAGGCCTCAGCCACCGTGCCCCCCCCACCCTTCACCGCTGCTTCCAGAAGGCAGTAGATCAGGGCGGGCGCACAGCCCCGGGGGGCGGGGGGCAGCACCTGCAGCCTCGCTCTTCCCAGCCCTTCCCAGCAGCCTCGTGTTTCCTGGAGAAATCCCCATGGAGATGAGGCGGGAACGGCTCCAGGGAGCTGGCAGGCGTGCAGGGTGGGGCTCTGGAGGAACCAGGGAGCTGGCGGCCTGCTGGTCTCCCTTCTGCCCTCCCAGCCTGGTGCCCCTGGGCCCCTCACTGCCGTGGCTCTCAGGCTTGTCATGTGCAGGGGGCCCGGAAGGCTGTTCCTCGTCTCTGTGGCTCCAGGACCACCTGTAAAGATACTCCCTTCCCCCTGCTTCCCTCAGCAGGTCAGCAAAGTCCATGAGCCTGCCCGGGAGGACACGGCTCCGCCCGCCCCCCCGCCATCGCAGCCCCTGCAGCCCGAGAACGACACCCCCCAGCAGCCCAGCAGCAGCCCTCGAGGCAAAAGTAGGAGCCCCGTGCCTCCTGCCGACAAGGAGGGTGAGTGTGTGCCCGTGGCCGTGGTGGAGAGCAGGGGAGAGTGGGGGGCCTGGCAGGGATGAGGGATAAGGGGCGTCTGTGCATCCAGAGCAGCTGCTGCGGACTCCAAGCAGAGTCGCGGGGCGGGCCAGCTAGAGGACTCGAACAGGTGGGGGGGACAGTAGGGCACAGCGGGAACGGGGGTGAATCAGAGGACCCCTGCTCGCTCTAAGGTAGGCACATACTGGCTTTCAGCCAGGTCACCCCGTGGCAGGACAGGCCTGCCGTTGTGCTTCTGGGGAAGCCAGAAATCCATGTTTTCACCTGAGCTGCAGTTTCTCAACGTTGGCAACTTTAAAACATTTTCAGAAGCATTGTATGTAAGCACGTCTGTGGCTCAGCCTCTGACTCCATGTGATTCAGCCCACACATGAGCTTCTAGAACCGTGGTTGAGGCTCAGCGCCCAGCTGGCAGCAACTCTGGGGCCTGGGCAGGAAGCACTGCTCCCTCCAGCTCTCATCCTGACCTTACTCCGGGCGGGGGTCCCTGGGTTCACTGGGGAGCCGTGCGGGTAATTCCCTGAGCAGCTGTGTTCCAGCAACTGCCCAGGGCGTGCTTTATTGTTGCCACGTGAAGCTCAAGGTCAGGAGACAGGCAAGGCATGGTTTCTTGGATTATCTGTCTCTGCCTCACATTCCCCACTGGACCCAAGAAGCTCTAGGCCTGTGTCCCCAAAGGGACACCCTCTCCAGAGCAGCCTGGCGTGCCGCATGGGCCGTGTACATCACAGGTGATGGGAGCCGGTCCTCCGGGGGTCCCCCAACACTGGGCTAGCCTAGGCTTCTGCTGGCTCCTGCCCTCGGGATCTGAGGGCAGCAGGACCCCAGCCCACCCTCCCTGAGCAGCACAGTACACGGGTGGGCTCGGGTGGGCTCCGGTGGCCTGCACCCCCTGCTTGGGTAGAACAGCCCTTCTTCTCTAGAAAGCCAGGCTGGCCCTTGGCCACAGGCCTCCTTGAGGATGGGTGCTGCTTGCCTGTCTGAGGACAAAGAGCAGGGCTGTCCCTGAAGGAGGACGGCTCCACACTTCCCACAAGTGACACAGGCCGGCCAGACATTCCCTGTTTAATCAGCCTGCCCCCTTGCCTCCCTGTGGCCACTTCCACCTGCTGCAGAAAGTCTCAGACGCCACCCACAGGGGCGGGCGTGCATCCTGGCCAGCACACGGGCTGTCCTGTGGCTGTCCACTGGACCAGGACATTTGCTGAACACCTGTGATGGCCAAGTGCTGGGCTAGGCACTGGGGGTTCGGCAGTGAGCAGGATGAACTCCTTGATTCGGGGAGCTCTTTCTGTGATCGAGAAGGACATTAAGCCAGGACACACACATAAGGAAGCAAGATGACTTTAGGTTACTTCATGCAATTGAAGAAAAAAGCAGGGTGAGGAGGGGCTCAGAGGAGCAGTCTCTCTGGAGATGATGAATCAGTCATGGGAAGATCCCGGGGAAGGGCGTTCCAGGCAGAGGGAATAGCATGTGCAAAGGCCCCGGGGTGGAGACAAGCTTGGTGTGTTTGGGGAGCTGCCAGAAGGTCGCTATGGCTGGGGAGAGGGTAGGATAGAGGATCAGAGAGGGAAGTGGGGGCCCATGATTGTGTAAGGCCTCGTAGGCCATGGTACCACGGGGACTTTGTCTCCGGTGTGGGAGAAGCCTTTTCAGGAGGAGCTTCAATGTGTTTGTGTTGTGGGAGAGAATCTGCTTTCTGTTTTGGAAAGATCTCTTTCTCTCTGGTCGTTGTTGAGGAGTAAGAGCTCCAGGGTGCTGGGCAGATGGAGGAGGCCACAGTGCTGTTCCTGACCAGCTGTGGTGGAGCCTGGGCTGCAGGGGTGACCATGGAGGTGGGGAGGAAGGGGTACGCGGGGAGTTTGTTTCAGAGGCAGAGCCGGTGGGGCCTGCTGATGAACTCGAGTGGGGATGGGGCCGGGGTGTCTGCCTTCTCTTGGGACCCTGCGACCGCCCCATACTGGGGCCAGGACAGCCCATGATGGGGGTGGCATTTGCTGGGCGAGAGCGGGGTCTGGCTCCAGAAGACCTTCCAGCCTTGGGGCAGCTGCCCAGGTGTTGGCTGTGCGGTGATGTCCGGGGCCCAAACAGCTCTGGCCCATGTCAGATCTGAGCAGGGCTAGGCTGCCCGTGGATGACTGGGCGCCACACGGGGCTCGCCAGGATCTGCTGGGACAGGTCATAGGCTCTGTCCTGGGAGAAAGTGAGCCACCACCAGTGGTTTCTGAGTCTGGCCTAGGGTCGTGCTGTTCCCTGGAAGGGCACCCCACCGCAGACGGTGTGCCGGGCAGCAGGCACTGCGTGCTTTTCTCACGGGGTCCGCCTCGCTGCTCAGTGTCCTTAGGCACGTGTGAACTTGACACCCAGCACTACCTCTCTGGTCTCGCAGGAGCCTTCCCTGCTCCCTGGCCCCTGCGTGGAGCGGCTCAGCCAAGCCAGGCCCTCGGCTCCCCCGGGGCCAGCTGGAGGAACAGGTTGTCTCTGCAGGCTCTCGGCCTCCTGCCCAGCCTGGCCCAGCCCCAGATTTCCCTTCCAGCCCTGGAACCCAGCACAGGCCAGGCGCAGCTGGACAAGCCGAGGCCCGGGGGGGTTCACGGCAGGGCTGTGGAATCCCTCCACTGAGTTAGTCCCTGCACGCTCTCCTGTGGGCTGCCCACTCGACCAGGGCACAGGTTCCGGGGGACCTCGGTCTCTCATGGGGGAGAGAGAGAGGATGTGGAACAGGCACGCCTCCCCTGCCCCCGGCTGTGCCCACAGCAGGCATCACTAATCGATGCTGACACTCTGCTGCCGTACCTCAGTGGGCTTTCACAAACTTCCTCTGCCATCCAGAGGTGGCCCAAGAGATGACACCTGCCTGCTATTCCTGTCCCAGGGGCTGGAGAGTTCTGGCGTTTCCAAGCTGTGTCTCCTGCCCAACTTCTCAGCCAGTTCTCTCTCTTGGGATTGGTCCCCAAGCCAGTTCTCAAGGGAGAGGTTCAGAGCTTGAGGCAGATTTCAGCAGAGTGGGAGGTGGGCAGGAGAACACCATGATGACAGACCCGAGGCCCTGGCCTTTGGCCCTGTCTACAGGGTGTCCCCCAGGCCTGAGAATCTGGGGGCATCTGCTGTTGATCCTCCTGTGGGCAGAGTGCCTAGTGAAGGCTCAGATCACAGCCTGTAGCCTGACTGCCTGGGCTTGAAGCTCCCTCCCTTGCCGGCTGTGGCCCTTTGACCAGGTGATCTCCCCTCTCCTGGCCTCAGTTTTCCCGTCTGTAAAACGGGGATGGTGACAGTTCTGTTTGGGCGTAGTGAGGATAAATGAGTCAGCGCACACAAAGCACTTGAGAAGTGCCGGCCCGTAGGAGGCTACGGAGCAGGGGGGGCGCGTTACCCTCCTGTCGTGTGACCTGAGTTGCACAGGCCGGCGAGCATTCAAATCCTGACTTGGCCAGGTATTTGCTGCTGACCTTAGACAATGCCACCGATGTGTCTGTGCCTCTGTTTCCCCTCCGTACGACAGAGCTAGCAGCTCTCGCGAGCTCACTAGGGAGGCTCCTTGGGTCCACGCTGGGTGGGGGGCGCTTAGCACAGTGCCCGGTACGTGTTCCACAAACAGGCTGCTGTGCGGGGGGTTCTCCTGAGCGTCTGGACCTCCGGCCGCCCCTCCGGCCGGGGCGTACGTATCATGGCGAGCCTTCATCGCTGTGCAGAGGCCAGCCAGCTGTTTCTAGAAAGAGCCGGACAGTAAATATTGTAGGCTTTACGGGCCAGACGGTCTCGGCCGCAGTGGCTCAGCTCGGCCGCAGACAAGTACGTAGGCGGCGCGACCGTGCCCCGGAGCAAGTGTCCGCGGGAGCAGGCCCCGTGCCACCGGCCGTCAGCCCCTGCTGTGGAGGTTTGTCCGAGGCGCCTCGCTTGCCTGGCATGCTGGGACTTAGAAGCTCCCTAGGATCTCAGGGGCTCAGGGCATGCCGGCCTGCAGACTTGGGGGGGCTCCCAACACAGACCCCCATTCCTGCTGGCCAGGACCCCATCCTTGCCCAAGGCCAGTGCTGTGGGCACAGGAGGGCCTTGTGTGAGCAGGGGTGGCCGGGGCCGCTGGGTCCCTGAGGGCTGGCCGAGTTCGGCTGACTGCCCGCCCTCGTCCCCTCAGCAGAGAAGCCTGTGTTCTTCCCAGCCTTTGCACCCGACGGCCAGAAGCTGCCCACGGAGCCCCCGTGCTGGACATCAGGCCTGCCCTTCCCTGTGCCCCCTCGTGAGGTGATCAAGGCCTCCCCGCATGCCCCTGACCCCTCGGCCTTCTCCTACGCCCCACCTGGTGAGTAGCTTGGCCCACGCTCGGGCTCCTCAGGTGCCGAACTGAGTCAGCCGGCACCATCTTTGGGTGCCAGCTATTTGCAGTGGTTTGGAACCACATGCAGAAGGATCTTAGAGTCTGATGAGATCCAACAAGGGGGATAGTCTGGTCAGTGAAGGGAAAAGAAGAGATCTACTGAGATTTGAGAAATTGCAGGATTAAGATTGAAGCCACTGGCAATAGGGAGCCATAGGAGGTGCTTGAGCTGGTGAGGGGCAGCCCTACAGTGGGGGCTCTGCCTTCTATCAGTGACTTAGAGCTAGAGAATGGACAGGTGGAAAGAAAAGCCTGGGGAGACCACAAGTACCAGGTCAGGTGAGCCAAGTCAGAGGTTAAGACTTCATTCTGGAAGCAGTGGGGAGCCATAAAAGGTTCACAGCAGAGGGGAGGATGTGAACCAGTAGACTTATTAGAAAGATCCTTCAGTTCCTGTGAGGGGAATGGGCTACTGCTGGGGCGGGGCGGAGGGGTTGGGTAAAGTGGGAACGGGGAGACCAGTTAAAAGGTCTGGGCCAGAGAGGAGGGGCTTGGGCCAGGGACTGGGCTGTGACAGGGTGGGGCGGAGGGAGGCTTCCCTGAGTTGTGGCATGTGACCTGAAGACACAGGAGCTCATCAGGACAGAGATGGGAGGGGCAGGAGAGGGGCGTGTGGGGACAGGGACCTGCCTGGGGGGGTCTGTCTGGCAGGGGCACGACCACTGCTGGGGCCCTGTGATGGACAGGTATGTGCCCTGCAGGTCACCCACTGCCTCTGGGCCTCCACGACAGTGTCCGGCCTGTGCTACCACGCCCACCCACCATCTCCAACCCGCCGCCCCTCATCTCCTCCACTAAGCACCCCAGCGTCCTCGAGAGGCAAATGAGTGCTATCTCCCAGGTGAGACGGGAGGGCCAGGGCCTCCCCAGGAGCGTCTGTGTGGCCTGGTGCCCGGAGAACAGCCCCTTTCTCTTTTGGGGGTTCAGTCTTTCCATCTATAAAATGGGGGCATCAGAAGCGGTGATAGCTGGGTGGGAACTGGACACCCAAGGGGCCAGGGTCATCTCTATGCACAGCACTGTTGGGGTCTGAGCTGGCTGGAGCTTGTCCCAGGCACTCGGGACCTTGGGACTCTGGAGTAGTCAAGAGCATGGGCTCTGCAACCAGACTGTGTGGCCTTGGGCAAATTACCTAAGCTTTCTGTGCCTCAGTTTCCCTTCTGTGAAATGGAAGATTGAATGGACTAGACACACAGCACGTGGTGAGCCTGTCTGTGACTACCTGTCCCTTGGCCTCCCTGACCTACCCACCTGTGTGGTGAGGGACGGGGCAAGGTGTCTGCTCTGTCCCAGCCCACGTGCGTGCATCGTTCCCTTTAAACCATACCAGATCACGATGGCCACTTCATAGGTGAAGGGACCGAGGCTCAGGAGAGCCAGGGACTTGTCCATGGTCACTCGGCTGAGCAGCAGGGCTGGGACTTGAGTCCCAGTGCCCCGACCTGCATGTGATCCTGAGGTTCCCCTCCTTTTGGGCTTTCGTGGAAGGGGATGTCAGGGTACTCTGGCTGGGCTTGGGCATGGGGTGGAGGGACTGTGGGGGCCCCTGTGACCCCATGACCTCTGCCCCTCGCAGGGCATGTCGGTGCAGCTCCACGTCCCATACTCTGAGCACGCCAAGGCCCCTGTGGGCCCTATCACCATGGGGCTGCCGCTCGCCATGGACCCCAAGAAGCTGGGTAAGGATCTACGCGCCCCCCTACCTGGACGGCCCAGGTTTGGCTCCAGCTGTCCACGTTGGGGGGAGGAGGGAAGGCAGTTTGGCTGCTGGGACCATGGCCTGAGCTTGCGGGGAGGGTGGCACTCCCAAATCCCCGGCAGTGCCGGACCTCCGCCCCTGGGTAGGATTAGGTGGGGGCCCTCCCTCCGAGTCCCTGTCCCAGTGGCAGGTGGCTCACTGCCCTCGCCCATCCCCAGCACCCTTCAGCGGAGTGAAGCAGGAGCAGCTGTCCCCACGGGGCCAGGCTGGGCCACCGGAGAGCCTGGGAGTGCCCACAGCCCAGGAGACATCTGTGCTGAGAGGTGAGGGCATGAGGGGTGGGCGTGAGGCCTAGAGTCTGCCCTGCACCCCCAGCGGCTGCCCCTCTGCTCTTTGGAGGAGGGTCTAGGCGGGAGCGGGATCTTTTATCCAAAATCTGCTGAGCATTGTCCGCTCCCAGAAGGTCCAGAAGCCCGTCTTCCTGATGGTTCACCCATTTAGGGGCAGGGGGTCCTCTGCGTTGAGACACCAAGGGGGCCTTGCAGGTCAGGAGCACCGTCCCCTGGGAAGGGGTTGCAGACACCCTTTATGCCCCATGTCTCGTGTCTTTTAGGGACATCCCTGGGCTCGGTTCCAGGAGGAAGCATCACCAAGGGCATCCCCAGCACGCGGGTGCCTTCCGAGAGCCCCATCACCTACCGCGGCTCCATCACCCACGTAGGTGTCCTGGGGCCCCGCCTCAGGGAGGAGGGGGGGACCAGCGGGCCGGGGCTCCAGATGCGGCCCTGACCGCCGCAGAGCGGTGGGCCAGCCCATTTGTTTCCTCTGGCGTCACTGTGCGGCCCCGGTCTTGGTGGCTAGGGCGATGTCCTGGCGATAGGAGCTCATGCTCTGCTCATTTGTCCGCTTGGAGCCAGGCACATCAGGTGCCGAGCGTCACACACAAGGCGCCCCTTGCGAGGCGCTGACGGTCAAGCAGCAGGTGGCCCGAGATACACAGACCGGTCAGAACTGGGCTGATGGCTTCAGAGGATCCGGTGCTTCCGATGGAGTAAGCCTCTGCGATTAAGAACGCCCGGGGCCACCCAGGCCAGTGGGGGAGATTTCTTGGGGGTGAGCCCCACAGGAGTCTCGGGGAACAGCATTCCCGGTTCGGGGGATAGCACGTGGGAGCATCTCTGACACGGGCAAGGACCAGCGAGGGGCCATGGTGCCTGGAGCAGGAGGGGGACTCCCTTCGGGGTGTCAGCGGGCAGGTGCTCTGCACCCTGGTGGAGCCGGCCCCCACTCCTGTGGCCCCTCGTGTGCCGTCCTCATCCACCCTGGTTTTGACTTCAGTCCCAGAAAACAAAGGATTCGTCTTGTGCTAGCCTTGACCTTGTGGTGTTGGGCCGCAGTCCGGCATCGCAGCCACGTTCACCTCTGCAGCAGGGAGGGCGAGATGACGTCCGCCCCCTCCCAGTCCTTGCAGGGCGAGCCGATCACGAGGCCCTCTGGTGTCAGGGAGCGGGGATCAGTTCTCTACCCGACCGAGGGGGGGGCTCCCCGCACATCTGGGGCCCGTTAAACTCTCCTCGCTGGCCAGCGAGCAGGAAGTGTGGCTCCATCACCTCCTGGAGTCGTTAACACCCTGGCTTTCTTATCTTCCCTTCCACCCAGCTCCAGACAAGACACTTTACACTGGCCCAGAGTCCATGCTATTATGGCTCGTTTTGTAGATAAGAAGACCGAAGCTCAGAGGTTAAACCTGAGGTCACGTAGCTAGTAAGTAGTGGACCCAGAGTTTTGTGCCCAGCTGTGTCTGGCTCTAGAACATCGTGCCAGAGAACGAGGAGCCAGAACACGCAGGTGTGCGTGCCCAGACACGCTTGCGTACACGGACACACGCACAGACACACACACGTGGACACAGTGCAGACACAGAGCATGTGGAAAAACAGACACGCAGGCGCACAGACCGGGAGACACACGGACATCCACAGTCATGCACACCCTGCCCCGCCCACACGCACGTTAACGGCGGAGCGTCAGGCCATAGGCTGGCCCGCGGTGAGGTGTCTTTGACCGCGGTGGCCTCAGATCACACCACAGAGGAGAAAGCTGTAGATTTTGAAATAACAGGCTTTTGGAGGCGGCTTCGCTGAGTGCAAAGAACAGGTACCTCGGGCAAAAGTCAGGCCAAGGTATTCAGGTCCCCACGGTGGCACGCACTCAAGCAGGGGACGGTCTCTCTAGTAAGAGCAGCTGCTCGCAGGGTCTTTCTGTGGAGGCATTGGTGATCGAAGGCTGACATCTGCAGTTCCTAGGCACCTTCTGCCCCAGGTTTCCAGGCACCTGGACCCACACCATCTCGGTCACTCACACCCCTTCAGTTGTCTCTGGCAGAGGGTGGTAGCTGCCAAAATGCATGGGAGTCCGACTTCCCCACCGACCTGCAATCGGGTGGTGATTAAATCATGCCCAGGCCACACGCACGCGTGCGCTCAGACAGACACACACATCCTCGAACCCGGCGGGCACTCGAGGAAGCCCCAACACTCTCTGCTCCCCAGTGCTCCCACCCGCCCTGGGAGTGACGTTCGTCAGGGCCGCACCCTGAGGCTGCTCGGCCTTGAAATAGGCCTCAGGCCAACAGTCTCCAGGCACGCACGAGCCTGTCCGGTGTATTGTCCCCAAGGGCACACACCATGCGTGTGCTGCTGTGAGAAGTCGGGGGGAGCCTGTCTGCGTTCAGTGTCTTGCTGTCCGTCTCCTCGCCAGTCAGGATCTGCAGTAGAGGTCCAGGGGGTTGCTAGCTGTTGCTCTTACCCCACAGGGGGATGTTTCTCAGCAGAGGAGTTCCCACGGGGAGACTTGGGGTCCACTGGTCCAGGGCTGGGCACACAGAGGGACCCCCACATATGTGAAACGGCTCATGGAATCATAAACATCTTGAGTTGGGGACAGCTTATCTATGCCAAGTGCCTTTAAGAATCGTAGATGCAGGGATTATTTCCATTCTGTAGATGTACAGATGTATAGGCTCAGAGAGGGAACGTGATTTGACAGAGGTCACACAGCAACTTGCTGGTAAAGCTGCTATTTGCCATCCATCAGTCTGACTCCAGATGCAGATTCTGATCCCCACACTCATGTTCTTGGAAGTTGCCCAAGGCAGGATGCTATTCCACGTGACTGTTTTCTTTCTGCTTGAATACCTCCCCCACTAGGGAGCTCACTCTCTTAGGTAGTGGTTTTCCATTGTGGGCAATTTTGCCGCCTAGAGGACATCGGGTAATGTCTAGGGACATCTTTGTTACACCTTGGAGGGGGCAGATTGGGGGGACACAGGGTAGCTCTGGCGTCCAGTGGGTGCAGGCCAGGGATGCCCAGGACAGCACCCACAACAAAGAAGCAACTGGCCCCCCCCATGGCAGAGTGTCGAGGTTGAGAACCCCTGGTCTTGGGAAATAGGGGTGCATGGCCCACGTTCATCGGCACAGCACGGGGGCCACATCTCAGCACCCCTGTTAGTTATCGTCAGTAGTTAAATGTCAGGGCTCTGAGAAGGTAAAACCCACACGGGACAGGTTGGAACACAGACTCCAGGGCTGGACTGCCTGGGTTCCAGTCCCAGCTGTGCCCCTGGATGAAGTCACCTAGCGCTCAGCGCCTCAGTCTCCCCCTTGAAACAGGAATGGTGATAGGACCTGTCTTAGGATTAAATGAGCGAATATATATAAGGGGCTTCAAGTGGTTTCTCTTACACCGTGGGTGCTCAGTAAGCTGTGACCTGGTGTTCTGTGTGGTTGCGTCTCCCCCTTTGAAGCAGCATGTGGATGAACACACGTGTGCACTGGTGGGCCTGGCACATGTGAGCATGTGTGTGAGTGTGTGGAGCTGGAGGGACCCGTGTAGGTCTGCTGGTCATGCCCGCGTCATGCCTGGTGAGCGCAAGGGGGTCCCCGGGTGGAGCCTGCCGGAGCCTGCCGGGCGCTCACCCCCTCTGCGCCTCCAGGGCACTCCGGCCGACGTCCTCTACAAAGGCACCATCACCAGGATCATCGGTGAGGACAGCCCCAGTCGCCTGGACCGCAGCCGGGAGGACAGCCTGCCCAAGGGCCACGTCATCTACGAGGGCAAGAAGGGCCACGTCCTGTCCTACGAGGGTGAGTGCTATTGTGAACAGCCTCGCGGGGCTTGGGGGGGCAGCCTTTTTCCTCCCCATCTGCAGAGTCTTTGGTGCCTAGGAAAGCATCTTTATGTGGAGGGTTGACGGGGGCACACCCCGGGGTATTTAGGGGGAGCACAGCGGATGAAGCCCCCCTCAGAGAGCTCTCAGGACACCCACACAAGATGCAAATAGGAAGTCCCCTGTGAACTCTGAGTCGTGGAAACCCACTCCTCCAGCATGGTTTGTCCACCGAACCCCAGGCTTTGGTGTTTCTGGAGTTGGTCAAGAGAGGAGGGTCCAGAAAAACACGGTCAGGGTAAAAGGCAGCCAGATGTCTGTGGAAAACAGATCTGGGGAGTTTGTGCCCCTCCCATCGGCCTGAGTGGTCAAGAACCGGGCGAAGCATTTTATTGCATTTTATCGCCATGTACGGGGACAGCCAGTGGTCCTGTGTGGCCACCCTCGTGGCCCCTTGAGAGACAAGGAGGCTTGGGATCAGGGAGGAGGATGTTTGGCCCATGGAGGTGGCTGCACAGGGAGTGAGGGCTGGGTGACAGCATGAAGCACAACCAGAGAGGTGGTGATCTGCCTATCCCTGCAAGTATGTAAGCCAGCAGCAGGGAAGGGTTGGCCTGCCTTGCTGGAAGCATAGTGGGGGAAACTGAGGCCCAGCACTTCTGGCCAACGCTGTGCTCTAATTGGTAGCCCATGGGTGGCCACCAGGGTGTGACGACCAGAGTGACCCTCCCCCTCTCCTTGCCTCTTGCCCCGTCTACCCTCCTGGGTTCAGGTTCCACAACCAAGGAGCCCTGCACGGGTGGGGTGGGGGGGGGCGGTTAAGGAAGGACAGAGCCAGGATGTGAGTTTCCCAGCATCCTTGGGCGCCTAGGGCTCTGGAACGGAACGCAGCTCATGGGCACCCCTCTTGGGGGCTGGCCCTGCAGGGCCCTACATTGCTTCTCCTCTGATGAGCGGACACCTTTTCTCCTCTTTGTCTGCCTCTGCCCATGCCCCCTGCGCCCTCGCTCCTGGGAAGTGGAGGTGGTACCATGTAGCTGAGGGTCAGGCTAGCGGCTGTGTCTTGGGCGCCAGCCTTGGTACGTGGCTGAGGGGCCTGCAGTCAAGGCGTACGGGCAGGATGAGCACAGCCTCAGCTCAGGTCCCCACACCCGTCCTCGAGCTCTCATCTGTAGAGGGCGTTTGCACCAGGGCTTCTTATCCCTCCCATGCTTCCTGGAGCCGGGTGGTTAGGGGGGTGGTGGGGGGGGGCGCCCTGGCAGCCTGGACAGTGGCTCTTGTCGCTCTGTATGGGTGTGAGCCCCCCGGCTACACTTCTCATCTCTCCATATATACATATATATACATACATATATATATATTTATGTTTTTTTCCGTTTTGATCTGAAATCTCAGTGTTTAAATGTCAGCAATTCTGAAAAAAATTTAGAGCCACAACCCAGCATGTCTGTAGGCCGCCGCTTTGTAGCCTGTGGAGCAGACCTGGAGAAGTAACAAGAGGGGGAGAACCTGTTGTCCTCGAGGGGCAGGACTGGGGCCCTGGGGAGCTTCCTTCTGCTGCTCTGGGGGAGGAGAGGCCCCTGGAGGAGCCCCAGCCTGCTGGGTGAGGCCAGGCCTTGCTCTCCTCAAGAACTGCCTCCCGGCGTTCAGACCCTCAGCCTGTCTGGGGGGCCAGGGTGCACAGCCCGAGGTTCCTCCTGGCTCAGCCAGGCATGTCTGCCGTGGACAGCCCCCTTTCTGTCCTCACGTGGACTTGCTACAGCGCACATATGTGTGTGTGCGTGTATGCACGTGGACACAGACAGGCACACGGGTCCATTTGTGCCCCTGGCCTCACTTCGTTCTCGGTGGCCAGGCCTGTGTGTGTACGCGCACACTCACACCCAAATGGTTGTGCACAGCCTGTCTGTTTCCACTCTGCTGCTCACACACACGTGTGCACTGGTGTTCGTGTCACAAGTCAGCGGCCGTGTGTGGTCAGAGGCACACAGCTGACCGGGGGTTGGGGTTCAGGGTGCAGGAAGCCTTGGTATCTGTTAAATCCCTAGACTGGAGAGAGAGGCCCCGGCTGGCCTGCAGGCTGTGGGTTCCCTCGGGAGGGCTCAGCTGGGCTTGCTGGAACGGGGCCCTAAGCACCAGACCGCCACCCCTCACCACGAGCATGGTCTGGTTTCCAGGTGGCATGTCGGTGTCCCAGTGCTCCAAGGAGGACGGCAGGAGCAGCTCTGGACCTCCGCATGAGACGGCTGCCCCCAAGCGCACCTATGACATGATGGAGGGCCGCGTGAGCAGGGCCATCTCCTCGGCCAGCATTGAAGGTGGGTGCCCTGCCTGGCTCCCTACCCCGGCGGACACACAATGCCAGGGCCTAGGACCTGCTCTGGGGGGCCTCCCAGTTAAGTGGGTTAGAGCAGCAGAGAGAGAGAGAATCTGTCAGTGCCCCCTAGAGGGAGGTGGTGGGATGGTTCGCCTGATTTTCCAGAGAGGTAAACTGAGGCTAGGTCTTGCTGAGGCTCAATCTAGAAGCAGTGCAGGGCCCAGGAGTTGGGACATTGCTTGCTGGATCCAGGGCTGCCACCACCGCCACCATCATGGGGACGGCTGTCAGCGGCCGAAGGGACCCATGCTGGGAGGGCTGGCCCTGACCCCAGCCCCAGCGCCTGTCACTGCCCGAGGCTGGCTGAGGGACCCACGTAACCACGACGCTCTTGCCCCTCCCCCAAGGTCTCATGGGCCGCGCCATCCCGCCTGAGCGACACAGCCCCCACCATCTCAAAGAGCAGCACCATATCCGAGGCTCCATCACACAAGGTGCCACCCGCCCTCTGCCCCCACGGTGCCCGCCCCCCGCTGCCCTCACGGCGGCCGCAGCCAGCACGCAGATGTCTGCCGTCGCGATGGGAGGGGGTGGGGTGCGTGCCGGCCGCGGGACAGGGTGTGACGCGTGCGCGTGGCCAGTACAGGTGCGGGTTGAAGTGCAGAGCGAGGGCCTGTCTTACTGAAAAACAGGAGAAAGCCGGATACTGCCCCTCAGCCCTGTCCCTCGCAGGCCTTGTTACTGAGCATCTGCTCTGGGCTTGCCGCTCACCCAGGCGCTCCTCCCGTGTTAGGGTGTGGGACTGGTGTCTTCACTTACTAGCAGTTCTAGCGGTGCTGTTACCATGCCACCCAAATTCTCCTGGCTGCTCGTGGTGAGCCAGCTCCTATGGGCCCCTGTTACGCTTTCTGCCTACAGCATCTCATCGAACGTGCACGCCTTGGTGAGGTGTTTGAGTTAACACTCCTATTTTATATATGAAGGGACTGAGGCTCAGAGAGGTCCAGTCACGTGCTCAAGGTCCCACAGCGAGTGAGGACTTGATCCTAGGTAGTCTGGCTCCGGAGTCACTGGTGTGTGGAGACCCCAGGTTAGAACGGGCACAGTGGGGGTGGAGTCGAGGGTCAGCACCCTGTCCTCCTTGGCAGGGATTCCGCGGTCCTACGTGGAGGCCCAGGAAGACTACCTCCGCCGGGAGGCCAAGCTCCTGAAACGCGAGGGCACGCCCCCGCCGCCCCCGCCGCCCCCGCGGGACCTGGCCGAGGCCTACAAGGCCCGACCCCTGGAGGCCCTGGGGCCCCTGAAGCTGAAGCCGGCCCATGAGGGGCTGGTGGCCACGGTGAAGGAGGCCGGCCGCTCCATCCACGAGATTCCGCGAGAGGAGTTGAGGCGCACGCCCGAGCTGCCCCTGGCCCCGCGGCCGCTCAAGGAGGGCTCCATCACGCAGGTAAGGACGCCGGGCCAGGATGCTGTGGGGGCGGCCGTTAGCCGCTGCTCTGGCCTCTACCAGTGGGGAAACTGAGGCTCCGACTCCGTGGGTACCTTGCCCGGGATGACACAGCTGCTCGTTACTGAGCTCCTTTGATTGTATTTCTGCTCCTGTGAGGTTCACACCCATTATCCCCATTGTTCAGATGGAGAAACTGAGGTGCAGGGAGTTCAAGCAGCCTGCCAAAGTCCCAGAGCTAACCATAGAAATAAACGGCTGCTGCTGATTGGATTTCTGTTGGGGGCCAGGTGCTGCCTGAGCACTGGGCATCCTGCCCTGTTTAGCCCCCGCAACCACGCTCTGAGGTAGTTCTCTTACTGTTCTCGTTGTATTGGTGCATAAATGAGGTTCAGGGACGTTAAGTGACTTGCCCAGGGTCACACAGCAAGTGAATGGCAGTTATGAACCTCAAGTCCAGACGTGCCTAAATCTGCAACATCTTTGCTTCTTGGCGTCCCCTTCCCCCCACCAGCAGGCTGTACTCCCCCGGCCCCGGCCCCCGCCCCCCAGGAGGCCCCAGCCTGGTAGGGCATGACCAGCTCCAACTGTGTTAGGAGCTGGCCAGTGGAAACCGCACAAGGGCCACTGTCCCTTCCCGTGGTCAGAAGTGGCCTGATGGAATGAGGAGGGAGAGTGGGAACCATCCCAGGGGCTGCTTGGCTACGAGGCAGACAGTACTGGGGAGGGCATCCAGGGAGGGCATCACAGCTGGGGTCAAGGTTCATAGTGCCGGGAGAAGCCGTGGGGAAATTATCCAACGCCAGGTTTGGCTCTCAGCCTCTGGGCGGGAGTTCCCCATGGATCCAAGAGGGAGGCCAGCCTGATTCTACAGCATTCTTAAAAGCAGGGTGTTTCCCTGCTTTAATTAAAACATTCGTGCATGAACTCCGAGCTCCATCACTAGAGACACAGGGCCCCACTCTACCCCGGGTTCCCAAGCCTGTGTCAACAGGGCAGGGGCTTCTCCCAGGTGGCCAGGTTGTGCTCTGGTCCATGACCCCCTGTTTCTTCAGCTGCCCCTTCTGGCCAGAGAGCAAACAAACCTCAGCCCTGACCTCTGAGCCTTGGGCCCCAGGCGGTGGAAGTGGGTTTTGCTGCTGAATTTTCTGGAGTGGTATTGAGTGGGCCGTGGAGTCGCAGCCTGATGGGGGGAGGTTGTCCCCATGTGGGGATGCTGAGGCTTCAGGGGCCAACAGAGGGTCCCCCACTTGCTCCAGGGAGGGCTGACCTGTGAACTTTGTGCCCCTTCTGCAGCCGTCCCCCCAGGTGGCTCTGGGGGCCAGGACGGGGGAGGCGGGGCAGTGACATGTGTGCTGATCTTAGGTTTAGCAAAGCCCTTTGTCCCCCTGCCCCTGGAGATGTTGAAACATCGCTCCCGTTTTATGGCTGCGAAACGGAGGCTCCGCGGTTACGTAGCCGGTGCTTCCCCCTTCTCCCCAGGGCACCCCGCTCAAGTATGACCCTGGCACATCCTCTGCCGGCTCCAAAAAGCATGACGTGCGCTCCATCATCGGCAGCCCCGGCCGCACGTTCCCGCCCGTGCACCCGCTGGACGTGATGGCCGACGCCCGGGCGCTGGAGCGCGCCTGCTACGAGGAGAGCCTGAAGAGCCGGCCGGGGGCGGCCGGCAGCTCTGGGGGCTCCATCACCCGGGGGGCCCCGGTCATCGTGCCCGAGCTGGGCAAGCCGCGCCAGAGCCCCCTGACCTACGAGGAGCACGGGGCACCTTTCGCCGGCCACCTCCCACGCGGCTCGCCGGTGACCACGCGGGAACCCACCCCGCGCCTGCAGGAGGGTGCGTGGGGTGCGGGGTGGGGGATGGGCACTGGGTGGACTCCCCGGCTCAGGAAACTGCCTCCCCACCGACCTCAGCTTAGGCTGGAAACTGGCGGCACCCTCAGGGCCACCACATACCTTCCACCTGCCTGACCCGTGGCTTCTGCCCCCAAATTATACTCAGAATTATCTTTGCCTCCCTGCCACCTCCAGACCACCATGATTTCCCACCTGGCCTCCCCGACTCCCCTCCTGTCCTGCTATAATCTGCACCCCAAACGCAGCCAGAATTGTCCTTTGCAAAGCTCACACCAAATCATGCCACTCTTCTGCTTAAATCTTTCTGGTGACTTCTCGCCATGGCCAGGGGAGTCTGTAGGACCCGGCCCTGCCCACGCCGCATCTCACTGTCCCCATGTTCCTTTATCCACCCCAGGCTCAGTGAGCCGGCTTCCTCCTCTCTGTTCCTTGACTTTGCTCAGGGCCTTTGCACCTGCTGTTCCCTCTGCCTGAAACCTCCCCCACTTTCAGATCATTATCTAAATGATTTCTTTTTGTCCTTCAGGTCTCTGTGCAAAGTCACATTCTTGGGGAGGCTTTTAGGACCCTCCCCCACTATTCTGGTCACATTTTAAATTTTCTCTGGAGCATTTATCACTCAGAAATTCTCGTTTGAAGACTAGCTTATCACCCTTCTCCAGCATTAAGTGTCTGCTCCATGTGGGCCGGGTTTCCTGCCTGTTTTGTTCACTGGGGTGGCTCCAGCTCTTAGAGCAGTGCTTGGCGTGGGGTGGAGGCTCCATAAATATTTTTTGATTGCTTGAATGAATGAATGAACAAGGGAACAAATGAGAGCATGAGTGAGTGAATTTTTTAAAAGAACAAAAACACAGAAGCAAATGAGTCAATGAAAGAACACAGGAGTTGAGACAACGGAACAGGTGAAGGAAGAGTCCTGGTCCCCAGATCCCAGAGAGCCCATCCTCAGATGGCCTCCCGCAAACCCTGGCCTCGGTGGCCCCTGTGTAAGGGGCTGTGACAGTCCTGGCAAAGTGGTCCGATGCTAACCCCCCCGGCCTGTCCCCACAGGCAGCCTCTCATCTAGCAAGGCATCCCAGGATCGAAAGCTGACGTCGACGCCCCGTGAGATTGCCAAGTCCCCTCACAGCGCCGTGCCTGAGCACCACCCCCACCCCATCTCGCCCTACGAGCACCTGCTTCGGGGCGTGAGTGGTGTGGACCTGTACCGTGGCCACATCCCACTGGCCTTCGATCCCGCCTCCATACCCCGCGGAATCCCTCTGGATGCAGGTGATTGTCCTGGACCCACAGAACCCCGCAGCAGGGGGTCAGGGGCTTCGTCAGTGTCAGCGCAAGGATGCCTCAGGCATCAACTAGGCTCTGCTAGATGGGGAAGCAGGTGTCGGGGTGGAGAGACCCAGTAATCGTGCGAACGGTTTAGGTTAGAACAGAGGTTCTCTTAGGAGTCTGAGGGACATACAGAGTTAAATATTTTTCAGTGGTTTTCTTTTCCTGCAGAACTTACCAGTGCTTTTAAAATTGCAAATGTATCAAAAGAGGGCTGAAGTGTTGAGTGTTCCTCAGATGGACATGGTCTGAAAATCTGTTTAGAAGGATGCATCCCATAGGTATCTTAGTGATCTGCATTTTGGATGCCCTTTGTTTGGGGGAACTTCGATCTGAATAACATTATCAGTAGAAGGTACCCCCGTGTGTTTTGGGGAGCAAGGGCTTTTCTATGTCCAGGCCCTCAGTTCTGTGTTGTGGGGAGCGTTTTGGGAAGAAGCTGTCAGATATAGGAGTGGGGGGCAGCCTGACCTTCGCGTCTCCTCCCTGCAGCCGCTGCCTATTACCTGCCCCGACACCTGGCCCCCAACCCCACCTACCCCCACCTATACCCACCGTACCTCATCCGCGGCTACCCTGACACGGCAGCGCTGGAGAACCGCCAGACAATCATCAACGATTACATCACCTCGCAGCAGATGCACCACAACGCGGCCACCGCCATGGCCCAGCGAGCTGACATGCTGAGGGGCCTGTCGCCCCGCGAGTCCTCACTGGCACTCAACTATGCCACCGGCCCTCGAGGTGGGTGGGGCTGGGCGCTTGCTGGCAAGTGCGTGGGCAGACCCTTCCCTTCCAGAATCGGCCCTAGTCCTCGACTGCCCGGGCCCGCTCGATGGTGCCAAGGACACGGGTGTGCTGGTTGAGGTGGTGGAGTGTGGTGCGCTTAGAGGTCTGGGCGGTGTGAGCGCCCTGAGCGCACAGACCTGGCAGGTGGTGGAGAGTGGTGTGTGTCTGGTAGCCGCGTGCATCCTGGATGCACACACGGGAGGTGTGCACTGGTCTCTGCGTACTCTTGGTGTATGGGGTCCTTGGCATTTTAAAAAAAAAAAAAAGGATCGAAATAGGAGGCTGTTTGTATTTCTGGTTCCATTGACTTGCAAACAGCCTGTGGTTGCTTTGTAAGTGCATTAAATTCGTCGTCTGGAAATACTTTTGGAATGTTCTTCTGGCACGACCAAGTCCCAGTTAGGGTCCGTTTGGAAGGACCAGTCATGCTAGGTATTTCAGACGGTGAGGACTGAGTACGGGGAACTGATTGTATGGGGTGAGGGGCTGGAAGAGCAGGAAGAGCATGCTGAGGTAATGCAGGGACGCCAGCAGCAGGACACGGCCGTTCCTGGGCTCGGGAGCCAAGGGGAGGTGGGACTGGGAGAGCCTGGCATTCAGAAGAGGGCCCGAGGGGGCTGGTGCTCAGCAGCAGGAGGGAGTGCTCCGGCTCACGAGGGCACCCTGCGCTCCAGCTGATGGGGCGGTCCAGCCAGCAGGTGGCCCGGCCCCCCCTGCCCCTCCTGCAACCCCCGCCCCCACCTCCTCCGGCAGGCATCATCGACCTGTCCCAAGTGCCACACCTCCCCGTGCTGGTGCCCCCAACACCAGGCACGCCCGCCACCGCCATGGACCGCCTCGCCTACCTCCCCACAGCACCCCAGCACTTCAGCAGCCGGCTCAGCAGCTCCCCGCTCTCCCCAGGTAACACCCCCGCCCCCGTCCTGGGTTTGGGATCCTGGCGTCCAAGGAAGGTGGCCGGGTGTCCTCTGTCCACCCCAGAGGACAAATCCAGACCCGCCCTGAGCGCTGGACTGAACCGCAGGACTTTTGGTTGCCAGGGGGCCCCACTCACTTGACAAAACCCTCCGCCACCTCCGCGTCCGAGAGGGAGCGGGAGCGGGACCGAGACCGGGAGCGCGAGAAGTCCATCCTCACGTCCACCGCCACGGTGGAGCACGCGCCCATCTGGAGACCCGGTAGGGCGTCAGAGGTCCCTGCCCCAGCCTCTGGGGGTCCTCGTGGGCCACGTGAGGCCTGCCCCCCTGACGCCGCAGCCTGTCCCCACCAGGTACAGAGCAGAGCAGTGGCGGCGGCGGAGGTGGGGGTGGGGGCGGCAGCGGCAGCCGCCCCGCCTCCCACTCCCACTCCCACCAGCACTCGCCCATCTCACCCCGGAGCCAGGACGCCATCCAGCAGAGACCTAGCGTGCTGCACAACACGGGCATGAAGGGCATCATCACCTCCGTGGAGCCCAGCACACCCACGGTCCTGAGGTGGGCCAGGTTGGCACAAGGGAGGGGACAGGGGAGAGGGAGAATGGATGGGTGGGTGGCTGGGTGAACGGGCAGTTACTTGGGAGGAAGGTGGATGGAAGATTGGGTTACAGGGATGGGTAGGTGGAGAGACAAATGGACTATTGAGTGGGTAGGTGCGTAGATGACAGGTGGTAGGCGGGTGGGTGGTGTGTGGACAGTGGCTGGGCTGGATGAACAGGTAGGTGGGTGGGTAGACGTGACAGTGGGTGGCTGGGTCAGGGTCTGGGTAGGTGAGGTGAGTGGATGGATGGATGGAGGGCATGGATGCGCCTAATGAAGGAATGAAGGAGCCACGCGGACAGTGGGAATATCAAAGGCAAAGGCGCCGAGAATGTGCCTGATGCGGGGAAGGGAGCTTCCCCGGCGCCCCTCCCTGCCCAGGGGGTGGGTGCGTAACTGGATGTAGGTTGAGTGAGAAGTGAGTAGGTAGTGGATGGATGGATGGATGGGTAGATGGGTAGGTGGTGGGGTGGGTGGGCAGGTGGATGGATTGGTAGAAGAATGGGTAGATGGTGAGTTGGACGGATGGGTGGCAGTTTGGTGGGGGGATGGATGAGTAGGTGGTAGGTTGTTGGGTTCAAGGATAGAGTCTGTGGAGAGGAGAGGGTCAGACAAGAGAGGGCTATGGGGAGAGACTCCTCTTGGTCCTCCCTCGACTTCAACAGGGCCCTTCAGGAAGGAGATGGTGTCCATCTTGCCTGGAGAAAACCTAGGGGTTCTCTTAAGATGGGGGAGGCTCTGTAGGTCCCATGTGTGCCCCCCACAGTCCACTCACTCTCACAAGGGGCCCAAGTCCCCTCCAGTGACATCCCCCCCCACAAGGACTGGGGGCAGAGCTGCCTAATGCAGGGGAGGGAGCTTCCCCGGTGCCCCTCCCTGCCCAGGGTCCTGTTCGGAGGCAGGTGCTTCTTCCAAGGTGAAGTTTCCGTTCATACAAGTACCCTCCCCCCATTTGGCTGCCCTAAATCATACTCACCACCCAGCCACCATTCCAATTAGGAAAAATGACAACCTCGTTTCCCAAAAGCATTGGTTTTGTCCTCCCTGACTCAGATAGACAGCAGTTACACGAAACAGAAGCACCTGGCTGACTTGGAGCGTGGTTATTGCTCATGCACAAAGGCCGGCTGTTTCTCCACACCAGCAATAAGCCGATTAGAAACCATCACGGGGCGGTCGGGCCTTTCCCACTGGCAGCTGGAGTGAGGGTTAGTGAAGGGCAGGGCGCTTCCTCATGGAGACACTGGGCTTGACAGAGAGGCCCCGAGGGCTGGAGTTGGCCAGTTCGCATCCAAGCGCCAGTGTCCTCATCTGTGAAGCAGGGATAATTACATTTACCCTGTGAAGATCACAGAGTATACGTTTGTGCATTCCTTTTTCCTAGCTGACCTGTGTGGGGTGTGGGGGACACCGTGATGCAAGCCCTGCCCTCCTGGGGCTTATCTTAGGGCCTAGACCAGACAGCAATCAGGGAAGGCTGCTTGGAGGAAGAGGCACGTGACCCTCAAGAGCGGCAGTGCTGGGGCGGGGTGCTGGAGAGCACTCCAGGCACATGGCCAGACAGGCATCCCAGGGAGCCCTGTGTGGCCTCTGGTGGCCGGGGTGGGAGAGCCGGGGGCCCTGCTGCCTTCTCCTCTAATACCCCATCTCCCGTTCCCCGAGCATTCTTGGGGCCTTTGCCTTTGCTGTTCCCACTGTCCACGTGGCTCCTCCTTTCCGTCATGCCCTGAGCAGCCCGCGGCTCACCTGCCAGCCCCTGCCGGCTTCCGTTCTCTGTTCACCCCGACTCTGAGAGCCACACTCTGACGGGGTGCACTTTCTCTGTGGCCTTGCATACGGTCTGCTCAGCTGGAGCGTAAGGTGCTTTGTCTGTTTGCCGCTATATTCCTCAACGTCTAGAGCAGTTTCTGGAACGGTGCCTGACACAAAGCAGGCGTTCAGTAGAAAGTCTGGGACCGATGGAGACGGTGAATAAATGAGCGGGTGAATGCATGCCGTTGGTACGGCCGTGCACGCACGGCAGGGCCTCTCAGCCGGGTCGGGAGGGCAGGTTTATTCCAGGGCAGTGGAGACCCTTCGGGGTGCTGAAGTGAGAGGGGAGTGACCCCGCCTTGGCCTCCTGGGCCCGTGCCCGCCCCCCCGCGATGGTTTCCGCAGTCCCTTGACCGCCTTCTCTCCTCCCGCAGGTCCACCTCCACCTCCTCACCTGTCCGCCCGGCCGCCACATTCCCACCCACCACCCACTGTCCGCTGGGCGGCACCCTCGACGGGGTCTACCCCACCCTCATGGAGCCCGTCTTGCTGCCCAAGGAGGCCCCGAGGGTCGCCCGGCCTGAGCGGCCCCGTGCAGACGCCGGCCACGCCTTCCTTGCCAAGCCCCCAGCCCGCACGGGGCTGGAGCCCGCCTCCTCCCCCAGCAAGGGCTCCGAGCCGCGGCCCCTGGCGCCCCCCGGCTCCAGCCACACGGCCATCGCCCGCACCCCAGCAAAGAGCCTCGCACCCCACCACAGCAGCCCGGACCAGCCTGCGCCGCCCGCCTCGGCTGCGGACCTGCACCGGGAAAAGACTCAAAGTAAACCCTTTTCCATCCAGGAACTGGAGCTCCGTTCTCTGGGTAAGACCACCCTGACAGCGGCCACCTTCATAGACGCGATAATCATGCGTCAAATTGCTCACGATAAAGGGCCGCGAGAAGGAGGTTCGCTGGCCAACGACTCCCCTCCCGATGGTAAGACTTCCGGCCCTGCCGCCCACCCAACCCGTCTTGTGGCCTAAAGATATTTTCAGATCTCTGCTTTTTATTTTTCCCCCCATTTTTTGTTGGTTTTGGTATTTTGTTTTTAAACTCGTCCTCGTCGATTGCACGCTCTGATGGTTTATCCCTCAAGCTGCCGCCCACCCCCCCCCCCAATTTGGGGGCACCTCATCATTTGCACATTGTTTTATCATGATTTTTTTTTTTTTTTGGATTTTCGCTTTTTTTCCTTTAATGAATGGATCTGTGATTTTGACTTCAACTGCGCCTCCCATCTCCCAACCTTTGCGCCTGTGTTTGGGGAGCAGGGAGTGGGGTGACCCCTGCTGCCGTGTGGATGAGTCTGGTTTGGAGGACGCCCGCCGAGGCAGACTGTCCAGGAGAAGACAGGCAGGGGCGGGAAGCACCCGACTCTCCAGGAGGAGCCGACCCCTGCACCCTGCCTGGGTTGTGAGGGTGTCTTGGGGTGCCCTGACCCCACGCCCCCCTTGCTGACCTGCTGCCCAGCATCCGCTGGGAGAAGGAGAGTCCTCTGCCCCCTGCCTCCCATCTCTGGCCCCTGCTCTGGGCCCCTGTTTGCTGGACCAGGGGCTATAGGGACTGTGGCCCAGGCGGGGTCCTGGGACCTGAGTATCACTCCCTGCCACAGCCCCCACCGATCTCACTCCTGCCCCCCCCTTCCCTAGAGACTTGTCTTCACTCCACCCCGGCCCCCACCATCTGGGTGGGTCTTTTTCTCACTGTCCCTAGGTCTGTCTCCCATCTCCTGCCCTGTCTGCCTGTGTGTCCAACTGTGTTTCTCCTCCACCTGGCACTCTCCTCACCGTTCCATCTCTCTCCTCTCTCAGTGCACCCCCACCCCTGGCCGGGCAGCAGCCCCTGCTCTGGCTCGCTCCCTCTCTCCATCTGCCCACAGCCCCCCTCCGGCCTGGGGGCCCCAGCCAGCATGGGAGGGCGGGCCAGGAGGGGCGGCCGCAGCCCCGGGTCCCGGCGCTGGCCTGACCTGGGGCTTTGCCCACTGCAGGTTATCACGGTGGCAGCTACAGCCCTGACGGGGTGGAGCCCGTCAGCCCTGTGAGCTCGCCCAGCCTGACCCACGACAAGGGGCTCCCCAAGCACCTCGAGGAGCTGGACAAGAGCCACCTGGAGGGGGACCTGCGGCACAAGCAGCCAGGTAGGGCCCCACCCCGCCCCTGCAACCCCATGCACCCCACTTACCACAGCCCTATGAGAGAAGGATCGTCGTTGCCCCATCGTGCAGGTAGGAAAATCGAGACAGCCAGAGGCGGGCGGGGTGGGGGGAGATGGGCCCCACCCCCCCCAGCTCAGGGCAGAGCTGGGATTCAGTGACAGCCCCCCAGCCAGGCCCACGCCTCAGCCCCCCGGCCCCCACAGCTGACCCTCTCTGCTCTGCCTGCAGGCCCCGGCAAGCTGGGCGGAGAGGCTGCCCACCTCCCACACCTGCGGCCGCTGCCCGAGAGCCAGTCCTCGTCCAGCCCGCTGCTCCAGACCACCCCAGGGGTCAAAGGTCACCAGAGGGTGGTCACCCTGGCACAGCACATCAGTGTAACTACCCCTTCTCTGCTCCCTCCTCATCGCCTTTGAACCTGGGCCGGGACGAGGTCCCAGGGAAGGGAGGGGGAGGGTCACACACAGCCTCTTGGCTCTGAGGATAAACTGAGTCCTGGTGGCCCAGACCCGGGATGTAGGGGTTGGCAAGGGCAAGCCATGCCAGGGGCCCCAGAGTCTCAAACTCAGGCATGGTCGCCGCTCCCTCATCAGCTGATGGAGCCCAGGGTGCGTGGGTCCACGATCCACATCTCATGTACACTGGCCGGTGGAATCTGACGCATCCACGGGCCACCACTTTGAGACCTCGGGCCAGGGCCACCGCCCTGCGCACACAGGGACGCTGAGGCTGCTGTAGGCACGCCTGAAGCACCCGGGAAGCCAAGAGCCAGGCCCGGTTCTATCTCCAAAGCTCAGCAGCCTTTGTCCACTCAGAAGGTTCTGGTGGGATGGCTGTGGCCTAACCCTGCACTTCTGCCCCGACCTTTGGCCTGCAGGAGGTCATCACGCAGGATTACACTCGCCACCACCCACAGCAGCTCAGCGCGCCCCTCCCTGCCCCCCTCTACTCCTTCCCTGGAGCCAGCTGCCCCGTCCTGGACCTCCGCCGCCCACCCAGCGACCTCTACCTCCCGCCCCCGGACCACGGCGCCCCGGCTCGTGGCTCGCCCCACAGTGAAGGGGGCAAGAGGTAAGTGTTGGGGGCGGGGTGACCTTGCCGTTCAGCTGCTCGGAGGCCTTCATTCTGTGGCTGCTGTGGGAGGGCTGAGCAAGTGCAAGGGCCACTTCTCGTGGCACAGATGAGAAACTGAGGCTTGGGGGGATGGAGGAGCTTGCTCAAGGCCACAGCGCTGGTGGGTAATAGCTGATTGTGCACCACACTGCGTGGGCTCCAGACACCAAGCTAAGTACTTCCCACGTGTTAGCCGGGGTTCTCGGCGCAAGCCCAGCGAGGACAGGCAGTGCTGTCCCCGTGTCACCGATGAAGGTACTGAGGTGCGAAGCGAGTTCATTTACCCCCAGGGATGCAGCCCGCAAGTGGCAGAGCGGGGATTCGAGCCAGAGCTGTGTGCTCAGCCTCCCTGCAGATAACACACACACACACTTCTGGGTCCCCCAGGAGCGCTGGGGCGGGGGGAGGCCCCCAGCTCGAGGGGGCGCCGCACGGGTGAGGCACAAGGGCAGGAAGACAGCAGGACGTCTTTAGGGGGACAGTGGGGTCCCTGGCCTGGGGGGCAGCAGGGGGCAGCTACCAGCCATGGGCCAAATCCAGCCTGCAGTCCAGGAGCTAAAGGTCCTAAAAGAAGAAATGACAGTGGAGACCACGCGTGGTGCCCAAAGCCTGGAATAGCAGCCCTCCGGCCCTCTGTAGGAAGAGTGGCTGAGCTCTGACGTAGAACAGGGCAGGGTTGGGAGGGGAGTGGAATCCCTGTGTCATTTTGGAGGAGAGAGCACTGAACTCTGACCGCGGCGGGGACCTCTCTCCGCTCAGGTCTCCAGAGCCAAACAAGACGTCAGCCCTGGGCAGCAGTGAGGATGCTATCGAACCCGTGTCCCCACCGGAGGGCATGGCAGAGCCTGGGCATCCCCGAAGCGCCATGTACCCGCTGCTGTACCGGGACGGGGAGCAGGCGGAGCCCAGGTACCTCCATGGCATCCCACCCTCCCCCCGGGATGCTCAAGACTCGGCCCCTTTGGCCACTCATGGCCTCGGTCCCCTGCTGTGCAGTTGGGGCTTGACAAGGGCTTTAGTGTGTGACTGAGATCTCTCAGGCCTGCTAAGCAGATGTCCCAGCTTGAGGGACCTCTGGCAGCTTCCCGTGCCTTGGACTGAGGTGTCTTGTCTCGAGCCAGGCCCCTATTGCCGGCACTTGCTGAGGACCTGAGAAATAATGAGCTAAATGTGCTCGACCGATCAGGTAGATGGAGACAGAGAAAAAAGCCAGGTCCGTGGGCCTTGGGAAAAGACGTGGTCCGAGTGCATGTCCAGTTCCTGAGGCCCCTTGCAAGGGGCTGGGCTATTGCACATAGACCACGATGACCCATCAGGGCAGCTGGGGCTCTCCAGAGACAGCCTGAGCCCAAGGATAGGTGAACTACAGAGAAGATTGCAGGAGACGTGGTCCTTGACAGATGAAGGATGTAGGCGAGGGGTAGGAGAAGCTTGGTTCTGAATTTCTAAGGCAGGTCAGGTAATGAGTGCCCCATTGTCGAAGGTGTGCAAGCTCAGCACTGAGCAAACTGACCTGGGGAATCTGATCTTCGCAGCAGGATGGGCTCTAAGTCTCCAGGCAACACCAGTCAGCCGCCGGCCTTCTTCAGCAAACTGACCGAGAGCAACTCCGCCATGGTCAAATCCAAGAAACAGGAGATCAACAAAAAGCTGAACACCCACAACCGGAACGAGCCAGAGTACAGTAAGTGGCGCCCCGCCCCCGGGAAGCAGGGGCCCCTGTGGGGCTGGGAGCCAGCACGGCGCTAGGACACACAGGGTACTTCCTAAAGCCAGGTGGGCCTGCCGGCCCCCTCTCCCCCGGCCCTTGCCCCGCATTCAGGGAGCCCCAGGAGGGCTGTCCCTTCGCTGTCGGTGCTGGCTGGTACAGGGCGCGGCACTAGGCACGTGGTGGGCGCACGGTGAATCCTTGCATGAGCGGCTCTGTGCAGAAGCCCATGCTGGGTACCAGGGAGTGGGGGCCTGCCCACCCAAGAGCCCTGCATGTCCCTAGCTCACAGTGCTCATCGTATTCGCGACTTTTTCCCCCCATGTATGTGGCTCCTGGATGTAAATCCTAACTTCGCTCCCCCGCCCTTAGCACAGGGCCTGGCACATAGCAGATCATAGCACAGGAAGAACCTGCCACAGTGCCCGGCCGGGACTCGTTAGCTGGGGGAAGTCTGGGGGCATTGCAGAGGCTTTTCAGACACTTCCTGGGGCTGGAGCAGCAACCTTGCGGGTAATCCCCGGCCTGGTCTGGTCCCTCCGGAGCCTTGCCAAGTGCAGCCCGTGGGCCAGCAGGTCGGCAGCCCCAGCAGGCTGGTTAGAGATGCAGACTCTCCAGCCCTGCTGAGTCTGTGTGCACTGAAGCACCTTGCCTAGCCCAGACTGAGGATGGGGGTGGGGGGTGTTGCCTGGTGACTTCCTAGGACCTGTGGGCCCCTAGGCCTCACCCATCTTGTCACCTGCCCCTCCAGATATCGGCCAGCCCGGGACAGAGATCTTCAACATGCCCGCCATCACCGGAGCAGGTAACGGTCCAGCCTGGGTTCCACGGCCACCAGCCCCCTCCCCGCTCCCCCGCCCCCCTCGTGGCTGCACGCTGGGGAGGTTAGGCTGGTGTGTGGGATCTGGAAGGAGTCTCAGGGAGTGTGGCCTGGGAGGTCACTGGGGCCCTCACCCCAGCCATAGTCATGTGGATGGGAGGCCTTTCTTAGTTCAAATGTGTAATTCCCTCTGGACTCCGCAAACCTAGCAGTGGGGACACAGACTCGCACAAAAGGCTGGTGAAGCTTTGCCAAGAGTCTGCGTTAGAATTACACGTCAAGGCCTCCTGGTGTGTTTAGTACAGAATTAGGGGCACACACAGCTATCTGGAAACACCAGCTCTCTGCCGGGGCCTCAGGTGGAGGTCTGAGTGTGGACGGAGGGGCATGGGCGTGTGCTTGGTGTGCATGGCCTTCACTCAGGGTCCACGTGAGCGCTTTTATAGAGAGAACACCCATTTTACTCAAAAATTCGAACCAGCTGGGGGAACAACGAAGATGTATTACAGAGATGGGTGAAAACTCACATGCATTTTTAAACTAAAACTTGAGCCTGCTGTGATGTTTGGGATTTGGGGGACCCTCGGGGTTGGGTCCCCAGTCGCTGGTAGGGGCCACACTGTGTGTTTCTGCTGCTGCATGGAAAGACCGGGGTGGGGCTTTAGGGACTCGCCTTCCGAAGTCTGGCACGAAGAGACTGAGCACAGAGCAGAGCTGGGACTGGCGCCTCCGTGGGCAGACCCTGTCCGGGGGGTCCCGGGGTCGTTTGCAGGGCTGTGTGCTCTGTGCCCTGGGCCTTCAGTGGGGTGTCTGAGGCCAGCGGAGCTGAGGGCAGATGGGCTAGCCTTCCCGGGGGCCATCAGAGGGCCTTGAGCCCTGGGAACGTGGTGAGCAAAAGACAACCATTGGATTTTATCAAAGGGTCATCAGGGCCTCCAAGTGGGGGTCTCAACTGGTGCTCGCCTGTCTACCCGGAGACTAGATCCAGGGGCCATCGCTGAGCCTCGGACAACAGGGAGGAGACAATTTGGTCGAACCAACGAGATGGTTAGAAATGAAAGTTTCCGGAACTTTGCAGTTCTTAACTCAGGCAGTGGACACATAGGCACATAGGTCCGTAGAAATTCACGCAGCGCTGCGATGAAGATCTGTGCTGAGACGTCCATGTGCATCCTATTCGACTTCTCTGTAAGCAGTTTACACGCACACAGAGTGTCCACAGGCCGCGGTCTCTGCTGCTCAGCCCCCCGTCAGACTTTGCCTCTGTAACTGGAGGTGGTCAAGCTTCCTTCCTGCCGGCACCATCCGATCGCGCACCCGTGACCTTGGGTGGAAGGCTCGGGAACATCTGGGATCCCTAGATGCTGATCTACCAAGAAACCACTGCGGCCTATACCCGTCACATCATCTCTTCCACTCTGCACTGTTTTCTTAGTGTGGAGGATCACAAATACCTTTTTTTTCCCCCCTTTTATTTATTTATTTTTTTGAAGTGCTGGTGAAATGTGGCCAAGACACAGCTAAAAAGGTGGAGAGAGCGTGTGCCCGGCTGTGACCAAGTTTGGAGCTAAAAAGAAGAAAAGAAAAACAAAATGCAGGGAGCAAATGGTTGCCTGAAGCGTGATTCTCAAAGCGGCCAAGAGTCCATGTAGTCCCCGGACGAGCTGGGGGGCAGAAAGCCCCGCCCGCCGGCCGCCTGCTTTCCAGACCCTTGGCCGGAGTGCCAGTTTTAAAATCCATGCAGACGTTGCCCGAGGACAACAGGCAGAGGGGGCTTGAGCTTCGTGGGCAAGGTCTGGTTTAGCAAAAATGTGGAGAAGAGATACATCCCCGGGGTTTGTGGAAGTCCCCAGAACGATCCCCAAGAAAACAAGAAAGGGACAGAACATCTGGTGAATGAAAAAGGCCGGATTCACGTGGCTACGACATAGCGGGTGTCTGCAGGGGTCTGTCGGGGACCAGTTTGTTGACTGGACCACTTCGTGACGAGGTGGCCGGGCTGGGGGCGGTCATGCAAGTGTCTCTAGCTCTGCCCTGTCCCCCGCACGCACAGTAACTGCATGGCTACGACCCCCACCTCACCGTCCGTCTCTGCACCTCTCTCTCCTCGTGGCTCCCGGGCAGGCAGGGGAGAGGCTGGGGGAGGAGAGTTAGGCCCAGCGTGGGCTGGGGGGCTGGGGGGCAGGGGGGGTTGCGGGCACTGAGGGTCCCAGACCTCGAGGGGGTCACCTTCCCTCCCAGTCTCTTCCTCAGCCCCCACCAGCCCCGGGACCCAGGGTGGACCCCCCACACCCAGTACCAAGCTCTGGCTTGACCTGGTTTCCCAGCTGTGTCTCCCCAAACAGGGCGTCCCCCTCTGACTTCCGCCCCGGACACATACACGCATGCGCGCACACACACCTTCCCCAACTCCCTCTTCAAGGCCACTTGGAATCTTAGAAGCAGCCCCAGCTGGGATTTCGGGGGGTAGGGGGGGCGAAGGGGCTTCTGATTTCCCAGAGGGCAGAGTAGGAGAGAGACTGGGGGGTGGTCATCTCGCCTCCCAAACCCCCAAACCCCAGGGCCTGAGTCCGAGGGGGGCCCCCACCCCATCACCAAGCTGCAGGAAAATAAGGGGGGTTAGAGAAATGGAGAAACATGTTGCTTTGCCAAAATGTGCTCACTGTGTATTCTCTCTCCTCCCCCCCCCCCCCCGCTTCTCTCTCCCTCTCTCCGTTGTCCCTCCGGCCCCCCGGCCCCTGTGTGTGTCTCTCTCCCAGGCCTCATGACCTGCAGAAGCCAGGCGGTGCAGGAGCATGCCAGCACCAACATGGGGCTGGAGGCCATTATTAGAAAGGCGCTCATGGGTAAATATGATCAGTGGGAGGAGCCCCCGCTCAGCGCCAATGCTTTTAACCCTCTGAATGCCAGTGCCAGCCTGCCCGCTGCTATACCCATAACCGCTGCTGACGGACGGAGCGAACACGCACTCACCTCGCCAGGTCTGCAGGCCTCCCCCGCCTCGGTCCTCCAGTCCCACCCGCCCCGTCTGTCCCCATCCCGGTGTCCTTAATCTTGTGCCTCCGCGTTCCTCTGACCAACCCCCTCCAGCTTTGGAGCTTGTGACTTTATTTTTGTGCGTGTTTGACGTGGGTCTGGAGTTGGCCAATCCCCATCTGGGCGGGCACAGCCCTGGCCCTCCCCTTGCCTACTATATCCAGAGGAGCTGCTGCTTTTCTAAAAACACTCACTGCTGTCCGAGCCCTGCCCTGCCTTCCTCCCCTGCTGGACACAGGTCCCCGGGATGCCCACGTCCGGGCCCATTTTGTGTCTCCTTAGAGGAGATCAGGCTAGAGCAAGGACGCACCTCTGTGTGGATCAGGGTGACCCTTCCTGACAGCCAGGCCCGTGGGTCCAACATCTGCTGGGGCCATCGTGTGTGACCTTGGCTGGCCTGGGACTGGATGGGGCGGACGCCCGAATCTGTGTGCCAGCCCCAAACTCAGATGAGTCGGGAAAGCAGAGGGGCCGGCTCCCCCTCTGCCCCAGGTCCCTGATCAAGACTGCATATCTGAGCAAGGAGACCTCGGGCCCATTTGTCTGACCTGACAGTCTGGTCCCAGGAAGTTTCTGGACTTAGTGGGGGCCCAGGCCTGGCCTCAGGGGTCCCGGCTTCTCTGCAGAGGGCCTACAGCCTTCCCAGCCCCGACACAGTCCTGGGGCAATGGTCAGGGTCAAGCCAGAGGCCTGAGGCTTCATGCTCGGGGTATCGGCCACTGGGTGGGTAGGTGGGCCTCAGGGCAGCCTGAGGGGCCTTTGAAAATAGTTAAACTCACTCCCCTAGTAGAAACCCACCTCTGGTTCGGGCCCAGGGCTGGATCTGTCCATCTGGTCGATCTCCTCGGCATCCCGGCGGGGTCGAGCTGCTGTCCTCCCCCTCCGTGGGGACCCGAGAGGCAAGCAGCCGGGGCCTCACCCACCCCCACCCTCACCATGTGAGTGCTGTCTTCGCAGTCCCAACGTGGCCCTTTCCTGTGTGTCCCCTGCAGGTGGTGGCGGGAAGGCCAAAGTCTCTGGCAGACCCAGCAGCCGAAAAGCCAAGTCCCCGGCCCCAGGCCTGGCGTCTGGGGACCGGCCACCCTCGGTCTCCTCAGTGCACTCGGAGGGGGACTGTAACCGCCGGACCCCACTCACCAACCGCGTGTGGGAGGACCGGCCTTCGTCCGCAGGTGGGCATCGGGGAGTGGGGAGTGCGTGGGCCCGCTGGGTGTCAGCCCCCCGGATGCACGGGTCATCGGGAGTCGGGGGGGGTGGGGTGCTCGAGCACCTACTGCGTGCAGTGTTCGTGGTCTGGCCTCTTCTAAGAAAACTGCCGAAGGGCCCAGGTGGAGAGAGAGGGTGTGCTTAGGGCTGTCCGGGGAAGCTGGCCTCTGGCCCTGACCAGAGAAGAAGGGGAGGGTTCAGGAAGTGAAGAGGGGGCTGATCCCACAGGCTTGGCGGGTCGCGGGGAGCCAGGTTTTCTTGGTGAGCGCGAGGAGCCACCGGGGGGTTGTAAGTGGGAACATGCCTGATCTGACGTAGGTTCAGGAGAGCCCTGGGCCAAGGGGCAAGGGCAGAAATGGCCAAGAGGCCCCCACTGGCCTAGGCCCCAGGTGGCCAGGTCACGATATCGGTGAGGAGCGATGAGCAGTTTTGAGGAACTTCGCAGGAGTTAGGAGCGGTTGGGACAGTGGCCAGACCGGGGGGGGGGGGGGCCAAGGCCCAGTCCCCAGTGTGGTAGATGGGTGGGCCCATCGGGGGGTCCGCAGCTCACGGGGGCCTCCTGACGGTCTCTCCTGGTCACTCCGGCAGGTTCCACGCCATTTCCCTACAACCCCCTGATCATGCGGCTGCAGGCGGGTGTCATGGCCTCCCCCCCCCCACCTGGCCTCCCCGCGGGCAGCGGGCCCCTTGCCGGCCCCCACCATGCCTGGGACGAGGAGCCCAAGCCGCTGCTGTGCTCGCAGTATGAGACGCTCTCCGACAGCGAGTGACTGTCAGAACGGGGTGGGGGGCGGCGCCGGGGCCCAGCGAGTGGCCAGAGCAGCCGGGCAAGGAGCGGGGCAGCCGCCGACTCCCCCCACTGAGGAAGGAGCCCCTGAGTCTGCCTGCGCGCCCGTCAGTCCGTCCGTCCAGAGCCGGCATCCTTGCCTGTCTAAAGCCTTAACTACGACTCCCGCCCCGGGCTGGTCCTGTGCAGTGACCTTACTCAGGGGATGTTTACCTGGTGCTCGGGAGGGGAGGGGCCGGGGAGGGGGCGCGGCGGCGTGTGGTGGCCACACGCACGTAGCCGGGGCGGCCAGGGACCCAAAGCAGGATGACCACGCACCTCCCACGCCACTGCCTCCCCCCTTAACACATTTGGAACCAAAGTCTAAACTGAGCTAGCAGCCCCCGCACCCTCCCTCCGTCCCCATTCCGCTTCTCGCTCTGGACAGACGGACACGGGCCCTGTCCAGCCCCCAGCGCTCTCGTCCCGGTCTCCACGGACTGCCCCGGTCAGCGAGACTGCGGGAGACCCAGCTGGGCCGGATGGGCGGGCGAAAGGGCCAGGTGCGGTCTGGGGCGAGCGGACGCTCCAAGGAACTGGACTGTTTGTCTCACACAGCGTTGCCGCAGCGGTGGGAAGGAAAGGCAGGTGTAAATGATGTATTGGTTTACAGGGTATATTTTTGATACCTTCAATGAATTAATTCAGATGTTTTACGCAAGGAAGGACTTTACCCAGTATTATTGCTGCTGTGCTTTCGATCTCTGCTTCCCGTTCAAGAGGCGTGTGCAGGCCGCCAGCCAGTGACCCCATCGTCCGCAGGACTGAGGGGGGCGGGGGGTGAGCGCCCCTGCATCCTCTCCCCCTTCCTTGGGCAGAATGAATTTGATGGGTATTCTGTGGCCGCCATCTGCGCACGGCGGTGGCGTTCTGTCATTTACACACGTTGTTCTCATTAAAAAGCAAATTATACTCAAGTTACAAAGGCTTCTTCTCTCCCTCGGCCTGGGCAGCCAGGAGGGCGGGTGCCTGGGGCCTCGGGGGACAGCAGGAGTGTGACCCTGGAGGGGCAAGGAAACACCCCCCGCAGCGCACCAGACGCGTCCCCTCTGCAGGTGAGTATTTCCATCCACGGTAAGAATGTCACCATGAGGGGCTCGAACAGTCGCACCCGTGCTGAGAGCATCGGACATTCATACCTGTGAGCGGACGGTATCGAGTTCGCACACCTGGCTAGGGCGCCCGACACGCACACCTGGGGGGGTTCCCGCCCCCACACCCACGGAGAGAGCACCGCAGTCGTGTTCAAGATGGTCACCATCAGTTCGTCCCCGCTGAGTACCTTCCACTCCATTCCTGCCAACGTCGTGCTCAGAAACAGACCCTCGGCCGTCACCGCTTTCTTTGAATACGAGGCAGAAGGGAGAACAAGTCTCACCTGCCCGGGTCTTGAAACAGCCACCAAGCTGCGGCCGCTTGCAGCTTTGGCAGAAGGTGTCCCCGAAAGGCGCCCCGCGCTTCGCCTCCCGTGTTCCTGACGAGCGAGGCCCGGCTGTCAGGCCACGGACAGAGGCTGTTGGCCCTCGCCTGCTCCTTACCCCCCTGCGGCCACCTCGTCTGCCACCCTGGCCCGTGCCGTGTCCTCCAGACTCTCGCCCGGTCCTGGGTCCCTGGGGCAAATCCCAGCCCGCACTGCCGGGCTGGGTGCCTGATTCTGGAAAGGCGTTCGGGAGGTCTCACTGCCCACCATGCTGTCTGCCCGCCCTGCACGTGTGCGGGTGTGTGCGGTGGGCCCTCGGGGGGTGCCCGCTGCCTGTTCACCCGTAAGGGCTCCTCCCCCTCCCCCCCGCTCTGGCCTGGCCTCAGGGCCCCCTGCAGCCAAGAGCCAAATGGCCACCTATCAGCCACCACCACGCGTCACTGGCCCGAATGTGGACGTCGTGCCCACCCCCTTCTCAAGCAGAAGTCCGAGAACCTGCAGCCCGGCAGAGCCAGGGTCGGCCCCCCTTGTGGGCTGAGGGGCCACCGACTTGTGTCCCTTCCGGGCTCGGTCTGCAGAGTCCCGTCTGCAGAGAGCCTGCCCGACGTGTGGACAGCCGGCAGCCAGGGATGCACATGGCTGGAAGGCCGCCGGCTGCCATGCCCAGTCCAGGGTCTGCTCTTGGGGGCGGCCCTGGGTCTCTGGGACCCTTGGGAGCTCTGAGGTGTTCGGGAGGTGGGCTCTCTGCCCCTCACGGGGGTCTAGGACTAAAAGTGAAGCTCCCAAAATCTTCCGCAGGGTAGGCTCTTTCTGCGCATCCTGCTAAGCCTGGGCGTCATGGTCCTGGAATCCTCCCTGCCCCTGTCCCTCAGGCTCTTGGCCCAGGGGTGCTGGCCCCTTGGCCCCCCCCAGGGACAGACACCCCCAAATACCCAGAGAGGAGCCCAGCCTGGCCCAGCCAGCTTGCTAACAGGCCGATGTGTCTGGCCAAGGGGATAGCGTTTATTCAGTTCCGAAACCGCCGGGCAAGGCTCCGATGTGTCGCCAGCAAGGGTGGCCGCGGGTCCGGGGCGCTCCTGCCCCTCACCAGACTCCAGCCTTACGCTCGGCACTGTAGAGACCCCATGGGACTCGAGTGGGCAGAGGACAGAGAACCAGGGTCCCCTGGAGGCAGAAATTGCCATCCCCTGCCCAAGCTCCACGCTGCTGCTGCCCAGTTCCCCCGGCTGGCCGGCACCCCACCTCCCCAGGGTGTGTATCTGGGGGGCCCCAGGAGCGGGGCTGGAGGAGGCGCCCAAGGCCTCCAGGGACTCTGCCCAGCCTCCCTGACACTCTGTATCACCCTAAGTTTCTCCTGCCAGCCTGTGGCATGAGGCGAGATGAGCAGAGAGGCCTGGAGCCTGGCCTGGTGGTGACGTTCTGTGGAGCCTTGGGGACATTGTGAGTGGCAGTGGGCCTCGTGCATCCCCCGCAGGGTTCACCCGGGCACCTGGGCTGTAGTATTGAGGCCGGCAGGCAGGTGGCAGTGTCGGGCCACCAAAGGGTCCTGTCCTGGCTCGGGCCTCCCTCCTCCACTCGGGGCGTAGGCCAGCCCCCATGTGGGATCCAGCATGGGCAGCCTGTGTGGGCCACACCAGCCACCAGGGTTGGGCCACACATGCTGGTGCCACCCAGGATCCTGTGGCACCTCCCTCAGCCGCAGTTAGACCAGAGTGATCTGGGAGGGGGGCGCATGGTCCTCTCCGCCAGCCCGTCTCCGTGGCCGCAGAGCCAACACCAGCTAGCAGCTCTGTCTGTCTTCCTCTGCGGGCCAGTGGCCCTGACCCAACACGGGGGTGTAGGGAGAGCTCATGGCCACCCTATCTTCCACCCTCGATCAACCAGTCCTCAACCCCCGAAGAGTTCATTCCACCCCAGTCTTGTTTGCTTTTCTCACTGTTCCATCTTTGAGACGGAGGCCTATGCCGTTCCCCGGACCCTCATCTCTCCGGAAAACTCCTACACACACTTCAAAACCCAGCTGGGACAGTGCCTCTTCTGAGATCTCCTACCTCACCATCTTCTCTCCTCCGGGTCTCTGATAACACACTGTGAGCTACCCGTGTCCCGAATCGGACAGAACCCCTCAAGGACAGAGCTCTTGTTTTTCCCTCCTGCCCTGTTGCTGACTGAGCTCCCCGGGCGACAGTGTTGGGTTGAACGGACTCTGAGGAGCTGATCTAATAGGAAATCAGCATATGATCTGTAAAGTGAAGGACAGTGGTTGGCAAAGGTCCGCGTGTCTTGGGACATTGGGAAGTTGGCTAAATGCACATTCTTGGGCCCGGACTAGAGAATATGAATGTGAATCTGTAGGTCTAGGATTCGGCCCGAGAATCTGTGTTCTCAGCAAACAGCCCAGTGTTTCTGATGGGGTGGTCTGCAGCCCTCAGGACAGTGGCGGGGGTGGGTGCCCAAGGTCGGAGCTCGACCCTGGCTGAGAACCTGGCTCTTCCCTCTGTCTGGCCGGAGGTCTCCGGTCGGGGCTCATGTGGTAGAAGGAGGCCCAGCCTAGAGAGCCATCGCCCACAGGGAGGGCAGGGACAGACCGGTCCCCAAGGCACTGGGCTTGGCTCAGATCAAGCCCTCTTGGGGCTGGGGGACGCAGACACTGTGATAACCGAACTGGAGCAGTCAGGGTGGCTTCCTGGAGGTGGTAGCTCTTGGGAGGGCAGGGGAGGGGAGGATGGTCTGAATGGAGGGAGCCTGTGTGGGCCAAGGCTGGGAGGAGAGACCAGACAGGGACATTTGGGAGCCCAAGGTGGCCACATGCAAGTCAGTGTGGGGGCCCAACAAGGTAATTTGCTGGTTTTCTGAAATTGGGGTGACATGGGCTTGCAAGCGTGTTGGATGGATTGAAAGAGAGAAAAGCCTCTGAGACCAGTGGGGGGCCAGGATGGGGGTGGCACAGCAGAGAAGGGCAGGACAGAGCCCCCCATTGCCCGGGGAGTGGGTCGGGGCAGGCGAGGGCTCCACCCTCACCAGCCACTTAACGGCTGTGTGACCCTGAGCCAGCCATTTGAACCCTCTGTGCCTCAGTCACCGCCTCTGTAAAAGGGGATGGTGTGATCATTGTCGTTCTCTTGCAGAGACCCTGTTCCCTCACCTGTGCGGGGGTCAGACAGGGCCACCAGGCAAGGAACGGACAAAGAGGGTTTGATAGAAAATGCAAGGGGCTCTGATTTGCATGTCTGGGGAATAAAGGGATGGCCAGCTGCTGGGGGGAGGGCTCCCTGGCCACCCTGTCCTCGAGAAGGCTAAGGAGGGCCATCGTGCGGATGGATCCTCCGGGGAGCCCGGGGGCTTGGCGGCCGTGTGACAGACCAGCGGCCGGGTCCCATTTCCGCACTAGGACTTCTCCCCAGCGACCTCCCAGGGTCCCTGTGAGGATGAAGGGGCCAGGCGGCCTGCAGATGGAGCGAGTGCTCCGAGGCCTCACTAGCTGCTCTTGTCACTGCCACTCTGGGGAGGAGGGGACAGGACTGCGTCCAGAGGATGGGGACACCTGTGTGGGGGGAGGGGGCTGCTGAGTTTGATTCGAGGCTCGTGGGTGTGAACCCGGAGGCGGCAGGAGTGACCGCAGCAGAGGGTCAGGAGGGGTGTTTGGGGCCAGAGCGGGCCCGCGTGAGGGGCTTCTGCCCGGGCGTGGGTGGCGGAGGCCCTGCCCTGCCCCCAGGAAGGCTCCCGGCCGGGTCAGCTGCAGCAGAGGCTCGACAAGCGCCAATTCTCACCTCCCACAGCCTGGGAGGCGACAGCGAGTGCCCATCTGGCAGATGCTTAGAGACGTTAATGACATGCCCTTTCTCCAGCCACGGGGCCTGTCCCCAGTGTGGTCTCCTGCGCCCGGGGGACTGCGTGAGTGACATCTGTCCCCCGGGGGCTTCCTAGTGCGTCTAGGTCCGGGGCGCGAGCAGGGCCGGGCAGGTCGCAGCCTGAGCCTGGGCGCAGGGGGCACTGCGCTCCGGTCTCTTTATTTGGGGGTTGGAAATCCCAAGGATCTAGATGAATCTGGCGTCTCTTCTGCTTGGCCTCCAGGTCTTCCGGGTTCCCAGGAAAACCGGGGTGTGCTTGGGGGACTTCTGGGCAGCTGCCCTTGCTCCCCACTTTCTCCTCCTCCCAGGCTGGGCCTCACAGAGCCCCCTGGAGACAGGGAGCAGTCAGGGACTCCAACTTGCTGTGCTCTCTGTCTGGGAGACCTGGTTGGGATGGAGGTGATGCCCGGAAAGAGAAGGGAAAGACATCGTCTCAGTCCCCCGAGGGCGAGGACTCATGCTGGGGGGCCCAGGCAGGGGCCAGAAAGCTGCAGCTGGAGGCTCTCAGCTACCTGTGCACCTCGGAAGTTCCTTCTGGAAGGGCGGCCCCAGGGGCACCCCCAAGGTCGCTCGATTCATCGCATCATAACTGCACAGGTCCAGAAGCCCAACCCATTCTTCCTCCAAGTGGTAGGAGATCAAGGTCATGGTTAAAATGGAGCTTGTGCAGTTGGACTGATTAGGTACAAATGATGCAACCCCCAGCACGCATGTCCGCACAGAATCCCATCTCTAAACGGGCTGGGTTCTCAGGGTCCCTAAGGCTTGTCCACACAGCCCACAGAGGCCTCAGGAGTCTTCCTCAAAGTGACCGAAGCCTGTCCTTGACCCTCCTGGTTTTCACCCCCTGGCCCCACCCTGCTAGAGACCATCCTCCATCAAAGGCAGGTAGCCAAGTGGGTACGATCCTGGCCCTGCCTCCCACTCGCTGTGTGACCTCAGGCAAGTTACTTAACCTCTCTGTGCCTTACTCCTCTGTAAAATGGAGATAC
Organism: Halichoerus grypus; assembly: GCF_964656455.1. Taxonomy (NCBI): domain Eukaryota; kingdom Metazoa; phylum Chordata; class Mammalia; order Carnivora; family Phocidae; genus Halichoerus; species Halichoerus grypus. The sequence goes on along the minus strand of NC_135724.1, from coordinate 90,042,850 downwards.
GGGAATGCACCATCTCAGCAGGTACGGCTGACCGGAGTGAAACCACATGGGATGTTTCTTCCAGCATCGGGAGCATCTGGGTGCTGAAGGAGTCAGCTAGGACAGCTTTACAATTATGCCATCTGACACACCGGCAGGCTCAGGGCCCGGCATCAGGAGGCCACAAATGACCCTGCCCATCGTACTCCTGCGACCCACCCCCTCGAATGAGGGATCTGTCCCCTGCAAAAAGCCTCTATGTCAAAACACACCCCACTGCTCAGCCTACCAACTCCAGAGGCCCGGGGGGGGGGGGGCAAATTCCAGTCTGACTTTGCAATTCCCAGGGGACAGTGTCCCGTGGCTGTCAAGTGTCTCCCTAATAGCACTCACAACCTGGGGCCCCAGGGGCCACTCCGAAGACGTGGACGAGGTGGAGAGAAGGTGTAATAGGGGTTGGGACAACCTTCTCTGCAGAGGCAGCTGGGGCCCTTCTCGGGGGAGGGGTTGGGGGTATCAGTGCAGGGGGCTGAGATGCTGGGCACAAAGCATTTGGGTACCAAAAAAATGCAGATTCCCAGGATCCTTTGGAACCACCCCCAGACCCGAATCCGATGGTGGGGCCTGGGTCTCTGCATTTATTCACCAGCTCTTGGGTGAAGCCGTGCCCACGGGGGCTAAGGGGATGGGGTACAGGTTCTGAGCCTTCCGAGCACCTCCCTGTTCCCTGTGAGCAGAGGAGAGGCTGAGGGGAGGCGGGGTTCCCTGAAGCTAAGCCTGGGTGGGAAGAAGAGGGATGGTCACAGAGTACAGGGGCCTATGAAAACCTGTCCCCCCATCCCATGGGATCTGAGGGGCTCAGAAACACAGAAGGGGTAGCCTCTTTGGGTTTGCACATTTTATTAAGATGATCAGTCAGGTTCTTAAGTTATTTGTTAATCAGACTGTGGAGAGAACATGCACTGTCTGTGTAGGTCTATAAAAATATATCAGGCACTCTGCCTCTCTTGGACGTGAGCTCGGAGCTGCTTCTCTCACCCCCACTGTGGGGGGTGACCAAGGGAGTGGCGGGGCAGCCCCCTACCCGCCGGGTCCATTCAGGCCACACTGGGGGCTCCTGGGGCACCAGACCGTGGTCCCTAGGCCCTGGCGCGTCCCGGCATCACACGCCAGGTGAGCCCTGCGGCCCGTGTGGCATCACCACGCGCAGAAACCCCCATAGTATCTCTTTAAGCCGACAGCTGAGCCCGGACCCTCACGCAGGTGACGGCGGACGTTCCGAGAGCTTCGACGCCTCCCCTTGGCACCTGGCACGGAGGCTCCGGGCTGAGAGTCTTGCTCCGGCTGGGGTCGCGCGGACAGAGGTTGGCAGGGATGCCCTGGGGGCGAGGCTCCGGCCGCAGAGCTCCCAGGCCTCCATTTAGGCGGGCTGTGCCCTCAATCTGCGTCCCTGGGGGCACAGGACACGGGAGCCGCTCGGGCAAGGTCTTTACCAGCACGAGCCCTGGCTTCAGCAGCTGGCCTGTGCCCAGCCTCCCGGCTCAACGGCCCCCCGGTCGCTCAGCCCGGGCCACTCGCCGAGCCACGCGCTGGTGAAGGGCCCACTTTGGAGACAGCTCTTCCCAGGAGTGTGGGTGTCTGGGGTGGCACCCCCCCTCCCTGGCCCACGGCCTGGGAGCCAGGCCGGCAGCCCCGGACAGACGGGGTGGCCGGGGGTCTGGAGGGGCTGCAGCAGCCCTCCGGCCAAGGCTGCTCTGGGCTCCACGGGCGCGCCTCCGACGCCCGGCTTCCCTCTCCGGCCAGGAGCCTGGGGCGGGCCACCACCCACCGCATCTGCAGAGCGCCATGCCCGCGCCGCCTCACCCGATCCCGAGCTAATAAAATGGAGTCCGCCACACTGCGACGGGCCTCCCCCACCTCCCTCCTGCCCCGGCTCCAGGCTGAGCCGCGGAGTCCGTCCTTGGGCGCCCCCAGTCCAAGGTCACTGGTGGGGGGCGGCCCCGCCCCGTCAGAGCGCCGCCGCGGGCCCCAGGAGGCGGGGGTGCCCGCACAGCTGCAGGTGCACGCTGGAGGTGAACCAGCGGCGGGACCGGCCCAGGCTGCAGTGCAGGGTGGTCCGGAAAGTGCTCCTGGCGTGCTTGGGGAAGATGATGGTGGTGCTGCGGAAGTGCAGGGCCCGGGGCCGCGGCTCCAGCCTCAGCTGGCTGCGGTAGTTGCGCCACGTGCAGTTGGGCGCCGCCACGATCGTCTCGCTGTAGGCCGTGACCGTGGGCACGGGCGCGTAGAAGACGTTGTCCCGGAAGTGCTTCTCCGAGGCGTACTTGACCTCCGAGTTGCAGCTGGGGAGGGCGGGGGGGGGGCGGGGAGGCAGGGTGAGCCCGGGATGGGGGCCGCCCGCTGCCCCCGCACCCCGTGCCGTCTGGGGGGCGGGGCTCCGTGAACGCGGGCAGGGCACCACCGAACAGAACGGCCTGGCTCTCCCAAGGTGTCAGGGCCAAACGGCAGAGGGAGTGTGCCCGCTTGCTGGACACTGAAGAGGTGGGACTCGACGCGGCCCGTGGCTCGGGCGGATCCTGAGTCGGGCTAGAAATCTGCCGTGAAAGGACATGTGGGGGCAGCGGACGAAATCTGTGCCGTGGGGATGCGGGGGGGGGTGTCACTACACGAGAGGATGTATGTGCCCGCTCTCGGGAGGGGCGCCAGAGTATTAGGGGCTAGAGGTCGGGATGCCACCAACTGCCTGTCTCCAATGGTTCAGACAAAAGTTTCGTTTACGAAGAAGGCGAGCGTGCAGATGTTCAAGCAAACAGGACAAAATGTAAAGAAGCAGTGAATCTGTTTAACAGGGACGCGGGGCTTCCTTGTGCTCTCCCTGACGCTTTGCTCTAAGTTTGAAATTATACCAAAATAAGTTTCCCCAAAAAGTAGCTTCGACACCCCCATGTGCGTGACCCCCTTACGAGCGAGCAGCTGCTCAGTGGCCCAGAGCTCTGCTTCCAGACTCCAAAAAGCAAACTGCAGGCAAAAGCCCCGGGAGGGTGGGGATTGTACCTGCCTCGTCCCCCATCGCAGCCCCACAGACGGTCAGCTCGGGAAGGGGATCGGAAGGCCCGAGAGTCAAGCTCTTGTGCACCCATGTGGGGGCGGCTGGTCGTCTTAGTCCACATTTAAATAACGGGGTCTCTTTGGGAAGAACGAACGGTCAAGCGGATGCGTCTGTCTCCTGGGACCACGTCCTGAGCTGGGGGGTGGGGGGGACAGCCGGTCTCCCTGGCCGGCCCAGGTTGACGTGGACAGATCTATGCCCGAGGATCCTGTGGATATCTGGGCAAGACCCGTGGCCCCTGGACTCCACCTTCGGGAATCCTGATCCCCAGAAGCCCTCCAAGGAGGGCAAACCAATGCAGGAAATCTCCTGGTGGGGTCACCTTAGCCCAGAAGTCCAGATGCACCTAAGCTGTCCCACACGCGGGAGCGCACCTGATACGGGTGCGGTCAAGGACTCCTCAGTGGATAAAGGAGACACGACAGTCCCAGGAACCCAGAGCAACTCTGTATTCACATGACACCTGCCAAGCCCTGAGCAGAAAAGGGGGTCCCCAGCTGCCTGTGCGGGGCTGGGTCACGGATACCGAAACATCTGGCAGGACCGGAGGAGGGAGGGAGCTACGTGAGGTGTGTGAGGGCTGATCATTGTGCAAACTTTCTGGAAGGTTGGATTAAAATAAAATCAGCCAGATTTGGGAAGAAGGGCAGGGGGGAAATGGCCCGGTGCAGACCCGGAGCACAGGAGAGAGACAGAGAAGGTCCCCTTGGGTCAGCGTCTCTTAGAATCAGTTCATCGCTGGCCAAGCCTCGGTTTTTCCTCCTCAGGGAGCAGCAACCAGAGGGCTGCCCGGGGGATGGGGCGGGGGGGAGAGCCTGCTGGGCCCACAGCCTGGCCCCCCTTCCCCATGGGGCGTCGGGACCAGCGCCTGCCGCACCCCCACCCGCCCTGCAGCCCCACTCACCGGATCTCGTGTGTGGGCTCTGGGTGCACCTCAATGCTCTCCCCAAAGAACACAGGCAGCATCCGGGGCCTCATCTCAAGCGCTGGGGAGTTCGGGGGGCGGGCAGGGGGCTGTAAGGAGAGCCACAGACATGGGGTTACATGGCCCTTCGGCCCTGTGGCCCCAGCTCCCCACAGGGCACAAGAGGGCCGCCCCACATCCTTCCAGCCCTGGCTTGGTCTGGAAGCCTGCTTCGTGGGGTCCATCAAGAAGCACCCCCCCAGCACAGCCCCCTGAGCTCTCGGCTCCCCACCCACCAGCCTGCCCCCCAGTTCCCAGGCTGTGGTAATGGCCTCTTCCTGCAACCCCCAGCCCCCAGCACGCCCCGGGAGCCGGCTCAGAGCCCTGGAGCCCTGGGACCCCGAGCTCAAGGCCCCCCAGGCTGCCCCCGTGGTGACGCAGGTAGTCGGGAGCCCTGCGGGGGGCTGAGACCACCTTGGCTCCTGACCTTGCCTGGTGCCGCCCGAGGCTGAGGGCACGCCTGGGTCTCAGGCCAGCCAAGAGGGCCCCCGCTCCGGGAGGAGGGACACACGGCACAAACGTCCTCAGGAGGTGGGGACGCCTGAGCCGGGCAAGGACCGGGAGCCGCTCCGTCTGAGCCCTGCCTCCTGTCTCACCTCCAGGGTGGCTACCAGCCCATCGGCCGCGAGCGCCCGCGCTCTGCCTTTGCTCGTGGGGCGGGAACCCACCCCCAGGCCCCGGGGGCGAGGGGCACGTGGCACCGCCGGGCCCAGGGTCTCGCGCCGGGGTGAGGTCCCCCATCGCTGACCTCTTCGCCAGCCTGAGACCCTCGGTTCCTCGGGAAGGCAGATGGCCCGGGTCTCAACGTCACGGTCAAGCCACGACGAACGCCGAGTGAGAGCCAGAAAGACACCTCTGCTTTCAGTACAGCACGGCCTGGGGATGTTTGTGACGCAGGGTCACCTCGCGTCACTAGCCGGTCTGACAGCAGGTGTCCCATGCGGGGCCACCCCCCAGCCGGCCTCTGCTGTGACTCCACGTGCCCTCAGCGAGCGCTCAATGAGCTCAGGGGACTGGCGGTGGGCCTCCCATCCCGTTCATTTACGGAGCCCCTGTGTGCTCCCCTGGCATCCAGACTGCGCTTGCTGCCTGAATCCTCCGCTGGTCTTCACAGGACCCCTCAAGGCCTAAAATTCCAACTGCAGTGAGGGCTGTAGTCACTGGGCTGGTGCTGGGGCGGGCTGTGGGGGGACTGACCGTTGGGGAATCCTGGAGGGCTTCCCTGTGGAAGTGACCCTTGAGGTGTGACCTGAAGGGTGGAGTGGAGTGAACTCTGGCCCCACAGGTCACGGGGCCTGCACTTTCACGTTTCCTGGAACACCACCCAATCAGGCCCCTGAGGGGTCACCTCAGCCCCAGACAGCACCCCGACCCCAGCCCTGCCTCCCCTGCTCCACCAGCTGAGACCACTGCCCACTCCTCAGCTCCTTCCATGTCCACTTGCCACCCGCACTCCCAACGCCCTTCGTCTTCGGAACGGACTCCTCTTCCTTTCTCCTTCAACACCGTCCTGTCCCCGAAGTCTGGGGTTGCCTGTAAACCACGCTCCTACATCTTACCATCTAGAGGAAGTTTTTCCACGCGTCTCCTGCAGCCCCCACCTCTGGGGACGCTGCTCTCGGGCTGCCCTGTCTGGGCCGGTAGCCGCTAGCTGCACGGGCTGATCGCAGTGTAACCTGAGTACCACTGAACAAATGACAAATTCCAGTCGTCCCGGCTGCACTTGAAGGGCTCAGCAGCCGCGTGAAGTCGTGGTTTCTGTACCATCGGTGCGGATCTAGAACATTCCCACTACCGCACGAAGTTCTCTTGGACAATACTGTTCTAAAGGATATTCATTCTACCCAGTTTTCTGGAGGGTCCTAAGACGCAAGCGCAAGAGCTCAGCCTCCAGGCCAGCCCCCACCCCCCGGATCGGACAAGATGAGGAATCATACGCAGCCCAAGACCTGACTGTTCATCGACCTGAGATTTCCTGGACCTGTCCCCTCCCCACCCAGGTCCTCCTGGTCCTCACCGGGATGAGGATAAATCCCAGCAGCCCATGCTTTTTGAGCTCTGACGGCACCAGGCACTCTCCACGCATTCACTCATTCGACCGGAGAGAGCTGCTATTAGCTCCCCCATTTTATAGATGCTGAAACAGAGGCCCAGAGCGACCAAGTAACTTGCCTGAGGCCACACAGCTAGGAAGAGGCAAAACTAGGATTTGAACCCTAGGGTCTGGTCCCAGAGTCCATGCCCTCAACTCCTACTCCTCAGCTGCCTCTCGCACGCGTGGGACTGGCCTCTGCCCACGTATCCCTCACGCCCTCGGCCACACCGCCGCTGCCTCTGTGCCTCGGCTCATGCTGCTTCCTGCACCGGGAACGTCCTTCTGGTTCCTTCTCCCCTGGTCCGGTGCTGCGACCCCTTTGTGTGTCTGTGACCCCCAGACCAGGAGCTCCATAACGTTCAGGACCTGATGGGCTGTCTAACCCAGGGCTGGGCACCTCACGGCCCCTGCACTGTTGAGAGGCGAGAACTCTCACGTGCAAAGACGCCCCCACTGACTCGGTAGCCCAGGGCCGGGCCCAAGCCTGTCTGGGGTCAGCCTACAGACAGAATCGCCGGCAGCCCCTCCCCAGCCGAGCACAGCGTTCCCCAGAACAAGAGCCAAGGGCCACAGGGAGAAAGGATCGGAGGCTTGGAGAAGGAGGAGGAGGTCCCCCAAAGCCCCCAGTAGCTGTCCTCAAGGTGGCCCCACATCTCGCTGGCATTTACAGAGTGGCCCACAAAGGGCCAACTGCTGTCTCCTTCCTGGGCGCAGCAGGTGGAATAATGCCCCAAAGATGTGCGTGCCCTAATCTCCGGGACTGTGATGTGGTTAGGTTAGGGATCTTGAGATGGGGAGGGGACCCTGGGCTAGCCGGCGGCCTGGCGCGATCGCTCGCAGGCGTCCTTATCCGAGGGAGGCAGGGGGTTGCGGTCAGATTGAAGACACTGCCCTGCTGCCTTAGGATGGGGGAAGGGGCCACTAGCCAAGGGATGCGGGCAGCCTCTAGAAGGTGAAAAAGACAAGGCATGATTGTCCCCTCGACCTTCCACAAAGGAACGCAGTCTTCAAAACCCTTGATTTTAGCCTGCAAGACCCACTTCAGACTTCTGACTTTTGGAGCTGTAAGATAATAAATACGTGCTGCTTTAAGCCACCATGGGGCGGTCTGTTCCAGCAGCACTAGGAAGCCATCCGTGCCCTGGAGGACTCGGGGTGGGAAGCCCCCCTCTGGCCAGCAGCCTCCTGGCCTCCGGGGTGGGTGACAGGCCACAGAGCCTGCAAATGTGTGGGGCAGGGCCTGGCACAGAGCAAGCCCTGTATACAACCTGGCTTGTAGCAGGAGGCCTCCTTTCTGTGAAGGTCCAAGGGAGGGGAGGCCTCCCTGGAGAGCAGCGAAGCCACATAGCCCACACCCTTGTGAGCTTTGAGACAACACTTCCAGAAGCAAGCACACACTTTCAGGAGACTGAATTTAAAGGGGTAGGAGGACAGTGACAAGATTGAAGCACTTCTGGCAGCTTCCATGGCTCATCTGGTTACACCAACTGACCCCACCTATAAAACTCCATGATTTGATGTTTATCAAAATAATGCTCTCTCCCCAAAGGCATTATCTAAAGCGTGGCATTTCCCCAAAGGTGTACAAGTGTTTGCAGAGCACCTAATGTTTGCAGAGCACCTAATGTTTGCCAAGCACCTACTGTTTGCTGAGCACCTGCTGTGGGCTGAACACCTACTGTGTGCCAGACCCTGTGTGGGTGGGATGAGGCACAGTGCCTCCCAGGGCGCCTCTTGTTCAAGAGGGCATGACATTGGCTATAGAAGAAAACAGAATGATGCAGGCATGTGAGGGGACTAAGGTTTCTGGAGATGTTTCTTCTGTCCAGATCGGTGGAACGGCTGGAGAGAGAGAGAGGAAGCCTGATGCTGGTTTTCATCACCCCACCCTGCTCTCCCCGCCCCTCCCGAAAGAATAACTGCCAAGCTAGGGAGCAGGGAGGACGGCTTTGAGGGAGAGCCTTCCGTGCTGTTGCAGAGCCGAGCGGCACAGTCCCCTGGGGTTGACCCAGGATAAAGAAACTGCCAGACCTTCTGGCACCTCCCCGAGCGCCCATGGGAGCAGCCGCATCCCGGCTGGACCTCGCTCCCTGACTGGCTACCGGGAGAGGAGACAAGACTCACTTCACAGGCTGGGCTGGGAAGCTGGAGCTCTGGGCACCGTTTTCCAAAGGGCCCCAGTGGAAAAACATCTAAAATCTACCCAAACTGGAAGTGCTGTGCGAGAGATATGGGAAGCCAGCAAAAACCCAGACGCAGGCCGGCGTCCAGCGGGCCTGGGTGGCGAGACAGCTCCGGAAGTCACCGCCAAGGGCCCAGGACAGCCCTGCGGGGCTCCAGGGACAGGCGCAGGGGGAAGGCGGCGGCGGCTGCGCGGTGCTCGGCCTCCCTGGCAGCCACGGGCCCGTCCGGAAGCTCAGAGCTGAGTCTTTCGGGATGCAGGGTTATTTTAACATCAAAATGGTAGTGCCAGCCCCATGGAACCCAGCCAGCCTGGAGAGCGGGCAAGGGAAGCACCTCTCACAGCCAAGAAAGCACAGCACTGGCCCTGGAAGGACTTTCCAACCGCCCTGGAACAGGAGCTCCTCCAAGACTGGGTCACGTTCTGGTGGGGGTCACCAGGCTGGGGGCCGCCGGAGCGGGGGCGGGGGCCCGAATGCCCCTGCACCTGCTCCGCCGGCCACGGGCCTACCTGGAGCAGAGACAGCCCCCGGACAGCCCACCGCCCTCACCCAGCCACCCAGACTGCCCCCCTCCCCGATGCCCGGATTCTTGTTCCGTCCTGAAGAGAACACGCCGGCAGCCGCCCAGCCACCTATATGATAAGGTCGTGCCGTTCGTGAGACCTACCCCGCGGGACTGGCCAGTGACCTAGGGGGATTTGGATCCCCTTGCAGCTCTGGGAAGCAGGGGCAGGGGAGGAACGAGCGAGTCCCACGCACAGACGAGCGGAGACCACCCCCAGGCCCTCTGCACCCCAGATGGAGGCTCCCAGCTGGGAGGGCCCTGTTATAGTCTGGGGGAGCAGGCCGGCTCTCTGGTCTCCTGGGCAGGCTGGGGGTGAGGTGGGGGGCCCAGGGCGGGCCCCAGAGGGAGCGGGGTCCGGAGGCCCCACCTGCCTCGGCCTGTGATTCATGGGCCTTCCCAGGAGCCGCCGGGTGAGGATAAATAGGCGCTGGCTGGAAGTACAAACACACAGGGGTGCTTCGGAGCCCCCCCTCCTGGCGGCCGAACCAGGCACGGCCCACAGGACGGCAAAGGAAGGTAACTGCTCTGTTGTGAGAGTTCCGTGTCTCGGGGTGACAGCCCAGCCTGCCCAGGGGTCCCAGCCTGGCCGCCAGGGACACGGAGGGACAGCCCAGTGGTGTCTGTGCCCACCCCAGGGGACGCACAGCGGCCGTGAGCTCTCCGTTCCGGCAGGGAGCAACCAGCCCCAACCACGGAGGGCGTGTGACAGGAGGGGGGTCCAGAGCCCCCTGCTGCTCCTGCAGAAAGAGAGAGACCGCTAGGGAGACGCCCCCTCCACTGACTCGGCGGAGAGGTGTCCTCACCAAAGCCACGTGGAACCTCTGCAACGGCTAGAATGGCCTTTCCTCCAGGACACTGACCTTGGCAGCCGGCGACGGCTTTTGCGGCTATCCAAATTAAAGTGGATTATCTTCGGTGTGCATTTGGGATTTGTTGACTGTGACCTTCACCCATGAGGAAAGTGATCCAAGAAGGAGACATTCAAGAGTTCCCACTCTTCGTACGATAGGGCCTGGGGCCATGGGACAAATCCCAGAGCAGTGGGGAGGGGGTTCCTTAGGCTCACTGTCCTCCCCCAACATGGCACCACCGTGGAGCTGAACAGGCCTGGCGGGGGGAGCCCAGGAGTCCCCGCACGGAGTCTCCCTGGAGAGCCACAAAGCGTCACGGGCCCAGCACTCACCCCACAGGCCCGAGGTCTGACACCCAAAGCAGGAAAACTAAGCAAACACCAACATTAGCTTGGAGGCAGGGCTCAAGGACCAGCCTGCTCCTTGTGACAGGCGGCCAGATAGACCCAAGCCAGCAGGACGGTGGGTGGCAGGTTGGCCTGGGAAATAGGGTCTTTGCAAATATGAGGTCCTACTGGGTACGAGTGGGCCCTACATCCACTGACTGGTGTCCTTATGAGCGGGTAAACTGTGGGACACATGCAGGGAAGACGGCCACACGAGGATGGGGCAGAGACTGACCCCAAGGATTGCCAGCCACCCCCAGAAGCCAGAACAGACACACGGGATAGATTCCCCCCCCCGGAGCCTTTGGAGGGAGCATGGCCCTCCTGAGGCCTTGACTTCAGACTCCTGGCTCCAGAACTGAGAAGGCATGTCTGTTGTTCTAAGCCCCCATTTCGTGACTTGGCTGCACAGCCCCAGGGAGCTCGGGCGGGCACCCGCGAGGTCCTGCCGGCCAGTGAAGGCCGGTTTTCCCAGGAAGGTGGTTCCTGCTCGCTGGCCCCGCTCCAGAGCACCTGGGAGGGGGCGGGCCTCTTTGTCTCCCTTCTACTCGAAAGATACAACTGGAGCTTCTCAGACAGGTGAGCCCACCACCAAGACTTTGCTGGAGGCCAATTCATCCAGGGTCAAGCACACAAGGGCTGAATGGAGGCGCCAGTGTTTCTGGCTCTTCTCCCGTCCCTCCTCCCAACCTCCCTTTCTGCAAACGGGCTCCTCCCACCTTGGCCTGACGCACCTGGCTCTCTTCCACCTGAGCTCGCTCAGACACCTTCACTAGTCAGGGACACACCGATGAGCCTGCCAGGGGGCCATGGGGACTGACCTGTCTCCTCAGTCTGCCTGTCCATTCATCCATCCACCTGTCCATTTGTCTATCCACCCATTTGTCCATCCACCCATCTGTCCATTCATCCATCTGTCCATCCATCCATTGGTCCATTCATACATATCTATCCATCCGTCCATCTACCCATCTGTCCATTTATGCATGCATTCATTCCTCTTTCCATCCTTCCATCCTTCCCAACTCTGGGCACTAACTCCCGAAATCCCTACCTCCCTCTGTGATCCTTGGTATCACCCTCACGGTCCAGAAACAGGACTGAGAAAATCCAGGACTCCTGGCGGGGAGGGGGAGCGGCGACAGCCCAGCTCCCAGGAGGCGGCCGTGACCATGGGTGTTCTCAAAGGGCTGGGCAGCCCCGGGAAATTTCCCAGGATGGGGCACAGACCTCTCACTCCCCACCGCTGGTTCTCCCTACACCGGGCCCACATGGCTCCTCCCAGAATCCGGGTCCAGGGAAGGAGCACCTCATCCTTAGGGAAATTCTCAGGTGTGCTGCTCACAAGCCCATTCAACATAGAAACAGTCCCGGGAGCCCGGATGGGGTGACAGAAGCCATGTGTGACGGAGCCCAGGCCACCGGCTACGGACAGAGCCCCGGGCAAGAGAACCCCATCTCCACATCTGAGTGGGTTCCAGCCCAGACCGTCACCCCCGCAGACTCCAGATCTGCCCACATCTCCCCCCCCCCAAGTGGTGGCTATTCTCTCAGACACGTGCCGAGAGAGCACGGCCTGAGACCCCCGGTGCTGTCTGTGGCCTCCCTGAGGGCCTAAGACGGGGCTGGCCTAAGTTCCCCGAACTGTCCCTGTTAGCGGTCTCTGCTGCACACACCGCTCTCCCTCACAGGCAGCCTGTCCCTCTCCCCACAGCGTCCCTCCGTCCCCACAGCTCGGCCGGGCAGGCCCGGGAGGCGGGAGGGCGGACATCGGGGGTCTGCTCGACCTCGAGCGGGCGGTCCCGGCCCCGGAGCTCGCAGGCGGCGCGGATGGATGGCGCGAGTCTTGCTCACGCTGTGTCCCTCACCTGGCCTGGTTCGTTTGTGGGCGGAGTGCAGCTGACAGGCGAGCCCTCCTGGCCCACGGGCAGCCTTGGCTGTCCCTCTGTCCTGCAGGGGAGCAGGGCGCCCGCGTGGGGCCAGTCCCGCACGGACCCCATTCCTCACGGCACCTCTCTCAGTCAAGTCTGACTTGAGTCTCTAACTCGAGGGGCTGTGGGGGCTCAGGATGCCTTTTGAAAGATAAAAATAAAATAGTCACAAGTACATGTTTAAAAGACCAAAGGGAATTTTACTTTCTGGCCTCAGCTTGGCCCACAAGTCCCCGCTCTGGCCTCTGTCGGCCTCCTCTCGGCTCCTCGAACACACCTATCTTGCTCCCACCTCAGGACCTTTGCACTTGCCGTCCTCTTGGACTGTCACACACTTTAGTCCTAGAGCCATCACGTCCATGCCCTCACTTCGTCCTGGTTTCTGTTAACCACCACTTTCCCTACCACCCCAGCTATGGCACCGCATCCTTACCCAACCTTTTAAGAACACTTCTCAAGCCACCCGGTATGGTGTCCCATTTAAGTTGGTGACCTCTGTCTCCCCCACTAGAACACCAGTTCCATGAGGGCGGGGACCCTGCACATCTTGTTCAGTGCTATGTGGCCCACCGTCCAAAACAGTGCACAGCGCACAGTAGGTGCTCAGTAAGTACTGGTGGGATGAATGACTGGTTCCGACCTCGTCATTTGACTTGGGAATCACCAGGAACATGACTCTCTTTGCTCCAACGAGTGAGCAAGGAAAACCCACGGTGAAGGCGGGGTGGGGAGGCGCGTTCACACCCAGCCTGGCCCCGGGGCCTCTGCCCGCTTGGGCGGAGGCAGCCTTGCCGCCAGCCAGACACCCAGCGTCAATGGGCCATTGTGCAGACCATGAGTGAGCCTCTTGACACAAAGCGAGGGGTGGGGAACGGGACCTCGGTGATGAAATGAAGCGTGAGCAAATTTAACATTCGTGTCCAGCATACTGAGCAGGGGGACAAGCTGGCGAGGACCTCACCAGCTAGGGACTGGGGACAGCACTCGCAGCTCGCGCCCCTGGCTGGGGTAGCAGCGCCGGGAACTGGGTGTCAGAACAGCCCGTGCAAACCAGGCTGACACCCAGATCCATATGGTCTGGCGCATGGCACCAAAGGGGACGCCAGAGGAAACCGGGTCCCACAGGCCACCACCCTCCGCTTGGGCATTTGACACCATTGGCTCCAAGATGTGGGACGGGTTTCTGTCCGTCTCCCCAGAGACGTGCGAGATGGGCGGCGGATAACCTGCCTAAGTCTGCACCTGGAAAGCATGCTGGGTGAGTCAGCAGTGAGCAGGGTGCTGTTAAACGTCGGGAGTTCACCAGGAGGTGGGGTGCCCTGTGGGTTAGGTGGGCGGGGCCCCAGCTGCAGGCCCAGGGGCCGAGAAGAAGTTGCCCGTGGCAACCATTTCCTCTCTTTTTATTAAAAGCAGCATCTCAAAACCCCATAGGTTCCCAGGCATTTTGTTTTTGGATTGAAAAAAATAATAATAAACCCACACAAGGTAGTTAATTAGCTACAGAGTGAAAGGCAGGATAATAGAAAGTTTAAGCATAAAGACTCAGGATCCATATTCCCTGGGTTCCATCCCAGCAAGGCCACTTACCAACAACAGAGTGACCTTGGGTAAGTCGCTAACCCCTGCTTCACTTGGCCCTCTGGAAAATGGGGTAATAAGGGTGCTTACTTCATTGGGATATCGTGGAAAGCAAATGAGCCGATGTACGTCAAGGGGTTAGGAGAGTTTCTGGCCTGGGGGAAGGGCTATCTAAACGCCCCAGAGAATCACCTGGGCGGAAATAGCCCCAGGTTTTGCCTTCAAGCCAAATTAAAAGATCAGGGACAGCACAGTTCCGTACCTGGCAGCTAGTTAGCAAGGAAGGGGAAAAAAAAATAAAATCAACCAGAACAGCCAAGACAAGGAAGCCAGGCACACAGTTCTTATGGCTGCCCCTGGCTGGCCTGGCTGGCCTGGCTGGCAGAGAAAGCTTCCAGAAAACCCTCTTTAAGGAGGACTCTGGGTCATCCAAAGACTAAAGGGGAAGGAACTGGCTCCTTGTCCCTTTCTAAGTCCTGTCCCGTTGGACATCGGATTTACTCCCCACATGCACAGCGCAAATACCCCCAAGCAGCCGTGCCAAGTCCGAGCCCCTCTTGCAGGAAAGCTGGTGCATTCACACCGCAGGATTGATTCTCCTGCAAACCGCCTCTGTCACCCCTACGAGTCCTCAATGCCCCCCCCCACCCCCAGCCCAGTGCTCAAATTCCCCGTGTGATTTTGGTCTAAGATAATAGTTCCCAAACTGGGCTGCACATCAGATCATCTAGGGAGGTTTTAAAAATCCTGGCGCTCAGGTCACAGTCTTTACCAACAAAACGTGGATGTCTGCTGGGAGGTGGGCATGGGTACTGTTCAAAGAAATCTCTGAGAGATGCCAAGGCCCAGGCAAGTTTGGGACTCACCGGACTGAGGAGCAAGGGAGGCCCAAGTGAAATTCATGTCGTGAGGCTTGAAGCAAGGCAAGCGTTCCTCCTGCTGTTGGGAGGATTTTCAGCTGGGGGGAGGCATTTTGTGCCCCGTGAGGTGCCGGGTGAGCATCGCTGGGCCCCAGGAAAGCGGAGTCGGGCTGGAGCTGGGCCAGCACATACACTTGGCAGAAAAGATGTTAAGACGTGCAGAGAGCAGGCAAGAATGGGGGGGGGGGGAGGAATGCCACTGGGATCGCTAGCGACCTCCCAATTTCATCTTGTCATTTCTCAAGTCAGGAAGGTGCTGGATCCCACCCACTTTGCTTCGGCCGGCCTGGGGCCACTCTGGCTCGGTCCAGCCGCCAAGCTGGGTGCCCACCCAAATCCACCTGAAGGCCCCACTAAGTTCGGGGGGCAGAGAAAACTGTTGAGTCTCCTGCCCTGGGGTTCCAGCCTCCCCCAGGCACGCCTCAGCTCCACGTCAACATCCCTCAACATCCAGAGAAGGAAGGGTTACTGTCTGGGTTTGCTTTTTTTTTGTTTTTAAAAAAAAGGCTTTCAGGCTGGTAGCCCTGGGAATAGTAAACAGGGACCCGGGTCAGGAGCAGAAGGGCCCTGGCTACGGATGTCACCAACATGCTCCGACCTGGGGTTCAAGCCCACCCAGCCGGGAGCCAACTTCTTTGGGAATTCCGGGCGTGTTCCCTCACCCCCTAGCCCTTCAGGGCTGACAGCAAGACGGATCGCTCCGCAGACAGGCCCACCGCCAGGGAGAGGTCTCCGGGGCCAGGGGTCAGGCCGGACCACCTCCAGCTCCGGGCCCGGGCCCGCCCGCGGAGCGCCGCTGTCACCGGGCCCCCTTCTGGACTCGGGCCGGGGGTGCGGGGGGGTGGGGAACCCCGTCCCGGCTTCCGAGGCACCGCGTCTGGGGGCGCGGCGAGAGCGGCCCCTCGCCCCTGGCTGGTCCCGACCCGGGTTCTGAGCGAAGGCGCGCGCTTACCGCTCTGGCCTCGCCGGGGCCGGGGGGCTCCGAGGTGGCGCCGGCGCCCCCCGCGCGGGCGTCGAGGATGCCGGGCGCCAGCGAGTAGAAGGGCGGGCTGGGGCTGGGGCTGGGGGGCAGCCCGGAGTCGGGGCTGTCCAGCAAGCCCTCCCGGCTCTTCTCCTTGAGGCTCTCCTCCATGCCCTGCAGATGCAGGTGGCCCACCATGTCTGGGGGGCGCGGGGCGCGGGCCCCCGGCTCCTCGGGGGGGGCTCCTCCACCGCGCTCCGGGGCCCGGGCCGGGCGGCGGGCCGAGGACTGCGCGCCCGGGACCCGCGGGCAGAGCCGAGCGGCGGCGCGTCAGGCCCGGCGTCCCCCCCCGGCCCCCCGCGCCCCGGCTCCCCGGCTCCCCGCCGCCACCCGGCCGCTCGGTGCGCGCCCCCGCCCGCCCCGCCGCGCGCCCGCCTGGCCTCGCCTCCGCGCTCCGTCGCCGGCCCTCTCCGCACCTTCCCGGCCCGCGCCTCCTTTTCTAGGCGCCTCCTCCTCCCCCCTCCCCCCTCCTCCTCCCCCCTCCCCCCTCCTCCCCCCCTCCTCCCCCCTCCTCCCCCCTCCTTCTCCTCCCCCCTCCTCCCCCCTCCTTCTCCTGCCCCCCCTCCCCGGCCCACCCCGCCCGGCCTGCGCGGTGGGCACCCGCCCCGGTCCGGCCTCCGCCCGCCCTCCCGCCGCCGCGCCCAGGGACGGCACCGCCAGCCGGCCGGGCCGAGCAGGCTTCCCGTGCGCCCCCGGGACGCGCCCCAGGGCTCGGGGGTCCCCGAGGCACCCCGAGTGCTGGCGGTGGTAATGTTGGATGTGGCCACCCGAGGTTTTCTCCATCTCGCTGAAGTCAGAATGCAGGAATCTTTAGAAACCTCTATTTAGGGAGATCTGGGACTTAGGAGGGAGGGGAAACCAGATGCCTGAGGGCCCCCCCCCCACCGGGGCTTCACGACCTGCTCTTGAGCGGCTCTCTTTCCAGACAGAATGCCCACCCTTAGTGTAGGTCCTAAAGGGCCCGCTGCCTGCCCTGGGTACCTGGGTCTCCATGATCTGATTATCTGGTTACTCACAGCCACCTGGGTCTTCCGGGTGGAAATGGGGCTGGGGGCAAGTAGGGGAGGTGAGAAACCCTTCCTGGAATCTTGTACACATCTGTCCGTTTCCACATTTCCTCCTAGCAGGTTCTTTCTCATTAACAAGGGTCTTGGTCCCACCTCTTTTCCTTCCTCCCAAGGGCGAGGGGCACTTGTTTCCTTTTCTTCAGGTGACCAGGACTCAGCTCTTTGTGGCTGCAGCTCTCATCCAGCCACCCACTCACACAGACACCCCACACCAGGCTTCCAGCCTGCCATCCTGAAAGCAGAGCACCCAGGCTGCCCACAAATTGCTTTGAAAAGGGCAGGAATGGGAGGGAGGCTGGAGGGAGGAGAGGAGAGAAGGAAGGTGTGGACAGATGTCTCGGCTCTTCCTCTTCCTTAAAGCATGCTCATCAGGTCAAGACTGATCAGGGCCCCACTGTGCCCTGAGCTCTGGGGAGGATAGCCTGGCCCTGGGGCACCGTGTTTGGGGAGGGGGTGGTGAACACACCAGGGAGCAAAGGGGGTGAGTTCAGTGGAGGAAATTCATAAAGCACTGCAAGCAAGTAGAATCAGGGGACAGGACGGTTTATGGCTCTGGTGTTCAGGGAAGGCGGCTCTGAGGTGACATTTTTTTTTTTTTTTTTTTAAAGATTTTATTTATTTATTTGAGAGAGAGAGCACATGAGAGGGGGGAGGGTCAGAGGGAGGAGCAGACTCCCTGCAGAGCAGGGAGCCCGATGCGGGACTCGATCCCGGGACTCCAGGATCATGACCTGAGCCGAAGGCAGTTGCTTAACCAACTGAGCCACCCAGGCGCCCCTGAGGTGACATTTTTAAGATGAGACCTTGACCATCGAGCAGTGAGCTGGAGACAGAATTTACTTGCAGGTGGGGGAGACAGCAAGGACACCAGTGTCGGAGCCCCACCCCCTGCAGCTAGAGAACATGAGGTGCTTTCCAGAAGGGCCGGGTGGTAGCTTCCTAAGAGTGCTGGGAAACACAGAGGGACCTGTTATCAGGTGAATGTACAACCCATTTCCATATCAGCCAGGAAGAACATGGGGAGTCTGCTGCCCAAACAGACTTAACCAAAGGTTTGAATATCTGGAACATTCTGGAGGAAAAAAAAAAACCAAAACAGAACTGACTCCATTTGCTTCAAATCTTATAGGCAAGACAGGCCTTCCATGGGCCACTTGACCAGAAGTGGGTGTGAGGGGGACTGCTGTGATCTCACAGAGCCAAAGTGGGAGGCTGTGCTTCCCAGAACATGAACACATTAAGATTCACCTTCTCCCCAAACGCCCAGTCGCTGCCATGGCTTGGCCGCCCTGGAGAGAAGTCTTTGACAAACAGCCGATGACTTCTGATCGCAGGGAAGTGAATAGGGACACCCAGGCAGCAGCGTGTCCCAGGCCCCGCGGGGAGTTAGGGCGAAGGCACGTGGGCTAGGTTGCACAATGGAAGGGTCATCCTGACTTCATTTAAAATGTTGAGATTTTGCTCACCTTGAATTTTCTGTGTCCATTTTTACCGTCAACATGACCTTCAGAAGTAAAATCATATTTGTCGTGATTTCCAAATGTGTCCCCACATTTGGGACATTCCCATAAATTTTGTGTTGTTGGCAAGTGCCTCGCTCCCCTCACCCTGATCCTGCCCCCCTTGCGCCATTCACACTTACCAGGAGTAAACTTGATGACGATGCCCAGTTAGGTTCTGGAAGTTTCCCTGCACCCACACACAGCTTCCCCTGAAATGGACTCCCTTGTGTGGAATAATGTTGGAGATGTGTATACATCTAGGGGCAGGAAAAACTTGCCCACACTCCAAATGTCAAACACCCAGTTAGTGGCCCACACAAGTGACCCCAGTGACCATGACCTCTGACCTCATCGAATCCACTGCTGAAGGCTGGGGGCTGCCCATCCACGGAAAGCCTGTACTATAGAAGCTTCTATTTCTCACAGTGCCAGATGGTCTGCAAATGTCAAAGAGGGGAGGAAAGGCCAAAATTTCCATAAGTTAGCTTGAGCCAGGGGCCAGTGGGTGGGTGGTTGGCTCTGTTGGCCAGTCTTGAGAGGAAAAGGGGCTTGAACATTTCCTCTGTGACGGGAAGCCAGAGGAACAAGAAGGGGTGGTCTTTCAAGATCTGGGCCCAGGGCTGCGGGCCGAGACAGGGACTGCAGGAGGCGAGATCGGGTTTGTAGAGACGGGTGTGTGATGCTAAGGGATTTGGACTTTATCTGCCAGGAGATCAGGAATCTGCAGAGGTTTTCAAGCAGGTTTTAGAAATGATCTGATCAAAATTGTTTCTAAAGTTAGATCAAAGATAGGAGAGGAGAGAGAGAGAGAGAGATTGGATATTTAATAGAAAAAAGTAGATATTTAATAAAAAGAGGTATTGGGGTACACTATAAGGGGTCCTAAGTGTGTGTTCCATGCTAGAGAAAATGGCAGGCCCCCATACTGCACACTTTTGCAGTGGGACACATTCATCCAGGAGCTTGTGAAGTCACCTGCTTTTAAGAGCACATGGTCAGGTGATTGCCAGCTCTGGGGACTCACCAGCATCCCGACATCCCAGCCTCAGGGGGACGTCCCCACGCCGCTTTGTGAGAGGGAAGCTCAATGCTCCGAGAAATGCCAGAGGATTAAGGGGAAGGGCACGCAGGAATAAAGGCTTTTTCATGGAGAGCCCTTAGCCGCTTGTTCCGAGCAGCTTGGGAGAACATTCATAAAAGTAGGGCTGTGCATTCATGGACCGTTTACAAAGGCCTCTGCACACGCATTGTCTTGCACTTGAACCCCGCAATCTACCCTGACACCCAAGATGGATGTGGAGTCCTTCTATTTTAAAATAAAGCAGATCCAGCCAGGGAGGCTCAGAGAGGTTAAGTGACTTGCCAGAGGTCACACAGCTGTTAAGGAGAAAGCCCGACCGGAGGCTGGGAGGATGGATGTGGGGAAAGCTTTTGGTGGGACCCAAAGTATCATGAAACAGTGAGGCAGGAGGACTGAGTTTCTAATGCCTGATGATGAGGCAGGTCTGTGACCTGCAGAGACCGTTCCGAAGCAAGCAAGCCCATCTAGGGGATCATGCCAAAGACCCCAAAGGCCCAGGCTGGGTTGAAAGCAAAGATCCTACTCAGGTGACATGGTGCTTGTTTACAGATCCTTCCTGCTCTTGCCAACTGCCCTGGAAGCGCCTTGAGGGCAGGGCTGTGTACTCGTGTCTCCTGGGGTACGAGCAAGTCTAAGGAATTAATAGCCACCCACCCGGGAGGGTCCTCGTCCCCCACACAGCAGTGCCTGGGGAGCTGCCGGCTGGTTGGTTTCATCAGACTTGTCTATAGCTGCCGTGATCCGGAAAGACCGGCAGAATGCGGAGAGCTGCCTCACCTTCAGAGATGGCAAGAGGGAAGCTCAGAGAGGGTAACGTCTCACCTAAACTCACACAGCAGGGCCTGGCCTTAACTCTAACACTTCCCAGCTGTGTGCTTTGGGCAATTTGCGATGCCCTCTCTGTGCCTCCGTGGCCGCTCCATAAAGCGGGGTTTAAATAAAGAGATTGAATGAGGAGGGAATATCCTGGGATTAAATAGAACTGGCGTAGGCTGCTAGGCTGGGCCAGGCTGGGGCCGCGCCCTCGGCAAGATGCTGATTCTCCGGGCTTTGTGGCCCTTGCTCTCAATCAGGGCATCTCCTCGCCTGATTAAAGTAACCAAGCTAGTCAGTAGATGAAGTCTACACACGTGTGCGCACCAGCACGCGCATACACAACACGGGTTTATACACAAACACACGCGCACACAGACTCGTACACACGTGTATGTGCATATGTATTTTTCTTTTTCCTTAGGAGGAGAACAGAAGCGGGTAGCATGGGAGGGAAATCTTTATCTTCTCTCTGGAGAGCGCATAGATTTTGTCTTCCTTTAGGGAATGCAGGCCGGCAGTAATCACATTCTTTAGCATTCGAAAGGAGCCTCGGGGAGACTCTCAGTGGAGTTCAAAGGGGCCGAGAAAGGAGGGCAGACGTTGCTTTTTCATCATAAGCTCCTGACAGCTCCTAGTTGAACTGTTCCTAAGAGCCAGTACTCCAGGGAAATACGTTTTACGTTCAAGGCCCAATGCTGCACGACCGCGACTTTGGGACCCTGCGTCCTTGGCAGGGCCCGGTCTGGGGCCTGGCCCGCGGATGCCCCTCCCCGCCCAGCCGAACGAGAATCAGATTGTCCCCAGCACCCTCGCTCTGTCCCCCGCATGAGCCACAGCCGTCCCTGCCCCGGGACACAGCTTCCATAATGACTCACGGCTTCATTTTTAGCTCGCGTCCTCCCCGAGCCCGGGCTCTGTCTTTGCTGGGCCGCTGCCTGTCTGGGGGGTCAGGGCCTGTGTCTGGCCTCACCGTCCCCGGGCCCGAGCCCACGGTGGGCAGGGACCGGCGTCCATCCCTGAGACTGGCTCTCGCCCACCTGCCCACCCACCTGCCCACCTAATGGAGGGACACGGGGACAGAACGGATCCACGGTGCATCTGTAAGTGGGAGCATGTCCTTCTGCTGACATCTGAGTGTGTGTGTGTCTGGAACAAACTCAGGATTCCCCATGCTTTGAGCGAAATAATGAAAACTCTGCCGCCAACTTCCCGGCTTGGAATTCTTGCTGCTCCTCCCCGGTCCGTTCCAGAAGAGGGCCGGCCGCCTCCTGTCACAGCCGCATGCAGGGGAGTCCACAGCTGAAACGGGGCTGCTAGCTCGCTGGTTCACACCTTCGGGGTTTAAGGAGTTTTAGCTGAAAAGGCCTTTTCTTGCCAGCTTCTCCGAAGCTTGAGTCAACAAAAAACCTATTCATGTCCTCAGAGCACTTAATTAAGGCAGGGCAGGGATAAAATCAGTGACCGAGCGAGCGTAGGCAAAATGCGGTCCTTAACGTCAGGTGAGCCCGTTGCATGTTCCTGGGGAAGCCAGGTCCCCCTAATTTTGGTTTTATAAAGTTGAAAGAGTAATATCATGAAGACCCAAGCTCCCTCACCTCCACGCATCATGGGTTGCCATGGTGACACATCTGGCCTCCTTCGATGTCTCTCCCGTGTGCACGTGCGTCTGCGTGATCCCTATGCGTTATCTGCTTTTCTGAACCCTTGAAAACTTAGTGGCAGACATCGTGACCCTTAACCCCCAATACTTAAGTGGCATCTTTAAGAACAAAGACGATCTCCTACGTAAACACAATAGTGTGACCACACCAAAGGAATTTAACACTGGGGCAAAAGTATTATATGACCTGTATTTTATATAACCCCCTCCTCCCTGATTATCCCAATAAGGCCCCTGAAAGCTGCTTTCTTTTTCAATCCATGGGAAGACAACTCTGCACGGTGCTCTTGTGTCTCTGCACGTCTTTCCAGGAGAGGCCCCGGCTGCCCTCTGTCTGGACCGTCATGTCAAGGATGTTTGTATGGAGAACAGCCTCAAAAGGTTGAGATAGTGTGTTCCCCCAAAGCAAAGGGTAAGTGTGCTCACGGTCCAGTAGAAGAAAGATAACATCTGGGCACCTGGGTGGCTCAGTTGGTTAAGCGTCTGCCTTTGGCTCAGGTCATGATCCCGGGGTCCTGGGACCCAGCCCCGCGTGGTGGGTGGGGGAGGGTCCCTGCTCAGCAGGGAGCCTGCTTCTCCCTCTCCCTCTGCCCCCTCCCTGCTTGTGCTCTCTCTCTCAAATAAATAAATAAAATCTTAAAAAAAAAAAAGTCCCACAATCCGCATTTGTCTGATGGCTTCCTTGAGATTAGACTTAAGATAAACACTTATCCAAGAATTTTACAGGGTTGATGTTGAGACGTCCTCAGCAAGAGGGATGTCACGTCAGCTTGTCTCAGGATTGACCCCACTAACATCTTGTCACCTGGTTGAGGTGCCGTCCGCCACGTGACTTCGTCGTAAAGTTCTCTTGCCCTTTGTAACTTATCAGGAACCTGTGGGGAGATGCTGTGAGACCACGGAATAGCCTGTTCCCTGACGAGCCTTAACCGCTGCGAACCCCGGTGGACCCATTTGCCGAGGGCACTATGCTGGGCCACGGCCCCGATCCTGTGATGACGATGACGTTTACCTCCTGCAGAGCCTGACATCGTTTCCACCCGGCGGCCCTCGGCGGAAAGAGTCTGCTGAGCCCCGTGAGTGGTGGGCGATGGGGGCGGAAGGTGAATCCACGAGTCGCCTCCCGTAAGCCCCCTTTGACACATTCATCTCTCTACACCACTTTTGTTACAGTTTATCAAACGTTTAGGGGTTGAGGTTCTCTTGCTCTTAAGCTGCACTTAAATGCGAACATCTTCAGGACTTGACCCAGCAGATTAACGTCTGCGGAAGCCGCCCTTCTGCGCGTCCCCCGCTCGGCACATCGGCACAAGGCGACATGTTCGGGGTCTTCCGAATGTGGGACACCACCCAAACGGGCTCCAAATTACTTCCTCTGACTAGTAACCGTGATGCCACGTAAGTTGGTGAGCCTGTCTACCCGAATCCCTAACGACAAAACATCACTGCTTGATTGAGAAGGTTTGGGGGATGAAAAAGTTGTTATAGCGAAAAATAAGGAGTCCTCCCAAAAGTGCCTTGGCTTTTCAAGAGGCATCATGGCAGACGCTCGGTTAGTCCAACAGTCCTTTTGAGCTCCGTCTGAATAAAGAGGCAGACAGGGCATCTGTGCACATTAAAAATAACCCAAGACTCTGTCTAGCTTGGTCAGAGCCCAGGCGAGACCAGAGTGGCTGTGAGGCGTGCAGAGGAGAGAGCAGGCCGCTCCCCAGCTCCTGCCAAAGCCCGAAGGGAGGGAGCCCAGCAACAGGGGCCCACGGTCCCCTCACAGGCGCCCCCGGGGTGAGCACATCACAGAGCGGGGCAAACAAATACGTCTCTATTCCTTCCTCAAGGAAGACACAAGTCTGGGCAGATACTCTGGTTGTGTGGTTTTCAGCAGAAAGTGAAGACAAAGGGCATCGAGTGGGAAGCAAAGGAAAGGCTCCCGCTCCTGGCGCGATGCTGGGGGCTTCGGGGAGGGCAGACACCGCGCACCAGACTCCAGTAAGGGCATGGCTCGCGGGAGGCGAGGGCTCAGCAGTGCTGGCCGTGCGGTGCCGAGATGCCAAGGGAAAGGGAGAGGGGCTTCCTGACATCCCTTCAAGCTGCAGTTATTAACCTAGCACCTACTGTATGCCATTGGGGATACAGCCACGGACAAGTCAAACTTGGCCCCCGTTCTTATGGTGTTTCCAATCTGGGAGGGGGGGGAGAAAATAATTAAATAATTTCGGAGAATTATAATACTATACAAATAAAATGGGATGACGGGATGGAGAGTAACCAGGACTGCTTTAGATGGAGGCGGGGGCCGGGAGCGTCAAGGAAGCTGGTGACAAGGGGGCTAGCTCTGAGGAGAGCCTGGCAGAGGACACGGAAGGTGCAAAGGCCCTGAGGCTGCCACGAACTCAAGGTGTGCTTTATAAGGGGAAGCACGTAAAGAGAGGCACGGAGAACAGAATGGGGAACATAGAGACAGGAGGACGGGGCGAGGGCTGTGAAAGTGGGTGAGGCCAGTCGTGAAGGACTGGAGGAACGGGGACAGGACAGGAGGACCACTGTGCCGTGCGCGCATGGAGGAGGAAGGGAGATGGGCGTACGTGCAGAGCGGCCCCGTTGCCTTTGCTCCTGAGGGATTCCGACTTGTCTCTACGTGCCGGACCTGCCATCTTTGCTGGCGTTGTGTGTGTGTGGCTGTTATTTCCCCGACCGGATTATAAACTTCTCAAGGGCAGAGCGCACACCACCTTCTTTTTCTTCTTTCCGCACAGCACCTTGCACAGGGCTCTGTCCACGGTGGGCTCGTTAACTATCGTTTGAACGAACGGATGGATGGACAACAGGTGGGTGGATGGATGGATGGATTCTCCAACTAACATGTGTCTCTCTGCAATTAGCCTTGTTCCTAGTTAGCTCAGGTTGGATCCATGTTTTGCACATGCCGCGTGAGCCACAGAGGTGAGCACGCACACTCACTTAACTCCAAAAACATTTCTGACCCTCGGGCTTTCCTAAAGCAAGGATCAGCAGCTTTGCTCTCCTGCCCTGTAGGGGGACGCATGGTGCCTTACATAGACACGCCAACCCAGAGACGAACGGGACCCGGGAGGTGGTGTCGGAAAGAGGAGGAGAAAGAGCAGGGAAGCGTGGCGAGCTGGCTAGCGGGGGACACGGGGCGTGGAAACAGCGGGGGACACTGAGTTTCCAGGCTTCTGGGCACTTGGGGGCGGCCGTGTGATTGAGCTCTGACCCCTGGCATGCGGCTGGGGTCGACGCGCACCCCTCTGGAGCCTGGCCCACGGAAGCTTCTCTCAATCCCTCCTCCATCCCTGGCTGAAGGGGGAGGACTCCAAAGATGTCAAGGAGGATGGAGCCCCCGGCTGCAGGCCCCCGAACCACTGTGTGGACGACCACCCAGCCACCGAGACGGGAGGTGGGGTGTGGGCCGCCACTCGAGCTGCTTACCCTCCAGTAAGAAGAGGAGGGGAGGGAAGGTGAGAAGTAGGGGCTCTTCCTTTATACAGCAGACTCCAGAGGAAGGACACCTCAGCTCACTGGAGTCTCGGTGCCAACTTCTGGGACACAGGACAGGGATGTGAAATAATCCTCTCTGGGACCCCAGCCTGGTGGACACTCGCAGGAAGGGAAGGGCAGAAAGGGGGCAGGGACCAGAGCCAGGGCACCCGACGCAAAGCCATTGATGTGGGGTCAAAAATTCCATATTTTATTATTATTATTTTTAAGATTTTATTTATTTATTTGAGAGAGAGAGTGTGCACAAGCAGGGGGACCAGCAGAAGGAGAAGCAGGCTTCCTTCGGAGCAGGGAGCCTGATGCGGGGCTCGATCCCAGGACCTCGGGATCATGACCTGAGCCGAAGGCAGACGCCCAACCGACTGAGCCCCCCAGGTGCCCTCGAAATTCCGTATTTTAAAAAATGAACGGATTAAAAAAAAGGAGAGAGAGGTTTGATGGGAACTTCATCTTGAAAAATAAATCAAAAGTGGTAAAAATCCAAAATAAGCGAATCTCATCTTAATTTCACAGTGTGGAAACGCTGCTTTCACTCTCGGCGCAAAAGACAAGGGGTGACTTCTCTTCCACCAGCCGTGTTTTCTCCCAGTGAAATTTCCTCCGGGCACCTCCTTCCCTTCGCATCGGACTTGTTGGCAGCTCTGTGCTCCATCACTGTTTCCACGGGCTTCTCTCAGTCCTTTGGAATTCAACTCATTGTCTTACAGGCTCGATTTAACAACGTCGTTGGCTGGAATTGGGATCCACCAATGTCCCTCGAGTGACTGCCGGACGCAAGATGCTCTTGTCACCACCTTCACGCTGCAGACGGGTGCCAAAGTGCATCTCTTAGTTCCCCCCAGGGCATGCCAAATAGGCCCTTTGCAACTGCCACATCCTCCCCGAGGGGCTTTAGCA
The DNA here is from genome assembly GCF_964656455.1 of Halichoerus grypus. NCBI lineage: Eukaryota > Metazoa > Chordata > Mammalia > Carnivora > Phocidae > Halichoerus > Halichoerus grypus. Next base: position 90,016,732 of record NC_135724.1, on the reverse strand, counting down.
GTGGCACCTTGCAAAGTGGGGAGACCTTCCGTGGGACTTCGATGGCCAACCTGTCTTTGGAGCCATTTGCCCACATGAGCCGAGGTTGGAGTAGCTGACCCTGGTTCTTCTGGGAGGTTCCCAGATTCCTGGCCATCCACCGTGTTTCCTACTACTGTTTTTCTAGCCTACTTAGCTATTCAGGGGGAAAATATCACAGTGGGTAGGAAGTTTTTGCTCAAAAGCCAAACAAAGAGAAGAAAAACAAGAGCAAAGGGAAAGAACGTTAAAAAAAAAAAATAATAAAGCCTTTGAGAAATACCGAATGCTCTTGTTAAGCAAATAATTCCCTAGGGCTTCCTAACAGACAAGGAAACCCGATAGCCGCAAAAATAAATCCAAGTTAAAGAAAATACCCCCCCCCAACCCCCCCACCCCAGTTCCAGATTGACTTTCTGTGCCTTCACTAGAGTTTGCCCACGGTGGGGCTCCTGGCATCTGCCGGTGTTGAGGGCCCAGTGAAGACTGCCTAGAAGCCAGCTGGTCAGAGTGCTGGACACATCTGGAAGCTTCTTAGACCCTCTCCTCTTGCCTGGGCTCCTGAAGCAGCTGTTCTGTTGTCGATCCTGGTGCCTTGGCTTCTAATCAAAGAGGAAGGGGAGGGTGAGGAAGTTTTTGACTTGGAACCACTGGCTGGATTTATCTCACCATTTAGGGCTTTGCTCAGATGTCACCCCCTCAGGATGCCTTCCCTGACCATCCTGCCTAGTCGCCCCTCCTTCCCTCCCCAGCCTCTGCGTTCCATGACCCTGCTTTTTGCTCTCCTTAGAATGTACTGCCCCCTAAAATCGTGGGGTTCACTTTTGGTGTGTCTCCCACACTAGCAGCAACTCCACGGAGGAAGGAACCTTACCTGTCTTATCCCCAGTCGATCCCCAGCACCTGGAAGAGTGTTGGGCGCATCATAGGTGCTCAGTCAATGTGGAATTAAATTGAACCCTTAAGAAGAAATGATAGAAAATATGCGTTCCAAAAGGATTGGACCCTACCTCCTAGGAGTTTCTTTACAAAAAAAGTTATATATATCTTTATATATAACTATATATCTTGATATAAATACATAAAGATATGTATAGTTATATATAAAGTTATATATATACACACACACACACATATGTATACATATACTTCTTTTCTATCAGTAATTCAATGAAAACAACTCTTGCAAAGCACAGCATGAAATAACCAGGGTCATTGTGAAGAATACCATGAGGTAATTCTGTAAATTACTTAACGAAATGGTGCATCGTGAGTGCTCGATGAATATTGGCACTTCCTAACAACTACTCATACTGAGCTCACGGTCAACGAAGTCCCGTTTTTTCCACGTATGCTGGTGTATCTTCCATTCTAGTCCTTTTGGTTTTTTGGAATGTGGTTTGATCTCTCCTACTATTCATCTTGTTATGCTCTGCCAAAAATATCTCACCCTGCCCCCCAAAAATATCTCACCATTCATCAGCTTATTTTTCCCAGCTTTGTATCATTGTTGAATGTAATCAGCATACTTTTGAAGGCCTTGTGAAAAATCATTGATAAAAATGTTGAACTGAATGGAACAAAGGCAGAGTCCTGTGGCATAATACTAGAGACCTTTCTGAAGGTTGGCATCAGCTGTGTTAGATCAGCCTTCCTTGGCTCGTCACTCTGATGGTTACAAAACCATTTAGTCATGCTCTCGCTGAGCTCACTCTTCCCCATCTTGTTCACCTTGTCAATGCCTTGCTGAAATGCAGGTACCCCTCAGAGTTACAGAATTCCTCTGATGTATCACTCCAGTGACCCAGAGTAGCCTCATCAAATAACTCAACCACCTTTGTCAGGTGTGACTTGTCCTAAGTGAACCCATCTTGGCTTCCAGAGATCACTCTTTTATAAATTCAGAAACAGTGCTCTGAGTAATGATATCAGTCACCTCAATCTACGCTCTGCTCAGGACCATATACCTACAAATCTCAGCGGCTTACAACAACAAAGGTTTACTGCTCACACTATGTGTCCATTAAAGGCCGCAGTCTTTACTCTGGGAACCCGGGTTTGTGGTAGACAGGAAAGAAAAGTGGACGATTTTGCCGTGGCCCCCAGGGCTTCACCCAGAAGTGAACTGTGTTTCTCGTGCTTACGCTCTGTTGGCTGAAATGAGTCACATGGTCGAGCCTGCTGTCAAAGGCACAGGGATATATCATGTATAGGGTGAGGGGCCTTAAGGATGGGCAGGGCTATCTCCAACAATAATACCATCTACGACTCTATCAGGAGTGGAATCCACCTCTTACCTTTCTAGAAAATTGGGTTTTCCCCAATACTATAGTTTCTGGAATTATCAAACTAACAATGGTTGAATCATAGGCTACATCAACATTCTGAGAACCCCAGAGTATGATTTGAATATTTACGTGAGACTCTGACCTGCTGGGACATTCGTGTAGATGAATTGTATTCCATTTCCCCACCCAGTTGCTGGAGCAGAGACCAGACTCCCCCTCAGCTCCCTCCCTCAACTGACCCCCAGATCCTGTAGACTTTCTCTGAAATATCTCAAAGTTCTGCCCCCTTGTCCTCAGTGCTAGGACAATGCCTGAGTTTAAAATCAAATCACCCCTCCTCTGGACTCATGAAATCACTCCTTTTTTTTTTTTTTTTTTTAAGATTTTATTTATTTGACAGAGAGAGTACAGAGGGAGAGTGAGAGGGAGAGACAGACTCCCCGCTAAGCAGAGACCCCAACTCGGGGCTCGATCCCAGGACCCTGGGATCATGACCTGAGTCGAAGGCAGATGCTTAACCAACTGAGCCACCCAGGCGCCCCTGAAATCACTTCCTAATGGACCCTTGGTCTCCCCTCTTGCCAGCCCCAGCCCATCTTCCTCCAGCTGGTTGAGAGATCTTTCGAAATTCAAGGACAACCATGATCCTCTCTTCTCTTTTTTAAACCTTCGGCCAATGTTGTGCCCTTACCTGTGGGCTGACATCCAGACTCCTCAGGGGACAGTATGATGTGACAGTCAAGAGCAGGATTTTCGCATCAGCCGGTTCGGGCTGAAAGCGGAGATCCCCACTATCTGTGTGAACGCTGGGAAGTCTCTCCACCTCTCTGAGCCTCTGTTCCCTCACTTGCAAAATGGTGATAATATTAGTCGCTACTCACAGGTTTTCGTGACATAATGAGATTCATTTACATGAGATAATGCGTGGAAAACACTTAGCAAAGGGTCTAGCACATCGTAAATGCTCCACAAACGGCAGCTAATGCTGTTATCACAGTTTGGATGTTACGAGACCCCCTTCTAGCCACTTTCACTCTGCCCCTCCCCCCGCCCCTGCCCCTTTCCACCTTTGGGCTGCGGCGTTGTCCCCGGGACATACACGCCATGCCCTTTTGTGTCAGGGCTTTGATACATGTTCCTTCTGCTTGAAATGTCCTCCTTGCTGGGAAAACGTAGGCATGTGGGGGGACTGTCTCCAACTCTTGGCAGCTTTACTCATGACTACCCAAACCTGGAAGCAACAGAGACACCCCCAGGAGGTGGGTGGGCAGCTGCGGCACCACCAGGCGCTGGAATATTATTCAGCAATGAAAAAAAAAAGTTATCAAGCCACGAAAAGGCACGGAGGAAGCTTAAGTGCATATCACTAAGTGAAAGAAGCCAGTCTGAAAAGACTGCAGACCTGGGATTCCAGCTATGGAACATTCTGGAAAAGGCACAACTATGGAGTGGTTGTTGGGGGCTGGGATCGGGAGGGAGGGTGAACATGTGGAGCCCTGGGGGTTTGGGGGGCAGTGAAACTATTCTGTAAGAGGGTAGAAATGTGGACACATGACATTATGCACTTGTTAAAACCCATAGAGCAAGAGTGAATCCCACACGAGAGTGAATCTTAATATAAGTTAATAAGAATATGTCAAATTACGATTCATCAACTGTTTCAAATGCACCGCTCCAGTGCAGCATGTTAGTAAGAGGGGGTCGTCTGAGCCAGAAACAGGGTATCCGGGCAGGCTCTGCTCACGTTTCTGCAAACCTGAAAGTGCTCTAAAGAATTGTTTATTAATTTAAAAAAATTTTTTTGAAAAAAATGCCTCTTTCACCTAAGGAGTCTGCGTTTCAATTCTGCCTTTGCCACTGATGATACACATCACCATCGAATGTATTATTTATTGCTTGGGCAAGTTACTTAGCCTCCCTGAGCCTCTGTCTCCGGGTCTGTAAAATGGGGCTCATGAGCGCGTAGGAGTCGAGTGAGTCGGCGTCGGCGCACACGTGCCCTGCGGTGCCCACCGCCTTTACACCGTTGTCCCGGGGCCCCAGTGGCGGCGTCCATGGTGACTGTAACGTGGGCAGTTCAGGGGGCAGAGCGGCTGGGGGCACCACCACCTGCGCCCCCAGAGCAGAACGAACCCGGGCAGCTCTAGGGAAGCCGCTAGGGCCTGGGTTCTTGTTCTCTTCTCCGAGAGAGGGGAGTTTGTTCCGTCGTCCTGGGCAGAAGGCTGAGGACTGGGAAGCCCCAGCACCCCATTCTGTTTGGCTGAAGAGGGACAAGCTCTTGGCCAAACACGACGTTCCCGAAGGGCTCAGCAGTGGCGCAGCTGAACCCGGGATGACACAGAGCAGGCAGCCCCAGGCTCGGGACCCACGCTGGCTGCTCTGGAAGCTCTCGGCTGCTCTCGGGACCCTCTCCGCGCCGTCCTGCTCCAGCAGCTCGCTGCAGCGATCGGCTGTGCAGCGGCCCCGCCCAGCTGTGTGCAGGTGTAGGGGGACCCACGCAGGAGCCCGCCTGGCCCTCGTGCGTGCGAGACCCAGGAGTGTCGCGAGTCAACGTCCACAGGGCCACCAGTGGGGTCAGCTGCCGATGGACATGCGTCCCCTTCCCATCTTCCTGGCAAACGGTTCTGAGGTTGCATTTCATGAGCTGTCCGAAGGCCCCGCAGGGTGGCTCGCCAGTTCATGAGGACCCTCCTTGTGCCCCCTCCTGCCCTGCTTCCCCTCCCCCCATCCCTCACTTCTGTTCTCTGGGACCACATTCCCGAGCAAACTACTGCTCGCAAGCCTCCATCCCAAGCTCTGTTTTAGGGCTGAGCCCAGGCTAAAGTACTGGCTGCCCCCGAGTGATCCCTAGTCTATCCCCGTCTCAAGCACGAATGCACGAGCGCACGCACGTACACACACACACACACACACACACACACACACTGTTGTGGTCCCACCACCCTCCCCAACACAAACCAAACCCCATCGACAAGGAAAGGATTTCCCACGTGACAGCCACAAAGACCCAAATGAAGCGGATCCAGCTCCCCAGGGGAGAGTGGGACGTGCTATGGGCTGTTTGTGGCCCTAACCACAGGTGAGGTGGGGGGGTGTACAGTCAGCTGGGACACGGAGGTTTCTGGAGGAGGGGAGAGGTGGAGTCTGGCGGACGAGCCATAGCCGTGCGCCCTAAATTACGAGATTTCCCCTCTCGCTGTGGAATGAATGCAGCCTCAGACAGATGTTGCCCCGCAGCTGTCTGTGGCGGGGGGCCCCGTGGCAGGCCAGTGACTTTGAAACAGGGGATTGGAATGGCATCTGACAAAGGGGCCACTGTCTTTGAGGGAACTTGACATGCGCCCAGCGGAGCCCAAGTGGCGGGAGTTTGCACAGCTGCAGCTGGGCGCAAACATGGACTTTCAGCTGACCTGGGCCCGTGGCTTTGGGCATTAAACCTGACACTTTCCAGATGCACGGAGCCCTCCCTTTGGCACCAGCCACAGCACTCTGTCCCAGGTACACACACACACACACACACTCACTCACACTCATGACGGGGTTCTGTAAATGCCGCATTGTGCTGGAGACCCCAGGCCTCTCCGGCAAGCTCCCCACCCAGACCTGAAGGTGAGCCCCCCATGCTGAGCTGGAGATGTATGAGCTGCATTTCAAAACAGTTCAAGTTCAAAGTCGGCTCAACAGCCGCTGCCACTCTGCCCGCCACCATTCTTCAGGCCTGGCTCCAGGTTGGGTGGCAAGGGGATGCTGAGCTTGCCTTCCAGAAGGTTCTTTTCAACTGGAGGAAGGGTGAACCCTGAGATCTCCAGGACCGGGGAAAGGGAGGTTTAGCAGGAGTTTGGGGGGTGCAAGATGGTATCCCTCTAATGCCATTCCTTCTCAGTCCCCATTTGGGCTTGAGCAAAGCCCATGTGGCCCCCCGTGTATGGGCAAGGACAGGCCACGTGTGGACCCCAGCTGTGGCACAAACCTTCTCTGGCTCCATCCACTCTGGAAATTACTCCACTCAGCGGCCCTGACTGGAGGGCGGGGGACAGCCATGCGCTAGAACTCCATGGTGCTGGGGCCCAAGTGACAGAGGTGGGCAGGGACACTTGGACATTCCCTTGGGCAGGAGGCGGCTTCCTTGGCTGGACGACTCCCCAGGCACGACCCCACCTCGGGGTCTCTGAGCTCACACAGGCAGGAGAAGCCAGGCAGGGACCCCAAGTCCAGGAGGCTGTGGCCTCCCTGTGGGGCCAGGTACAAGGGAAGTCATCTTCCTCACCCGGCTGGCTCATGGGTCGCGGAAGGTAAAATGGGGGGCGGGGGGGACAAGTTGCAGGGAGTCCTTGCTGAGTCAACAGCACTGACTCACAGGGTGTGTTTCCTCCTGGGACAAACCTGAGGACACTGGGGACACTTGCCCACTCAGAGGAGCTGGAAAGAAGTGCCAGGAGGCTCAGAGGTCCCAGCGCTCACGCTCGGGCGGCCCCAGGAAGCAGCGAGCACACTTTCATTCCTTCGTTTATAAAGGCATTTATTCACGTGTGCTCTTCAGTGGGCTCCGAGTGTAGAATAAACCATTGTTTTATCGTCCTCTTTTTTATTGGGGTGTCATTTTCACATGTCGGGGGCACACATCTCAAATGTCCAGCTCGACACGCTTTGCGCACGTAGACACTGGTGTGACCACGGCTCAGTCAAGATGTAGTGCCTGCCTGTCACCCGGAGGGCCCCTCACCCCTGCTCCCCCGTCAGAAACCCTAGGGTCCCCACCACCTGTACTTTGATCATCACTGATGACTTTTGCCTAAAGACAAATTAAGATTAATCTTTTTTTTGGCCTAAAGACGGATAGAACAATTTACTAAAATGTAAATGGCGTCATATAATCTGTACTTTTCTAATATCAGCTTCTTTCTATCAGAATAATATTCTTGCAATTTACCCATATTGTTGCGGGTATTCCTTAATGCGGTTGGGTTGAAATCCAAGATCCCCTGGGGGTGCTGGTGGGGCTGACTCCCGACTTCCTGAGCTGTCTGAATTCCCCGGGTGGACGAGGGATGACCCTGCACGGCCGCGAGGCCCAGGACAGCCCACGCTTCCCACTGTCCGCACCGCCCATGCATTAGCGGCGGAAAGGGAGTAGGGACCAGCAAGGAAAGGCGACGAGTAAGTGAGACAGGTGACAAGCCACGCTTTTCCATCTCACCTCCCCTCGGAGCCAGGTCTTGGAGGATCCGTAACATTACGGTTATAATGGTATCTGTGTGCCCACCACGTGCCGCGCACCATCTCCGGCACTTGGTACATGTTCCCCCACGCAACCCGCGCAGCCGCTCTGTGAGGTCGGTGCTGGTAGCACCCCATTTACAGGGTTCTCCCCCGTAATGGGGGGATGAAACATGTCTAGGGTCCTCCAGTTAGTGAACGGCGGGGCCACGATGCACGCGGAGTTCCCGAGGTGTGCGCGTCTATACCGGACTCCTTCTCCAAACTCTGCGCCCAGCACAGCTCGGGAGCCTCCCGCACGCTGGTCAGCAGAGCCCAGGCCTCCGGCGCCCGGGATCAAACGCCGGCCCCTCACACTCTGGGTGCGCTCGCTGCCCGGCTCGCTCATTCCCGAATGGTCCCTGTCTTTGCGGCTCCGGCTGCTCTAACAGAAGACTGTCCGCTGGGTGGCTCAGACAACCAGCCTTTGTCCCCCCCACCCCTCCGTTCCGGAGGCTAGAAGTCTGAGATCGGCTTCCTGGCGACATTCTCTTCCTGGCTGTTCCTTCTTTTACCCTCACAGTGTGGAGAGAGAAAGAAAAAGCGAGCCGTCTCTCGGGTCTCTTACAAGGGCACGGATCTCATCACAAGGGCCCCACCCTCATGACCCCGTCACCTCCCGGAGGCCCCACCCCCTGGTACCGGTATACTGGGGGCCTGGGGTTTCTACCTCTGAACTTTGGGGGGACATAAACATTCCATCCATAGCAGTCACAGTGAAAAGGGGGTGTCTGCCTGGAGCCTCCATGATAATCATCAGAGAGGTTTTTTATTCAGTTGAGGGGGTTAACCCTTTCATTGCCGCTAACTGCCAGGGAAGCAGGAGGTGAGTGGCCCCAGGAGTCACCACAGTGGGCCTGCCCCCATCAGCCCAGGGCCATGCAGGGAGGACTCCAGGCTGGGAAGGCCCCAGTTTGAGTCCTGGAGCTCTGCCTGCTGTGTTCGATGGTGAGCCCCAGTGTGGGCCAGGTCGCTGTCCTCCCACGGGAGGCCGTGTCCCCGAGGCCCTGGGGAACCACTCTCCCAGGTCCCGGCTCCTCTGGGCTCTACGGATCCGGCCTGGTTTCCAACACCCAGGCCGGCTTGCAGGGCGTGGGGTGAAGCAGACATTCTCCTCCCCACCGATAGACAGCCTATCCCATGCTCCTCCAGTCTGGCCACCCCCAGAGCTCTGAATCCCCCCTTTGTGGGAAAAGAGAGCTCTTCGGAGCACTGGAAAGACACTCTCTGAGCCCTGCCTGAGGACAGGAGTCGATGGGAAAGGAATGAGCAAGCCAAAGGTCCGGCCTGCCCGCGGTCAGGGACGAGACTCTGACTGAGGGCTCGGTGCTGTCGCCGGCCGCCCGCTCGGGGCCGCTGAGTGTGAGCATCTGCGGCCGGAGCATCTGACCAACGCAGTCCAATTAGACACGGAAGCCCTCTGAAAGGAGCTTTCATGAGTTCATAACACGTTCACACACGTGTATACACCCACACGCACACACACGGGGGCCAATCATTGGCAAATAAGGGCCCCATAGTGGGTTGTGTCCCGCCCAAAAGATATGTTCGACTCTTGAGCCCAGGGACCCATGAACGTGACCTTGTTTGGAAACGGTCTGCAGATTCGATCAAATTAAGATGGGGACTGTGGGGGTTGGGTGGCTGGTGTCCCCACAAGAAGGCCACGTGAAGACACGCACACACAGGGAGGAGGCCTCGTGTGCCGTGACTCGGTTTCCTCACCCGTAAAATGGACGTTAATGGTGCCCAAGTCTCCTTGGGCTGCTGTGGGGATTAATGGACTTTCCGTACGTGTAGGGCTCTAGAATGGTGCCTGGTGTTCGGCGAGCACGCGGTACAAGGTGTGGATCATTACCTCTGAAGCGTCATGCTTGCTTCTGGTCGGTCCCCTGGATGCTGAGCATGACTCAGTTGTACCTCTGGCTCCCCAATGCATTCAAATCCTCAGGGGACGTTTATAACGAGAACGGCTTCTGTGTCAGAACAGAGCACGCCATTCTCGGTGTCTGTACCACTGGGAGACCTGTATGAAGCGTGTGGTTAGGGGGATGGAACAGTCAATGAGATTCCCGGCCTCTTGGAAGCACCAAGCCCCTGCTCACTGGCTCGACTAAACGCGCCCCCTCCCTCCCACACGAAAGTTCCACAGGCCTCTCTTTCTTAAAATAAAACCTCTGTTGTCTTCAAGCGAGCTGAGATAAGCGGCTTGTCACTGCCGATCAGGGCGGGAGCTTGCTGCTCTTGGCCGCCCCGATTCAGCAAGTTCAGAGCCCAAACCCCCTGCCCGCGGCCGCCCCAGCCCGGCCTGCGGACCAGAAAGACCCTCGGGGAGGCTGGAGCTGCACCCAGGCCTCTTTCCAGTTTCGGCCTGTGCCCGCACGAGGTGGGGCTGGGGGCTTGGCCCTGGCACGGCCCCCCCCCTCCCTCGGGGTCCCCACACAAAGCTCCCTTTGGTTCTCCATGGCCTGGTTTCCTGCCGCAGAGAACTAAATCTAAGGTGGAGATTCTTTTTCCCGGTCTTTGGCAGCGTGGTGCTGAAATGTTGACACTCGGGGTGGAGGGAGGGGCTCGGCTTCCCTTTGGTGCCTTCAGACATTCCTGGGGGGAAATGAAGGGAGGGAAGATCAGAACATGCTAAGCGGGGAGAGCACTCTGCGAGGGGCACGCTCCTGCTTTGGCCTCCGAGGGTCCGGGTGAACACGTACACTGACACGGGGCCAGGCGGCAGCTGGGAGAGGCTGGTGGCCAGCTTCACGTTCCAGGCCCCCACCCAACGGCTGGCTCTGAGCCTCTGTTTTCTCATCTACAAAATGGGCACAATGACGGCACCTACCGCTGGGGTGGTCGCGGGGTTAAATGCGTTGATGGCCGTAGTGCTCCTGGCGGTCCTATGGATCTGTCTCTCATTTTGACCGTGTTTGGACAGAACAGACCCAGGGACGTCCCCTCTATGGGCCTCCGACCACCCTCCAACCTTTTCTCCAGTTGCAACCTTCCGAGCCATCTTCTCGGCCACCCTGTGCCCCTGGGACCAGCCAACATGCAAATTTGAGCTGAGCTCCTTCTACGGATCAACCGTGAGCTCCCAGGTTCGTCGGAATTATTGCACCTGCGGGCCCCCTGCAGCTGCCTCTCTGGGCCTCTTTCCACGTGAGGACTTGGCTCTGCAGGCCTGGGCCACTTCTTCCAGGAGCTGGACTTCCTGGAGAGCAGGTGGCGCTAGTCAGGAACACAGCCGGAGACCCCTGACTCACCTCCGCAGGCTGGCCCCCCGGGGGCTGCGTGAGGCTCTCACACTCCAGCACCACTAGGAGCCCCCGGAGCCCGGCAGGCTTTGAGGGGCCCTCCCTGGCATCCCCCCAGCGCCCGGGGCTTGCGCCTGAGCCTGTCCCTGCGGCCACTAGGCCCCTGTCTCACCACCCGGAGCCCTCGCCCACTCTGTGGAACAAATGGAAACTATAAAGCTTTTTGCAGCCAAAAAAGAATGTGTGGTGGTGCCCAGCGCTCCGTGAGTGTTCAATAGAGCGTCACCATTGATGTCCTTGTCACCTGTGTGTGACAACTGGTGCTTCCTCTGTCCTCTTTGACATGTTTGTCGATTTTGCATGTTCCTCGCTGAATCCATGTTCTGCTTATACTGGGGAGACGGGACGCTAGAAGGAGGGAGGGGCGGGGAAGGAAGGATGGCGGGAGGCAGGAAGGGAAGGAGGGAGGATACGGGCAGGAGGGTGGGTGGGTGTCAGTCATGACTGCTCCGCATCACCCACCGCGGACCTTCCCAGTTTCTAGAGCCTCATCCCCAGGCCCAGGGCGATGGCCTTTTCCAAAGAGCTGGTGCAGGGCAGCCTCAGCAAAGGCATTTATGCCCATTCTGGGAACGAGAGTCTCAACCCGAAGGAATATGTCCTCAGAACATTCTAGAAGTCTCTTGAATTTGGGTGGGGGTGGGGTGGGGTGGCCACACACCTTGGTTTCTTATGTAGAAAGAGGCTGAAATCTGGAGACAGAGTAGGGAGGTGGTGAAGCTGGGAGGTTTTCCTTACAGACAGACTTCAAAACACATGTTGGCTAATTTAACATAATAATAATAATAATAATAATAATAAAAACCCATAAGGAGGGCGTGTAAGGAGGCCGCCCCTCAGCCGGTCAAGTTCTAGGCTCACAAGCAAAAACTGGTAATGGGAACCCCCCGGGTCTGTGGCCCCCCGAGAGCATGGCTTTCCTTCTGGGCTCTGAGGAGGGTGATGCCCACCAGCCCGCGGGTCCTGCCTCTCCGCTGACGCCACCTCTGTTGGCCTACCTGCAGGTGGGGGGCCTGGGGCTCACACAGATATCACTCCCTCCACCCTGTGGGCACCCAGAAGGGACTCAGCACCGGTGGCCTGCACATTCCACATACCAGTTGCATTTTTCCTGATTTCTAACAGAGAAGCCTCATCAGGACACCGCCTGGCACCCCCGGGAAGTGCTCAGCTGAACTAGGGGAGGCCCCCTCTCTTCTCAGAGCAGAAGGCCACTCATCAGGGTTGTTGTGAGGGCCCAGCGGGATCTGGAAGCAGGCCCACCGCATGGAGGGCTCTTGCTTGCTCACCCTGTGTTGCTTGCTTTTGCTGTGTTGCTCTCTCTTTCTCAGGATTCCTGCCAAGGACTACTCTCGACAGGAACAGGGGAGGGTCGCAGGAGCACCAATCAGTGACTTGGAGGCATTTGAGGCCCCCCCATAATCTGCATCCATGCCACCCTGCGCGCCCCCTGAAGAAAAACAGAATCAGAGTAAAGGCAAGGAGCCGCCCGGCATGTGCAGCCAGAGGACAGGCTCTGTGGTGTCCTCGCTTCCAGTCAGACTGCTGTCCCCCCCGGGGCTTCGGGAGATGGGGAGGTGACCCTATGTCTAGGCTGAGGCCCTGGCATCGTGGAGGGGGCACTTTGGAAGTTTGGGGAATGCTGGGCCTGACGCTAGGGGGGAGGGAGGAAGGTGCCATGTCTGGCATCAAAAGATCGCCCGGCTCGAGATTCTGCACACCTGTTTCACGCCACGGGCCCCTTCAGTGGATGGCGGAGCCCCAGAAGATGCCCGTGGCAAACCCCAGAACCTGTGACTATGACTGTATTCAGGAAAAGGGTCTGCACAGACACGTGATTAAGCTCTTGAGACAAGGAGATAATCCTGGATTATCTGGTGGGACCCTAAATAAAACCACGCGTATCCTCATAAAGGAGAAGAGGAGAGGAGAATCTGACTATTCTGGGTACACCATGTAGGTGGAATTGTACAACATTTGTCCTTTTGTATTAACTTAATGTAGTTCTTTATTAATATAATAAACAAGATGTGGCACTGAGCCTAATAAATGCCATACCTTCAAAGAAGTGAAGGGCATAAACAATATACTCATATAGGACTCTTCTGAGCATAAGGGACTCATAAAGGGACACTGTAGCTGATAAAGCTGGAGAAATGGGGCAGGGAGTTAAGAGCAATAGTATAGAGAACAGACTGAAAAGGGCCAGACTGAGGGAAAGAAAGTCAGTTGGTAGTCTACTGCACCAGTCCCAGCAAAAACTGATAAATGCCTGAACCAAGGTGACAGAAGCAGGAATAACAGGAGGAAGCAGACGAGAGACGCGCTCAGGAGACAGTCTGGGTGTGCACTGGCAACTGACCAGGTGTGAGGGTGAGGAAGGAGGAGGGGCTGACCGGTCTCCAAAGCATGGGCCCTGGGAACTGGGTGAGGCCAGACGCAGAGGAAAATGTGCAAGGTTTGAAGGCACAAGAGAATGAGCTTGGCTTGGAAATACCAAGCGGAAGGGCTGGATGACTTCCAGGTGGTGGGGCAAAGCATGCATCTGGCCATGATCCTGGGTGCCCCGATGTCAGGAATCACCCTTGGGAACCCCCCTCCCCCACCCCAAGGCCAGCTGAGTCAGAATCTCTGGGGATGGAGCCAGGAGTCTGTGCTTCATGGAGCACCCCAGTGATACTCAGGATGGAGCAAGCTTAGTGACGCCAGGACAGTGGGCTTTGGAAGACCAGGTTTGAGGCCAAGCTCATTTACCTCGCAGTGACTTCAGTGGTTCTCAAAAAGTGCTTCAAGGACCTATGCCCTCAGGCAGTCGATTCCTGACGGAGAGCCACAAAAGCAACACCCCATGGGTGTTTCCCCTTTTAGGAGCGCAAACAGATGTGGAATCCTGCCCCCTTTTATAAGCCAGGAGGGAGCTTGACCAACCACTCTGCAGAAAGCATCTGTTACCGGCTGAACTGTGTCCCCCCAAAAAGAAGTTCAAGTCCTAACTTTTGTGAATGTGGCCTTATTTGGAAATAGAGTCCTTGTAGATGTCACTGAGTTAAGACGAGGTTGGTAGGGTGGGCCCCGGTCCGGTATCCCCGCGACCTCGTATGAAGGCACAGGGACATCGTCGCAAGACCATGGAGCTGAGATTGGGGCCACGCGGCTGCGAGCCACGGAGCGCCATGGATTACAGCAGCATCAGGAGCTGGAAAAGGCAGGCGAAGATCAGACCTGGAATCTCAGAGGGGGCGCGACGGCCCTGCTCACACCTCGATTTCAGACTCCGGTCCCCAGAACTACGAGAGAGTAAGTGTGTTGCTTTCAGCCCCCCGGCTTGTGCTGCTTTGTCACGACAGCCCCAGGAAACGGACCCAGCATCCAGGATGCGTCGGATTAATCACGTATGTACGGTAGCATATTCGCGGGGTCGTCCAACCGTGACCACCGTCTACCTCCAGAGCTTCTTCATCTTCCCAAACAGAAACTCTGTGCCAGTTAAACAATACCTCCTCACTTTCCCTCCTCCAGCTGCTGGTAACCTCTATCATCTGCAGGCTACTTTCTGTCTCTGGATTTACGTGTTCTGGGTATCTCGTATCCGTGGGATCATGCCATATTTGTCCTTCTGTGTCTGGCTTCTTCCACCCAGCATCACGTTCTCAAGGTCCATCCACGTCACGGTGTGGCTCAGTGGTTCACCGTGGCCAGACCACATTTCCTTTCTCCCTTCCTCCATTGAGGGACATAGGGGTTGTTTCCACTTTGGGGCTGGAACGAAAGGAACGCTGCTTTTATAACCGTGTGGCTTAACACCTCAGCATTCTCGAATCCCCAGCGCGGGCGTTGCTTGGCCGTAAATGACGAACACAGGGGTGAATGACTTTCTTATCCCCAGAGAGAACTGCCTCGTGGTGAATAAGCATGACATGCCCGGGGTTGGGGAGGCAGCACACTGAGGGGGGAGGCAGGAAGGAGCCCGGAGACCAGTGTCAAGGGGAAAATAAGGCATGTTGGGGAGTTTGGGGCCTGGGGCTGCTTCAGAGATGTTTCTATTCTGAATCCCAAATGCCTGGAACGAGTTCTGAATAGAAGTTTCTTGGAGAAAGAGAAGACAGGTCTCCGAGTTAAAGACTCTTGAAAAAGAATAAACTGAAGTTCAGAACTGAGGCCCCAGAAATGTGGGGGGGGGCGAGGGAGAGGAGAGGCAGGTGGGGTTGGAGATCACGTCACAGGCCGGTTGCGGCTTTATCTTCTCTGCATCCGAGGTGTGACCCCGCGCTGAGTGAGTTCATCAGCACCCGGTGGCCCCTCTGAATTCTCCATCCTACACCCCGCTCTCCCTTCTGCATTCGCACCCCTTTGTACTTCTAACCTCACCCATCACTTTGCTTTTGGCGTGTCCCTTGTAGACAGCATATAGCCGGATTTTGTGTTTTGAATCCGCACTACACTTGTCTTTGTACCAGCTGACCGACTTACATTTCCACAGCGAATCCACTCTGCATTCTTTCTCTCATCTGGTCTTATGTGGTTTTATTGTCTTCGCAATGTCCGTTATTCAATACCCTTTACGGATGGACACTATTTCCTTCTTTTTCTCTCTTGGGAAGAGGTTTTAGTTACCCTAACACTAGCCTTTAAATAAAGGATAGTCAAGTCTCTATAATCATCAAGGTCAGGAATGAAATGGTATTTACGTAAACTGAGACAAATAACGTTAAATAATTTTCCACTTTCAGCTGCCCGTTCCCAGTTTTTGTACGTAAACTGTGATTTTAGAATATTATCTCTATTTTTAAACATTATGAGATTTTCTTTCGCTAATAGTTTCTGACGGATCTGATTTTGTTGGCCGCCATACTTTCGCGAGTTACTAAGACACTGTCATTCATTTCCACCAACATCCTCTTATCAGTTTTCATCTGTTTATCTTTTCCTTCCCTGAACTGGGCAGACGCCTTGTTTGCTCTCCAGCTTCTGTGCTGTCTTGATTTCTCCAACGCACTGTTTTAAAAGAGCCACTGTGGTTTTTCTTTTCGTATGAATTCCTCTTTCTCTTATCCAGATCCCTTGTTACTTTTTCCTGTTTTTCATCTCTGCTCACAGAGACTGTGGTCTTATGAGTTATGCTAGAGTTTGGGTTTTATTCTGTGGCCCAGCAGCTCTGAATGCCTATCTGTTCCTCAGGGCCTGGACAGGACAGATGTTTTTGGGTCTTGGATGAAAAAAGACAAAGAAGAAAGTCATGAGGTTCTGCTCTAGTCGGTTCTATTCATTTGGGGGTGTGATCATTCATTTGCTGTCATTTCTTTTTAAGAAGTAGTGGAGATTATAGGTACTGGGGAGCTTCTCGTTTTTTGTCACATTTTTATTTTGGAAAGTAAAATGTCAGTACAAGTTGGTATCTCATCTGTGGTCCCTAACAAACAAAAAACTATGCCCGCGTCTGGCACCCTTACATTCGCAGTAAGAGGATACATTGGAACCCGAGTCATGAGCCCAGGAAGCCAGGACACTGCAAAAATAGTCCAGGTGAGCATCAATGAAGGCCTGGACGCCACAGTGATGGCGGGAACAGGGAAGAAAGGGCAGATTCAACGATGTCAAGTCCACCTTAACAGGTCCCGCTGACCTACTAACAGAGGACTCCGGAAAGGAGAGAAGCAGTGGCCACGATTTTCCAGCCTGGCCCAGAGGGCAGCAGCGGAGCCATGCCCTGCACTCGCGGGAGGCGGGAGGCCCGGAGGTGCCTTTGGGACAGGCTGACTCCGAGGATACCGCCAGGCGCCCCGGGACCTGACCGCTGCACGGGAACACAGACCTGGCCCCCGGGATAAGGGCAGAGCCGTGGGGAAGGTGCGGAGCGGCCGCCCGGCCGGGTTGGGATGCAGTCACGGGACGGGAAGTCCTGTAAGTGAGACTCGACGGCACATCCTCGAAGCCGAGGCCACCGGCACTGGTCAGCCCGGGCTGCTCAAACAAAACACCACAGCCTGGGTGGCTCAAACCTTGGACATTTGTTTCTCACTGCCATGGAGGCTGGAAGTCCAAGCTCAAGGTGCTGGCAGATGGGACAGCTGGTGAGAACCGCTTCCTGGCTGGCAGAGGGTGTCTCCTCCTCTCCTTATAAGGGCACTGATCCCATCACGGGGGCCCCACGCTCATGACCTCATCTAATCCTAATCACCCCCAAAGGCCCCATCTCCTGATACCTTCATTTCGGGGTTGGGCTTCCATGTATGAATTTGGGGGACAGGAGCAATATATTTATAGCTCCAACTTTCTGTCCCATTCCACTCTGACCCCTGGAGGATATTGTCCACTGTAGGAAGTTGTGATCTTCAGTGATGACTGGATGAATGTTCCAGATGAACTGGACCCCTGACATTCTTGGATGTGTGAGTTAAATATCTGAATTTTCCTTAAGATAACCTAGATCCCCAAACCACCCAAATGTCCATAAATGAATGAACAGATAAGCAAAATGTGGCCCATCCCCACAATGGAATACTACTCGGCCATAAAAGGGAATAAAGTATAGACACCTGATATCACGTGGATGACCCTTGAAAACATGACGTTGGGTGCAAGAAGCCAGATACACAGGTCACATAAGTATGATTGCACCGATATGAGATGCCCAGAATAGGTAAATCCATAAGGACAGGAAGCAGACGGATGGTTACTTGTGGGGAAAGGGAGAATAGGGAGTGGTTGTTTAATGAAAACATTAGACATAAACAAAAGCAATAAACAAATATTTTTGTTATGAAAACATAAACAAAAAGAAAACCATTTTCTTTTGAATGATGAGGATGTCTTGGAATGAGAAGAGTTGTACAACATTGTGAGTGTACCAAATAGCATTGGATCATTTACATAAAAATGATTCATTTTAGGGTGCCTGGGTGGCTCAGTCGGTTAAGCGTCTGCCTTCGGCTCAGGTCATGATCCCAGGGTCCTGGGATCGAGCCCCGCATTGGGCTCCTTGCTCGGCGGGAAGCCTGCTTCTCCCTCCCCCACTTCCCCTGCTTGTGTTCCCTCTCTCGCTGTCTCTCTCTCTGTCAAATAAATAAATAAAATCTTTAAAAAAAAAAAAAGATTCATTTTATGTTACATGAATTTCACTTCCATGAAAAACTTTAAGAAAGGAGAAACATTAAAACAGGAAAAAAAGGAAAGAGAGAGATCCTTGGATACCAGATTAGCTCAAGGCAAAAGCGACATTGCCCGTCTATCCAAGTGATTTTAAAATCTAATGTGTTAAGTCATTCATTTATTCATCATTATTTCATGAGAACTTACTTTGTGCCGGACATCATTCTAGACCTGGGGATATAGCCATGAACAAACAAAGTCCTTGCCCTCCTGGACTTGACAGTCTAGTTGGAGAAACGATAAATAATACACACAGAAGTAGGAACTGTATTTTCAGGTGGTAATGAGTGCTCTGGGGGAAAAGTGACATAATGGGTGGTGAGTGAAGAAGACAGGGCATATTTGAAACAGAGTGACCAGTGAAGGCTTTACTCAGGCAGTGACATTTGAGCAGAGAGCTCATTAAAATGAAGGAGCAAGGTGCATACATATCTGGGAAAAGATAGGGGCAGAGGGAAGAGCAAGTGCAAAGGCCCTGAGGCAGGAAGGAACTCGATGTGTTTGAAATAAGCAAGGCAGCCAGTGTGGCTGGACCAGAGTGACCAGGCAAAGATGGTTGGAGATGGAGTCAGGGAAGGGATGGAGCCCAGATCATTGTGGGCTTTACAAACCAGGTGAGAAGCTTGGATTTTATTCTCAGCTACCTGGGAAGTTGGCAGAGGGGTTTTGAGCAGGAGAACAACACAACGTATTTGTGCCTTGCAAAGCACCTGGGCTTCCGTGGGAAGAAGGGGAAGCAAGTGGGAGAGGGGGGCCAGCTAGGAGGCTGCTGGGGTGCCCCATCTGAGCACACCCAGAGATCCTGGCTCACATGGTCTGGGCATCCTTCCGCATACCCCACTCACTCCACAATGCCCAAGGTGGCCACAGGCGGTGGCTTGTCCTTTTTCATACCCCTGACCACTTGGACAGTTTGATGGACCCCTCCTCGGGATAGTTTTTAAATGCATAACATAAAATACATAGGTTGGCAAAGGTAATCAACTGCGCGAAAACAGTTACCACAATATTAAACAGACTTAGGGTGCGGTAATCACACGGACTTCTCTATAGGTGTGTTAAATGGTGTAACCAGGAGCAGGTCTGGAACTTTCATAACTCTGGAGTAGTGACAAGTGCAAAAGACACTTTGAGGTGGCTGCATGAGCTGCCACATGACATGCAAAAATCTTTCTGCCTTTTATAGGGAACAGAGTCACAGTTTCTGTTAATTACTGTGGTTTGGAATAGAAGGAAATCCTAATGGAAGGAACACGAATGCATCAGAGGCTGGCAACGTGGAGATGAAGGAGATCTCCCCCATCCAAGTTCTCAGACCCCAGGTGAGGAACCCTGTGCAAGGGGCCAAGCCTCGCTCCCTCCCAGGGCGCCTCCAGACCGTGCATCCTCAGCGGGGGAGGGGGAACAGGGGAGTGGGATCCTGCAGGCAGCTCCAAAGGGCAGCCCCCAGCCTCAGCATCCCCTCCCCTCTCCGCCCCCCTCCAGGCTCTGCTGCCTCCCACACTTCTCCCTTTCTTGCTCTGGGGGGTGCACCATCTTTTTCTGCTCACCTGTAATGGCTTGCACACATTTGGGGCATTTTCAGCCTGGGGTGGAAAAATAAGCCAGTCAGGGGCTCCGTATGCTCAGTGCCTTCTCACTCTGAAGCGTGAGGACGAAGGAGGCGAAGGGGGTCTGATGGTAGCTTCGTGGGCTCTCCAGGTGGAAAACACTCGGAAAGCCCTCAGTCCTCAGTACAAGTTTACAATCTGAAGTTGTGACTGGGTGCTTTACAAATGTTATAAATTCGGGGCGCCTGGGTGGCTCAGTCGGTTAGGCGACTGCCTTCGGCTCAGGTCATGATCCCAGGGTCCTGGGATCGAGCCCCGCATCGGGCTCCCTGCTCGGCGGGACGCCTGCTTCTCCCTCTCCCGCTCCCCCTGCTTGTGTTCCCTCTCTCTCTGTGTCAAATAAATAAATAAAATCTTTAAAAAAAAAAAACAAAAAACAAAAAACAAATGTTATAAATTCTTCCACCTCAGTGAGGTGGGGGCTACTACTACACACCCATTTTACAGATGGGGAGACCGAGGCACTGAAAGATGGCACAGCTTGCAAGTTGCAGAACTGGGATTCCAACCTGAGCAGCCCTGTTCTTGAAGACGGGACCAAACCACACATAGTGAGTGCTCAGGAAAGGGTAGTCATATTTGTTACCAGATATTTTGTGTTTACTACTGTATGTTTGTGTTTGATGTGTTGCTGTGGGTCCTTCCCCAACACCACTGCATGGCAGCCTCCCGTGGGTGCCTCGGAAGTAGGCCTGCCAGATAATGCAGGACGCCCAGTGAAATCTGAGTATCAGGTAAGCTCTACATCCTTTTTAGTATAAGTATGTCCTTACTGACCCACATGGGGTTGTTTCCGGTGCGGATCTATTAAGAATGAAGATGTTGGTTTGTGTGGATGTCTCTCCGCTTCTCTTGCCTGAATGCCTACCAATAGGATTTCATCCCAAGCAGCAAAGAACCAGCGTTCCAGTTACTCACATCTTCAGAATTTTAACTTTGGCTGTCCGAACGGGTAAGAAATGGTACCTCTTGGCGACTTTTGCTCCCATTGTCCTTCTTCTTCCTGCTTCCCACCCCCATTTCATGCATCAGGAAGATTAAAAGCTGCTACATTAGTAAGTCCTCGTGATGAAGGATGTGCAGGAAGAAAGATCTAGAAGTCCTATTCATGCTGTTGTTCAGGGAGTAGAATTCTCCCAGGAGGTGAACTCTGGATTTAGCCTTTACTAGGGGCTGATCTGCCCCTAGTGCCCTCCCACCGCGGGGCAGGCTAGAGGGGCGAGAGGCCTGCTCCCGGCTCAGCCATGTGGCCACTCTGTTCTCTTGCAACAACAGTGAAGCTGGTGGGGATTGAGCACTCAGTGCAGCGGGGGGCTCTGCTAAGGGCTCCAGGAGGAAGATCTCCCCTAACCCTATTCCAGCCCCTGGAGGTAGGACTGTCATTTTCCCCCAGTGGAGGGGAGGGGCCTGGAGGCATGGAGGGTACTAAGTGTCCAGGGTTATATTTGGCCAAGGTCATATTGCCTCAAATCCAGGCATTCTGTCTCAAATCTCCTTTCTTTTTTTTTAATTTTAAGATTTTATTTATTTATTTGACAGAGAGACAGATAGCGCACAAGCAGGGGGACCAGCAGAGGGAGAAGCAGGCTTCCTGCAGAGCAGAGAGCCTGATGCGGGGCTCAATCCCAGGACCCTGGGGTCATGACCTGAGCCAAAGGCAGACGCTTCACCGACTGAGCCCCCAGGCGCCCCTCAAATCTCCTTTCTTAATTATTTTCATATTCTGCTTTTCCAGCCTCACCTCCCCCTCTCAGGAACCCCCAACCTTTCCTGCCCTTTTTCTCGATGGAGGTCACAGCCCCAATTTCAGCCCATGGTGGGGGCAAAGCTTTTGTCCCTCACCTGACGTGACAGCTCTGTCATGATCAATAGTTTGCCTGTCATTCCTGGTCGCCTAGGAAGAGGACCCAGCGTCCCACGTCTGTACCTATGAAGATGATTCTAACATCACGTACCCGGAAGGCAGGATGGCAGTCAGATTTCTGGTAGGATGAGGTTTTACTCAGTCTCATCTCAAATTTGGGAATAAAGGCGGGATCAAAGGGCAGCCCTCCGACATGTGCCCTCATGAGATCAAGTGATTTCATAGGGAAATTGCGGCCTCCCTGCAGGCCCCTCAAGCCACCCATAAGAGGGGCTGCTAAAAATGGCAGGAGAGGCCCAGGGCCAGGATGGGGTTGTTTCAAGGCGAGATGTTCCTGCCTAAATCCACCCTGCCCCTGTGGTTTTCCACATCACTGGGGCCTTATTTTCTGTTCTTGGAGACGTTCCAGATTCCTCCCAACCTGGGTCACTGAGTAACGAGACACATACTACCTTAATTTGTTCTCCAACGAGACCCAATTATATCCACACACTCCTTTCTTCCTCCTTCAGGTGCCTAGCTGCTAAGCCAGTCACTTATTCCACAGTAGCCTAATCTTGTTGTTTATAAAGGCCAGCCTGCTATGGGGTCTTTATTCACTGGTTCGTCATGAAACCTTTTAAAAGAGACCTGGAAAGAATTTGTTGTGGGGAAAAGGGCTGGGGGCAGAGTCATAGTAAATAGCTGAATTCCCCTCCCCGCCCTTCTTCATTCCTGAGGTCATTAAATATATAAAAGAGTGCATGTTTCTGAGCAATCTTTCTTAGTTATGAGCCCGGGGCCAAGAAGTGGGCTCCAGATTTTCCTTTATAAATTAATGCATTGTAATGTGCAACATAAAACGAGCACGGAGTAGCTGAGGTGCACTCCGGTTTTCCTGCACAGCATTTGTCACTGAAAATTTTATAAAGGGTCTGAGCAAATTCTCAGTTACTAAGGGCTGGGGGTAGCAGAAATGACACAAAGTGGTGTATCAGCAGCCGGAATGTCGGAAGAGTAGACTCCGGGTTCTGAATCCTGTTATCTTTCATTGGATGTTTCGAGGAATAAAAACTACAGATGATCAAAACAGTCTAGAGACTAATACAACAGAAACCACACACCCTCCACGCGGTGAAGGAGGGAAACCTTGCCAGACAAAACGGCCGAAGTGCTGGTGTCCGGCCAGAGTTAACAGTGATCCTGAACTTGGTGTTAGTTATTCCGACGCATTTCTGTAAATGCTTCTACGTGTATATAAACATCTCCCTGAACGTGCTATACATAAGTTGTATCTATAGAAGCTCTCTATTGTCTTCCATATATATGTATATATATAACTGTATCTATTCTTCTACAACTTGCTTCTTTGACTCAACATTATTTTGTGAGTTCTTCCACATTGATACACATTCTTCTGGCTCATCCGTGTCTGTTATGTACAATTCCCCTTTGCAGGAATGCCCTACATTATGTATCCATACTCCTCTTCACCGGCACTTCGTTTCCTCGTTCAGTGTGCTTTGGTTTGTTCTTCCTATCATGAACAATGCTCTTATGAACACTCTTGTCCCTGTCTCCTTGTCTCTCCAGGGAATATTTTTCAGCATGAAGGTGGTGCCCGTTAATGAGTATCGAAATCAACTTCCTGAGCTCTGAGCAGCGTTTAAAGAACGAAAGAGAATAAAAGGTACTAGAGGGCATCACACACAGTAAGGCTGGTCACTAGTTCATGAGACTTCTGTATCAGGGAAGTGTGTGTGTGTGTGTGTGTGTGTGTGTGTATTTGTGAGTGTGTGGGTAGCGTAGCTGTCCAGATTGAGATATAAAGTGTTCCTAACTGTGGGTCATAGTTTGAAAAGTTGGAGGAATGCTGCAGTCTTGGGTTGGGCTTGTGTAACAAAGTCACAGACTGGGGGGCGTACACCACATACATTTCTTTCTCACAGCTCTGGAGGCCGGAAGTCCAAGATCAAAGGGCCAGCAGATTTGGCGGCCGGTGAGGACGCTTCCTGCTTTGTAGACGGCGGCTTCCGGCTGTGTGCTCACGTGCCAGGAGGGCGAGGGGCCTTGCTGGACCTCTTTCTTCCCAACTTTATTGAGATACGATTAACATAGAACATTGTGTAAGTTTAAGGTGTTTGACGCGATGATTTGATACATGTTTATATTTGGAAATGATTGGTGAACACCTCCGTCATTCACATAATTACCATTTTGGAGGGGTGAGAACAATTAAGATTTATTTTCTTATCACCTTTTTTTTTTTAAAGATTTTTTAATTTATTTTATTTATTTGAAAGAGAGAGACAGAGATAGGGAGAGAGAGCACAGGCAGGGAGACGAGGGAGAAGCAGACTCCCCGCTGAGCAGGGGATTTTATTTATTTATTTGACAGAGAGCGAGAAAGCACACAAGCAGGGGGAGCGGCAGAGGGAGAAGGAGAAGCAGATTCCCGCAGAGCAGAGAGCCCGATATGGGACTCGATCCCAGGATCTTGGGACCATGACCCGAGCCGAAGGCAGACGCTAAACCGACTGAGCCACCCAGGCGCCCCATGTCAGCTTTCAAGTACATAATACATTATTGTGAACTACAGTCACCATGCTGTACATCAGGTCCCCAGGACTTACGCATCTTTGTTTTTTAAAATATTTTATTTATTTATTTGACAGAGAGATAGAGCACAAGTAGGCAGAGAGGCAGGCAGAGGGAGAGGGAGAAGCAGACTCTCCGCTGAGCAGGGTGCTTAGGTTGTTTCCATGTCTTGGTGAATAATATTCATACTGTGAATCATGTTGCAATGAGTATGAGATTGCAGATATGTCTACAAGATAGTGATTTTATTTCCTTTTAATAATCCCAGAAGCAGGATTGCTGGATCATATGGTAACTCTGTTTTTCATCTTTTGAGGAACCTCTGTACTGTTTTCCATAGTGACCGCACCAATTTCCATTCTCTGGGATTCCTTTTATAAGGGCATATAATCTTATTCATGAGGGTCGAGCCCCCTCCCAAAGACCCCACCTCCAAATACCATCACAATGGGGGGTAGGTTTTCATACACGAATTGTCGGTCCCTAGCAACTGCTTTACAGAGTCTATTTAGGAGTGGGTCTGCAGGGCATGCCCGGTATAAATTTTGCTTGATGTTGCCAGAATGCTCTTCAAATGGTTATAGCGAGTTGCACCCCATTTTCCTTAGATTTTCACAGCTCCTCCCTACTTCTCTAAAGTACAAAGCTTTATAATGAGAGCTAAGACCAATTTATTGCCTTATGGGATGCTAGAAATTAAAATCACAGTCTCCTAGGCAGCTTCCGAGAACACAAAGATCAGTCTCTCTAGTCATGTTTCCTTGACATCAGAGCATGCCAGGATATGTGTGTTTGGTTCCTGAGAGAAAGTTCCTCATCTGGGCATGCAGGGAAAGAGGATGATGAGGGAACGTGCTCTCTCGCCACCAGCCCACTATAATGTCCACCTACTTAAAAACACCAAGAGACACAGTTGGAAGGTTTAGCCCCATCAACTTAATGTCATGCTTAACAACAGTAACAATGATATTTGGAGAAATATAACTGAGTCCAAAGCCCTCACAATATAACTTTCATCATGCCCAGGATGCAACCCAGAATTACTTGATACACAAAGAACCAGAAATGTGTGGCTTACTCTCAAGAGAAGTGACAATCCAGGGAGACCACCTTAAGACGATTTGGATTTTGGGATGATCACATAAGCATTTTACAGCAACTATTATTATTGTGTTCAATGGTATCAAGGAAAATATGCTCACAATGAATAAAAAAGATGGGAAATCTCAGCAGAGAAATAGAAACTATAAAAAAAGAACTGAATGGAAATTCTAGAACTGAAATATACAATCCAGGAAAGAAAACCATGGAGGTCTGTCTGTTGTCTCACCTGCAGGCAGGGAACTCAAGGTCCTTGTTAGATTAACCTCATCCCAAATTGACAGAATGACTTCTCCTCTGGCAAACATGCTTAAGTATTTGGCACAAAGCATTCCCCTTTCCTGAGGCTTCCTCTGACACCTTCACTCCTCTCTTGGACAGAGAATTTCCTTCCTCCTCTGTTCTATAACAGACTTCTATTGTTTCTGCCTGCTCAGCATTCATTCCCTGTTCCTGATTTTCCTTTGGGGAGACCACTTCTCTTCCACATTTTATCCTTCTGGCTTGAGAGGAGCTGGCCCTCCTCCCTGGCACCAGGAATGGGCCCATGAGCCAGCCATGGTCATTTGGTGTATTTCTAACCCATAGCCACATAATGAGGTCACTAGACAGGGATGTGAGTGAAACCAAGCCAGTGAGAACACTCCCAAGGATTTTTTTTATTAATTAATTTATTTTTATTATATTATGTTAATCACCATACATTACAACATTAGTTTTTGACTCCCAAGGATTTTGGTTGACATCTTTGGGCAGGAGATTTTACTGCTTCATCCCTAAATGGGCACAGTTGTAAGCTGGGAGATTTTGGCAGCCACTGTGTCACCGGTTTAAGAATGACAACACAGGACAAAGGAGAACCAAGAGGTAGAGAGAGGTCAATTCCTGATAGCGTTGTTTGTGTACCCGGATCCGTCACGCCTGAAGCCATCTATTTGCCTTTAGATTTCGCAGTGAAGGGAGCCAATAAATTTCCTTTTCTGTTTTCATGGATTTGAGTTGGGTTTCTGTCACTGATGGCTGAAAAAGTCAGGCAGATATCATTCCCATAGCTTTAGTCACATTCTGGTGCTGACACACCAGTTGGACTGGGAAGTCCTAAAGGGGTAAGGAATATTCTGCTTTAGTTTGCATTCCAACACCTAGAACATTCCATGACAGGTAGAAAGTTCTTGATTGTGTTTACCAAGTGAATGAGCAACTTTAATGCATCTTAGTAAACTCGGCCCTTTGGAATAATATTTTGCCTGGGTAATGTATTTTGTGTATGTATTTTGTGTCTTTTGTGTATGACCTTTTCGGATCTCATAAGATGTTAACGTCCCCATATTACAGTTGGAGACAAAAGATTTTGGAAGCTTTGTAACAAACCTGAGGTCTTGAAGATAATAAAGAATGGAGCAGAGATTGTGCAACCAAAGGGTTTGTCTTCAGAACCCTATCTTGCCCATCCAGGCATATTGCTCCCCATTTCAGAGGGTGGAAGCCTGGGTGGAGGTGTTATTTTGTTTTAACGTGATGGAGAAACAATGAGGCAGATGTGGGTTAAGTACACAGGGATACTGGAAAGAAGAAGGAAAGAACACTATAGTCCTAGTGTGTGGAGAAGAAAAGCAGATTCATTTTTTATTAGTTTACCTGTACCCTACAAACAATTAGCAAAAAAGGAAAGTATGTGCTAGAAAAAAAATAATAAAATGCATCCCAAGCAATTGAAAAGAATGCCTTTTAATGACTCACCAGTGGAAATCAACAGCATCGCAAATCCTGTGTGGGTTTCCTGGGACTCCCACAACAGCAAACCGAGTGGTTTAAACAACAGAAATGTCTTGTGTCATCGTTCTGGAGGCTGGAGTCCAAGATCAAGGTGTTGGCAAGGCCATGCTCCCTCCGAAGGTGCTGGGAAGACTGTCCCAGGCCTCGCTGCCAGCTTCTGGAAGTTTCTTGGCTGCTGGAGATACGGATCTAGTCTTGACATGGCATTCTCCCTATGTGTGTCCGTGTCCAAATTACCCTCGTTAAGAAGGACACCAGTCCCATTGGTTAAGGCCACCCTACTCCCGTGTCACCTTATCTTAACTAATTATACCTGGAAAGACCCTATTGCGGAATCAAGTCATATTCTCAAGTTCTGGGTTTAGAACTTCAACATATGACTTGGGGTGGGAGACACAATTCAGCCCATACAACTCCTCTTTAGTATAGAATGACATAGCGTCGACTGTAAACATTGTTTCCAACTTGTTCTGTTGAGTGCTAGTGGGCTGTGGGATGCACGCACACACACGCACGCCCACAGGAAGGTTAAATTTCCACCGAGCGACAAGCAGGGTTAAATGGAGGGGGGAAAACCTAACGTGGAAAAACTGACTTTGGATTTTAACCAATGCCCCAATGTTTGAAAAATAGTCTGAGGATTTCAGGGAGCCCAGAGCCCAGCCAGCTCCCCAGCCCTTCGGCGGCCCCCGAGGCTCAGGACCTTGCCTTCTGGTTTTGCTCCAAGTCTCTTGCACCAGAGCACAGTGTGGGTGGGTGGGGTGTCTGGGGCAAAGACATAGATACTATTATTATTTTGGCCCCCTCTTCGTGCTGGCAGCCACAGCTCGCAGTGTCCCCCAAAAGCCAAACTTTAGGTCAAAACCAGAGGTATAACTGATGGAGCCAAGGGGCAAAGATGCCCCATTTCCCTGAAATGAGACCACGTTGTTTCTGCCCCACAGCGAGGCCGACGAGGTGCCGGCCAGCAGCACTCCAGGCCCGGGCCAGGTGAGGATGGCGGGACAGTTCTAGCCTTTCTCTCCGACCTGGCCCCCAGCACTCAGCCCTGCTCCAGATGGCTTTCGCTGCCCACCCACCCTCATCCCTGGCGCCCTGCCGTCCCACTCACTGTGTTTGGGGCACTGTCTTAGAAGCTGGTTGTGGTTTTCCCTCTGCAGACCGAGAGCTCCTGCAAGGAAGAATGTTTAATTCTCTTATGCTTCCCTGCCCACAGCCTGGCACGTGAGAGTACTTAAATATTGATGGCGTGGATGGATGGATACGCCGGGAAGAGAAATTGCACCAATCTGGTGCAAGGTGCTGGCCAGATCCGTGTCCCCTCGCTAGGACCAAAGCACCCACTCCTCACTCCTGCCCAGGGGGAGGTCTGAGGAGCCCCCATAAGGAGGGGTGGCAGCCCGTAAGATGACCAGATAGGAAACCTGTCCCACACTCAGATTTTCAGGATTTCTGTCCAGGGATGGAGAGACAGTTGGTCCATCAGGAGTGGAGAGAAGTCAAGAGACACAGAAGGAGCACTGGGGCCATGAGGCCATGGAAGCTGTGCCTGAGGCTAATGTCTGGATGAGACAGCAGCTTGAGCCAGAGCAGAGCAGAGAGAAGGCATTGTGTCACTAGAGACAGTAGAAGCCAGAGGGGACAGAAGCTTCGAGGAAGCACTGTGCATAGCGTGGAACAATGGAGTAAAGGAAAGGTCATCAGAGGAGGAGATGAGGTGGGACTTGTAGAGGGATGAAGTGATGGAGGCCGAGCCAGAAAATGGCCACATCCCCAGGCCAGCAGGGGACCCACGAGCTAGCTCCCGGAGCTCTGGGAGATTGCACTCGCCTTTATTCCTGAATGCAAACTTGAAAGCTCGTTGTGGGTGGAGAAAGCCAGGGGAGAGTGCCTTCCCTTCAAGGGGCCTGGATCCTCAGAGTTGGAGGTGCTGGGGTTTGCCGACAGGGGCCGGGATCTCCCCTCCTCCCCCACATTTACGAGAAACCAACGTGCTTGGCTCGTGTCCCCGAAATCTTGCGGCCTGTAGTCTCTGGAATTGGGTTTATTTATTCATTTAAATTGGATTCTGGCATTTGCTTGTGTTTGTTCTCTCCATAAAGACCTTTTTATTTGGGTCCTGGAGGGCTGTTTACTGCTTAGCACGTGCGGTACAAAGGAGGGAGCGGACTGCAGACCCTAATGTTCCACTCCAGTGACCAGGGCTCAGAGGGGCGCCAGCATGGGGCTCTGCCTCCACCCAAGACACCCCTCACCTCGGGGCCAATGGGAAGGGCTCCATCCAGCTAAGAACAGCCGGGAGGAGGTGGGCTCCCCACCGGTCTCCAGGCAGACACAGTCTTGGATGTCATTTGGGAGCGAGCTTGATTGCAGTCCTAAGAAGGACTTCAATAAAAAAGAACATTCCCTGTGCTTGTTTTCTTTTTGTTTTTATTCTAAAGGGTTGAGAAGACTGAAGACTGGGTAGGAGGCGTGCTGGGATGAGAGTCACAGGGGAAGTGTTAAGATGGTTTTGGCCCCAGGGCGCAGGCAGCAGCCGGACTTGCTCGGGAGCCTGGGGAAGGGGAAGATGGGTCAAAAGTGGAGGAACGACCACAAGATCCCGCAGTCGTGCTCTTTGGTATTTCCCCAGAGGAGCAGAAAACTTAAGTTCACACAAAATCCTGCACACGGATGTTTATGGCAGCGTTATTCATAATCGCCCAAACGTGGAAGCAACCAAGATGCCCTTCAGCAGGTGATGGATGAATACAGGGTGCTCCATCCAGACAACGGAATCTTATTCTGGGCCGAAAAGAAATGAGCTAGCAAAGAAAGACTTAGTGAACACTTTAAATGCCTCTGATGAGGTGAAAAAAGCCAATGTGAACAGCTACCTACTGTGTGATTCCAACGATGGGACATTCTGGAAAAGGCTAAACTATGGAGACAGTACAGAGATTGGGGGTTGCCAAGGGTTAAGGGTTGAAGGGGAGGGATGAACAGGTGGAGCACAAGGCCGTGCAAACACTGTGTAGACCATAATGATGGGTATCTGCCGTCCATCTGTCTAGTCCCGCAGAGTGTTCAACACCGAGAGGGAACTATTATGTAAGCCATGCGCGTGGTGATGCTTCCTCGGGCGTCATAAACGCACCATCTTGCGGGATACTGATGAGGGGAGGCTGTGCATGTGGGGGGCTGGGGGTATATGGAAACTCTTTGTACCTTCCCCTCAATTCCCCTGTGAACCTGAAACTGCTCTAACAAATAAAAGTCTTTTTTTTTTTAAAGATTTTATTTATTTATTTGACAGAGAGATAGAGCGAGAGCACAAGTAGGCAGAGCAGCAGGCAGAGGGAGAGGGAGAAGCAGGCTCTCCGCTGAGCAGGGAGCCAGATGCAGGGCTCGATCCCAGGACCCCGGGATCATGACCTGAGCCGAAGGCTGCTGCTCAACCGACTGAGCCACCCAGGCGCCCCTAACAAATAAAAGTCTTAAACAAAAAAAAAAGAAACAAAGGTAGAGGAATGAAATGTGGGCTATTCATGTGAGTTGCAAAAAGAAGGGGAGAAATTGGACAGTAAGTAGTAAAAAGAAAAGTACAATGAAGATTTTTTTTTTTAAAGATTTTATTTATTTATTTGACAGAGAGAGAGATAGGGAGAGCAGGAACACAAGCAGGGGGAGTGGGAGAGGGAGAAGCAGGCTTCCCGCTGAGCAGGGAGCCCAATGTGGGGCTCAATCCCAGGACCCTGGGATCACGACCTGAGCTGAAGGCAGACGCTTAACGACTGAGCCACCCAGGCGCCCCGAATGAAGATGTTTTTCCTGTAAGAACTGGGAAGAGCCATACATCTTAGAAGAAGGAAGGGCTCATGGGGAAAGAGGGCAAGGTCCTACAGAGGACAGATGGGGAAAGCAAAACCCTGATGGGAAAGAAGAGGAGTCAGACTCAAGAGTAGGTGGAAAATGACATTTGACTGATGCACTGAAGGCTTGCGATGTGGCAGGCAGGGCGCTAAGTACTTTACACGGAATACCGCATTTAATCCTCATAATAGGGTCCCGCTGTGGTCACTATCATAACACCCATTCTCCAGATGAGGAGAGTGAGGCTTACCTAGGTTAGGGGACCTATCTGCGGTCACACTGGGTGGATTCGGACAGGGTCTCCTGTGTGTCCATCCGAGGGGAAACATCCTACCAGATGAGGACGGAGGAAGGATGCTCTAAAGCAACACCATCCAATAGAGACAGGACACAAACCACAAATGCAAGCCACATGTGTATTTTAAATTTTCCAGTAGCCATGTTAACAAGGCTAAAAAAAAAAAAGGTGAAATTAATTGTAATAATATAGTTTATGTAACACAATATATCTAAATGTTATTTCAACATGTAATCAATATATACATTATTAATTTGACATTTTACATTATTTTTTCATATGAAGGCTTTGAAATCTGGCGTGTATTTTAAACTTAGGGCATGTCTCAGTGTGGATGAACCCCGGTTCCGTGCTCAAGGGCTACCCGGCGGAGCGCCAAAGCTAGAGTATGACTCCTTTAAAAAGTACTAGGTGCTATGTTGGGGCATTCTGGGTGGTTTCATGTCCAAGACTTGGAACATATTTTTTGATGAACTTTTTAATTTAAAATAATTTTAGATTTACAGAGACACTGCATTGCAATGTATCTTGAGCTGCAAAATCTCCCTGCAATCCACAGAGTCCTAGCATGTCCAGGACACAGGACTTGTGGGGTCTTCAGAAGTCCAACAGAGGCCGATCCAATTACTTTGGCGATCTAAGTCAAAATTCCCAGCAAACTACTTGAATTGAGACTGTGGAATGTTCCGGAGTCAGTGATAACACTGTGAGCTGTAAAATGTCTAACCTGTGATTCAGTTTTCTAATTATACCATACTTCCTCTCTGGGTGAACAACAGCTTCTTGGCAAACATTTACTCCTGAGGTGTGGCTGGGGAGTGGGCAGAGGACAGAGGGCACCCAGACAGTTGACCAGAGTCAACAGACACTCTGGGGGTCCTGCAGCGTCTGCACGCTTCTGACTGGCTGCGGCAGCACCGTCCGAGGGAAAGCCAATGAGAGCTGCATGTGTAATTTTGTATTTTCTACTCAGCACATTAAAAGGGTAGGGGCGCCTGGGGGGCTCAGTCGGTGAAGCATCTGCCTTTGGCTCAGGTCATGATCCCGGGGTCTTGGGATCAAGCCCCGTGTCAGGCTCCCTGCTCAGCGGGGAGTCTGCTTCGCTCTCTCCCTCTGCCCCTCCCCCTGCTTGTGCTCTCTCTCTCTCAAATAAATAAATCTTTTAAAAAAATAAAAGGGTAAAAAGAAGCAGGTCAAGTTAATACATTATTTAATCCAGTATAGCTAAAATATTATCCCAACACACAATCAAAAAACTATTAATGAGATATTTTACTTCCTTTTTGGGGGGATACTAAGTCTTCAAAACCCAATGTGCATTTTGTACTTATGCACCAATTTGGATGTTTTACATTTCTATTGGAAATGTGTAAATTTTATAAATTTTATAATTTGTAAAAAATTGTAAATTTCATAAAATACACAGTTGAAAACTACATTCACCAACAAGAGTTATCCTAAACATACCTAAAACTTTCTAATAACAGAGTCAAATATCAGCTTTTAAATTTAAATTGATTAAAATTAAATTAAACTAAAAATTCAGTTTCTCCATCAAACCACCCACATTTCAAGTGCTAGTAAGCCACACGGTTCATAGGCTACAATATTGGACAGTAACTATGACATCTCCCGTCAACATCCAATGTTTGATCCTGCTCCAGCTTCTGCCTCCTTGCCCCCAAGCACTCAGCCTTAGTTTGTGATTCTTCTTTCCTTGCTTTATACCCTTCACCCAGATATGTCTTTGCCAATATGGTTGGCTTAAGCCAAGGGCTTCTGCTTCTGAGATGGAGGCATTGTTTTTGTAGATCTCTGTCAACCCCCATTCTTGTGGAAACTATTCAAAGCGCAGTAATGCAGTTTGTAGGTCCTTTGCCCAATGCCGCGGGCATGTTCTGCCTGGACGTTGATGAGGGAAATGATTCTCTACGCTGCCCTCTTGGTTTTTTTCCTATTCCCCCTTTGGCATTGAACCACAAAGCCACCACTTCCACGGTGATGGCTACGAGCGTGTTTGTCTTGGCATCTCGGCGATGAGAGCCCTCCAAGCCTTGGTCGTGCTTTTCTGAGTACAACTCACCCATTTTCTATTCCTGGTGGCTGACGAAGACTCTCTCACTGAATTTTGGGTCTTCTCTAAGTAACTAAGTTAGAGTAAGCAAATAAATAAAAGAGGAAACAGAGTTTTAGAAAATATATTTATGAACCACTCAAATTTAATATACAACTTCCTCAGCCACAAACACTTTCCTGGGGAAATTTGAGCAAAGCCATTAAAGATTGATCTTCCTGGCAGGGGACAACCCTGATCTATCTGTTTCTAGCCTGGTGGACATTGCATAAGGGTACTGGTGCTATAGCAAGATGGGGGTTCCCTAACGTTCTTCAGGAACTTTATCTCTAAGACCACTTGTGGCACTCTTAGGGTGTTTCAAGCATGGGGGCAATTTAAAGTTGTCTCATTTGTGTGATAGTGGTGGGGGTGGAGGTGATGGTGATGATGGTGCTGATGGTGGTGATGATGGTGCTGGTGATGATGGTGATGGTGCTGGTGATGGTGCTGGTGTTGATGGTGACGATGGTAATGGTGGTGATGATGGTGGTGATAATAGTGATGATGGTGATGATGGTGATGGTGCTGATGATGATGGTGATGGTGATGGTGCTGATGGTGATGATGATGGTGATGGTGCTGATGGTGGTGATGGTGGTGATGATGGTGATGGTGCTGATGATGATGGTGATGGTGATGGTGCTGATGGTGCTGGTGATGGTGCTGGTGGTGCTGGTGGTGATGATGGTGGTGATAATAGTGATGATGGTGGTGATGATGGTGATGGTGCTGGTGATGATGGTGATGGTGATGGTGCTGATGGTGATGATGATGGTGATGGTGCTGATGGTGCTGGTGATGGTGCTGGTGTTGATGGTGGTGATGATGGTGATGGTGCTGGTGATGATGGTGATGGTGATGGTGCTGATGGTGATGATGATGGTGATGGTGCTGATGGTGCTGGTGATGGTGCTGGTGTTGATGGTGGTGATGATGGTGATGGTGCTGGTGATGATGGTGATGGTGGGGGTGATGATGGTGATGGTGCTAATGGTGATGATGGTGATGATGGTGATGGTGCTGATGGTGCTGGTGATGATGGTGATGATGGTGCTGATGGTGGTGCTGATGGTGCTGGTGATGATGGTGATGGTGCTGGTGATGGTGCTGGTGTTGATGGTGACGATGGTAATGGTGGTGATGATGGTGATGATGGTGGTGATAATAGTGATGATGGTGGTGATGATGGTGATGGTGCTGATGGTGCTGGTGATAGTGCTGGTGTTGATGGTGGTAATGGTGGTGATGATGGTGATGGTGCTGATGGTGATGGTGCTAATAGTGATGGTGATGATAGTGATGGTTGTGGTGATGGTGATGATGGTGGTGATGGTGATGATAGTGGTGATGATGGTGATGGTGCTGATGATGATGCTGATGGTGCTAGTGATGGTGGTGGTGGTGGTAATGACAGCAGTGTTCATGGGGACAGAAGTGGTGGCAGTCAATGTAGTGGTGGTGGTAAGCTCCATAAAATATGAGTTGCCCATGAGGACAGGTGGTGTCTCTCATTTTTGTATCTCTAATTCAGCTTTCAGCTCAATAAGTGCTTAGTGAATTGGTGGCAGATACTATAATTAAATAATTAGTTGGAAGGAGAAGATCACTCAAATCTACCAGAGAACTAAATGAGAAACAAGGCATGGGTCTGGAGCCCTAAGATAGAAAAGAAAATTCAAGTCTGATCAGGCAGGAAAAGAGAGAAATTGGACACTTACACCTTTGTCCCCAGTACCTCACCAATTCATCCAACCGCAACCCCCCTGGAATGCCAAATTCCAGCTCATGAGGTCATCACAGCAGTATCTCAGGGTGATAAAGTCAACAGCTAGACACACAACTGGAAGATTGATAAGTTTCTATGATTACTGAAGACCCTGCCAATGGAATTCATGTTTAGTATCTTCAATATTTTCCAAATGTCAATCATTTGCTTATCAGGTGATATATATTTTTTTGCTATATGGGTGTTCCAGCTATACCAGAGATCAGTAGATTTCTTCTGTAAAGGGCCAGACAGTCCGTATTTCAAGCTTCATGGGCCAGATGGTCTCTGTGGCAGCTACTCCATTCTGCTGTGTAGGCTTTAAGCAGTCAGAGTAATAGAATATGTACATGATGGGCGTGGCTAAATACCAATAAAACTTCATCGACAAAAACAGGCTGCAGGCTGGATTTGATCCAGGGCCATATTTTGCCAATCCCAACCCACACTATTATTTACAAAATATATTAAGGACTCAGTGTAAGGAAAAAAAAAGAACTACAATAAATTAATTTAAAAGAAAATTTTGTATCTGTCCCCTAAATGCAAAACCAGGAGCCCACACCATGCAAAAACAACTGGAAAAGTAAATTTGATGAAAACAAAACAAGGTTTGTTAAATTCTCACTAGAAGGATGAACTGGGCAAGATTTGCAGCCTGAGGCCTAACCTTTGTTGTTAAAAGAAAAAAAGGAAAATTAGGAGAAATCCTGGAGAGGCATTAGAGACTCATTAGCGCCAGGCTGAGTCTTTCTCCTTGTAAGAATCAGCTGGGTGAAAGCAAGCAGGAAGGAGATAGCTTTTTCGCCCTGTGACTTTGGCCCATTTAAGCCGATTTAGTTTTCCACAGGAAATCGTCTTGCTGCTCCCCGACAGTGACTATTTCTGAGACACCCTGCTGTTGCTTATCGGAGAGGCTAAACTCTGACAATGAGGACGTTGCCTTTTCAGAAGGCAGCATCCCAAACGTGTGAGGCAGCCAGGGGGAATGCCTTCTGAGAGGCAGGGAGGGATCCCCCAGAACGGGCCACACGCCCAGGGGGCATAGGCTCTGCCCTCCCTGGTCAGGAGGAGAGAAGACAACCCCTCCTGCTGGGGAGCCCTGATCTGAGGACGCCCCAGGATGTGCCACCCTAGCAGCACGGGGATGAGTGTGCAAGGCCCAGCCGGACTCAGCCAGCCCCGCCCTCTCTGGCAGCACTGTGCCCGTGAACCCCAGGTCAGCAGGGACTTCGCGTGGCAGGTGGTAAACAAGCAGCAGAGGTTGTAAAGCCTGCAGCGTCCCGGGGACCCAGCTGATCCCAGAGCAGAAGGGCCCAGGGTTTCTGCAGGCAGCCCTGGTACTCCTAAGCTCCATCGGATCTGAAGAATTATCAGCCACAGTCACAGAGAAGTGGATTCAGGGGAGACTCGGGCGCTGAGCACGAGCACGCTGCATAGACAGGTGGGGCGGAGGTAGAGCCCCGGAGACCTGTGCAGACCAGGCCTGGAATGCTCCCTGCCTCAAGCCTGAGAGGCTCCCGCAGAACCTCGTGGGGTTCATCAGAGGGCTCCAAAGTGCGGTGGTGACCGGGCCTCGGGAGCTCTGAGACTCAAGCAGGTTCCTGCCTACTTAGGATCCTTGTGCTTCCCCCTCATCCAAGAGGGACAGAAGGGGACCGAAAGGGGAGGAGGTGATATGGCTGCTTATACTCATGCCCTCAGCACTCCGGGCTGGAAGTGCCAGGGAGCCCATGCCCCTGACCCACTGCCCACAGGAGCAGCCCTGGGTGGGGGGCCGGGGGAGTGGCGGCTCTAAGGCACACTCCCACCCCCATCTTCTAGGGCTCCCCTTCTCTGTGGCTGCTTCCTGCTGTCACCTCCCAAAATGCTCCTTGCACTCAAATTCTTGTCTTGGGGGGTTTAAGATGTGAAAACATCTTATGTTTAAGTCTTTAATCCTGCTTGAGTTGATTTTTGTATATGGTGCAAGGTAAGGATCCAATTTTATTTTTTGTATATGGATATCCAGTCTTCCTGACACCGTTTATTAAAGAGACAGTCTTTCTCTGTGTGTTCCCAGCACCCTCGTCAAAGATTAACTGACCATATTTGCGTGGGTTTATTTCTGGGCTCCCTACTCTGTTCTATTAATCTGTGAGTCTGTTTTTAGGTCAGTGCATACTGTTTTGATTACTATATCTTTATAATATAATTTGATATCAGAAAATGTGATGCCCACAGTTTTGTTCTTCTTTCTCAAGACTGCTTTGGCTAATCAGAGTCTTTGGGGTTCCGTATGAATTTTAGAATTTTTTTCCTATTTCTGTGAAAATGCAGTTAGAATTTTGATAAGGGTTGCATCGAATCTGTAGATCGTTCTGCTAGTATGGACATATTCACAATATTAATTCTTCTGATCCATGAACCCAAACATTTCTACATCACAAAGTAAACAACACAATGAAAAGTCAACTTACATGATGAGAGAAACTATTTGCAGACTCTCCAACAGGGGGCTGGTATTCAAAATATATAAAGAACTCATACAGCTCAATATCAAAAAATAGTAACAACCTGCTTTAAAAATGGGCAGAAACCCTAAATAAATGTTTTTCCAAAGAAGACCTACAGATGGCCAACAGGCACATGAAAAGATGCTCAACATCGCTCATCATCAGGGAAATGAAAATCAAAACCACAAAGAGGTATCACCTCATATTTGTCAGGATGGCTATTCCCAAAAAGATAAGAAACAACAGGTGTTGGCGAGGGTGTGGAGAAGGAACCCCCATGCACTGTTGGTGGGAATGCAGACTGGTGCAGCCACTGTGGAAGACAGTATGGGGGGTCCTCAAAAAACTAAAAATAGAGTTATGCTATGATCCAGCAATCACATTTCTGGGTATATATCGAAGGAAATGAAATCGTCATCTTAAAGAGGTATCTACTCTCACATTCACCGCAGCATTATTCATAATAGCCAAGACATGGAAACAACCTCAATGTCCCTTGACAGATGAATGGATAAAGATGTGATATATATTTACAACGGAAAATTACTCAGGCACAAGAAAGAGGGGAATCCTGCCATTTACGACAACGAGGATAAGCCTAGAAGCCATTATGTTAAGTGAAACAAACTAGACACAGAAAGACAAATACAGCTGATCCTTGAACAACCGGGGGTTGGGGCGCTGACCCCCACACAGTCAAAAATCTGCGTATAACTTTTGACTCCCCAGAATTTAACTACCAATAGCCTACTGTTGACCAAAAGCCTTATGGATAACATAAATAGTCGATGATTACATATTTTGTATGTTGTATGTATCATATGCTCTATTCTTAAAGTAAGCCAGAGAACATAAAATGTTATTAAGAAAATCATAAGAGGCTCACCTGGGTAGCTCAGTCGGTTAAGTGTCTGCCTTCAGCTCAGGTCATGATCTCTGGGTCTTGGGATTGAGCCCAGCATCAGGGCGGTGGGGGGGGGGGGTCCCTGCTCAGTGGGGAGTCTGCTTCTCCCTCTCCTTCTGCCCCTCCCCCTGTTTATGCTCTCTCTCTCTCTCTCAAATAAATAAATAAGATCTTAAAAAAAAAAAAAGAAAATCATGGGGCGCCTGGGTGGCTCAGTCGTTAAGCGTCTGCCTTCGGCTCAGGTCATGATCGCAGAGTCCTGGGATTGAGACCTGCATCAAGCTCCCCACTGAGGTGGGGGGGGTCTGCTTCTCTCTCTCCCTCTGCCCCTCCTCCCGCTTGCACTCTCTCTCTCTCTCAAATAAATAAAATCTTTTTAAAAAATCATTAGGAAGAGGAACTACATTTACAATGCTGTACTGTATTTATGGAAAAAATTCCATGTAGAAGTGGATTGGCACAGTTCAGACCCGTGTTGCTCAGCGGTCTACTGTACTGCATGATTTCACTTATATATGGAATCTAAAAATGTCAAACTCATGGTAACAGAGTACAATGGTGGCCACCGGGGGCTGGGGGGTGCAGGACATGGGGGTACAGTGGTCAAAGGGTATGAACTTTCAGTTACAAGATAAATCAGTTCCAGGGGTCTAAGCACAGTATGGTGACTGTGGTTAACAGGACTTTATGTGCTTGAAATTCACTAAGAGGGCAGATCTCAAGTGTCCTCACCACGCACAAAAACAGGTAATGCAGAGACATGATGGTCAGATGAATTGGCTTGATCGTGGCAATCATTTCAAAATGTGTGGGTCTATAAAGCCTCACCTTGCGCACTTTAACTATGTACAATGAGTATTTGTCAATCATACCTTAAAAACCTGGGGAAAATAGAATAGTTTTTTAAATCCATAAAAAAGGCTACATACTGTACACACTCATTTATATAAAATAATAGAAGAAGCAAAAACATCAGTGGTTGCCTGGGGTGGGGTTTGGAGGTGAGGTTAGACTTCGAAAGGGCAGGAAAGCACTTGTCGGGGGTGACTGGAATGCTCTAGATCATGTTTGTGGTGCTGCGGACATGACACCAATTCGGTACACAATTACCAAAACCCATTGAACTGTATTTTTTTTTTTTTTAAGTGAGCTCCACGCTGGGCTTGAACTCACAACCCTGAGACCAAGACCCGAGCTGAGATCAAGAGGCTGATGCTTAACCGACTGAGCCACCCAGGTTCCCCATTGAACTGTATTCTTCAATGAAGCCCAGTTGAGCTAGAAAAATAAGTTATATAGCACAGCATACGGCTACAAAGAGAGATGAAGAGTTGAGGTCATTAATGCAATCCCCCAGGGAGGGGATTCAGGCGCCCTATGATCTCCCGTGAATGCCTGGGCCCCAGAACAGCCTGGCTTGGAGAAGGGTTAGGAACCTGCCACCGTGGACCTGTCTCCTTTCCTCCCCCAGGCGCCCCCATGGCCCCGGAGGCGGCGGTCACATGCACGGTGTAGGCAGGGGCTGGCGGGACTGAATGGGGCTCAGAGCTCGGAGAGGACACAGAGCCCTGTTGTTACCTGGAAAGCCAGCGTGCTGAGGTCACAAAGCTTCCAGGCTCAGCCCGTCTCCCAAATAAGTACAAATGATGTGTTGGCCTATGCAAACCGACAGATTCAAATAAACAAAGCCCCTGGGTGTCCAGACTCCTGCCCAAGGCCCCCTCCTTCACCTGCCACCCAGACAAAGCCCCCAACTGACTCCTCGCCTGCTGCTGGCTCCCACTTGCAATTAGCTAAGAGGGCGGATGGATTCTGCCTTTGAAATGCTTTCACATGCTTTTTGCTGTTTGGACTCTGTCCCCACCCTTGCCGTCGTGCCCCGGCGGGGACGGTGGTCTCCCTGCCTCGGCCCTCCTGGCTGCCTTGGGTCCATGGAGTGCACGCAGAGAGCAGCGTCCCCGAGCCTGCCCCTGCGAGAAGGCGTTTGGTGTCTCCCCGCGGCCTCGGCAAGAGCCCGGGCTCAGCTTTATTTTCTCTCCCAGCATTTCTTCGCTGACACGTCCCACTCCCTTCAACTGCCTGGCTGCAAACACACCTATGTTGTGCTTTCCTTCCCAACGATGAGGAAGTCTTTCAGACATTCAGGAAGTGCACAGGCGGACCCCTCTGCACCCCCCACCCGTGTTTAAGAGAGAAAACCTTTCAAATCTTTTGAGACCCTCTGGGTACCCTCCTCAGAGGACATCCCACCCCCACTCTGGTGCCCCCCACCCTGAATCTGGTGTTTATTCCCAGACATGTCTTCCCCCTTCGCTCCCTGTGCCCATACCCCCCAAGCTGGACTTACTCTACTGCTTCATGTGGTTTAAGACCTTATATATGTGATATGGTATCATGGGTATTTTCTAAGTTGGGTCCCCTTAAGGGCAGATCCTGAGAGGATTTGGTACAAAGAGTGTGTGTGGGAGGTGATCCCAGGAAGGCCAGCGAGGGGCAGGGAAGGGGAGCCAGAGGGAGGGCAGTGAAGGGGGAGCTTGGGAGGGGGCTAAATGGGCATCTGGGGCTCCGCTCCCCTGGTGGAGGATGCATCTCAGAGTGGTCCGCTGGGGGCCGGGCGTCCCTGCACCTCAGGGTCGAAGGCGGCTCCTGTGAGCAGAGAAAGTCCTCAGGGCGGGGTGGCAAGTGTCTGAGCTGGAAAGCAGCAGGTGCAGGTGTACGGGTGGTGGGTATGTGTGCTTCTGCAGCTCGGTTGTTCCTTCAGACATTCTTTTTGAAACATACTCATTCGCGATGCGGCCTGTCCAAACGGAGATAAGCTGTGAATGTGAAATACACTGGATTCCAAAGACGTAACGTGAGAAAACTGTGAAACATTAATCTTGTTGTGTGTCGATTACATGTGGAAACAAAAACGTGTTAAATAAATCGGGTTCAATAAAATATTTATTAGAATTAATTTCACCTGTTTCTTTTTACTTTTTTTTTAATGCAGCTACTTGAAAATGTAAGATGTGCACATTTTGCATTGTGGCTCACATTTTATTTCTAGTGCACGGTGCTGTTCTGGATTATTCATTTGACTTGTCACGGCCCCCCTCACCTGGTTTGCTGTCTTTTCTTCATTCACCTGGATGGCAAACCTCTTGAGAGACCATGTCTCGTGCACCTCACTTGCCTCCAGATCAGATCAGGCAGATCTGATCGTGTCAGCACAGACTCAACCTCAGCTTTGCCTTCCCTTTGCATCTTTCAGTAATTTCCCGTTGGCTTTAGGATAAAGCAAAACTCTTTGATGTGCTGCAAGGCCCTATGGGGTCTGGCCACGGCCCACCTTTCTTCACTCCTGCTACTCTCTGTGCCTTGGCCACCCTGGCCTTCTTTTCTGCTTGTGCCTGCCGCGGGACCTTTGCACGTGCCATTCTCTCCACAGGGATGCCCTTTCTTTCCTCCCTTGCCTGAAAACTTGTATTCAAGCTTCAGATCTGAGCTCAAATCAAGGCTGAGGAACCCAGGTAGCTCCCCCACACCTAAAACATGACAACCACCACAAAGCATCTTCTTGAGCTAATTTATATGCCCCCTGAGGATCCCTACCTC
This sequence comes from Halichoerus grypus, assembly GCF_964656455.1. Taxonomy (NCBI): domain Eukaryota; kingdom Metazoa; phylum Chordata; class Mammalia; order Carnivora; family Phocidae; genus Halichoerus; species Halichoerus grypus. The sequence continues at coordinate 89,974,758 of NC_135724.1, read as the reverse complement.
ACTCGTCATCCAGGTAACACCCCTGCGACATGCTCCCCACACTAGCTGGAGGAAGACATGTGAACCTGGGGATTCTATACCTGGTTTCCAGTGTCTCCGAAGTGGAATTTCGGTCCAAGAATAACATTGGTAATAAGATGCCTCATGTCAATTTTATGGGCTGCAAATACCTTCCAGTTAGACCCTGAGGTAAGTTACAGGCCTGAGCAGACCCCGAGAAGCTGCCAAAATATTTCTCAGTCACTCTTCTAAAAATGTCTTTGTCCTTGACTTTGAGGCTGGCCAGTCCTGGCCCGGGGGCAGGGGGAGCGTCCTGTGCCTTCCGGCTAGGACATGACCGGGGCTAGGAGGCCACTGTCAGGGCAAGCAGGCTCGCTCCAGGCAGTCAAACAATCACCCTTGTCCGGTGCTGGGACATCCGAGCCACAGTAGGAACACAAGCTTCTCTCTTGTCCTTCAGGCTTGCCAGCTTTTGATGGACTTGATGGTAGATTTCACATGGAAATAAAGAACCTCTTCCCCTTAGGCCCAAGGGAAAAACAGGTGAGCTGCTATCCTATCTGTAATGGAAAGTGGGCAGAAAGGACATCGCCTGGGCGCCTGGGTGGCTCAGTCAATTAAGCATCTGCCTTCGGCTCAGGTCGTGATCTCAGGCTCCTGGGATGGAGCCCTGCATCTGGGCTCCCTGCTTGGCGGGGAATCTGCTTCTTCCTCTCCCTCTGCCCCTCCCCCTGCTTGTGCACTCACTCTCTGTCCAGTAAATAAATAAAATCTTTAAAAAAAAAGAAAAAAAAAAGGAAGGGACATCGCCCCAACCAAGCCACAGGGCAGCACCGGGCCACCCATGACGCTCTGTTTCTCTTCTTACACGCTCTCCTTTTAAAAAACTTTGTACTGAAGCATAGTGTTTACAAGAAAGTATATGACTCTGGCATAGACCGCTCACTAAATTTCCATGAAGCAAACACACCCCAGGAACCAGCACGCAGATGAAAGACCAGCACCTTCCCGGGTCCCCACAAGCCCTCCCGGGGCCCCGCCCCAGTTCCTATGTGCACCCGTGTCACCACCGTCCTGACTCCTAACCCCGCAGGGATAGCTGCTGGTGTCCAAACTCGGCGTTCGTGGAATCACACGGGATGCGTGCTTCCCTGTCTTGCTCAACCTCATGTTCATGATTCACGGTCTTGTGTGCAGCAGATGTGGGTCGATTCCCCTTCTCTATCGCATTGCACCATGGGAAGACACCACATTTGTCCTGTCCACCTGTTGATGGATCTTTGGATGATTCCCAAGCTTTGGGCTGTTTCAAAGCGCCCTGCTATGCACATTCTAGTACATGATTTTTGGTAAACATCTGTGCACATTTCCAGAATGGCTGGGTCCCAGGGTAGGTGTATGCTGATCATTTTAAGAAACTGCCAAAGTGTTTTCCAAAGTGGCCGTAGTGTGTTGCATTTCCACCTGCACCGAATGAGGGTTCCTGTTGCTCCGCATCCTCACCAACACTTGGTGTGGGCCGGTCCTTTTCGTTTCAGCCACTCTAGTGGGTGTGCACTGGACGGCATGTGAAGTGTCCATAACGAAAACATTGGGGATTTGGGGGGAGGGCAAGGCTACTATGTGCGGGGGGCTTAGGAAGGCGCGGAGGGAAGTTTGTCTTGTGTGTTTGTTTGTTGGTAGTTCTCCTTGATTTTCTGAGCAGGTTCCGGCCTTGACGAGTATAAAAAGGAGTACGATTGATAAGATGTGACTCTGGTGAACACACAAGGAGGCCCTCTCTCTGGCTCTGTCCCATCCCCGGGCTCCCCTCCGTGGCAGCTGCTGTCTCCCTGGGGAGGCGCACCCTGGTGGGTCCGGCGTGCTCCTGGCAGGCACCCTGCCGCCTTCCCATCCCCAGGGGAGCATGGGAGCCGTCCCAGGCCAGGGGAGGACAGGCTCATTCTCAGCTCATAAACTCCCTCCCTGGCATTTACGGCCAGTGTTTGATCTTTCAAAGGAGAGCTCTCGTCGGCTCACCAAGTACCCCGTGTGGCAGGGTTATTTATGGCCTGGGCCGTGTACCCTTACTCTGCCCACATTATTTAGTTATTTATTTATATAGATGTATATTTTCTACCGACTGCATTTGGTGCCAGGGTGATGAAAGTGGAACAGTCATGAGCTCACAGGCAGCAGGTGTCCTGGCAGCTGCATGGACTTGGGGACCGAGCTGCCGGGATGCCCTTCTTTGGTTGGCTCATTTGGGGGGGGGTCCTCTCTCTGTCTGGCAGGGGCAGGGAGCTGGGATCTGAGCACCGTGGGTGCTGGAAAAGCTTTCCACGCCTGCTCAAGAGGCAGGCTAGCTGTAGGGCTCACAGCTTGAACTTTGGGGGTGAAACACGTGGGTTTCAAAGCCTCTCCCCGCTACCTAACTTTGTGCCTCAGTTTCCACATCTGCCAAATGGGACTGCCGCGGGATTCAGCGGAATGATTATGACAAAGTGTTCAGAGCAAGATCTGGACCTCAGCAAGGGCACTGTAAGGGTCAGCTGCTATTATTAACCTCACGCATGACAGGGTGGATGACATCACAGCTCCCAGGTAGCCAGACCGCCCTGGCTGTCCAGTGCTGGACACGCCGGACTTTGGTGCTAAGCCCAGGAAAGTCCCAGCAGACTGGGCCAAGTTAGTCACCCTACAGAGCCTTGTCATTGCACGAAATCCTTCTCTTTACAGCAGCAGAAAGCACCAACGAGGAAATAAATTTTGATTAGGCACTTATTTGTTCAGTAACTATTTATTAACTTCTGTCCCATGCCAGGAATCGTTCAAGTTGCTGGGAACACAGGAAAGAATAAAACAATGTCTCTGCTGCCCTCACAGAGCTGACATTCCAGTGGACAGGAGACATAATGAACAAAGAAAGAAATAACACCAGGTAGGGGCGGCTGCTGACAGGCAAAGTTAAATATGGTGACGGGAGACAGCACGATGGGTACTCATGAAAATGAGGAGGGTGAAGAAAGACCCTTTAAGGAGATGACATTTGGGCAGGAAAATAAAGTCAGAGAGCAAGCCATGAGACTCTCTGGGGGATGAGGGTTCCAGGCGAAGGCACAGCAAGTGCAAAGGCCCTGAGGTAGTGACATGCTATCTCTGAAATGCTTTAAGAAGGCAATAGTCTGATAGGTTTTGTGTCAACCAAACTTGATCATCACCATTTGGAAGGCAATGCCAGGCATCATAGGGATGCAGAATGAGCACCGTCAGTCACACCTCTGGGAAGTTACAGGTGGAGCTCAGGAAAGCATACCCGAGAAAGGCAGTATGGATGGCATCATGAGAAGGACATCGTGAGAAGGTGAAAGACGAGAGAGGCCCGGGCCTCCACTCGGATGCTGGGTGACTCTGGTCAAGTCATATAATCTCTCTGGACTTCCCTTTTCTCAGGCTTCAAAAGGGGAATCTGAGAAAAAGTCCTTACTCTGAATTGGCCATGAGGCCTGGGGGCCCAGGGGAGGGCTGTGGACTCCAAGTCTCAGAGCTTTCTTAGGAGAGTCCCTTGGTGCCTGTGCCCATCTGAGAAATGGGACAGTTGAGGCTCAGAAGGAGCAAGTAGCTTTCTTGCTACCAAGAGTAGGAAAAAAGGATGCTTCTGTTTGTTGGGGTCTTCTGGGCGGAGGAGAATAAATTACAAGTTCATTTCAAAAACCTCCTTCTGATTTTTGGCCCTGATGCTCGGGGTCTAGGTCTAGCATCCAAAGCTGCTTTTATTTATTTATTTATTTATTTTGCGTGAAAATTCACAGCTCTGCCTGTGTCTGAAGTGGGTAAGAAGTCTGATTTCCTGGCACAGTTTCCACAATGGGATAGCAGCCCTGCCCCTTGTCCAGTTGATTTTTCAGACAAACCGATGTGTTCTCCATCATGACATGGCCTTTTCCTGGCTCTCCTTAGAGAGATGGGTACTGGCCAAGTCAATGGTTGGGGCTGGCCAAGTCAACGGTGTGCCCCATGATTCAAGGAGGGGAGAGGCTGCCCCACCAACAGACATTTCCCGGGGGCAGAGCTCCGATCTGTACCATAGACCTTTTGCCTCATTAGCACAGCTGATAGGAAGACATGGCAACTCGACGTCAGTGGCCAAGCCATTGGCTGGCCAGCAACTGATGGGGAAGCTTAGCATGAAGGTTCTGCCCAAACAGGACAAGTGAGACCAATAGGATTTTCTTTCTGGAGAATTTCAACTCGGGATGTGGAGGGGACAAGGTAATTGCTGATAGGAACAGAAAGGCATGGGGCTAAGAGGAGACATGAGCAGGAGGGGCACAGGTGAGCTATGACCAACCTAAGACAAACCTATGACCAAGATAATCTGAACAGAAGTCAAGGGCTTCTGAATGACAGAGAGAGGATATGCAAGATGACACAAGAGAAGAGCTGAAATAAGGAGAGTAACTGAGTCTTGCTAGTGGGTATACTCTGGAGGGAAACTCCTCAGGTCCTGTATCTGGAGTCTTTGTAACTTCTTTCTTGGTAATTAGGGTTTTCCAGTTCCTATATCTAGGAGGACCCATACCCCATGGTTGCTGCACGTAGCCATGTAGGGTGTGCAGTGTATGTCTTGGGGAGGGGAGTGCCATACATAAGTAATAGCACCTCTTGCAATTGTGCAGTGTACAACACCTACAACTGTACATGACAGCACTGACCAGGGCTCATATTCTTGCCATTTAGTGACTGCCAAATATGTATTGTATGTTGATTTATTCACTCATTCAACCCATAATTTTTAGGTATGTTCTCACTCCCTGGCACTGTTTAAGGCACTGGGGATTCAGGAGTAAGAGACATGATTCCTGGTCTCATGATGGGGGCAGGGGATAACAAACAAGTAAAAAAGATAATTTAAGAATAACAACTGCTATGAAAACAAAATGAACCAGAGTAATACGACAGAGAGTGACTTGAAGGTGAGAGGGGCCATATTTATTAGGTGGTAAGGGCAGACGTAGGGAAGTTATCCCTAAGCTGAAGGGCTGAAGGAGTAGAATTTGCTGGAGTATTATTATTCCTCTACTCCTCAAAAAGGATCTGTCTTCAGATCAAATGAGGTTTCAAGGAATCTTCACCCAAGTGAAGAACTACTTTTATTGGATTGACTTTCATCCAAGATTATTTCAAGAAGCCATCATGGGAACTCTATATTTGCATTTGCTCTAAAATGGTTGTCAAGAGCACTGTAACTCGATATCCCTCATATAAAGCCAGACATAATAAATTTATTTTAGTACTTGGTATCAGAAGTAAACTAAAGAATTGCTTTCTATAGCAAGAGAGAAGAGATTTCCTGTGTTTCCCTTTTTGACCTGGCTGCCAGGAAGCTCAGGGCTGAATCCTATGCTTCATCATAGAAACTGTTAATCCTTGTAGTTGGCATAGCTGCTCCCTCTTTCACTGGACCTAACTTGCTGTATCTGTTATATTAACCTTTTTTATTTTTTAATGATTTTTTGTTGTTGTAAGCTCTCTCCTTCTTTTTTGGAGAGAAGTCGGGAGGGATGTAAATAAAAGCTTTATTCATCTGACGTGTAAGCGTAGGCAACGTCTGCCTGACCTAGTTCCCCAACACTTAAGACTTGTAAATTCAAACATACCTAAAGAAAAACAAACACAAATTTCATTTCTTAGAATTAGCTTTGGGGTTAGAAATGAAAACAAATATATCTCCTGGAATAGCTCATTATTCTCCCATGCCCTGACATTTGCTGCTGTCTGTGGGCTGACACAGGCCCACTTTATTCCTAAGGCCGCCTCCCTGGGTGGTGTCTGTGTCTGAGCAGAGTGACCCGACCCTTCTAAAAGACAACGGTGGGCCCAGCAAAGCAGAACAGAAACCATTTTCAATTAAAAAGTAGCTCCTGCACAGGCCGACAGCTCACCCGAGCTCCCTCTGACAGTCTGGTAACCTATAATTTTTCTTTGCAAGGACAATTATGTCCCTTCAAATGGCAGCATAATGAACCGGGCCTATTAAAGGCTCCCACGTTCGTGTTGTTTTGCTGGGATGTTTCCCGGAGCTGGGGCCGGGCGAGACTCATCACTGTGCCCGCTAATGAGCCCCCGCAAGGAGAGGCCACGGCAGGGGGAGGTGGGGCCATGGCTGGCTTTCCTCCGGCATGCCAGGGACATGGACCCCCCATCCCAGCTGCCCCTATCTTGCAACATCTTGATTCTCACTGCTGGGGTAGGAATTAGCACCAGCAATCCTCTTATACTCCTTTTCTCCCAAAAATGCAATCCACTCCCCACCCCCAGAATAAACAGGCAAGGTTGAGGAAGAGTCCAGAATGCAAATCGGCAGTGTTTATGAGTTAAAACAGACCAGTGGTTCTTAGAGTGTGGTCCCCAGTCTCGCAGCACCATCCCCATGGGTCTAGCAGCTGATAGAAATGCAGCTTCTCTGGCCCAACCCCAGACCTGCTGAATCAGAAATTCAGGAGTGGCCCAGAAATTTGTGTTTCAACAGGCCCTCCAGGAGATTCTGAGGCACGCTCAAGTTTGAGAAGCCCGGGATGGAGCAAAGTATTGTCAGTTTGTTAATTCTGGAAGCCTTGAGACCTGCTAATCCAATCCATGCACAGAGCCCGAGATGGGGGTTGGGAAGTTGCAGGAAGGACTGAGCCTCGGTTCTGGTCAGCCGACTCTATCCCATCGCTTGTCTCTGCATTAACGGAGTGAGGGAAAGGCAGGGGAGAGGGGAGAAGGAGCTGAAGGGTGGGAAAGGGAAGAGGAAGAGGGTGTCAGAATATGCAGCCATGTCTTAAAACCTCCACAGTGATGAACAGAAGACCAAGAATGCAACAAGGGGATTACTGGTCACAGTGAGCACTATGGAGAAAGGAACAAGGAAGCAAAAGTGGGGCGAGACCACATTTCATAAGCAGTGGTTATCATCTGGGGTGACTGTGTCCCCCACCCACCCCTGGGGACACCTGGCCACTCTGGCCTCCTTTCTGTTCCAATTTATGTCTTTTGAAGGTCACTCTAATGGCTGGAGAGAGGATGAAGGGGACACCTTTAGGAGAGGGCGAAAAGCAGAAGCTTCTAATTGCTATAGAAGGGTCTCCTGGGAAGAGAAGAATAATTTGCAAGTTCATGTCCAAATCCCATCATGGGCTTGATGTGGAGGGTCTAAATCTGGCACTTGCCAGTTCATCCAAAGCTGCTTTTTTGTGAAAAATCATAGCTTTACCTGTGTGGACATAGGTGGGTAAAAATCCTGATTTCCATGTTAGGTTTTCACAATGGGATAGGAGCCCACCTGCTACTCTGATAGCATAGTAGCAGGAGAGATGGAGTGAGATGTGAGAGACGGTTTTGGAGGTTTACCACATGTGAGGGGGAGGGCAGAGTCCCAGATGATTCCTGACAGCAGCAGGGGTGGGCATGAACCAAGGAGTAGGCATGAACCTGGAGGGCAGATCATTCCCCAGGACTGACTTCTGGGCCAACAGCTGAGAGGGTCAAGAGGAAGGAAACTTAGTAGTAGACCCCCCTGAACGGAAGTCACTAAGGCAACCAACTCCTGCTAGTCCATTCACTCTCTGGGGACCAGGAAACTCAGCCGTCTCCAGGGGAGCCTGGCACTCATTCCCAAGGTTACGGACAGACTCCCCTGGGAGAACCAGGTCCCCTTCACAAGCCAGGGAGGGTGCCAAGACCTCCCCGCCACTGAATTCCACTAGCATCTGACAGACTGGAGAGCCAGCATGGCTGTCTGGCCCCTGCAGAGACCATGGACGAAATCCAACCATCATCTGTCATCGGTAATATCTGGAGATTAGGAAGCCGGTGAGGGCTGCGTGTGATTTTCACATTCATTCTGCAGCACGACGGGGCCCCCCCTGGAGCCAACAATGGCGCCAGGAGGGCTTTCACGAAAGGACGTGAGCAAGCGAAATTTTCCATTGCTTTCATTGCCCTAAAATCGTACGAACAGGCTCTGGCCCACATTTGAACTTTCCAGAATAAGGCAATTATTGTTTTTCTCTTTTGTTTTTCTTGGTTCCCTGCTGCTCAGTCCCTGGGCTGGGCGGTTTTGGAATTTTTGTAGAAGGATTTCTAAGCACGTTTGTCGATTCAGGTCTGTGATGACGGCGGTAATCCTTAGGCCAGGCTGGGCATGTGTCCGGAACCAAACTGCCAGCATCTCTTGCAGACCAGGCAGGGCGCTGCCATTTATCCTCTGGGTCAAGTTGAACCTTCCACGTTTTCATCATCCTCATGCCTTGGAGCCCAGAGAGGGTAAAGGACTTGTCTGAGGTCACACAGCAAAACAATCTACACCTTCCTTAATTCTGCTCTTCTGTGCTAAGTGGGGAGGAATCCTTTTCCAGGGAAGACATCAGTCAGTGATATTTATGTAAGAGTTTGGTCCTAAAGAGAACAGTTCAAAAATGGAATGGATTGCTTTTGGATGAAGTGAGCTCTTCCTTGACGGACAGCAAGAATATCATGGAGGGGACTCAGCGGCGGGCTTACGCCACCACGAATGGCTCCCACGAGGTGGTCCTGTACCTCTTACAGCACCACGTTCAGTGACATCTCACTGATAGCTTAAGATTGGTCACGGTCAGAGTAGCCACACCACGGAAATTGGTTAATACTACAAACCAAGGCTTTTTTTTTTTTTTCCAAGAGAGCCAATTGTTCCGAATTTAACTGCACACTCCTAGGATTCATTCATTCACTCACTCACTCATTCATTCATCCCACAAACCCCGATCAAGCACCTGCCGTATGCCTGACACTGTGCTAGATGAATTGAAGGAGACTCTACCTTTTAAAGGAATGTATAACGTGGAAAGGGAGATAAATACCCACCCCTTGCCTTCATTCAGGAGGCCCCTTAATTATTTAGAAACAACAGCAAAAGTAGCAGAACTTCTAAGAGTTCCCTTCTACTGCCGTAAAGGCAAGAAGCTACCCACTCAGCAAATGGATCTTTACTCCCCCTTCTCCTCTTTTATCTTACCACGGGGGAAATAAGGAAACACACAGAGCCCTCAGCTAGGGCACTGCGTGGGGGGATGGCGGGAAACAGGACAGGTGTCAGTGATGATCCGAATGTAACAATATTTAGGGAGCACTAATTATGTGCCAAGCACTGTCCTGAGTGAGTCCTCTGCATGCACTGGGAGCACATGTGATCCCTACAACAGCTTGTAAGCTCAGTGGAAGAGGGTATCGCTGTCCCCTAACATATGCTAAGCCCCCAATTCCCCTGCTGCCTGCCCCACACGCCCACCCTGTTGAACTTGGGTGTGGCCGCGGGACACATTTCAGACAATGAAAGGTGAGCCTCAGGGGTGTTTCATTTCCACGTGAAACCCTCAAGAGACAGTCCATGCTTTGTCAATCTTGCTCCTCTTTCAGGAGGCTGGTCATGTTCCCAACCCATCGAAGTTCTAGAGCCTGGTCCCGTAGGGAGAATGAAGAGGACAGAATTCTCTCCCCGCCTCCCTCAAAGGACCTGGAGCAAGTGTGACAAGTAATTCTTTGCTCTAAGCAACAGAGAGTCTTAGGGTCATCCATTCCTGCAACCTCACCTCACATATCCTGACTGGTACCAGGTAGGTCAAAGTCATTTCCCCACGTTGTAAATGAGGAAACTGATAGCCAGGGAGGTTCGGTGATAACTCCCAAGCTCACACAGCTCGCAAAGGACAGGACTGGAACTTGAACCCAAGAAGGCTGGTGCCGGAATTTGAGCTACTAACCACTCCCTGGTGGAACAGTGAGCAAGTCAGCTGACTTTTAGTTCTAATCCTGATTGACATTTTGGGTCCTAGCAAAAGCCTAAAACTCATTGCCCTGAAGTCTCTTTCCAATCCACAATTCCTAAAACCCTTGTTTATTTTAAAAAGAATTTATTCCATATGTTTCTGACCTCTTTCATTTAAGCTTCTCTAACTGCATTTGGGCAGAGTATAATATCCAGAGAAACTTCTGGATCATAATTTTTGTTTTCTTCAATAAGAGAAGGTCAGATATTGCCTATAGGCAGTGTGGCCCAAGCAGGCTCCTGAGGGTGAGACAGACAGGGCATTTCTCTTCCCACCTCTCCAATCACTACAGGTTTAGAAATGACAGGAGAAGTGGGGCGCCTGGGTGGCTCAGTCAGTTAAGCATCCGACTCTTGGTTTTGGCTCAGGTCATGATCTCAGGGTCCTGGGATTGAGCCCTGTGTCGAGCTCCCTGCTCTGTGGGGAGACTGCTTGTCTCCCTCTTCCTCTGCCCCTCCCCTACCTCAAGCTTGCTCTCTCTCTTTATCTGTCTCTCAAAAAAATAAATAAATAGAAAGAAAGAAAGAAAGAAAGAAAGAAAGAAAGAAAGAAAGAAAGAAAGAAAGAAAGAAAGAAAAATGACAGGAGAAGAAAAAATATTTTCAGAAAAATCCCAAGAAAGCCAAAGTCATAGTAGATGGCAAAGGATACCTATTTAGCAGGGGTATGGGGTTGAATTCTTGCTTATTCATCCCATGAGGGATGTGATATCTTTATTCCTGTCTTAAAAAAAAACAAACTGGGGAGTGGGAGAGGCTGAAGACAACCAGAGTGCTGTTGTTCCCAGACTGGTTGGTCGCAGGGCGTTGTGGGTGGAATGAGGCCCCTCAAAAGATATGTCAACATCCACCCCTCTGGAGCCTGTGATCATGACCTGATTTGGAAAAAAGGTCTTTGCAGATGTGATTAAGTTAAGGATCTTGAGATGAGATCACGCTGGATTATCCAGGTGGACCCTAAATCCAACGACAAGCGTCCTTATAAGAGAAAGTCCTGGGGAGATTCAAGACAGGGAACAGAAGGATGTTGAGGATGTAGCATGAGCCAAGGAATGCCAGGAGCCACCAGAAACTGAGAGATTCTCTAGAGCCTTCCGAAGTCGTGTGGCTCTGACCTTGATTTTGGCCCAGTGATACTGATTTTGGACTTCTGACTTTCAAAACTGTATGAGAATAAATTTTTGTTGTTTCAAGCCTCCAAGTTTGTGGCAGTTGGTTATGGAGCCTTAAAAAAAGTAGTACATGGTGCTCTTACCATTCTTAAAACTTGCTGAGGATTCCTAAGAGCTCTGTTTTCTATGTGCGGCTGTACCTGTTGATACGTATTTATTAGAAATTAAAACTGATAGATTTAAAGAAGATCTAGGTATTCGTTCACTTAAAAAATAACAATAGCATAGCTATTATGTGTTGATATACAAAATACACTTTTTTCAGAACAAGTAGGTTTCCTCAAGAAAAAAAATTTAGCAAGAAGAGTGGCAATGTTTTCTTCAACACTTCTAATCCAAAGAAAATCCAAATTTTGTTCATCCCAAAACAGCTGGGTTCTTATGTCTGCTCCTGCATCCAATCTGTTGCGATATGTCGTTTTGTTTAAAGAATGTGAAGAGGCTGCCTGGGTGGCTCAGTCTGTTAAGCATCTGCCTTCGGCTCAGGTCAGGATCCTAGGGTCCTGGGATCGAGTCCGGCATCAGGCTCCCTGCTCAGAGGGGGTTTGCTTCTCCCTTTCCCTCTGCCCCTCACCCCCTCCTGGTTCTCTCTCTCTCTCAAATAAATAAAATAAAATCTTAAAAAAAAAAAAAGAATGTGAAGAGAACTCTGCCACACAATGATAGCTCATTGGAAGGAGGAAGCAGAACAGCAACGGCCTTTCTAAATAATTGTGCATGTGTCACATACCCTCTGGGAAACTACACTGTACGCTCACAAGAGAATGAAAGCAAAATAGGCAATTCCCTTCGTTCTATGATAAAAATAGCACTGATGTCATAGACCTCAGAAAGGGGTTCCTCGGGGGTTCCCTGAACCACACTTTGAGAATCGATGCCATAGAGGCAGGAAAGGGATGAAACCAACATTGTCTGACATGAGCTGGGTAAGCCAAGGGAAGAAAATGGTGCTGGTTTTGGCTGAAGGCAAAGCCCTCCTCACCCTCCTGCCACGGAAGAGTGCAGGCTCAGAGCCCCGAGAATGGAGCCAATGTTGTTCCTCCAGCAGCCCCGGTGGAGAAAGTCCTCAGTTCTTTGTTTTGGCACCAAGACAATGAGCTGCGCAACCTTCTGCTACACGTGGTGGGGCAGCCAAGGGTTCTGGGCCCGGCTAAAACCTTATCCCAGGGTACCTGTCAACACGGCAGCCCGGAGTTCCCTCTGAGACAAAACAGGGTGACCATACCTGCCCCTTCTACTCTGCAGTCTCGGTGTGAGCGCCTGCTGAGAACACGTGGGTGAAGGGCATTAGGAAGCGCCTGCTGAGAACATGCGGGTGAAGGGCATTAGGAAGCGCCTGCTGAGAACATGCGGGTGAAGGGCATTAGGAAGCGCCTGCTGAGAATACGAGGGTGAAGGGCATTAGGAAGCACCTGCTGAGAACATGCGGGTGAAGGGCATTAGGAAGCGCCTGCTGAGAATACAAGGGTGAAGGGCATTAGGAAGCGCCTGCTGAGAATACGAGGGTGAAGGGCATTAGGAAGCGCCTGCTGAGAACACTCGGGTGAAGGGCATTGGGAAAACATGACAGGTTGTCAGGTCGATGAAGCTCCCGTTTTCAGTGCGTAATAACGGGACAAGTCTCGCCACGGGTTTTGGCATTGGTCATTCACTTCTCGGGTGGGATAAATCACCAAGTGATTCTACCTTGGTTTCCTTACCCATAAAATAAGGCTGGTGCCACATCATCCTGTCCCCTTCCTCTTATAAGAATCAAATGAGGTAATAAAAATATCTCAAAAAAATTGCTGTTGGTTTTTCTCTGATTATGAAAGTGTTTTGAGGAAGTCAAGACAAATAGAGAAATGAAAAGTCCTTCCCTCTCTTTTCTCCAGAGACATTTAAGGAGTCCCGGGCACGTAGGTGCAGCACCACTGGGCGAGAAAGACACTTGCTGGTCCTGCCCTCACGAGCAGAGTTTACATGTATGCAAATCATATGCAAATAGACGCCCCCCCTCCCCAAACCAAGTTCTTCCACCTGGCCAGGAATTCTGGGAGCCCTGGCTTACCCCCCTGGTCTACGGCACATAAGCAGCAACATCACACTGATGCGCTTTGCCAGAACCATCCTACCTATGACAGCAGCACCACGAGAACATTAACCTCTATCATAGGTGTTGTCAACTCCATTGGTGACATGGGACTCGTGTTGGAAAAGCCGGAATCAAGTTATGATGGGATAAGGATATCAACCTCAGCTCTGGGGATGGTCTCTCTGACACAGCTTGGGGCAGGAAGGGGAATGGGGGAAGAGAGAGATATCAATCCTGTTCCAAGCTGCTTGCTACTCTCTCATATCCAGGATTATCCTGCGTGTATTCCTCTCTCTGCTAAAGTCCTGCTAAATCTCAGGCTAAGGGCCAGGTATTGCTCTAAATGCTTTACCTATCTTACCTAATCTGACCCTAGAGCACAGTTGTCCCCACTGCAGTTAACAGGGCCACGATCACAGTGGGACACATAGCAGACTGGGGTAGAATTCCCAAAATAAAGAAATTCACATCATTGCAGAAAACAGTCAACCCATGGGACCAAAGATGCAGAGAATCAACAGGACAGAAGACGATAAAAGCATGGGCAAATACTGAGGAAGAAAAGTAACAGAACACTGAAAGAGGAGATGAAAATCCTCAACTTCCCAAGTTGAAAAGATGCCTAATGGTGGATATTTCTGAGGACTCTCCTGCTGTAATGATCAAACTACAAGTCAGTCTTCAGAAGCACTAAAGCAAGTGATGATCGCTGACAAAATGGTCCGCGTTGACGTCACTCAACTGTGCTGGCATCAGAAAGCTATTCTGACCCTGGCAGACCTTCACAAGATTTACCACCTACGCACCATCTCCCCAGACATCTGGGGAAGACGCATTGTCAAGAACTTCAAGGACAGAAGAAACGGGAAAAGAATCTTTAAAACTCTTGCCAGTTGGGAAAAGCATGAATGAAGACCAGAATATTTTAGACAAAACCAACAACGCAAACTGCAGGGGAGAGCTTTTGGGGTTAACATGTTTGATGGAACCTATGCATCTAACTTTGCTCCCTCCTAAAACTACAAGAAAAGCATTTATTGTTTTGCTTTTGTTTTTTCTTTTCTTTTCTTTTCTTTTTAAGGCTTCAACCTTCAAGGAGAAGAGGAGAGGGGAGGAGGGAGAGAATAGCAAGAAAATGTGGGAAGCCGAGGGGTGGATGGTTGGGTTTTTAAACTAACTTAGCAAACTCGGGGCGCCTGGGTGGCTCAGTCGTTAAGCATCTGCCTTCGGCTCAGGTCATGATCCCAGGGTCCTGGGATCGAGCCCCGCATCGGGTTCCCTGCTCTGCGGGAAGCCTGCTTCTCCCTCTTCTATTCCCCCTGCGTGTGTTCCCTCTCTCGCTGTGTCTCTCTCTGTCAAATAAATAAATAAAATCTTTAAAAAAAAAAAAAAAAAAGAAAGGGAAAATTCTTAAAAAAAAAAAATAAACTAACTTAGCAAACTCAAAAACACCAAATCCTGAAAACAAGTCCACTTCTCATGGGTGACATGAAAATGCAGATATTTGCCATTTAAACATACTATTATATGACTGAAAACAGGACAATCCCAAATTAAAATTATTCCTGGTATGCAAGATCAAAGAAGCCTAGCTGACAGAAAACAAAATCAAGTAACCAACAAGAAAAGCAAAACCATCATAACAATAAATGTAAATAGTTGAGATTCACCTGTTAAAAGGCAGTGTCTCAAAGTGGTCATTCACAAGAGATACTAAAAGCAAATATGTACAGAAAGGCTAAAAATAATGGCAAGTTATTTTCAATCAAATTCATATAAAAGGAAAGGGATTAATATCTAATAATACAGTGTATAAAGCAAAATTTTCATCAAGATAAAGACTATTTCTTGTTAAAAAACTATAGTTAGGAATGAAATAAAGATTCCTAAAGTATCAACTAAGTAACAATAGTATAAAGTGAATAGAATAAAAACTAGTAGCAATGTAGGGACAAATTAATAAAAGCAATTGGTTTATGGACCTGCAAACTCATGTATAAGTAAAGGAAATAAACAGTAAATTAACTACATACAACTTACAGACTTGCCAAACTTACACCATACAAGCAAGAATTAGACCTTTTGAGTGTTCAAGTTTTTATATAAAAATTACCCACAGAAATTCCATTTGTTAAACAGAAACAAAATACATATGTGTACAAACGTTCGCATATTTTGTAAACCCCGGAGTGGTGTAAGTTTTTGGCACTAAGGGACGATCTGAATGTTTTATCACTTGGACAGGTCAAAATTTGCTGATAAACATTCCTTTGGGACAGAAAGTAAATGATTTACTGGACCCCAAACCAAGGACCTCAAGATGGGAAATCCATTTCCTCCAATCCACTGATGGGAGCAGCCTGGAGACCCCTTAGAGCTAATATTCCCAGCCTGCCCCCGGCATCCCACTGTGTATGTGTGTGCGTGCATGTGCGTGTTTGTGTGTGTTGTCTGTGCCTGCGTGTGCGTGGGTATGGGAAGGGATCTCCATTTCTTCGTGTCAAACCCCTCTGGCTGAGGTCTCTTGCTCGAGTCACACCTACGCAGTTCATTTGGGTTTCATGTGGCAGACTCTGAAGTTTAATGCAGACCGAGAAGTTTCCCTGGAACTTTTGACCTGTGACAAAAGATTTCAAGTTCGCAGGGAAGACTTAATGAAAAAACATGCTACTCCTGGAAAAGGGGGCTTGCGGATATTTTGACATTTTCTTACGAGGTTATGTTCTCCACAGACAGTAAAGAGGTTAAGGGGTAAGAGAAGAAACAAATGTTTGGTGCACCCCCCCCCCATTTTTTTGGAATCACGTTCAAAACCTGTCCTCTACTCCTGTCAAAAATATGCAGATCCAACAAATCTTCAACCTTTAGGAAGGTTGTAAACAGCCTAATGTAATTTTTTGTAAAATTACATTACGGTTTTTGTAAACAGCCTAATGTAATTCAGAGCTCAGCATAATGCATAAGTACGGTAATTTATCTTGTTAATGATGTCATTATTAAAGCAGGTGGCTCAATAAGATTGATTTTTCACATGTAATTTACAGGCTGCCCTGAAAAGGAATTTATAAAGATAATATTAATAGCAGCACCATTGCTAGAACAAGCGTGAAAAAATTCAAGGTCACTACTTTGAAGGAAAACATTTGTTTAAGTTAAAAGATTTCATATATTTGTTCAAAAAGTTTGGATTTATTGTTTTATAGATTATTGCATCCTTGAAAAACAGAAAAAAATTGCTGTTGGTTTTTCTCTGATTATGAAAGTGATATATGGAAATTGTACACTTAAAAATACAGAAGAGCACAGAGAAGAAAGTAAGTCACCCAAATGATTTTCCATAGATATTTGCAGTTCAGATGTTGATGTGGATCACGCCATTTTCTTTTTCCCATTTACAGACTTTTTATTCGGAGGCAAATCTCAAAAGAGACTTTACTTCCTCAGATTTCTTTCCCCTTTAATGTTACCTATAATGAGTAAATGAAGAAATATTTTTCTTTTCAGTAAACACAAATTTCATTCTTGTTTTTGAAAGCCCTTTCTAGCCCGCCTTTAAAAAACAATGCCTTTATGCCTGTGTACCAGCAGAATAGTCTTGTCTTTGTTAATTCACCATTAGGATGCATGTTGGGAATGGACCCTCTAGCATTTATTTATTTTGAAATTATTAATTAAAGTGGAAGTTCCTTTATAATACTAGTTTCCACGGACATACATTTTTGATAGATTCAAATTGTGCATATAATACAACATCTTTCTTACAGTACTGGGGACATTTTCCTTTATTATTTGACAGCATAACTTTTTTTTTAAGATTTTATTTATTTATTTGACAGAGAGAGCCAGAGAGCACAGGCAGGGGGAGCAACAGAGGAAGAGAGAGAAGTAGACTCCCCACTGAGCAGGGAGCTCGATGCGGGGCTTGATCCCAGGACCCTGGGATCATGACCTGAGCCAAAGGCAGACGCTTAACCGACTGAGCCACCCAAGTGCCCCATCATAACTTTTTTTTAAACATTGTATTTATTTATTTGAGAGAGAGCGTGCACAAGCAGGGAGAGCAGCAAGCAGAGGGAAAGGGAGAAGCAGGCCCCACTAAGCAGGGAGCCCGATGCAGGACTTGATCCCAGAACCCTGGGATCATGACCTGAGCCGAAGGCAGACACTTAACCGACTAAGCCACCCAGGTGCCCCTTGACAACATAACTTTTAACGATTGTATAGTATCAGTTCATCATGAAAGTGTACCAACATAAACAGCCAATCACCTACTGTTGTACATTTTAGGTGATTTCCCTCGTTTTGGAACATTCTTAGGAACAAAACTGCATTAAGCATTCTTAATGCTTTGTGCACACGTATGGACACAGGTATGGACATTCCTTATGACACGTGTCTAGAAGTGGTGTCAGATAGTAGGAATGTTTCAAGGTTTGCTATTTTACCAAATGATCTTCTAGAAATATCTCAAATTTTACTCCCATTGTGTGTCTCTAAGGGGCCCATTTTCCTGTACCCTTTTCAAAACTGAGTATTGAAAGTTAAGACCTGATTTTTGCCAGACTGATAAGTAAGTACCTCATTATTTTAAATAGTATTTTACTACTGGGAGCCAAAATTTTGCATATGTTTATACGCAATTTGTATTTTTATTTCTTTTTTTTTTTTTTAAGATTTTATTTATTTATTTGAGAGAGAGAATGAGATAGAATGAGAGGGGGGAGGGTCAGAGGGAGAAGCAGACTCCCCGCTGAGCAGGGAGCCTGATGCGGGACTCGATCCCAGGACTCCAGGATCATGACCTGAGCCGAAGGCAGTTGCTTAACCAACTGAGCCACCCAGGTGCCCTGTATTTTTATTTCTTTTAAAAAAAAACTTACCTAAAGAAATTTCTTCCTTAACCTTCCTAGAATCTCGGGAAGTGCTTTTCCTATATAAATCCTAGTTAATTAACTGAATTTCCCTGCTTCCCTAAGGCTTCGCAGGAGATAGAAGATGCTGGAGAACATCATCTGCCCATAATCCAACAAATCCATGGCTGAGCACTGTGCAAAGTGCTTTCCATGCTTTTCCTCATTTTACCCTCAAAACAACTCCACGAGATGGATGGTATCGTTTTCCCGCTTGATGGATAAGAAAATTGGGCTAAGTCACTCGCTCAGACATGTGGCTGGTGAGAGGTGGAGCCCCGACCTCCATGAAAGACTGGCCAGAGTCCACACCAAATACTGAAAGAGTCACCTTTTCTCTGTTCCGAAACCACCTGGAACCCACTCAGCCAGCTGGCCACTTGCTCCCCACCCCCACTCGGCAGGCCCCTGTGCGCACCGGGCAGCCAGACCTCCCCAGACTCTCGGCAATTCTCCTTTCGTCAACAGGCAGGATCGTCAACTACCCACCAAGCCCCTGGATGAAGGGCTGCCTTGCTTACCCTTCCTCTGCTAAAAATCCAAGCAAGTAAGAAATACAGCACGAACCGGGGAAAAGGAGGGGATGAGAGTCTGATATGCAGTAAAATTAACACATTTAAAAGATTTCATTCAGTGAAATTTTTCCGTAGTAAGATTTCTTATTTTCTAGTTGCTTGGTTTCCCATTGAAAGGCAATTTCTAGTCACCTTTGGCTTAACTTGGTTTTTGCAGATGACGCAGCCGTTCCCTTCATTCATTCATGGGCTGGTAATACTGTTTTGCTAAGCGGGTGGAGGAGGGCTAATGAGAGGGTTAGGTTAGGTGGTCTCCCCACCGGGTTCACAGAATGGGGGCAGCTGGGGAAGCCATGCTTCCTGGGTTTCCGTCTGCCTGGGTGACATAAAACTCCCGTGGCCATCTCAGGCATCCCCAAACCGAAAGAAGTTCCAGAGCCTACGTGATGAGGGCTTGAACTCATCTGAATGGAAGGTTCCAGGAAAATGCAATTAGCACCAAATAATTGAGGGGAAATTGGTTATGGGAGGAGAGACTATACCAGTGTTGGCCCTTAGGACTTCCTCCAGTGACGGCAATGTTCTCAATCTGTGCGATCCAATATGGTAGCCACTTGCCATCTGTGGCTACTGAGCCCTGGAAATGGGGCCAGTGCGATGGAGCAACTGAATTTTTCATTTTATTGAATTTAAATTTAAAAAGCCCCATGTAGCTGGGAACTTGTGTTGGCACATCTTTGTGCCATGCTTTTCCTCATTTTACCCTCAAAACAACTCCACGAGATAACATCACAACAACACATCATCGTGTTGGCACATCTACATGCAAATACCCATGCTGGACAGAAGAAGAGGAAAGTCAGAAAATTAACTTGAGGATTTGCTGCCCCGACGGAGATGCTTTGCGAGTAATGTCACTCTGAAAATGTCCCTTTAAGTTCCCTTCCAACCACGCCGAAAGATCAAAAGGTTTTATTTAGAGCTACTGCTGTGGAAAGTGCTCATTTGGACTTTATAAACACTGGTTTCCCCAAGTCAGGCTCATTATTGCTTAAGGAGTTTAAATCCATTGAGAGAGAGCAAACAAAACAAAACAAAACAAAGCTTTAAATGTTTCTAAAAGTGTACGCCAGCTTCAGTTCAAACAAACAATTGAAATATCCAAGTGACAAGGATGACATCTAAAGCTGAATATTGATGGCGTGAAATTCTCGTTTTGCATGGATCTTTCTGATTTTCATTATGGACGTTGCTTTTACGTGGCCTTTGAGATAAGCATAGTGCTTCAGAGAAGGAACAAAGCCACATTTTTCTTTTACTGGACCTGTTATTCTGGGTCTGGGTGAACAAGTTAATAAGAAATTGAAAGCCAAAGTGAGTGGGGCTCAGGTCCCAAAATTCAGCCTAGGACTGTGTTCATTTCAGACATGTCTTTGTGGGGTGGGCGGACAGGGTGGGAGTCGGAGGTGGAGCAAGGGGGCCAAGTGATGGTCCAGAAGGAAAGGTGAATAAACAATGTCACGTATCTCCCTGGGGAGGCTCCTTGTCTGTGGGTCAATGGCAACTAGGACTAGACAAATGTACGAGGCTCCTCACCAGCAAGAGCTGTGAAGGAGCTTCCCTGCTCTGGCACTTTCCTTTCTTTCCACCACGGGACCAGGCACACTGAAGCCTGATTGCCACATGGCAGGTGCCTTTGGTCAAACTGTTGTTCAGTAATGACCTTGAGGTGTTTTTTTTTTTTTTCCTCCAGAGCCCTCTGTAATTCCCCTGAACCCAAAGGATGACAGAGGCAGGTTGGAGGTCCTTCGGTTGACTGTTAGAACAAAGGGATTTGGGGCTGGAGACCCAGGTCCCCAGGAGCCCCCTCAAGCAACTCCTGGGAAAATCCTCTGAATGTCAATCATTCCTGTTCTCCCCAGTTGCCCCACCACCTCTCACTTGATCCTGGATTTCCTTTCTCCCTCTCCTTCCCCTTTTATCACTCTGTCCGGTTTTTGCCTAAGGGCTCCAAAATCTGCCCCCAGTTCAGCCACTGCCCCTCTCGACCACCCCCACAGGAACCCAAACACCCCTCCCACTCACCAGACAACAACAGCAGCCTTCTCATGGGCTCCCCTTCCACTCCTGCTCCCCTGAAATCCATTCCCCTCACAAGAGCCAACATGATCTTTGTAAAAACACAAATGTGATTATGCCATCGCTCTGAACCAACTGCTCCTAAATTCCCTGAATGTATGTCTTTCAAACTGCATTGACTCTGATTCCCCTAAAACACTTCACATCATGACCCAGACACATACCTGTGACTGTCACCAGGTGCCTAGAGTCATCTCTACCGCATACAGCATGCTTGGTGTTTTCTCTGCATCACATCCTATCCATTCTGTTCTGTTCCATTGTGGTTTTTTTTTTTAAGATTTTATTTATTTGACACAGAGCGAGAGAGCATGTGTGTGCACAAGCAGGGGGAGCAGGAGAGGGAGAAGCAGGCTCCCCACTGAGCAAGGATCCCAACACGGGGTTCAATCCCAGGACCCTGGGATCATGACCTGAGCCAAAGGCAGACACTTAACCGACTGAGCCACCCAGACGCCCCTATTTCATTGATTCTTAATTATAAGCATGACCCATTAAACTGATTTTGTAACCTACACAAGGGTCTCAGTTATATTAGAATAAAATCTATACTCCCTTCGCAGACCAACAAGGCCCTCTGTGATCTGACCCCTCTCACCTCCCAGACCTCATTGCTCCTGTCTTCCCCACGCCCACTGTGCTCTACCCACGCTGGCCTCCTTATTCCTCTAGTGGCGTAAGCTTGTCCTTACCTTCAGGTCTTTGCATTCGCTGTCTCCTCTGCTGGGAACACGGGTCCTCCGGACCTCCAGACCCCACCCTTAGCTCACATCAGGGCTCCCCTACTCTCACCATCCTCCCTAGAGAAGCCACCCTCATCCCCTTCTGTCCCATCACTTAGCCTGATTTTGTACTTAACATGTGTCACGATTTGAACTGTCTTTGAATTTGTGTTCTTTTTTGTGATTGTTCCCCTGCCTACCCCCGAGAATAGAAGCAGCAGCTCAGCCCAGCGTCCTGCATCGATGGCTCTCACACTTTACCAAGCATCAGAACCACCTGGGGGCTCGTGAGCATGCAGGTCACGGGACCCATCCCAGAGTTTCCCATTTGGTCGATCTGAGATGGAACCAGGGAATCTGCATTTTCAACAAGTTCCCAGGTGACGCTGAGGCCACTGGTCCAGGGACCACGTGTGAAAGCAGCAATGTCCCCCCCACGGTAGGTGCTCAACAGCTAACCATGTCAAGGGGGAGAGAGGGGACTGTAATTCACGTTGTGTGGCATTTGAGACCTACCCCCCAGCGCTAGTACCATGACATTGCCCAAATGCCCAGACCTCAGTTCTCTGTCTATAAATAAGACATTTGAATTAGCTGGTCTCTTAGTTTGCTGTCACTTCCAAAAATGGCTTTTTTTTTTTTTTTTTTTTTTGGATTTGGTTATAAAACATTCTGCATTTGCTTTTCTGGCCCCTTAGGCCATTGTCCAGAGTAGTACATTAATTTCTTCCCGTCAGTCCTGATAGTCACATCAGAAGCTTTGTGCTGAAGAACTGTACACAAATGTTCATAATAATTTTTGTTCATAGTCACCAAAAAAATGGGAATAACCCAAATGTCCATCAACAGGTGAACAGATAAGCAAATCATGGCACGTCCATACAAAGAAACAAACTATTGATACACACAACTTGGATGAATCTCAAAATAATTATGCTGAGTGAAGAAACCAGACCAAGAAAAAGGACCTACTGTCTGTGTGTATGATTTCTATGACACTCTAGAAAAGACAAACCTAGTCCAGTGATTGAAAGCAAAGCAGTAGTTGCCAGAGGCTGGGGGTGAGCAGGGAGCTGAGTGGGCGGAGTCCAAGGGAACGCGCCGGGGAGGCTGTGCTATTCTGTGTCTTGGTTGCGGCGGGGACCACCTGCTGTAGCTAGTTTGTCAGAGCTCATTCCACTGGCCACGTCAAATGGATGCATTTTATTACATGTAAATTACACTTCAGTGAAGATGCTTTACACTGTAAAAAACTGTGGAGGCATGAAACTTAAATCCTGAACCCACAACAAAATTACCCCCTCCCCAGTTATGATTCTTGGTTGACTCCAGGACGAAACAGAGGTCCGCCTGTGTGTAATGGAGAATTTATTTGGGGAACTTGTCTCATAGGGAAAGCATTGTGATAGCATGGGTGCCAACTTCTGAGATCTTGTTTCCTTCCTAAAACGTCTCCCCGAAGGCCAAATCCACCAGACAAGTGACCCTCAAAAAACCCAGTCCCTCGGTTCTTCAGCAAGAAGAAGTGCTTCTGAACATGCACACGGCTCAGGGGAAAGTGGGGGCTGAGTTTATGTGCAGGGCCTGCTGTTCTCACGGTGGTCTACACATCCCCCTGCTGAATTTCCTGTGGTTGTTCTCAATCTCCTCACTACCCTTTGAGGATGAAAAAGAGCAAGGAGGTCAGAAAAGCCAGGTGAAGGAGGCAAAGGGGTGGCTTGCATTCTAAGCCCTAGAGAAAGAGGAATCCAGGAGAGATGACTTTCCGCTTCCTGTGTGTCCTCTCGGGGCCCGGGCGGGGGTGGGAGAATGGCTCTGGATTTGTGGGTAGTTATTTATAGGAGAGGTTGGCGGAGGCTTTGTTGGTGGAGGGGATGGAAATCAACTTGGAATAGCTGGAGACGGTGCTGGCTGGCCTGGGTTTGGAAGTCACTGAGGTCAACAGATTCCTGGTGTCAGCCCAGAGAAGGACTTTCCACTGGGCAGTGTGCGCTCTGCACAGGGCCACTTCACACAAGGTGACACTATATGCTTGGCAGGGTGGAGGCTGACTTCTCCAGAGCGGTCTGGGCAAAGCCCCAGGAAGGCCGGGCTTTGGTTCAGGACACAGCTGTTCCATCCGCAGCCCAGGAAGAGAGCAAACCAGAGGTGACTTCTTCAGGGCCCCAAGCACCCACCCTGCACTCTTCTGGGGTAGCTCCCTCTGGTGCTCAATAAGGAGAGCCAGAAGATGGAGGTTTGTGTGTTTTGTTTCTCACGGAAGAAGCATCACCAAGTGCAAATACTAAAGCATACATCACTAAGCCAGGGTAGCATTATGATTAATTAGAGAGGGCTTACCCTGATAATTTGCAAAATTTACATGCTAAAATAATCACAATAAAGAAATATCAGATAACAATACCTTAAATAACATAAATATTTATTACTCTTCCATAGAATAGAAATATGCAGTTAGGCAATCAAAGATGGTTAAGGTACCCCTTGATGTCAAGACGCCTGATGTCAAGATGTTGTTTCTCTGCCATTCTCTGCACTGGGATTCTTCCTCAAGATTCAAAATGATTGCTTAAGCTCTAGCCATCAAATCATTATTCCAGCCAGCAAGAAGGGAGGGACAAATATCAGAGTGCCATGTCCCTTTAAAGATATTTCCTGAAAACTACATATAAT
Organism: Halichoerus grypus; assembly: GCF_964656455.1. NCBI lineage: Eukaryota > Metazoa > Chordata > Mammalia > Carnivora > Phocidae > Halichoerus > Halichoerus grypus. The sequence continues at coordinate 89,950,724 of NC_135724.1, read as the reverse complement.
TCTTCTACATGAATCTCATTGGCTAGTTAATCCCTTGGCCACACCTAGTTGCAAGAGAGGCTGGGAGATGTAGTCTTGCTTTCAATGACCTAAAAATTAGGTGGAAGTGACACTATGTGACTTCTGGGGCAAGGTCATACAAGGACGCAGCTTCCACTTTGTTCTCTTTGGGTGCTTGCTCTTGGAAACCAGCCGCCATGCCCTAAAGAACTGCAAGCAGCCACCTGGAGAGGCCACGTATCAGTGATAGTCCCAGCTGAGGTTCCAGCCAATAAGCAGCCTCATCAACTCACAGATGTGTGAGTAAGACTTGAGGTTATTTCAGACCTGAGCCATCAAGTCACCTCCAACCTTCACGTCTTCCCAGCTGGAGCCCCAGACACCATGCAGCAGAGATAGGCTCTCCTCCCTTTAATTCCTGGAACCGCTAAAAATGGGGGCTTCATTGTGCAGCAAACCAGCACAGAAGGCTGCAGAGTTTGGACATTATTCTGTAAGTGGCAGAGGGAGCCCTGAAGAGTTTTATGTAGGGGAATAAAGTGGAGAAGGAAGTCCCTACAGCGCCCTCCCCCCAACACCTGCCTGCCTCTGGCTCTTCCCCCTTCCCTCCCCCAGAAGAGGAGCTGCTGATCTGATTACAAGCATTGACCCAGCTAACATGACGTTCTGTGTTAATGCCTCCTCTGATAGCATATCTTACGTGCACGGTGCACCCCTGGGGACAGAAGAGGTGTCTTATAGGGCATGGTCCACACATTCTTGTTTGTAATTCCATTTAACAGCACAAAAGTCTTCCCTTCTTATCAGATGATACGGTCACGGTGTGTTTTGGATGTACATCTCTGGCATAAAAGATGCACCTACTGATTTGATGGAGGGCAATGGAGGAAGGGGACAAGCCTAGAGCTGGGGGGCTCAATTAAGAGGCTATTGCCATTTGCAGCTGCGAGATTAATCATTACCAAATGTGGGCAGGGTTAGAAAGGAGAGAGGAGTTTTGGAAAATACTTAGGAGGTAAAACTGGCAGAGCTTGGATGTCAAGTGGATCGGCGGGGAGGGGAGGTGGAAGAGCGAGTGAGGAGTTTTGGATAATTCTGACATTTCTGGCTGGGGGGAGCAGCCGGTAATGCCATAAGCCATAGTTTGGAAAGGTGGATGAGTTTTTTGGGGGATATGTCAAGTTAGGACCAGCCAGACAGGTAGAGATGTCTAGTGGGCGTGAGTGCGTGTGTTTGGGGGTGGGGTTCTTCCTCTGGGGATGGAGGGGGTCAGGTGTCAATATGCTGGCAAAAAGCATAGCAGTCATTATGTACTGGGATGCATCAAAGGTTTGGAGAATGTAAGTGCCACTATCTAGGTGCTCAGCTCATCCTGAGGCTGTGAGCTGAACTGGGAAGGTCCAGAGGTGGGGCTGGAATGGGCAAAACAGGCTGCACTTGATTGACAATGGCAGATCGATTGCAAAACTGACCCTGATTCTGCACCTCTCCCTATCCACACCCTTGGCAAAGTGACTTCGCAGTATCTCCCCTCAAGGCATGGAGTCCATTTCTGGCCCCCCACTCCTTTGATTTGAGCTCAGCTACGTGACTTGTTTTGACCAATGGGTTGTGGTAGAAGTGATGTTATTTGCCCAGTGGAGGAGAAGAGACCATATGGAACCGAGCCGAATCATTCCAGCTGAGGCCAACTTCAACCAGCCAGCCCCGAGCTGACTCACCAGCTGTCCGTGGATGCACAGAGGTCAGCTAAGCCCAGCCCAGATCAGGAGAACTCCCCAGCTGAGCAACAGACTCATGAGTAAAATAGTGAGTGGCTGTTGTCTCAAACCAATATGTTTGGAATGGTTTGTTACACAGCATGTGTAACTGATACACTGAACCTGGGAAATAAGCAAGGGGAGGTCTGTATCATATAGCTTGTTTACACAGAAACGTTATACACAAATAGAATAAGCTAGGTATATGCCAAGGAGGTAATCATCCTGTCCTCACTCCCAGAACTTTGGTGATATCCTCTGTTCCTTTGGGCCAATCCCACTGGGGGACCTCAAAAGTGAAAGGACAACTTGACAACATGGTTAGTAGGCTAGATAATTCTTTGTGGTAGGGGGTTGTCCTGTGCATTTAGAGGAGTTTTAGCAGCATCTCTGGCCTCCACCTACCAAATGCTAGTAACATGCCTCTCACCCCAGTTGTGACAACAAAATATCTCTGGGCATGGGCAAATGTCCCCTGGGGAGTAAAATATCACCCCCCAGATGTAAACCACTGGGCTGTAGGATTCCAGAAAATGTGTGAGACTAGCCCTCATAGCACAAACTGATAGACCAAGGCTCTAAAAGAGCATGCCAGTGTGGCTGCTACAAGAATGCATTCATTCAGTCACTCATTCTGGCATTCATAAGCAATGACTGCATGCCTACTATATGCTGGTCACCGCACTAGGCACTGGAGGTCCCAGGTTCTGTCCCAAAGAACTCATAACCTAGTGGCACACAGGCAAGTAGACTAGTGCAAGCCCTGGGACATCAGAGAAGAGGCATTTAAGATGAGTGCAGATCGAGATTAATATGCAGATGAGTGGGGAGCATTTAGGGGCAACTTCCTGGAGGAGGTGGCTTCTTGGCTGAATTTTAAGAGCTGAGTCAGACTTCTTCAGGATGAAAAGGGAGTGTTTGGGGCATATGGGAAGGCAGAATACATGACAGGTTCTGCAGTTAACTGCATATAACTGGTGTGTGGGGTGAAGGGAGCAGACTGGAGCTGGCATCTTAAGGGAAACATGACCCATTCTCCTGGGCAGTTGTGATTATCCAACTGCTCCCAGCCACACATCACTTCCCACGAATCTGCCGTGAGACAGAAAGCAGACACAGGCACCCAAGTCTCTGCCACAGAGCTGGAGCCAGGTCCTGGGGAGGGCTTTACCCAGCCAGCAGGGTTCAGGCAGAGGACTGAGGGGAAAACAAGGCTTCACTGTGGGTCCGGCCATGTGGGAAGGCCCAGCCCAGCCGCTCCTAAGGGCTGGCACCCAGCTGCATCCGAGAAGACGTGAAAAGCAACATTGTGGACAGGCTGAGCAGGAGGGGGCTCTGAGCGCCTCACATTCCTGCCTTCATACTCCCTTGATCCAAAAGAACCTTTGTGCTGAGAGACAGAATCCAACAGCCTTCCACCCAGCCTCTATCTCAAGGCAGGTAAACGGAAATACCGTTCATTCGGCAAATATTGACCAAGGGCTTGCATGCACAAGGCTCTCCATGAGGTGTGGCTGAGAATAGAGTCTCCAGGTTTATCGGGAAACAGGCTGATAGTGCAGGCCATTCAACAGAAACTTCCAGAAAACATTCATTGTATACCTGCGATGTGCCAGGCCCTGTTTTAGGGATATGATGTTGAACAAGACAGAGAAGTTTCCTGGCATCATTGTGCTTACATTCCAGCAAGGGGACAGAGAGTAAACCAGTAAGTCAACGAGCAGGAGCATATCAGAGGGTGGTAAGTACTTCTCAGGAGATAGTGAAATGGAATCATGAGATAGAAGGGATTTGAACCGGGCGGCGTGGCCACAGACAGCCTCTCTGGGTGACAGGTGGGCTGGGGCCAAGGGGATTTATTCATTCATTCAACCTATGTTTATGGAGCACTGCCCAGGCGCCAGGTACTGCAACATGTCAATGAACGAAATCGATAAAAATCGCTGTCTCGTGGAGCCAATATCCTGGGAGTGAGGGGAGCTGAGCAAATGGCAATTAACTAACAAATAAATCACATTAAATGTTGGAAGTGATTAAATGCAATGGGAACAAGAAAACGTGAGGCAGGAGGAAAGGGTGCCATGGCTGAGGCTCGGGGGTGGAAGGGGACAGGGCAGAGGCTGCTCAGAGTGAGCTCCGCTGGGTGACATCGGAGCAAAGAGGCAAAAGAAGGAGTCACGTGGGAGTCTGGGGAAGGGTGTCCCAAGCAAGCCCAGGCAACTCACAGGAACCGTGAGAGATAATAACAAGTTGTTGCTTTCAGCCACTAAGCTTGGGGATGCTTGTTACGCAGCAGGAGATGACAGGAGAGCCAAACTAAGCTCGGCAGCTGGCCCGGAATCTTCCTCACACCAACTCCCTCCACTGAGCTGGGCCACGGTGCTCCACATAAGCAACTGCCTAATATTCTCAGGTCTAGTTTCCTTGACTCCTTTTACTTCCCTTCTGATCTTGCTACAGCAATTCCTTCCCGAGCCCACAGTCCTGGCCATGTCAGTATCCAGACCTGCCCCACCTCTGAAATCTCAGAGCCCAGCATCTCCCAAATGACCAGAGCCTTCGGCACCCTGTTCCCCTCATAGCTTCAATTCCTTCCTTTGTGGGCCTTTCATCCACCCACTCAAAGAACCTCGGAGCCCCAGAAACCCTTCCACCATGGACTGCACTCTGTAAGCCTCTCTTGGTCTCGCTCCTTTTGCATCCTCACCAGCCCTTCCTCAGGACAAGCCTTCCTCATCCACCCCCGGGTTACTGCAGGAACATCCCTCTCACAGCTCTGAGCATGCTCTTCCTGAACACAAATGCGGATTTCTGAAGATGTCCAAGCACCTATGCATCCCTACAGTCCCTTGTAAGGGGCCCCTCTTCCCTTCCCTACAGGGCTGTGATTACTCTGAAGACATGCAGATCCCCAGGTGGGTCAGGCTTCCCACTGTTCTCACATCTGCACAAGCTGGCCCCTTGCCTAGTTCCCTCCCCCCACTTTGTCTTGGGGTGCATGTCTGCCTCTCATCAAATATCACCCTTTCTGGGAAGCCTCCTCTGCTATCACCAAGCAGGATTATAATCCCCTAATCAGAGTTGTCAATGCATCTGCATTATAATATTGGTCATAGTGATTTGTCCCTGCTCTTGTCTTGTGAGTCTCCCCCATTATGCAGATTGTGAGCATCCTGAGGCCATAGCTGTTGCCTCAGCCATCCAGAGCCTAATGCAGCATCCAGCATAGGGTAAAGATTTATCTGAATGAAAGGTCAGCAAATTATGGCCCATGGGCCAAACCCAGCCCGATCCCTGTCTGTTTTGTATGGCACATGATGCATCTTACAGATGAACATATGCAATCAATTTGATGACAGAGAACATTAATTTTGAACTCCAGTTCAGCAAAATGTTATCCCTTACCCCCAGAAGAATTCCATTCTTCTCATTAGTAGACTTGTATTCTATAACATTGTGCTCAATTATTAGTATATTTTGAATTCTATCAATAAAAATTTGATTGAAATTTGCTCTATCTCTTGTTATGTGAGAACCTATATAATATCCTCAGTTTTGCTCTTGGCCCCCAAAGTTTAGAGCATTTATGAGCTGGCTCTTTACTGGCCAAGTCTGCCAATTGTGTTGAGACCTTAATTTTCAAGTGCTGCATTGATATCTTTGAGACTCACAGAGCCCCAAAGACCTGACTGTAAGCTCCTTTCCCTCTCCAGACATACTCCCCACACAGTGGGAAAGACCTCACCCAACCATATGGGTGTCCCTTCCTGCCAGCCTGTGAGAGTATTCGAACAAGTCGCCACCTCCTCCCATGGGAACCCGTTACTCAAAGTCCGCCTCCCATAGCCCCTGCTGGCTCACTCTGCTGTGGGGTGCAACTCCCCATTGGACCCCGAGTGAGCGGCGTGAGCCGTCCTCCTCCCCCAGGCTCTGAGTGTGCCAACCTCTTCTGTCCAGGGGCAGGCCCAGTGTTGTGTGCTCAGTTGTCTCCTACTATTCAGAGCCGGGGGTCTCTCCTTCCCCCATGGGGTACATAAGAGGTGATCAGAACACTGACCCCTGGTCTAATGAATGGACAAGTCTGCCTGGTTCTGGAACCTGCCTGATTTCCCTGTACCCCCCACCCCCAGCCTGTAGGCCCCTCGTCCTCCGTGGCTCTGAAGCCCCGTCCCAGACCCTGCAGCCCCCTCCCCTCTGCCCTCAACACCGTGGCACCACCTCCTTGTGTGCCCCTTCTGTCTGGAAGAGTAAACCACCACATCCTGCCAGCGCGCCCCTAGAATCTTCTTGAAAGCTCAGCTCAGCCCCTCCCTTGTCCAGACCCCTTGATCCAAGAAACAGAAGTGACTTTCTGAGAGTTTTGAGGTTGGAAGTATGTGACGGCTGGGCTGTCTAAACGCTGCATCAATAACCTTCATGTGCTTATGAAAAGCCCAGTATGCAGAGGTGGGCTGGGGGTGCGTTTCTAAGGCAAGGCTGCCAGCTTCCTTCTTATTGGAAGCCTGATGGGTTTACGTGACACCTGAGAAAACAAAGTAGGAACTGTGCCTGCGGCGTGTTGATAAAGCGATCCGAAGGGGGAAAAATCCGTGAATGTGCCTCAATCCTGGGGACAGAACATTGGACCCTTTGTGTTTCTTTACAGCCAGGAGCCAACTCAAAAGCAACAAACAGAAACCTCTCTCCACCTTCGCTCAGCCCGAGAAAACCCAGTCAGCCACCGTGTTTATTCTGGAGCAAATGCTGAAGGGACTGTTGTCTGAAACTTTGGAAATGTGGGCACTTATCAACCATCTTCCGCCGTCTCCCTGGCTCTGCAGGCGGGACAGGAGCAAGGCGTGTTGTGTGTTTGTGTGGATAAAGCAGTTTGAAAACTCCCGAATATGCCCGGATCATGGGGACCAAATACTGGACACTTTGGACCGTGCATAGATGGGCGGGTGCGTGGATGGGTGGAGGGGATGCAGGATGAGGTGGGGAGAGACAGCTCTACTCTTGTGCTCCAACACAGCTCCCAAAGAAAGAGCCAGGCTCTTGCTCCCATGTGGCAAGTATCCATGAGAGTTGACCAGATGGCCCTTTAAGGTTGTCGTGGACTGAGGCCAGAGCAGATGGTGGCTGAAGGCGGCACAGACATGGTCACCTGGGGCTAGAAAGCAGAGCGGTGAGCACAGTGTAGGGAGCATGGGCTGGGTCCTGTGAGGAGAAAGGCATCAAGGACCAGGCAGTAAACTCTTCAATGTCCATGGATTCTTCCCCTCCGAGAATGCACGTCCCTTCGCAATGTGACTTTGTCGTTCCTCCGTTCCAGAGGCAGAGTCTGTTTCTCCAACCCCTTGAATCTGGACTTGCTTTGATTGGGCAGAAATGATATCATATTGGGGCCTAGGCCTTAAGAGTCTTTGCAGCTTCCTGTCCTCTTGGAATGCCACCTAAGACTGCCAGACAAAGAGAGGCCAAGCTAGCCAACTAGAAGATGGAAGGCCATCTTGCACCTCACAGCCCAGCAGACTGTCCAGGTGAATGCACACGAAGCCATCCCCAGTGAAACCCGCAGAAGCTGACCCGCAAAATCATGAGAAGTTTGTTATTTTAAACCACTAGGTTTGGGGAGTGGTCTATGACCTACCAGGTAGAGATAACCAATACAGACAGACAATCAGAGACTGATACATGTCAGAACAGTGCTGTCCAATAGATGAAAACGGTAAGCCACATTTGTAATTCTGAGTTTTCTAGGAGTCACGTTAAAAAGGAAAAAGAAACAGGGGAAATTCATTTTATTTTATTTTTTTAAGATTTTATTTATTTATTTGTCAGAGAGAAAGAGAGAGAGCAAAACAGGGGGAGTGGCAGGCAGAGGGAGAAGCAGGCTCCCCACCAAGCAAGGAGCCCAATGCGGGACTAGACCCCAGGACCCTGGGATCATGACCTGAGCCGAAGGCAGATGCTTCACCGACTGAGCCACCCAGGTGCCCCTGAAATTCATTTTAACAATATATTTTATTTGGCTCGATGTATCCAAAATATTTCTAATTTCAATATATGATCAATAGAGAAAATATTATCAGGTATTTTACATTTTCTTTCATACTAAGTCTATGAAATTCATAGATTTACACGTACAGCACATCTCAGTTCCAACTGGATGCATTTTGAGCGCTTGGTCGTCACATGTGGCGAGTGGCCACCATATTGGAAGCCAGCTTCCAGTCCAGGAGGTAATTGGGAAGTACGGGCACTGGGGTCAGCATGACAAGAACGACGGGTGGGGAGTTGTGAGAGGCTCAGACAGGAAATGATAGGATCTGAACTGGTGTCCACTGGAGTAGACAGCAGAGGATGGGGTCCAGAGATATTCCAGAGGTGGAAGTCAACACCTGTTGTGGGTTGAGTGGTGGCCCCCCAAAAGGTATGTCCACTGAAAAGCTGTAAACGTGACCTTATTTGGAAAAAGTATCTTTGCAGATGTGATTAAGTTAAGGGTCTAGAGATGCAATGATCCTGGATTATTGGAATGGGACCTAAATCCGTTACCATGTGTCCTTGTAAGAAGAGGGGAGTACACAGAAGGGATGGCCATGTGAAGACAAAGGCAGAGGTGGGAATGAAGTGGCCACAAGCCAACGAACACCCAGATCCAATAGCAGCTGGAGGAGGCAACGGAGGATCCTCCCCTGGGGCCCTCGGAGGAGCACGGCCCTGGGCACACCTTGACTTTGGACTTCTGGCCTCCAGAGCTGAGAGAGAGCCCATTTCAGCTGTTCTGAGCCATGGGCTCTGTGATGACTTGTTGCAGAAGTCCCTGGGGAACTCACACCCAGGCTGCCCAGATGTGGGTGTTTAGCAGGCGCCCGGACCCCAGGGTGAACAAGTGGGTGGCAGGCAACATCAGGAGCTGGAAGGGGAGTTGCGGGGGGCAGGGTAACTTGGAGGGAGGGTGAAGATGCTGTTTGGCTGTGGAAATAAAAACAGCTAACGTGTAGTGAACACATAGGGCGCCAGCTCTACTGCGAATACTTTTCTTTCTTCCTTGCTCCTATCATCCCCTCGACAGTCCTATGAGGCAAACACTACTCCAATCTCCACTATCCAGATGAGGACACTGAGACACAGAAAGTGTACCTCACAGAAGGTCGCACAGCCAGGATATGGAGGAGCCTGGATGTGAACCTGGCTGTCTGACTGTTGAAATGTCTCTTCCAAACCTGTGGGGTCCCCAGTGAGACAAGGAGGGGGACAGGCCATGAGCAGCCACGGAGAGGGAGGAGGGGGCTGAGCCAGAGGCAAGCAGATCCTGATCCTCCTTTGGGCTGCCTGCGGTAAAGGACAATTTTATCGACATTCACATTGAAATCTTTTCAGGGGATTAACTGTCCATCACTTTTCCTGCATCCGCCTGCTCAGAAGTCCTCGCTCAATGACCGGAAGTACCACAGGCCGTCGGGAGCCTCCCCAGCCTCCAGCAGAGCATCACCCTTGTCAGCTCCCAAACTGTAAGCAAGGCTGCATTTCCCATTTCCAAAATACAGCCTGCTCCCCGGCTTGGCTCCCTCCAGGAAATCCTGTTTGTGCTATTTCAGGAAAATTGATGGCTTTTTTCTCTGGGCCTTCCAGAAGCCCGACAGATGGTCCCAGATTTGCACACTGTGTTTCCAGGGTGGTGCCTGAGACACTCTCTCAATGATTCTTTCTACTGTGTCAGGCGTTTCAACCAAATGTGTTGCTTTGACAAATATTTATTGAAAGGCTGCTGTATGCAGAGTACATGCTAGATGTTGGGAGATGGGTCAAAATATATTTATCGAACACGTATTAAGTTCTGGGGCACATGGGAGACACAGCAAGATTGAAGGGTAGGTCCTGGGCCATTCACAAAGGTCTTGGGGCCCCCGAAAGAAGCACATAGATGAGTAGCCCCATGCCTATTAGCCCCTCAGAACATTTTTATACAAGCAAGATATCGGATTAAAAGAAATAACCATGGAAGCTTTAAAAGGGAGATAAAGTCATGAAAGGACAAGAAGAAAGTGAAACATAACAAAAGCATTGCATGGCAATTAAGTCATAGGCCCTGCGTGGATTTTGCCACGACGACCACAATAAAATTTGAGGCAATAAGACAGCTGGCTCTGGATCCCACCGACCAGATCCCACAGGGGAGTCCCAGCTCCACCTGTCCAAGGTGTCCAGGTGACTTCACATAAATAAATGCTCTTGCTGAGCCTCAGTATTCCCATTTGCAAAATGGGGATACTAATGGCATCAGCCTTATAGGGTTGGGGTGAGGTAGGATAAAATGATGCACGTGTCCCTGGCACACAGTATTAGACTTGGACAGGCCAAGAGTGGTGAAAGGCAGCCTCTTTCTAGTGACTTCTGTCTGGGATCTGGCTTCCTCAGGAAGGTCAAACTTCCCAAGCAGAGCCATACTGTCGTCTAAGGAGAAAAAGGTTCCTAGATGTGTGGAGCAGATTGTAGCCTTTGTTGGATCTCAAAGTCAACAAGTGTCCTACCTCACGTCAAGCCAACATTTTGGACACATTTAGGCAGAAGAGATAAGGAAGCCAGACCATGCCTGCTGTCCCCCTGGCCCCACATGCCCGACATGTTTCTCAAGGCTGACTTTCTCCCTACCTGCCTCACCTCCAGGCTGGTGCCAGGGAAATCCAGAAGGCTCTTTGATCTCGAGGATGATCTGTAAGAAAACCCCAAAGAATTTTCTTTAATGCAAGATGTTAGATTTATTCTTTAAGTGATTTTCCCCAAAGCATTAAAATTTTTTTTTTACTATGAAAATTGTCAAGCATAGGGAAAAGTAGAAACATATTTACTCCCCAAGTTAATGTTTTGTTCTCTCTCTCTGGCTAAGCCATTTTAAAGTAAATTACAGATACCATGGCATTTCAACTCTCAATAATTTGGCATATATCTCCAAGAAGAAATAAGGACATTCTCCCATAGATCTGTGGTTTCTTTCTCATACATAACTGAATAAGTAATAATTCCCTATTATCATCGAACTTCTAGCCCATATTCAAATTTCCCGTCTCCCACACATTATCTTTCCAAAGTATTCTTAAATTGGGCCTATTCAGCAGACATGGCCAAGAAAGCTTATCAACCATTGAGGTTGATTCTGGATCTGATTGTAGCCTGGGTAACAAAGTTAACCATCCACAAGGGTTGACTTCACAAAATAATGACAGGCCACACCACACCATGGTCCCTGGAGTCTGGGAGAGAGAAAACCAATTATTCCCTTTTTACTTATAATTTTACTTTCTGGGAAACCCCCATATCTCACATAGGCCTTGGCCCAGCCCACTGGCCACGAAACTAGACCCCTTGGTTTCTGTTTTACATTAGGAAGCTAGAGTCCACATGAAGTGGTACTTTTTCCCTGCCCCGTAAGAATCCAAACACAATTCTTTGGTTATCGACTTTCTTTTCTGTGGCTGAGCTCCCTAGGTCCAACACACCCTTTCTCCACCGCTCCAAATGGCGACTGCCCAGGCCCGGCTCAACCCAAGCCACATACTCAACACACACACATGCATGCACGCACATGCTCACGTACACACACGCACACATGCATGCACATGCACATACAGATGCACATGCATACCCATGTGTGTGCATACACGCACACATACACTCAAAATATACATGGATGTGCACGCATGCATGCACGTACATACACATGCTCCGGCACATGCAAACACTTGTGCACACACTGAACACACAGGTCCTTCCCTTCAAGGACAAATGGAAACTCAGGCTCCCAGAATGAGCCTTCCCCACGTCCCCTCTCCTCCCCCAGCTCGACCCCTTCCAAGTGCTCCCCCCAGCTTTTGATAAGCCCCCTGGCTCTCTCCCACCATAAGGAAGGTTGCAGCTGGCCAAGCTCTGCTTGTAAACAGGCTGAAATGGCATTCCCGGCCCAGCGGGTGAAGGAGAAGCCAAGCCTAAGAAACGGGAGGGACTCGCTCATTTCATTGCCCCAGTGGGTTCCCCTGGGCTTCTGCCACCTTCCCGGGCCCCCGGGCCCCGCCCGCCCTCGGAAAACAAGAGAATGGTAAGCCCTAAGGTACAACCAAAGTCCTATAAAGGAAGGCCCACAGCGGCCAATCGCGAAGTGGAAAGAGGCAGGCCGGGGCAGGGAGGAGGGTTTGAGAGAGGCCCCAGCCAGGGGTACGCAGGATGAAGGAAAAGAAACTTGAGTCTACGTCTTTAACGGGAATTTGATTCAAAACAGTAAGGATCTTTTTATAAATAGGCCTGCAGCAAACGTTGCAAAGAGTAATTCAAGCGTGTGGTCTTATAGGCGAGTGGTGCCTTAGCTTTATGGGGTCTTAATAGCCCGCATCAGCCAGAGGTATGCTGTTTAATCATTTCCATCTTAGGGAGTGAGTAACATGCAGCAGCCCTGTGGGAAGGAGGGTAGATGGGAGGACAGAGAACGTTCCAGTCCATTCCAGAAACCAAACCACATGCAGCCTTCAGTTCCCAGCGCTCACAGGTTTGCCCGGAGGACGTGGGCACCGTGGGGTGCAAAGCCCCACTCCCGCAGTAACAGGCTCTATGGAGCACCCACCTTGTGCTGCATCCTGCAACGGGGCTCTGCGCTTCGGGACCCAGAAGCAAAAGGGAAACTTTGTGCAGGCCCACAGGGAACCCACAGTTTGCTGGGCGCATAGAAGAAATAGTTGGTTCTCATTACTCAGGGTAGTTTCCTTCTATGGTTCCCATAATCCCTGCAGGCACAAACACTGAACCTCTGTTCCAAGGGGAAATGCAGAATCAGGCTTCTGCCAGCCTCTGGTCACAACATTGTCAGCAACCAATTAATCCATAGCCTTGTTTTATGTGTGTTTCTGTTTCAAGATGACTTATTTAGGGGCACCTGGGTGGCTCAGTCGGTTAAGCGTCTGCCTTCGGCTCAGGTCATGATCCCAGGGTCCTGGGATTGAGCCCCACGTCAGGCTCCCTGCTCAGTAGGGAGTCTACTTTTCCCTCTCCCCCCTGCTTCTCTCTCTCACCTTGCCCCCACTCATGCTCTCTCTCTCTCTCTTGCTATCTCTCTCTCAAATAAATAAATAAAATCTTTTTTTTTTAAAGATGACTTGGGGCACCTGGGTGGCTCAGTTGTTAAGCGTCTGCCTTCGGCTCAGGTTATGATCCCAGGGTCCTGGGATCGAGCCCCACATCAGGCTCTCTGCTCTGCAGAAAGCCTGCTTCTCCCTCTCCCGCTCCCCCTGCTTGTGTTCCCTGCTTGGGTTCCCTCTCTCGCTGTGTCTCTCTCTGTCAAATAAATAAAATCTTAAAAAAAAAAAAAAAGATGACTTATTTGGTATCTATTATTGAATCATTAACAATGAACTCACAGCCAACAGAGCTATGACTCATACCTGAACGAGGCTTATCTAACATGTATGTTCCTTATAAGGCCCATCCCAGCCTTCCTGTGCTCAGGAACACGAGACAACTTCAGCTCTATGCCTGGGCCATTTCAAACAGCAAAATCACCAACAAAAAGCACGTGCATGTGAAAATTGTGGTACAGAGCTGACCACAAAAGGGACCCTTGTTTACAGCATGAGATGGAAGGAGAAGACAGAGAGTTGCCCTTTTGAACTGAGCTGGGAGTGTGCCCATCGGGTGACCACACAGATGTCCACGAATGACCGAGAAAGTGCCACAAGCATTGATTTGGAGGCTACGCATAAGGGTAAGTAGGTAAATTCACAAACACAGGACCATGAAAAATGAGGCTTGACCATACTTGCCTTAACCGTTACAGAAGATGTACACACAGAATCCTGCGCCTGCCTGCACACAGCTTTGCAGGGCCAGCAAGTGGGGGTCATCAGAAAAGACAAGCACAGAGAGGGCCGGGGCCCTTTCACAAAATGCAGCTCAGCGGAGTCGGGGGTCTGGAAAAGAAGGTTTTCTAAAGGTCAGCTCAGGCGAGCCACGCTCTTTGCCATCTTGATGAAGTCTGAGCCGTGGCTGTGAGAACTGGTTTCAGCAGCAGGCTGGTGCAAGCTTGTTCTGCAAGATTCTCCACCCACCAAGCCTCCATTTCCTTGTCTTGTAAATGGGTATAAATGATACTGCATGAAGTGTTTGTTCGGATCAGCACGATGCTTGCTAAATGGTAGTTGCTGCTATTATTAATATTACTACTACCAGCCAGGCTGCCATGACTAGTGCTCTCATTGTTCGTTATTGTAATGATTACTACCATCATTGGCATTTACTATCCAGTCAGGTACCTGGCTTCTAATCCATGACAATCTTTGATGGTGGGAGCAGATCCAGGTTTTGGAGAGTGGGAAGTTTATAGGACTTCAGAGGACTTCTTTAAAAGAAAAAAAATACAAAATTGCAAATTAAAAATTAGATCCAGGGTCTTGGAGGGGGCCTTCTGGGTGAGAACCCCAAAGTTCAAGCTCTGTTACCTCCAAAGTGAGTCCACCTATTTGGATCTCATACCAGTACATAAATTAAGTCCTCAGTCATATATTTCTTTCTTAATTAATCAGTTAAAATAATTAAACATGCCTTTTTATTTCCTACTCTGTGCCAAGCACAGCAGTGATCAAGACAAAGGCCCTCTCATGGGAGAGCCCTCTTTCAGGGCAGGTGGGGGAGAAAGGGAAGAAATGTGCAAAGCAACAAATAACACAGGTCAGAGGGGAGAGGGAGGTGGAAGGGTCTGCCATTGGTAGAGAACTCAGGGCAGGTTCAGAACTAAGACTTGTAGGATGAGGAAAAGCAAGCTCTGTAGAGTCCTACAAGAAAAACTTCCAGACAAAGGGAACAGGAAGTGAAGGGACAAGCACTGTGCATTCAAGGACCAGCAAGGCGAGTGGCCTGGAGTGAGTAATGTGAGGTAAACTTGAAGAGGTATGCAGGTGCAGATCAGGGAGGCTTTGGAGACCCCAGAGAGGAGTTCGGACTTGGCGCCAAGAGCAAAGGACATCCAGTGGGAGATTTTAAACAGGTTGATGTGTTTATGTTTCTGAAAGATTGTTCTGGCTATTGTGAGTGAAATGGATTACGGGGGAAAAGGAGGCAAAGAGGAAGCAGTGGGGAGACCCTCGGGGGCTTTTGGGGTCAGCAGCTTGGGAGGCTGATCAGGTAGGGCTGGGAGGCAGGACTGGAGCAATTATAAGGGACATTGGCCATCCCCCCACCCCGACCCCCTCTCAGCACTACAGCTGGCTCCTAAGAGTCACAGCTGGAACAAAGCCTTGGGCTAGTGCTTTGTTCTGCCGGGAACAAAGAAAAGGAAGAAAGAAAACAACTGTGCCCACTGGCTTCAGGGGGCTTATAGGGCTGGCCCTAGGGAGAGCAAGGACACAGTAATCACAGGCAGCCGGCTCAGCACTCTCTTCCTGGGCAGGGACACTTCACTTCATGGCCCGTTGATGCATTTCTGGTGGTGGACTCGAGTCCCTCTAACCAGAGTTGGCAAGAGAGAAGAGTGTTTCACTGTCATTTGACAAAGCAGCCTTGTGAGAGCCCAAGGTTGTGGAGTTAATGACAGTCAATTACCTTGCATATAATACTCAGGTTCCAGCTTCTTGAAAGCCTCTAGGGGTAGAAGAAACTCATATATGGGCAGTCAGAAAAAGGCCTCTTCCGCCCACGTCATTGCCCAGCCTCCTAGAAGCCCACCCTTAAATAAATATGGCCTCTGTAAGTCACTGGCTAAAATTCCCCCAAGTAAGGATTATTGCAGTGAACACATAAAAATAAGTTTCAGAGCTGCCAAAGTTTAAATGTTGCCTATATTCACCACCCTATGTCTGTGCTTATTAACAAATGCCAGAAGACCCCCTTAAAAACTGACCTAAATCACAAAAATATATAAAAGAGGCATTGCAACCATCAGATAGCAAAGCAATAATAGTAATAGACACTGTCATTTGCAAATAATGATAAATCCGTCTTCCTTTCCATCACTTTATCCCCTTTTTAATATTCATGTCTTATTGCATTGGCTTATTTGGCTTATCCAGACATTAAATAAGGGAGCCTTAACGGGCATCCTTGTCTTGTCCTGATTTTTATTTTTTTATTTTTATTTATTTATTTTTTGCTCTTGATTTTTAATGGGAATGCCTCCATGGCTGCATCCTTTAACAAGATGCTGGCTGTTAAGCTTAAGATAAATCATCTTTGGGCGCCTGGGTGGCTCAGTTGGTTAAGCAACTGCCTTCGGCTCAGGTCATGATCCTGGAGTCCCGGGATCGAGTCCCACATCGGGCTCCCTGCTCAGCAGGGAGTCTGCTTCTCCCTCTGACCCTCCTCCCTCTCATGCTCTCTGTCTCTCATTCTCTCTCTCGCAAATAAATAAAAATCTTTAAAAAAAAAAAAAAAGATAAATCATCTTTATCATATTATGAAAAATGTCTTCTGTTGCAAGTGTTTTTTCACAGGTAATTTATTTTCATTTTTAATATAAAAGGAACATGGAGAGATATACAGTGAGAAATTACCACTCTTACCCTTATGGAACCAGCCCTTTATGGATGGACTTGAGTTTGTTTCCGATATCCTGCTGTTAGGAATAAGCTGCACCATGCAGCCTTGTCTGATGTCACTTCTCTCCAGTGCATATCTTTGTGGGGATAAATTCCAGAAGGGATGTGTGCATTCATAACATTGACAAACATTAACAAACTGCCCACCCCCAGGTGTGGCCAAAGCCCCTGACTTTCCCACCAGCAAGATATGAGAGTCCCTAGTGCCCTGTCTTGCCAACAGAATATTCTCCAACTTGGGGTCTTTACCAACCTGATGATGTGGATATAGTGTCACAGTCTAGTTTTAACTTGCATTTCTCTTATTATGAGGGAAATGTGTGGGCCATTTGAACAGCACTTTTCTGCGGATCCACACCCTTTGCCTTTTCCCAGTGTGCTAGTTTTCTCCTCATGGATTTGTCTGAGACATTGACCTGAAGCAGGATATCTCCTTTGGTTTGCACATAGGATCTTTCTTCAGCTTCTGTAGTGTCTTTGTGCATTCTTTCCTTCTGCACTTCAGAGAGCTTCTTGAACTTACCTTAGATGAGTGTTTTTAGGGATGTGAAGCAGGAAATCCCTCCTACAAGTGAGGTAGACAGTTTCAGGATTGGCTAATTCAGTGATGGCAACAGCCTGAACCCAGTTCTTTCCTTCCTTCTCTGCCATCTTTAGTGGACAGATGGAGGATGAGGTTCCAGGCATTGCATGCAGACAAGATCATGTCTAACAGAAGAGCAAGGCAGTTCTTCCAAGGGCCTCCTCTTGCTAGTGAGAGGACGCTTCCCCACAAGCCCCCGGGAGAGACCACCTCATGAGTCACTGGCCAGCACGACATCCATGACAAGTCCTAAGATAATCTTTGGTGATTTGTCATGAGACCCCTGTGGTTAGCTTAGATCAACCAAGATTCACCTCCTGGGGCCAAGGAGGGGCCAGTGCCTGCCCCCAAGAAGGGCACAGGAAGGGACTCCAAGGAAGACAAAGTAGTACAAGTTCTGTTTGCAGGGAAAAGGTGGAAAGTATGGCCCTTGGTCCGCAACCCACAGATTCCCCCACATTCCTGGACATCACTGACTTGATTTGTACTGTGTCCATTGTTTTCTGCTGCTGCCAATGCCTATATCCATTCTTCAGGTGTATTTTTAGCTTCCTCGAGACCTTTCTAGACAAACCCAGCCCCTTTGCCATTTGTGCCTTCACCTCTGCCAGCTTCTTTTCACTGCAATCCAGGATCTTAATATCCCATGTTTACCTCATTTTAGGATCACATTTCCTTGAATTATATTGTGAACCCAACATAGATGCCTTCTACAATTCACTTCTGTTTCCTGTAGTAAATCTTTTTCAAAAGTGTGTTTTTTTTCTTGGGGGCAAAGTTCCCCATCTTTCCAATGGCAGGACTGCTTCATACAACACTAGGGTTTATTTTCTGGTGCTTTCCTCTGATGAGGAGATGTCTGCTCAGGTCTGGGCGTTTGGTGGGTGCTGGTTTTTTGGTCCCCTCCCAGTCCACCTGGTTGCTATTAGAACCCTCATTTCAGATCTTTAAGCCCGAGCCTTGGCTGTTAAGACCCAACCTGGAGCCAAGTTCCCCGAGTCTGGCAGCTATTCTCCTGGAGGGGCTCTGCTGGCTGAGGAAGCATCTTCTACCTCTGCTACCTGGTTGCCTGATGACCCAAAGGGAAATTTATTCATAGATAATGTGAAACAGTCAGAAGTCCTTCCAATGCCAGATTCAGTGCATAAAAATCTATAAGCCCCCAGGGTAGCACTGCCACCTCTATTCCTGTCTTCACTCTTCCTTCTTCAGCTTGACATCCCAGAAACCAATGGCCACCACCCATCTACTTCTGCTTTGGGCCAGGCTCTCTGCTGGGAATTCGGGTGTCAGAGTGGGCAAGGGAAGGAAGGTACTGTTGGAGAGATGAGGTGTGAAATGTCTGTGGTCACCCCAGAACACAGCCTCTGTGCAACTGGGGGTGGCTGCCCATTCCAGGGTCCAAAGTAGCCCCAACTCATTGAGATGAGCCATGCAATAGTGGAAACCACTTACTACTTTTCTGCCTGGCCCCACCATTTTGCCTGATGGCACCACTGACGCTTTTCCCCTTGGGGTGTGATGGACCGGAGCCAATATTCCTACTCTTGACGACTACTGCAATTCTTTCTAATTCTTCAGGAGTGAGGAAGGGCAAAGCTGGTTCCTTTGACTCTGCATGCATTTTCATTTCTCAATAGATCATTGAAGCTTCTCCCCCCTCTGTTTGTTTGTTTTGCTAACATGCTATGAGAAGATTTAAAAAAATCAGTCACTAGGACTTTTGTTTTTCTCCATATGAATCTCCAGCTGGTTCCTATTCTGGGATCCTGTCCATGTCAGCATAACCAACTTCTGATGGTTCCACAAGCGAAGTTAGTGGTATTTTTTTTCCATTAAAGAAAAAATCTCAAACAGAAGCCCCCAAATTGCCCCCCTCACAGGACATCCATAGTCCATATGCATAAGATCCCAAGGGTGGCCTTCAGATGGCTCCCACAATCACCAGGACAGCGTACACGTCTACGACAGCTTGGGGGCAGCTGCAAGCTTCTTGTTCGATCTGTACTTCTTGGCAGCGCCCTCCCAGCCAGCACCATCTTGGCTCAGCCTGTCCCCACCGCTGAGCTGGGTTTGTTCCATCCTCCCCACTTTCT
Organism: Halichoerus grypus; assembly: GCF_964656455.1. NCBI lineage: Eukaryota > Metazoa > Chordata > Mammalia > Carnivora > Phocidae > Halichoerus > Halichoerus grypus. The sequence goes on along the minus strand of NC_135724.1, from coordinate 89,931,730 downwards.
GTTCTGCACTGGAGGATTGATTCTCCAAGGCCATGCCGTCAGGGCCGGTCCACCCAGTCAGGGAATTATCACTGACCTCAAAGGATAGATCCTCCCATTGGACGGGTCACATTCTCTCCTCCTCAGTTAGACTCCCAGCCCAGGACCCCCTGGTAAATGTGTGTCCCTGCAGAAGGGAGCTGTTGGTTTTCTGCCAAGGTAGCTGCATTAGAGGCTAGAGGCCAGGTTGCACAGAGGACACAGATCTTTAGTGCTGAGTAGTCAGTTCACCCCCCAGGCTACTTGATCAGTGTGTGTTATCAAGGAGTGGGTGATGAATATTTTGGTTGATAGTTAAAGCAACATATTTCATTTTTGTTCTAGCAGAAGCAAATGCCTTTATTTTTTAAAGATTTATTTATTTATTTGAGAGTGTGGGGGAGGGGCAGAGGGAGTGGGAGAGAGCGTCTTAAGCAGACTCTGCACTGAGCTCAGAGTCCAATGCGGAGCTCGATCTCACGACCCTGAGGTCATGACCTGAGCCGAAACCAAGAGCTGGATGTTCAACCGACTGTGCCACCCAGGCACCAGCAAAAACAAATGCCTTTAAAGAGAATTGATAATGTATGGGTATCAGAAAGCATTTGGAGGGGCATCTGGGTGGCTCAGTTGGTTAAGCAGATCTGCCTTTGGCTCAGGTCATGATCTCGGGGTTCTGGGATCGAGACTCATGTCGGGACCCTGCTCAGTGGGGAGTCTGCTTCTCCCTCTCCCTCTGCCCTTTCCCTCCACTTGTGCTCTCTCTCTCTCTCTCTCAAATAAATAAATAAAATCTTTGAAAAAATAAAATAAATAAAAAGCTAAATTTAAAAAAAAGAAATATTGCCCAATATTTTTCTTTGTTTTCAATATGGGTTTTCTATTATACTTTATTTTCCAAAGGTCATTGACTTCTTTTCTTGTATATACTTATGAGGTCAGTATTATGGGTCAAATGTTTGTGTCCCCACCCAAAATTCATATGTTGAAGCCCTAACCCCCAATATTAGGATATGAGGAGGTGGGGCCTTTGGGAGGTAATTAGGGGTAGATGAGGTCATAAAGGTGGGTCTCCCATGAAGGGATCAGTGCCTTATAAGAAGAGGAAGGGAGAGAAATCAGTCTCTGTCTCTCCCACCTCTCCCCTGACCCTTCCCCCTAGTGCAGGCCATATGAGCACACAGCAAGAAAGCTGCTGTCTACAAGCCAAACCTCACCAGACACCGAATCTCCAGCACTTTGATCCTGGACTTCCAGCCTCCAGATCAAGGACAGGAACACACATTCCCACTATTAATAACAGGACTCATTTTCCTAGACCACCATGACTCAAATCCTTTCGAGACTTTGCTGAATAAAGGAGACACCTCCCAACAGGAGGGAAAGAAACTAACTCTCACTGGTCACCTTCTAGTTCCTAGGAGCTCCAATAAGCATTTTCCCATCTGTTCTCATTTTCTACAAATCAGGACTCAGAAGATCAGAGAGGTTAAGTAACCGGCCCAAAGTCACACAGCTAGTAAGCAATAGGGCTGGGATTTGAACCCAGGGGTGTGTGATGTTGAAACCAGAGCTTTTACCTTGAGCCACCTAAACTCACCAAGGTAGATGGATTTTGGAGAAAAGAGATGAAAAAAGTGAATGCAAAAGTAAGCAGATCAAATAAACCAACCACTGAGATTCAAATCTTTGCCTGGAGTTAAAGCATCACTCTTGTCACTGAGCCAGGTGGAAATTCCCCACCCAACTTTCCATGTCAGTTTTAAAACTAACCTCACACACTCTGATAATTTATTCTCTACAGGCATATTCTGCAAAGGTTCCCAACTCCACCAAGGGCTGAGGGAAGTAGAGAATTCTTCGTTTTCCTTCCTGGGTAACTGGTTCTTAAGAGGGATTGCTAGTTTCTTTGTTTTGTTTTGTTTAACTAGAATCTAGAAAGTTGATTATCTCAGCTTTTCATTATGAAGTAATGTCAACCAATTTATTCATATCCCAATTTTAATTATTCTTTGATAGTGATATCATGATTATACCACCTGTGTGAGATGCTTTAGTAGATTCATGTTCATCTCCATAAATTCACACAGGTGCCCTGAGAGCCTGACACCCATGTCTTATAGTTGGAGAACCCGAAGCTCAAAGCCACTCTGGTGAATCACCTAAGTTGAGATTCAACCTGTAGTCTCTTAACCTTAGAAGACCCCAGGGTCCTCCTCTTCCAGGAAATGATACCAGATCTGGACATGGCAGCTTCCTCTCTTTGTTCTAGAAATGCTCTGGAAATGTTCTAGAAATGCTCTGGAAATGCTGGAAATGGCCTCAAGTATCATTTCTGTCCCAATAGACAGCTCCCATGGTCACCCTAGAAATGCGGCTGTGAATTGGAATTCCGGACAGGAAAAGATCCTGCCTCCAAATGTTGACAGCAATCACCGGGATGTTTGGGCCCTGGGAAGTGCCAAGCGGGGTGTAGCAGGCTGAAATATGGCCCCCAAGATGTCTGCACCTGAATCCCCAGAACTTGTCAATATGTTACTTGACATGGCGAAGAGGACTTTGCAGGTGTGAGTACATTAAGGATTTTGAGATGGGCAGATTATCCTGGATTAGTTGGGTGGGCCTCATGTAATCCCAAGGGTCCTTATCAGAGACAAACAGGGGCTCAGAGGCATAGAAGGAGATGTGATGACCGAGGGAGATGTTGGAGTGAGGTGGCCATGAGCCAAGGGACGCCTATAGACGCTGGAAGAGTCAAGAGACACATTCTCCCCTAGAACCTCCAGAAGGAACACAGCCCTGCTGAAACCTTGATTTGAGCCCCATAATACCCAGTCTGGTCTCGGGGCTGCTGAACTATAAGACAACAAATGTGCTTTAAACCACTATATTTGTGGTCATTTGTTACAGCAGCAATGGGAAACTCATACGCACGGCATTGCAGATACAACTCAATGGTTTTCTCCCACATCCACGGGCTGGGTCTCCTCCACACAGAGGCCACGTCACGTGGGCAGCTGACCCGCGAAGGGGAAGGCCAGCATCAGCTATCCTGGACGACATGCCAAGTGACATTCTGGAGTCGAAATGTTTCCAGTCAAACTCACCAGCCGATTGCTGGTGGAGACACATCTCCCTGCGCTTGCAGACAACAGTCCTGAAGCTAGAAATCAGCCATTTCCCCTGAAGCAACAGTTCCAATCCATGTTACGTTAATTCTTACGAGAAAATATGCCCCCCTCAATTTTTCCATGCATGTGGAAAAGGCTTCCATCCAGGAAACAAAAAATAAAAGTATCACACTATTTCAGAATGCAAGAGAAATTAATCAAATCCAAATTTTCACAGAACATTAAAAGTTGAACACAACTCAAAACATACTCGAGATTCAGATTGGATTTCAAAACGCTTTCTGAGAAGGGAACAAAGCAAAAGAAACCCCAATGACTTTTCTTTAGAAGGTTCTCCCCAAACATACGGAAGGGAGCCAGCGTTGAATGCTAAGCAAAAGCACGTGGGAAAAGTCTGTAGGGTTTTCAGGGGAAGGTAAAAAATCACTCAGGGTTGCCTCTTGATTCTCAGTAATCCCGGGGCTAGACAGACGCTGCTGGATGAAATGAATATCAAGAAATACTGCTCTGGAATGTGGAACCAAAGCAGTTTGAACCAGGGCATGAATTCACCAACGAGGGAAGGTGGGATCACTCATGTGCAAAGTGCAAAGTAAAGAAAACAGAAAGATTTCACGCAGGGAGCTGACTGAGAAGAGGCATCTGGGGGCAGGAGCTGGGGGTTTTCTCTCTGGAAGGACATTTGTGGAGGTTCATTTTACTTCTAAAGACAAAACGATCATGCTACGATAGTTAGTAGCGACATTTACTGAGCCTGTGCCCCGCGTCTATGAGGTGGGTACTACCATGATCTCCACTCAGCCACGAGGCTTTGGCATGCCGCCACCCAAGCTTCAGGCTGCACCAGCTTGAAAACACACGTTGGGGGTAAATTCTGAAGTCCTTGGGGGGTTGTTCTCTCTCTGCTTCGGTGAGTCTACATGACTGAGGGGTCCTGCATTGTTTGGAAAGGAAGAACTTGGGAATGCCAGCTCCAACACATGCTAGCTGTGTGCTTTGGGCCAGTTACTTAACCTCTCTGTGCTTACTTTCCTCATCTGTATAAAGGGATTGTACTTCTAACCTAAGTATGTCCTGGGGTTGCCATGAGGATGAGAGGAGATAAAGCAGGTGAGAGACTGATCACAGAGCAGGGTACCCCGGGAGGGTTCAAACACATTAGCTGCTATGGCCATCAGCTCCAGCTCCAACCCTCCAAGGGAGTGGACCCAAACTGTGCATCTACACCAGTGAGCGCCCCCCTCCCCCACTCAACAGTAGCAATGCCCATGGCCCCTCCATTCTTGGCTCTGATTCAGTTGAACAAACATGGAATGCCCATTGCACATCAGGCTGAGGATGAGGGGAGGAAGACGCCGTCTTCCTACATAAAGGAAGTAGGGAGTTAGGAGTTAAGAGTTAATAGTACAGTGTAGCAAGGGTGACCATCTGGGGATGAGAGGGCCTGGGAAGCTGGTGCAGGGGCAGCTGGGGGAGAGGGTGGCCAGAGATGGGCATCCTGTTGAGGACACCGTTGCCAGGCTCTGTTCAGGAGTGCACTTGGGGGGGCCTTCAGCAGGGGGAGCACACACATGAGGTTTGTTTATTAAAAGGTGGGGTGTGGCTGTGGCTGCCTGTGGAGCTGAGGGAGGTAGAAGTAGGGAGTTGTGGGGGAGGACGAGGCCTGAGGAAGCAGGTGGATTGTGAAGCCACTGTGCTCCCCTGGAGGGACCGGAGCTACAGAGCAGGGGAGGCTCATGGACAGGCAGATGGGACCATGAAGCTCCCCAAGGTTGGGCAGTCTGGATTGTATCCTGATTGAGGTGAGCTAGGTACATCCTTGAGGATTTTAAGCAGGAAAATGGCATGAACCATTCTGTGTATTAGAAAACATCTGTCTGGACAAATAAATAGTACAAAATGGTAGGTTTTATATATACTTAGGATCTAGCTCATATAAAAGTTTAATATACTATAAATGTGGCTTTACAAATCAATACAGAAAGAAGGAATTAGTCATTGGTGCTGGGACAATTGGTTAGTTACTTGGGGAAAAAAATAAAGTTGGCTTCTCAACATCATAAACCAAAATAAAATCCAGATGGATTAAGATAGTAAATGTAAAATAATAATAATAATAAAACTCCAAAACAAGCAGGAAGAAAAAAGAGGTAAATACTTATCTGATTTCTGAAGGGCACAGAGCTTTCTAAGCACTGAATAATGACAGAAATCTGACAGATTAATAGATTTGACTATATGAAAGCAAAACCTCTGAACATCAGATACTGTCACAAACAAAATTTAAAAGCAAACACACTGGGGAAGAATATCTACAACACTGATGATGGACCAATGATCACTGTCCTTTATATATAAAAAGCTCCTAAAAATTAATAAGAAAAAAAAAAGGCAATCACTCTGAGAATAAGACATTTGTATAAGGGAAGCACATGTCTAAAAATGTATTAAAAAGGTTCACCTATGTAATTATAGATATGCAAAGATATACAAATAAAACACCATTTTTAAAAAGTTTACCAAACTGAGAAAATTTTTCTTTAAAAAAAGTGTGTTAGGAAGTATGAAGAAAAAAAGTAGGTACTCATCCTGGTGGGGCTATGGATTGGCTTCTCTTCTAGAAAAAATGTGGTAACAGCAGAAGCCCTGAAAATGTCCTCACCCTTTGGTGTAGTAATTTCACTTCCAGAAATCTATTCTCAGGAAATAATCAGGGACATAAGCAAAGGTTCAAGTAGGTGAATTACACTGTAACATACTAATGTTTAAAAAAGGAGATACAATCCAATACCCCCCAAAAAGGAGAGTAAACGAATAACGTACAGTACATTCACATTTTGAAAATTATATAGCAATTAAGTTTCCAAAGAATATTTAAGGACATGAATAAACCTTAATAAAATAATATTATTATGTATTATAAATACATAAATTATATATTATAAATATATAAGGTATACAACAGTGTCTTGTTCCGTGAGGGCTGCTATAATGAAATACCACAGACTGAGTGACCTAAACAACAGACATTTATTTCCCATGGTTCTGGAGGTTGAAAGTCCAAGATCAGGGTGCTGGCAGGTTCAGTGTCTGCTGAGGGTCTGCTTCCTGAACCACCAATACCTATCTTCTTGCTGTGTAATAATAACCATAATAATTTCATGATTGGGGAAACCTCTGGAAGTAGAACCTCCAGAAGCCAACAGAGCCAAGTCTAGAGGGTGAACTGGGTGAGACTGGGTGAGACTCACCCCTCAAGGCCAATCCAACCCAATCCACACCCACAGAGCCACTCGGGACAGCAGTGGCCCCAAAAGGAAGCCACGGCCTCCACGGCACCACCTGGTGGTGAGAGAGGTTATACGGAGCACATTCCTAACTGTGCCTCTCATTTACAATCCAAACTCAGTATCTCCTTGAAACCAGCCTCACTGGCTCTAAGGAAAACCCCAAGACACACTGGTGAGCACCTACTGTGAGTGGGTGTTGTGCTGGTCAGATTGCAGATTACTCAGCATTTGCTTAGTAAAAGGAAATTTTGTTTTTAATTTTCTTCTGTAAGAGTGGAAATGGTGGGCAATGGCCATGGCATAAAGACATGGACATAAATATGGCTGTTAGAGTTCCTATATTTGGGATTTTTAGAGGACTTGCCTTTGACAATATTTCCAGTGGGCAGGTTTCAGTACCCGTCATGCCTGTGGCCATCCCGCAGCCCGTTAACGTCTCCCTTGCTAACTAAACATGCCTTGGGCGCCTGGGTGGCTCAGTCGTTAAGCATCTGCCTTCAGCTCAGGTCAGGATCCCAGGGTCCTGGGATTGAGCCCCGCATGGGGCTCCCTGCTCAGTGGGGAGTCTGCTTCTCCCTCTCCCTCTGCCTGTTGCTCCCCCTGCTTGTGCACTCTCTATCAAATAAATAAAATCTTTGAAAAAATAAAAAAATAAACATGCCTTGAGGAAAGGGACAATGTTTATATCGTTCATTTCTAGAGCCTCAGCACCAATTTATTGTGAGGCACGTAATGGCACAAATGAGTTGGCATTACCACTCATTTATAATAAACACAGAAATTTGTTATACTATGTGCCAGGATATAGTAGTTACCTCTTGCCATGTAACAAACTGCCCCATAACTTAGAGCTTAAAACAATAAATACTTGTTGTCTCCCACAGTTTTGGAGGGTCAGGAATGGAGGAGTGGCTTAGCTGGGTCTAGCTCAGGGATCTCTCGTGGGATTGCAGTCAAGATGTTGTCAAGGGCTCTGGTCATCTGAAGGTTTGACTGGGGCTGGAGGGTCCATTTTCAGGTTGGCTGACTCATGAGACTGGCAAAACAGCACTGGCTGTTGGCAGGAAGTCTCAGTCCTCACCACATAGACCTGCCCATGGGGCTGTGTGAGTGTCCTCATGATGTGGCAGAGAAAACGACCCAAGAGAGAACAAGATGCAAGCCACAATGTCTTTCATGATCTGCCTTCGGAAGTCACATACCGACATTGCTATGGTATCCTGTTGGTTACACAGGCCAGCCCTATTCAGGGTGAGAAGTGGATCCCACCAGACAAGGATCACCAGGGCCATATTGGAGGCTGGCTGCCACACGGGGCCTCTGGTGGGCACTCCTGTATGTTATTTCTAGTCCTCACAACGCTGCTATGAGTTGGCTTTATTATCCTCATCATATGGATGAGAAAACGTCTTCAAAGTAGTTAAGTGTCTCACCCAAGAGCAGAAACTTCCAAATGGTAAATGCTGCCTTTCTGGGAGGATCCAAAGCCACCAAGGGCAAGGATACTGAGGATCGACTGGGGAAACACTGCTTTCCCAGGCCGGAACTGTTCCTGCCCCTCATTGTTTAAAAAAAAAAAAAAAAGGCATCAGCTATATATTAGGACACGTCAACATCACTATTTTAGACATATCCCTAGTTAAGAACCATTTTTTATATCCAAACCCCAACTAAAGTCTCCATCTTTATAAAGACCCGACCCTCCCAAAGCCAGAGGTTGTGCTCCCGAAAAACTATATTTTTATGAAGTCAATATTATTTGATTTAGGTATGAAAATTCTGCTACTTTGGTGAATCTTTTCCAAATTTTAAATAATGGCCTAAATGTATTAAGTTAAATTTAACTTAGATGAGTCCCTTTAAAACAGGGAAGCAGCAAGTCTTCTGGAAGTTAGAACAAAGGCTCAGGAGACCAAGCTCTGGGGTTCCCTCACCAGCCAGCCCCAAGTCCCTATCTCTAAACTTGGAATCACAACAGTAGTGATGATTGTGACGCTGATAATCATCATCATATGCATAACATTGCATATTACTGCGTTCGAGTTTCCCCCCCAAACCTCAGGAGCCAGAATTATTATTTCCTCCTAATTGAACAGATGAGGAGAATGACACTGCAGAAGGGGTCAGAGATTTTCCCAAAGTCTGAGGCAGAGCTGAGTTCGAACCTGGGTGTCCTAACACCCAGCCCTGTGATATTTTTCACTGCACCCCCAAATGTGAAAGCCGGCGAAAAGATGAACTAGGGAGTGGGGAAAGTGAAATTAATTATAGGGTGTTTGTGGGTTTCCCTTTAGAAGAGTTCACTGCCTCCTTTCACGGCTTTTCCATTGTGGGCTTTTTGGGGGTTTTCCCCCCTGATTTTAATATGAACTGCCTCATTCAGATACACCCAAATCTGGCTTCCTGGAACCGTGCAGAAAAGCTGCCCCTGAACAGCCCCCTCTCCCTCTCATTTTTCTCTTCTCTTTTTCCAGCCGCAGCTGCAGCCCTTGCCCTCAGCTCCTACCGGCCAGCAGCTAGGAAACCCTGTCAGAAGGTGCATGTTTGGGAATCCAGTTGGCCAGGGCACTGTATTATTCTATCATCAGCAGGCGCTTTCCCTGGAAGTCCCGCCAAACCTTTGTAGAATGCCCTGACAGTCTAGTGCTGGGCTGCAAGAAACAACTGAAAATGAAGGCTCATAAAACAGACTTCATCTTAAAAGATGGCCCAAATGCTCCCAAGATGCCAGACCTGGGAGCACCGAGTCTTTGATAGCTGCCTCTTGAAAGAAGGTATCACGCGGTCGCGGGACTGCAACAAATTTCCTGGACTATCATGGGGAAAGTGGAAGAAGACCCAAGTCATGAGATGGAGGTTCGAGAAAGAGCAGAACCAGAGCCAGCCAGGAACCCAGGGCCAGCTGCCTGAGGCCACTCCAGGGCTAGTGTGCGAATGAGAACCGCCCAAGGGCCGTCTGGTTCTGGAATCATCCTTCTCGGAACTGAGCGAGGCATGCTTGTGGGTGACACTGGCTAATTGCTCTCGTGGTTGCTTTCAGTAAATAGCACCCTCATTCAGTTCTTTTGAGCCTCTGTTGCCTCTGTGGCAGCCTGGGACCCTCACTCTCCCATACCCGGTGCTGGAAGGACATGTCAACTTCATCAGTCCCCTGGCCAGCCGAATTTAACTGTGATTCACAAACTTTCCATTTGTGGGGCTCATACTGAGGCCGAAAGGCTTGGTTGGTTTTGTTTTGCCTCATTTGTTTGCGCTGGAGAGGAAGTGTGAAGAAAATGACTAAGCTCCCTGCCCTTCTGGAGCTGACATTCTACTGGAGGAAACAGGTAATAAACATGAGGTGTTAGTAAATTATATACTATGTTAGAAGAAAAAGTAGAGCCCAGAAAAGGGGCATCAGGAGGCCTGAGTGATCGGGACGAGCTACAGGATTAGAAGGGTCCTCACTGAGAAGGTGACACGGGAGTGAAGATTTGAGGAGGCCAGGGAGTGTGGTAGACATATAATGGCCCCAGAGATGTCCACATCCTAATCCCTGAAACATGTATATGGCCGTGTGAATGGCCCTTATGTGGCAAAGGGGCTTTGCAGGTGTGATCAAATTAAGGATCTTGAGTGGGGAGATGGTCCCTGCTTGTCCTGGTGGGCCCAAGGTCATCGCCGGGTGCACTGTGTTGATTCCATGCACTTACGTATGGCAAAACCATTCCCACCATGGCGGTAGCCAACACCTCCATCATGTCACATAATCACCATTTCCTTTTTGTTGCGGTGAGGACATTTTTTTTTTTAATTTTATCTATTTATTTGACAGAGAGAGAGAGAGATAGCGAGAGCAGGAACACGAGCAGGGGGGAGTAGGAGAGGGAGAAGCAGGCTTCCCACAGAGTGGGGAGTCCGATGCGGGGCTCGATCCCAGGACCCCGGGATCATGACCTGAGCCGAAGGCAGACGCCTAACGACTGAGCCACCCAGGTGCCCCTGCAGTGAGGACATTTAAGATCTACTCTCTTAGCAACTTGCAAGTACATAATACAGTATTTTTAACTGTAGTCACCACGCCGCATACTAGATCCCTAGAAATTATTCGTGTTATAGCTTGGAGTGTCTACCTTTCAGTTGACATCTCCCCAGTCCTGGGCTCCCAGCCCCTGGTAACACCACTGTACCCTGTTTCTCTGAGTTCATTTTTTTTTTTATTGCACATATAAGTGAGATCATATGGTATTTGTCTTTCTGTAACTGACTTATCTCACTTAGCATAATGCCCTCGAGCTCCATCCATGTTGCTGCAAATGGCAGGATTTCCTTCTTTCCCATGGCTGAATAATATTCCATTGTATACACACACCACATCTTCTTTATCCATTAATACATTGAGGGACATTTAAGTTGCTTCCATATCTTGGCTCTTCTGTCTTAAGCACAGGATCTTTAGACACATAGGAACAGACCTATTATTCTACAGGAAAAAGAAAGGAGCTTCTGTGGCCTTCCCCTCTTCTATAATGTTTTAGAAGTTAGCAGAAATAACCATCCTGCCCAAAATATCAACACTGCTGTCATGGTGCCTGAAATTCCACTATTTGACATTAGCTCCTTTAGATACAATCACCTGTTCATTCATTCATTCAGTAACTGCCATGTTTATCGAATGTTTGCTGTGTGCCCAATACTATTTCTGCGTGCTGAGGATATAGCAATGAGCAAAACAGTTGTGTAGAAGAGGCTGAAAGTTGTAACTAGTGCAGTAGGAGAAAACATCAGATGGGAGTCCCAGAAACCAGAGGCACAAGGCATTTTAGGAATGTTGTTGGTAAACTGTGTAAGATGAGGACTAAGAACTCACCTTTGGATTTGGTAAAATGGGTGTCACTGGGGACCTTGACTGGAGCTGTTTTGTAGACCAGTGGAAACAAATGCCTGATCAAATTAGGTTCAAAAGACACTGGTAGTTAAGGAAGTGGAAGCAGTGAGTATGGACCAAGCCTCTCATGTGCAGATCAGCCAGTCGTGCACTTGCACAACTCAGGGGTGACCTTAATGTACACCACGATGTGAATGCTACTTATTGGAGTCACCCAGCTAGATAGCCCTAGTTTAGAAGAGTCTTTCTAGAATTTTTGCTATGAAGAGGAGCAGGGAAATGGGGCAATAGCTATAGAGGAATGTGGAATCAAGGAAGATTTTTTAATAAAAGCTATTATGCTAAGTTTGTCACTAATTGGAGTGACTTAGCAGGGAATGACAAATTGATTGAAACCCAGTAGCCCATTAGATGTGATAACTTATCAGGTGGGGGAAATGACTCAATAACAAACTAAAAGCAAACCAAAGTGGGGGGCGGGGAAAGGAGGATACTAAAGCCTGGAAGGAGAAACAAACTCAGAAGTTCAAAGATGATTCATCTGTACCCCTGCTTCTACTTTCATATGGGTTGATGTGCCCAGAAAGGGCAAGCTTAACACAAAAGGATGGGGTGAATTCCATGCACAATGGTACTTGGATAAGAGAAAGAACATTTGAACGTGTATATCAATTAGGAATATTTTGGGCTGCAAATAACAGAAAATCCAAACTAACCGGATACAAGTTTATTTCTTCCTCAAGTAAAAGAAACCTGTAAAGAGGTAGCCCAAGGCTGGCATGGTGGCTCCATGATGCCATTAGGGACTCAAGCTCCATCTATATTTCTGGTCTGTTCTCTCAGCATGTGGCTTCCACCCTTAAAGTCACCTCATGATCCAAGATGGCTGCTGGAGCTCCAGCCATCAAGCCTACCTTCCAGGCAATAGGAAGGAAGACAGAACAAAAGGGGCTCACCTCCCAGTTGAGTTGGCCCTCTTTAAGAAGACTTCTTAAAAATGCCATGCAACACTTCCACTCACATTGGTCAGAATTCAGTCACATGAGCATACTTAGCCACAAGAGAAAGCAAGAAATGCAGTTTGTACTTGGGCACATTATCCAGGACTCTGTTTCTGAGGAATGAGGCAAGAATGCAAGTAGATGTCATTGACTGAGTTTTCCCAGAGTCATTCAAATGATGCCACATCAGCAATACTGAGGTTAAAATTAACATCATCCCAACCCAGGCAAAGGGACATGGGGAGGGACCTAATCTCAACCTTAGAAAGGACAATGGACTCACATTTGTAAGTGTGACAGCTCCATGTGGGTGGAGACACGGCCACTGTTGGAATTCCATACCCTCATGGACCAGTTTCAAGCTCCTAAGGGCACCCCAAAGCCACATGCTGAACCTGGGGCTTCGCAGCATTAACCCTGGGAAGCCCTTAGGCTTCTGGATTTTCAGGGGATGAGCCCCAGGACTCAAGTAAGAAATCCAGCCTCTGGGCCGTCTCCCCCATCCTGGATGGTGCAGTTTACCTCACTGCAGCCCCTGAGCTTTGGCAGAGAATGTACATTCCTTCCTGTCCCCTTACACTTTCCGGCTCAGGAAATGGAGGATAGATGTTGGGGTCCCAGAACATGACTCGTGTGGCCCGATATTTTTCGAGACTGACATCAATTCACAGAATTTTTTACAACAGGCTTCTCCCTTCCTGTTGAGAAGTTCCCCAGATATAAATATAACAACAGAAACAGACCTATGGGGTTCAGCCAGGAAGAAAGGGCTGTGGGTAAGTCAGACCTCGTGGCTCCTTCGAGCACTCAGAGGCAACATTAATCTGGACACTTGGATGAAAGGCCCAGCTCCCCTTGCCAGACAATTTGTAAACGACATGGCCAGAAAGCATCTCTGGACGCTGAGACCTACTGTTCATTTTGTAGGCCTGAAGCCTTGTGGGGTGCAAGCACGGGGCTGGGAAGACTCGTGCTTTCTACAGTAGTTTTGCTGTCTCTCTTTCAGCTACAAATTTAGAAGCGGAGCTTAATAAGAAAAACAGAAGCCACAGGAAGGAGGCGGCTCTGGAAACAACATATGTTGCAAAAGCCTCTGAGTCTCAGCTGCTCCCAATTAGAGGACACCTGATTGGCTCTAGAGCAGGAGCCCAGAGAGGGGCCAGCTGAGCAGGAGTGAAAGATGCCCACATGTGTACCCAGCCCCCCTGGGACTGTCCCCTGCAAACCAGGGCATGGATGGCCGCAGCATTCCAGCTTCTCCTCCCCTTGACCTTGCCTACTTTCTCTTCCCCCCTTCCCTCCCTCCTGCGCTCCCTACGGCCCTTCTCCCTCCTTCTTCTCCCTGTCCTGCTATTTCCTTCTCCTTTTTTGTCAGTTCCTTAGTCCTCTTAGAGGACATCCCTCAAGCCTTGCAGATGGACTGTGTGGCATTTAAGGCTAAACGCATCCCTGCTTAAGACATTTCCTGTCAAAGAGAAAAAGAATAATTCCGGCTGACACCAAGAGCCACATTTACCGACTGCTTATTAAGCATTGCTCTAGGAACCACCACCACTAGCTCGTTCCTTCCCCAAGATGATCTCTTGCAGCAGATGCTCGGCTTGTCTCCGTGGAATACACGAGGCAGAGGGAAGAGAGCAGGTGGCTTTCACACAAGAAGGTGTGAGACAGAGACTGAGGGACTGCTTTCTGTTCTGTTTCTGGGGGGAGAGCCTTTTGAAACTCCCCAGGGAGTCCTTGGGAAGAAACTCCTTCCCTTTGTTGTGCCATCATGATTTGGATGTAAAAAAAAGGAAAGCAGAGCTTCTCATTTTACAGGCACGGTTTGAAGAGGCAGACAACAATGGGTTAGTAAGTAAGGGACTCCAGGGACCAACCAATTGTGCCACCTGTTACTTCCACCTGACATGATGTGGAGGCATCGCACCTTGCATCAGTTGGACTGGGCTTGGCTGGAAGCCACAGGAAGCCCACACGAAAGTGTTCCAACGATGAAGGCACTGATCCTCACCCCTCACAAGACATTCAGATGCAGGGCAGTCCCAGGGCTGGACGATTCAACAGCTCAGCGACGGCACCAAGGACTCAGGTTCTTCCTTCCTTCCCGTCATCCTCAGCACCACCCCCCATGGTCTCAAGATGGCTGTCACAGGTCCAAGCAGACATCCTCACACAGCATCCAGAGGTGAAAAGGGGCAGTCTTTTCCTCGTGTCTCTTTATTGGAGCTAAGAACCTTTTCCCAGAAGCCCCCAGGAGACCTCTCACCTCGCACTGGCCAGAACTGGGCCACACGTCCCCGGTCTAAGCGGAACCAGGCAAAGGGGGATGGAGGTGCATGTCTGCTTTAGCCAATCAGCATTGACCACATTGGGGCAGGGGAGGGGTGGGCAAGAAAGAGAGCACATGGCTCTCAGTTTGGAAACCAATATTTTCTGCCTCAAGCATCTCCCTTAATGACACACTCCCATCCACCCCCTCTCCTTACAAAGCATTGTCATGCCAAGGAGTTCAAGAGTCAGCTTCTTTGCAGGCTAGGGAAACTACCTATTATAAATGCAAAACATATGAAAGTCATCTTTTTCCAATTCTTTTGGTCTTTTGCCTTGACAAACAGAGCTTTGCCTTGCCAGTCTGTATCTGATCAAACACCAATAACGATAAGGTTAAAATAAAAACGGGTCCAAATTCCTGGCTCAACTCGATTCAGAGATAACCACGTACAGACTTTCTGGGTGTTTCTATAATGGATTTTGAGCTCAGCCTGTGTTTAGAAAAGATTGGTGTCACATATAAGCAACATGGGGTCAGACAAAGTTTAGGCTGATTCAGCAGTGGGTCTGAAAGAAAGAGGGAGCCAGAGAGAGTCAGTAAGAGAGACTGAGACAGATGAGCAACAGAAAGATACGAAGAGATGGAGAGAGAACTCTTCTTTTGTCTCCATCCTAATGCAAAGACATGGACACATTGCTCCAAAGAAACGGACAGTTCAACTCTGAAGGCACAGAACATATCATGGAACCCCCAAATGTTACAATCTCATCCCGTAAATAGTCCTAAATCCTAGACCACAAAACCACTCGTGCAAAATCTCATGGCCAGCCCTGAAAGTATGCTTGGATCCCACCACCAAACTGTTACAAAACAAGAATAAGAAAAACAACCCCCACGTAATGAGCTTTCACCATGTGCCAGACACCGTACACAGTATTTTACATTCCTCACCAGATCTGCTCTTCCCAAGAATGCTGGGAGGCAGTGTTATTTTTAATGATTGATTTTCTGATGCCCATTACCAGTATGGTGAGATGTTTGGTGACTCACCTGAGGCTACCTAGCTAGTAAGTGGCAAGGCCAGGAACTTAACTGAAGTCCATCTGTCTAATAATAATTATGTTCACTTTTAAGCCATGCACACCTCCATGACCATTCCAAGCATGTTACTAGCACTGGAATATTTTATTAACATGGATAGTGGTGGCAGGGAGCAAAGATTATTCTGAGGCTGGTTAATGGCATTATTATTATTATTTTAAAACTCAAATGTCCATCAACAAAATAAATAAATTGTGGTCTATCTACACAGTGGAATATTATTTGGCCATAAAAAGGCACCTCAGAAACATGATGTTGAATGAAAGCGGCCAGACATATAAGGTCACATATTGTATGATTCCATTGATATGAAATGTCCAGAATAGGTAACTTCAAAGAGTAGAAAGGCATATTGGTGGTTGCTGGGGATGGAGGTGGGGGAGAGTGGGAGGGAACTATTTAATGGGTATAGGGCCTTCTTTTGAGGT
The DNA here is from genome assembly GCF_964656455.1 of Halichoerus grypus. Classification (NCBI taxonomy): domain Eukaryota; kingdom Metazoa; phylum Chordata; class Mammalia; order Carnivora; family Phocidae; genus Halichoerus; species Halichoerus grypus. Next base: position 89,915,622 of record NC_135724.1, on the reverse strand, counting down.
GATGAAAATGTACTGGAACAAGATAGAGGTGGTGATTAGACAACATCACAAATGCACTACATGTCCCTGAATTGTTCAGTTTAAAGTGGTTAATTATATGTTATATGAATTCTCCTCAGAAAAAGAACAAGAAGGAGGAGGAGGAGGAGGAAAAAGAGGAGGAGGAGGAAAAAGGAGGAGGGGAGCAGAAGGAGGAGGCGGAGGAAAAGGAGAAGAGGAGGAGGAGGAGGATGAAGGAGAAGAAGGAAGAGGAGGAGGAGAAAGAGAAGGAGGAGGGGGAGCAGGAGGAGGAGGAGAAGGAGGAGGAGGAGAAGAAGAAGGGGGAGGAGGAGAGGAGAAGAAGAGGAAGGGGGAAAGAATCAGTAATTCTGGCCTTATAATCATCACATCCTCATCAAAACATCTGAAAGGGGCCCAGCGACTCTCCCTCCAACGGGTGGGGTGATAATACTCAAAGAGCCACTGATGCTGTTATTAGTAACTGTTCATACATCAGGCTGTCTTGGTAAAGTCATATTGCTATGTGCAGAGTTGCCCAATTGAATCACATTACATCATTTTAAGAAACCAGGGTACATTTCTGATGGCTAAAGTTCTGCAGAACCAGATCAGAGGAGCAGCAAAGCACCACCACTGAGAGATAGGACTGCATATCACAAAGGCCAGCTGACTCTGTGCCCTCCCTGGGAAACATCTATGAAATGAGTATGTAAGCACGAAACACAATCATTAGGTCTGAAATACGCTGTGTCCTCCAGGAGGAATGGAGATAATTCAATTGGCAGTGTGCTGTCTCTGACATCGGTTACCTTGTAGACAAAGCCTCATATGTTCCTGATTTGAAATTTCTTTGTGGAAGATGGGGGTGGGATCTGGTTTCTGTCTGCTTGGGACAGGAGGGGTGAGGGCAGGTGGAGAAGAAAGAGAATCAGGCTGCAGTTATAGGGCCATTGTGGGAAGTTCCTGGCCACAAACATCCAAGACACCTCTTTCATTGAGAAAGAAAGAGAAAATTGCAGTGACTCTGAACTTTCCATTTTCAAAAGCTGGGTGACTCCATCCAGTGTGAATGAAAACTCTGACATCTCAATGATAAAGCCATCCTGCAATGTAGAATCCAGATTTCCTATGGAAGATAGCCTTCATCTGGTGGAAGGGGAAGGGCGAATCCCAGCCCTCCATATGAACAAGTAACTTCTGGAAAAATCTAGATCTATTATTTCTGCAGGACCTACCCTTCCCCTACCAGGAACAGCATGTGCATTGGCCAACAGGACAGCCAACAGGTTGGCATCTCCCCTCGGAGACAGTACCCAGCTGATATGACAGAAGACAGCCCCAGGCCTCCCAATTTCCAAAGCTTCCTTCTTCTGTTTGTCCCTTTAGCCAAGATATTGCTGGATTATCTCAAGTGCCTGGATCCAGCTGGACTTTAACCTGGTCCTTCTTAACATCTCCCACATGGTTCTCCTTGGTCTCACCTGACATTCCCTACATCCTACCACTTAAAATAACTTTCTTTCCTCACCTGTACTAAAGTCATAACTATGACCCAACTATTCTTACACTCATTTATCTACTTCCTGGAGGTTTCCCACTTGGTTCCATTGGCCTCTGCTGACTCATCCTCCACTCTCTGAAGGCACCGTCTACCACCTGGCACCACCCTCCAAATGTAACTCTCACCCACGGTAAACCTATTGGTGTCATTCCAGTTCAACACACATGTTGAGAATCACTCTTATCTAGGTATCAAGTTGAGAATTTTCACATATATATGAGAACTTTGGAAGACTTGAATGAACTCTGTTTTATCGACACTACGAAACATTATGCAGCTAATTAAAGGAACGCACTAGGATTAACCCAGAGATCACTGATATATTAAGTCAAAACCAACCTGCATGTGATCAAGGTTAATATCATCAGTAATATGTCAGTAGCACATACTGTTAATGTGATGTGATGAGAATGGCACTTCATCTCTGTGGTCTTCCTCCCCCAAACCTATTGCCCAATCTAAGCAAGAGAAATACATCAGACAAACCCAGATTGAGAGGCACCATTATTCTTCAAAAGTGTCAAGGTCATGAAAGACACAGAAACCCTAAGGATCAGTCTCATGCCGGAGGAGAGTAAGGAGACACAATAACTGAATGCAGTATAGTATTCTGGATGAGGTCCTAGAACAACAGAAAGATATCAGGGAAAAACTGGTGACATGGGAATGAAGGGTAGAGTTGAGTGAGTAGTAACCTACCAGGGCTGGTTTCTTGGTTTTGACAAAGGTACAATATGGAAAACTGGGTAGGGGTATATGGGAACTCTTGGTACTATCTTTGTGACTTTTCTGTAAATCTAAAATTATTCTAAAATTGAAGGTTTATTTTTTTTAAACGATTTATTTATTTACTTTAGAGAGAGAGCATGTGTGAGTGGGGTGAGGGGCAGAGAGAGAGAGAATTCCAAGCAGACTCCCTGCTGAGCATGGAGCCCAATGCAGGGCTCCATCTCAGGATCCTGAGCTCATGACCTGAGCCAAAATCAAAAGTCAGATGCTTAACCGACTGAGCCATCCAGGTGGCCAGAAGGTTTATTTTTAAAAAGAGCAACAAGTTGTAATATGAATAATATACTCTTCATTTGTTTCAAAAAATAAAAACTATAAACATAGAGCATGGCATAAGACACACACTAAACCTACTACCTGTTACTTGGAGCAGGGAACCTGAGGGTTGACAGAGGAGTTACTAACATCTTCTTTATATTTCTATGTTATTTGAACTGCTGCAGTGAACAACCTGTTCCTATGCTATCTCACCTGTCGTAGGAAGAAAAATATGCAATTTTTAAAAATCTAATAAAATTTTGGGTAATATATTTGCTTCCTTATTCCCAAAAGCACTGGCAGGAAAACATTTACTGGAAATTTAACAAGGAAGGCCAAATTATACCCTCCTCCAATCCCTGAAAGAATGTCTCTCTCCAGAAACATGGTGGTATTTCCACTAGCCCCATTAGGCAGTTAAACTGGATATCAAGTATGGGACCTAGCATTATCCTAAAGCCTGGAATTCTATAAATAATAGCCCTACATTATATCCCACAAAAAATTTTATACATTAAGGGAAGTCTAGGGAAATGTGTCCACTTCGTACTATGCACTAAACCTGAAGATGTTGAATATGTTTTTGACTAATGAAATAGAGGAGCTCTGGTAGGGTGTGGATAGTGTTGGATGAGCAAGGAAAGTAAAGAGGGATAGACTCTAAGAAAAGATTGAGGGAACTGACAATTAAGAAACTACTTATGGGGCGCCTGGGTGGCTCAGATGGTTAAGTGTCTGCCTTCGGCTCAGGTCATGATCCCAGAGTCCTGGGATTGAGTCCCACATTGGGCTCCCTGCTCAGCAGGGAGCCTGCTTCTCCCTCTCCCTCTCTCTGCCTCTTATGAATAAATAAATAAAATCTTAAAAAAAAAGAAAAAGAAACTACTTATGACTCTTGAGAGAGTGAGCCAAACTGCAGAGCCTCTGAGGAGAGAAAGGAGGCAAAGATTCGCTGGAGGAGAACCACCTGGTATAAATAATAAAAAGGTTTAGCAGGTTTAGTGGCCAGATACAAGATAAATATACAAATACCAGTAACTTTCCTTTATAGCAGCTTCAATCAATCACACAAAGTCAGGGACAAAAAGATCCATCCATGTCAACAACAACAACAACAACCCCAGAAAATACTGAGGGCATAAAGTTACAAGAAATGCCCAAGACCTATTTTTTTTTTTAATATTTTATTTATTTATTTGACAGAGACAGAGATAGCGAGAGCAGGAACACAAGCAGCGGGAGTGGGAGAGGGAGAGCAGGCTTCCCGCCGAGGAAGGAGCCCGATGTGGGACTCGATCCCAGGACCCTGGGATCATGACCTGAGCCGAAGGCAGACGCTTAACGACTGAGCCACCCAGGCGCCCGCCCAAGACCTATGTGATGACACAAAACTTTATTGGAGAACACAAGTAGACCTGAATCAGTGGATTTATCTTGTTTTTTTCCAGGTAAGAAAGTTTAACATTGTAAAGATGTTGACTTCACCCCTACTGTAATCCGGAATCTCCATGCAATTCCAAACAAACTTGTAAGAGGGGTTTTAATAGAACTTGAAAAGCTGATTCTAAAATTCATCTCACTGCTGTTCTTTTACACAACTTCATGGCTTTTCAAAACTGTAATCATTAAGGAGGTGGTCTCAGTAACTGGAAGTAGAGTTGTTGATTCCTTGCCATCCCCAGCATCTCACCTCCCCTTGCCACTGCCAAAGAGCACCCAAATAGCCAGGGCTTGCATAGGATTGACCTCACTCTCTCCTCTAGAGTGGGATCTGATGGACATAAGCCAGTCAGCAGGTCCCAACCTCCCACCCCACTGCTGGGTTCAAATCAGGTCAAAGAAGGACAATCAGACCTAATTTTTGAATGTTTTGCTTATAGATTCCTTCTTTTTCTTGTTGGATATGACCAAGAAAGCATGCAGTCTTACAAGTTTCTGGATTCAGGCGAAGGTGGCACAAACACTAAGAAGGCCAAGCTGATAAATGCAGAGAGGGAAAGTAGGTCCTTATTGTCATCTGGGCTGCTGGATCCTGCCTTGTCTGAAGCCCGTGGCCCTAGACTTCTCAGTTACAAGTCAGTAAATTCACTGTGTTGTATTAATCAATTTAAATTGAGTTTTCAGTTGTTCACAACTGAAAATATCCTTCCTGCTTCAATACACTGCACACATAGATAAACAGAACAGTGTAGAGTATCCCAAAAGGGATAAGGATGTGTGTATGCATGCACACATGTGCGCTTCCTGTCCTGGGGCCAATGGGTGTTTCTGCAAGAGAGCGTCTTAAACCACCTGCATCAATATCACTTTAAGGTCTTCCAAAATACAGGCTGCAGGCTGTCAGAACTAGAATGGGGAATTTGCATTTTTAACACGCTTCCCAAGTAGTTGGTAGGCATGGGGAAGTTTAAGAACTACCAGAACAGAACTGTGTTTCAAACCGTGGGTCACAACCAATTAGTAGGTCATGAAATCCATTCAGAAGGTCTGGGTCAGTATTTTTTTAAATAAAAGAATGGGTTGGGATGGAAGGAATGGGAAAAAAACAGAGTAAAACAGAACACATCAGAGTGTGTCACAGCAGAAAAGATAAGTACTGTTTTATGAAATTTTTGTTTCTGTTGTACATATGCAAGCTCACATTCAGCAGGCATTCAGCAACCCTTGACTATAATTGTTGTTAAAATATCAAAGTGCAGTTTCTACTGGTTGGTAGATAGCTCCTGCCTACCCATATGCCCTCCTGGGGCCTTAACACAACCCCACCACCCCGCCCCCGCCAACATTAGCATCAAAAGGGTTAATTTCCGGCACAGCAGGGGGTTTCCAAGACCTGGCTCAGTTTTAAGACCAAATTCTGATCATCAGCCTCCTGGCCAGACCAGATGTTAAATATTTGACTCTCACCTCTGTACATGTGTGTAGGTGGAATGTATTGGAATGCTAAAATGTACTGAGTTTATGTGTAATGCTTGAAAAGCACCATTATGGACCAAGGGTTCTCAGTGGGTCTTGGTAATGGGAGATTGGGGTGGGTGTACTGGGTGCACTTGGGTGCGTGAGCCGATCCCATTCCCCCATGCTGACTTTACAAGGCGAAACAAACAAGGAGTGGCCTTTGCTTCCTTCTCACATATTTGGTTTGAAAACAAACAGTGGGAGGTGTGCAAATACACACACTGAACCCACGATTGGAAGAGCAAGTGGTGAGGACACAAGATCAAATGGGACGATAATGACGTCCAACTTCTGGCTAAAGTCCAGAGATGATCCACAGTCTGAGCTTGGAAAGAAACGTGAAAGAAGGAAAGAGAAGAAAAGCTACTGACCTTGTCCACTGACCTTGTCAACATGACCAAACTCCAGTACTGATGAGAAATTTTAATATTATCAGTCCTTCAAGTGCTAAATAACAAGCAAACCCTGTGTTTTTAAGTAAGATTCACCAAGAGCCAGTCATTTCACAAATTCAAAGTGGCCAGTATGATTCAAACCTTGGACTCTGAATGAAATCCATTTCCTAAAACCCTGCCCATCTTGTGACTCTCCACCTTCTTATTCCACTGGCTCATTCTCAACTCCCAGAAGCATGGTTAGACAGGAGATCAAAATCCACCTTTTTTTTTGTAAGCTGTACATATTTAATGTCCACGATTCAATGGGTTTAGAAATAAGTATACACCCATGAAACCATGACCACAATCTATGCCATAAATGTATCCATCACCTCAAAAGTTTCCTCCTGCATTCTTATTATTTTGTGTGTGCTATAAGAACACTTGACATAAAATCTACCTTTTTAGCAAATGTTTAAGTCTACAATACAGTGTATTAACTATAGGCAACTGTGGTGTACAGTAGATCTCTAGGACTTATTCACTGTGTATAACCCAAACTTTGTACCCTTTAACTAATTCCTTCCTGTTTCTCCCTCCCCCAAGCCCCAGCCCCTGGCAACCACCATTCTACTCTCTGCTTCTGAGTTTGATTCAGATTCTTCATATAAGTGGCATCATGTAGTATTTGTCCTTCTGAATCTGGCTTTTTTCACTTGGTGTTGTGTCCTCCAGGTTCTTCTGTGTTGTTGCAAATGGGAGGATTTCCTTCTTTTTTAAGGCTGAATAATATTCCATTGTGTGTATATATGTGTGTGTGTGTGTGTGTGTATCACATTTTCTTTATCCATTCATCTGTCCATAGACACTTAAGTTTCTTCCATATCTTGGCTATTGTGAATAATGTTGCAACGAACATGGGAGTGCAGATACCTCTTCAAGATCCTGCTTTTAAATATCAATGGATGATTCTTACACCTTTCTTGTTACTCCTCCATTGCTACTTGGGAGTATATTAAATTCTTGCAAAGTACTAATAAAATGCATTTGGGGGCGCCTGGGTGGCTCAGTCAGTGTCTGCCTTCGGCTCAGGTCATGATCCCAGGGTCCTGGGATCTAGCCCCATGTTGCGCTCCCTGCTCAGTGGGGAGCCTGCTTCTCCCTCTCCCCCACTGCTTGTGCTCTCTCGCTCTCTCTCTCAAATAAATAAAATCCTTTTTAAAAATTAAAAAAAAAAACCCTGCTTTTAATTCCTTTGGCTATATACCCAGAAGTGGGATTGTTGGATCATAAGGTAGTTTTATTTTCAATTTTTTAAGGAACCTCCATACTATTTTCCATAGTGACTACACCAACTGACATTCCCATCAACAGTGCACGAGTGTTCCCTTTTCTCCACGTGTTCACCACTTGTTTTTTAAATAAAAGAAATTCTAATGGGTGTGAGTTGATATCTCACTGTGGTTTTGATTTGCAATTCCCTGATTATGAGTGATGTTGAATATCTTTTCATGTACCTGTTGGTCATTTGTATGTCTTCTTTGGAAAAATGCCTATCCAAGTTCTTTGCCCATTTTTAAATCAGGGTTTGTTTGTTTTTTATTTTTATTGCTATTGGGTTGTAGCAGTTCCTCATATATTTTGTATATTAACCCTTTATCAGACACAGCATTTGCAAATATTTTCTTCCATAGAGTGTCTTTTCATTCTGTTGATCGTTTCCTTTGTTGTGAGGATTTACCTTTTGCCAGCACTTTTAAAAATGCTCCTCAAGAAGACAGGTGGAATGAAGTTTACTACAGTGCTTGATTTACTCCAGTAAAGTCCTACAACCTAGTCTAAATTCAGCTAGATTCTTCTGACCCTTGATCCTACTGCTGGGGATTTACCCCACAGATGTACTCACAGTGGTTACCGTAAGTGTACTTCCCCAAGTGGGGAAAGGGTAGGATTGCCAGGCACAATATAGGACGCCCAGTTAAATGTGAATTTCAGATTAAAAAATGAATTTTTTTTAGTATAAGTATATCCCGTACAATATGTGGGACATACACTAAAAAAAAAAATTATTGTTTATCTGAAACTCAAATTTAACTGGGCATCCTGTATTTTAATTTCCTAATCTGGCAGCCCTAAAAAGGAGGGCCTATAGGAAAGGGAGTTCATTTTCCACATTGTACTTTTCTGTACTGTTTGAATTTCCAAGTGTTAACAAATGTAGGGGTTTTTATATAAGCAGGGATTATATGAGATATTAACTATCTTTGTTGATCCATTTTCCTCTTCATTCTTTGTCATTTGTAAAAATTTCTGACGGGCTAAATACATCTTTTTAAAGATTAAAAAGTTCAGCTGAATGTAAGTGGAAAAGGACAATAAAGAAGCATTTTTCCATCTAACAGATGGGGGGAAAGAAAGGGTTAAAGTCAAATGTGGAAAATGACCTGAAAATCCAGGGCTGTTTGAACAGTAATGAATTGAAAGAAAATACCAGAAATGGAAGCTGAGCCAAAACATGGCAAGAGCGAGAAGCAGAAACCGAAGTGGGAGCAAATATCTGGTGGCCCACGTGGCCAGAACGCTGTGTTTTATTTTAATCAGCCTTGAATGTTCTCCGGTTGTTTTTTTTTAACTTTACTCCTATATGATAAACAAATATTTCTCATTCCTATCATTCTGGTTTTTGCATTCTTATTGCACCATCATTTCACAGAATGCAGACAATCCTGAATGATTTACATTTTGCTTCAGTGACTCTGTAATTCATACATTTATGAATTAAAAAAAATTTTTCCCCTAGGCTAAAAATAAATATTTGCTCTGTCCTTCTTGACAACATTTTGGTCCCCAGCAGGCAACCGGAAAGTTTCCCTTGCAGGTTGGACAACCGTCCCTCTGCAGGCAGGAACCTGCCCGCCCCCATTTGGCCCCCAGGATCATTTGGGAAGGTCAGGTGAACATTTTCTGTTAAATCACCCCAAGAGCATCGTTTATCTTTCTCAAACCTTCCTTGGAAAAATTTCCTTGTGAAAATAAAAAAAAAATTTTTTTAAGTCATTCTGTAAACTGTGAAATGTGGCCCACGTCACACTCAGCCCTCAGGAGGAGGCTGGTCTTGCCAGGCCAGGAATTCTGGAAAGTTTTGTCTGACTCTGGCAGGTTTGTTTGCTCTGTACACTGGCCTTTGCGTTTGGGATTTCACAGCCGCACAAAAGGAGCTTTCTCAGAGTGAAGAGAAATATCCAGAAGGCCCTGGAGAACAGGTGACCAGTAATGAAGCCAGTGGCCCAAACAGCGTGAGGTGCCTGCTAAGGGGCCTTGTCATCTAGGTAATGAAAGTGCAGGGCAATGTCCAGGGGAGTCCTGGGGTTGAGCCGGCCCAGCCTGGGGAGCTCCCTGGTGAGGTCTGTGTATATCTGGGCCCAATCTGTCCACAGTTCTGAGGATATGGGCATAGGTGGGACATAGGTTGGTTTTCTCACATTTTTTCTACCTCTGGTTTTTTTTTGGTTCCAAAAACACTTTTTTTTTTTTAAGATTTTATTTATTTATTTGAGAGCAGAGAGAGAGAGCATGAGCTGGGGGGGGAGGGAGAGAGAGAAGCAGACTCCCCACTGAGTAGGGAGCCCCACTTGGGGCTCAATCCCAGGACCCCAAGATCATGACCTGAGCTGAAAGCAGATGCTTAACTGACTGAGACACCCAGGTGCCCTCCAAAAACCCTTCCACTCCATTCCCTAGAAGTTGGAGCTTGGTGCAGACTAGGCAACTCCTGCCCGAAGACCCCAGGGGGGCCCAGGGCTGACACCCAGCAGAGACGGGTTGGGGAGCATTCTTGGGCCAGCAGACAAGCCTATACTCACCTGCCACACCTTCTGTAACCCGGCTCACCTTCCACCTTCGGAGGGAAGGCTCTCTCTAACATCAGGCAGGCTGGCCCTCTAGTTCCATTAGCAAGGGATACCAGGCAATTGAAAAAGGAAAGAAAATGACCTCTGGGTTGACATTCAAGACACAGAGAGGGAGACTGCACAGGGTGAAGAGTCCAGAACCTGGAGCCAGGCTGCTGGGTTCACAGCCTGCCCCACCACTCCTGGCTGGGTGGCCCTGGGGAGGGGCTGAAATGTTCTGTGTCTCCATCTGTGAACTAGAGATGGAACAACAGTCCCTGTCTCTGAGGGTGACGGGCTAGTGCACGGGAGTGGTACGAACAATGGCATGTCCTGGGGGTTGGAAAAGTAGCCGCTGTCACCATCATTAAAGTCAAGCTGGTCATCTTCAACAGAAAGTCAGAGGAAAATGGGATGCATGTCCACGTTGGGCTCAGTAGACCAGCCCCTCTGATCTACCCAACACTGCAGCACAAGGAAGCTGGTTGATAAAAACGTGTCCTTTCCTTTGATTTGACCGTTCACGGCTCTCTACCTCCTTCCCCTTCTTACTTGTTTGGGTGACCTGGGGGCTTCCATCCACCCTCGGGAGACAAATGAAATAGCAGCCACAGGACAGCCATGCCCAGTTAGTTCCCCGCAGCTAATGGGGGGCAGAAGGGCTTAGATGACCAACTCAAGGTGCACGCACTCAAGTGCTAAATGAAAATGTCAGAGGATCATGAGAACCAGAAACCATGTGTTTCCTAAGAAGGGGTTAAATGAGGAAGACGTGACCAAGACTTAGAATGGTTTTATCACCATGAGCTACATTTCAATGTCCCCAGACATAGAGAAGCAGACGTTCGGGGACATCTGTACAATAAGGTGGTTCCAAGCTCAGGTTCTCAAGCCAAAGGCACTGGGTTCAAACCCTGACTCTCCTGCTTTCTAATGGTGTGATGTTGGGAAAAATAACATCCTCTACCACAGCACTGTCCAACAGAACTCTCTGCAATGGTAGAAATGTTCTGTAACTGTGCTATACCACATGGTAACCACCAGCTACCTGGGTACTGAACCCCTGAAATGTTGGCTGGCCCACACTTCAACTAATTAATAAGTAATTTTAATTGTTAATTTTAGTTAACAGAAGCTGTGCTGTTCATTATGGTAGCCTCAAGCCACCTGTGATTGTTAAAATTGAATTAATTAGGACACCTGGGTGGCTTAGTCTATTAAGTGTCTGGCTCTTGATTTCAGCTCAGGTATGATCTCAGGGTCATGAAATCGAGCCCTGCGTTGGGCTCCACACTGAGTGTGAAGCCTGCTTAAGATTCCTCTCTCTCCCTCTCCCTCTGCCCCTCCCCAACCCTGCTCATACTCTCTCTCTCCAAAAAGTAATAATATTAATTGAATTAATTAATTAATTAACTTGTAAAAGCCCCTGTTTTTCCTCATCTATACCATGGACATAATAATAAGATCTACCTCATAGAATAAAATGAGTTAAAGTAATGTAATGGGCCAAGTTCATGGTAAGCATGTAATGAAATTTAGCTGCTATTATGATTACTTTTATTTGATCCACAGTAGTCTCCTCCCTGCCCACATCTTCCATTTCCTTTTCTGTGACTAGCTCACTCCACCTTGGGGATCAGCTCTGTGGGAGGCAGAATAACACGGCCCCCCCACAAAGTTGTCCGCATTCTTATCCCCAGAACTGGTGAGTATATCAGATTACATGGCAAGGGGGGATTTAAGCTTACATGTAGAGTTGAGGTTGCTGATCAACTGACATTATTTCAGATTATCCAGGTGGGCCCCATGTAATCACTAAAGTCTGCAAGAGCTGGAAAAGAGAGAAGGTCAAAGAGATGCAGCGTGAGAAAAACTCGAACGGTCACTGTTGGCTTTGAACATGGAGGAAGGGACCACAAGCCAGGGAGTGGGGTGACCTCTGGAAGCTGCAGAGGCAAGGAAAAGACTCTCCCCTAGAGCCTCCAGAAGGACGCAGTCCTGCCAACACCTTGACTTTGCCCGTGAGACCCATTTCAGACTTCGGACCTCCAGAATGGCAAAAATAATAAATTTGTGCTGTTTGAAGTCCCTGAGTTTGTTACAACAGTTACAACTTGTTGAAACAAAACAGTTACAACTGATTTGTTACAACAGAAACACGAAGTGAATACAAGCACTGACTTGCTGATTCTGTGAAAAGACTGTCCCTTGCCTGGCCCCGATGAACCCCAGCAGCGCAGGCATCCCATCTACTGGTCAACATCATGGTTAATTACAAGCCTATAAATCACAGGGATGGAGGGGAGGAGCCTGAAAGACTTATTTAAAATAAGACTTATTTTTTTTTGCAAGAAAAGGATCGGCATTCCATTATGCTTTCAAAGTCCTATTTATATGTTTCAATTCAGTTCTTCTCTAAATGGTGCAGAGCAAATTTCTAGTCCTCCGTGCACCCCCCTGGGAAGACCGTAGGGCTAAATAGAAATAAACTGACAGTGCGTGTATATTTTTCCTTGCAGTGCACTATCTCTTTCTTCGCCAAGCCCCTCTCCTTTTCTGAGGCACCTCCAAGGAAACAGGGCCCTTTTCGGGTGTCTTGAATGCTGCAGATCCTGAGGGATGACAAAGGGGTGGAGGGCTTGTAGCCAACCCCGAGGAATCCAGTTGGACCCTGGGGAGGAGGGAGGGCAAAGCCACGACTTTTGATGACATGCCTCTCCTGTTCACCATCAACCCCTACCACAAAGAACTCGTGTGGTCATCTGCATTCCTGCTTCTCTCCCCAAAGCACAACTTTGTTTCCAAAAAACAGCCATGTATGTACCAGATTCTGTTTGGTCTGATCAAAGATGTTGATGCAAACTTTTCCTGCAGAAGAGGAATAATACCGCAGGCTTCTGGGGGTGAGGCTCATTTCTAACATCAGCCTGGGAAGGAGATACAGGCCCACAGGCCCTTGTCCACAAATCCGAAATCCAAAAATGTCTGAACACAAAAAGTCTTCTCATAACTCATTTGGCAGCAAAACCTGGACTGACTGGCCATGAGGTGACACAGTCCTTACTTATCCAGTTTAGTGCGAATATTCCTACAACTTCCTGCAGAAAATAGTGTGTTAGCCCAGAGCTCTCCCCCAAACACCAAGAGGGGGGGCAGAGTGTTCCATAACACACAGTATCTGTAACGGATTACTTTTCAAAATTCCAAAACTATTCTGATTCCCTCAACACACTTGATTTTGGATAACACAAAGGTTTTGAATAATGGATTGTGAATTTGCACTAGATTTGCATTTCCCATCACATCTTCCTTTTCCTTCTCTTTGTTCTACTAGGAACCTAAAATGGAACAAAAATATCTTTTTCCCCTCGATAATATTTGTAGTTTAAAATGATGTGTCAATTTCAAAATTGGTTAAAAGCACAACAGGAAGTCTGGGTCAGCTGCTGCTTTATCTGCACCCCGCACTCCTTTCTAGTGAGGAGCCTGATCGAAGTTGTCACCCCAACTCCCAGAGAGCTTGCCGGGTGGGGGGGGGGCTCTCTAGTCAGTGTCATCTGTGTTGACGCACCAAACCAAACAATCTACAGCACTCGGCATACTCACTTCCTCCATGCCAGGTTTCCTAGAAACCAAAAGTGAAGACGCCACGTGTCTCCCAACACCAGAAGCGAGGCCTGATTCCAGAATCTGGTAAACCCATTGGTCCTCCAGCCAGCTGTGGGGCCTCACTGCCACCATTTAGCTCCAAAGCCTTAGCTCTGTCGGCCACTTGACTGCCCAAAATGTAACAGAAGATGGCATTTCTGGCCATTCACAACTCCATCTGTCTCTGCTGGACACCCTTGATTCTTCTAGAAAACAGCCTAGCCTCAGGTTGTGTGGGAACCCAGGGCTGGCCACAGGAAGTTGAATTTATGCTACCATTTGGCTTTGCAAAAATAATCCTGTTTCTTAGGAACATTCTGTTGGGTGTCTTTCAAAGATTCTAAAATATAATCTGTTAGGTTGCATTCAAGCAGAATACAAGGAAAAGTGGAGTAACCAGATTATTCGGAGAAAAGAATGGGTTATTGGGGAACAGGTGAAGCTCAGAGTTTTATTCAGAGTTTATGATTTTACCCCAACTGATTTCACTGCGTAGCTGCTCATCTAACCATGGCGCTCCCTGGGGTCACCTGTCTTCACACCTGCCCTGTCTATTAAGTGGGGAGGTAATTCTTTCACCATGAGACAAGCTGTCTTACTTTGGGCTCCCGAAGAAGCAGACCCTCGGTCAGGATTTGAGTATAGGAACGCTACTTGGAAGGTGCAGGATGCAGCACTAGGGAGTAGGAAGTGAGGCAGGAAAGGGGAGGAAGCCATGGAAGGATCTGTCACTTCCACCTGTGACTGTAGGCAGTGGACCTCACCCCCTCAGTAAGCTCCTAGGCAAGGGAACAAAGCATGTGCCCCAGAATGACCCCGCCCAGAAGGGAAGGCTCTTCCTTAAAGTGGCATTCTAATTAATAACTATAATAAATTACATAAGAATAAATGTGTAAATAAATACAAATAAATAAACTATATTAGTAAATTCCACACAAATATGGGAAGGAAATATACAATCACTGTTAGGCAAACACCACACTAGTCTTAGCGGCAGGCAAGACCCTCCATCGGATACTGAAATCAGTGAGCCAAAGTCTGAGGAGAAATGGGATATTTGCAAGGTTTCAAATATCTTCCCCAAGGGCAGTAACTGCAAAGGGAAAAATGGAACTATTACAAAGGAGAAAGTTGGCAAGCATTTCCCGAACCAAGTGATCAAGTTTAACAACACTAGGAGTGAGGCCCTAAGGACAGCAAGTGCCCCCTGCTATGACGTCATGGAGAGAGAGGCCCGACATCACCCTGGGGCATTCTTGCCAAAAATACATAAGCTCATTTAAACATGGGCAAACATCAGACAAACCCAGACTGAAGGTCATTCTCAGAAGTCACTGGCCAGTGCTCTTTAAAAATGTCAAGGGGATGGATGACAGACAAGGAAATGCTGAGCAACTGTCACAGATGGGAGCAGACCAGAGACACGACAATTAACTGCAACGTGAGCCCCTGCAGCAGGACATTAATGGAGAAACTTGTGAAATTTGAATAAGGCTTGTTATTTAGTTCCTAGCTTCACATCAATGTCAATTTCCTAGTTTTGACCGTTGTACTTCGGATGTGTGAGATTACGAATCGGGAAACTGGGGAGAGGGTATCCAGGAGCTCTGTATGCTATTCTGCAACCCTAAAATTATTCCAAAATGTAGAAGTTTACTTTTTTTTTTTTTTTTTTGCTGGTTAAAACACACAACTTTATTGATGAAACACAAGTCTAAGATTAACAAATGTAAACCAATATGAAAGTGTAGCTTATTTAGAAGTTTACTTTTTGATAGAAGAATCAAGCCCCCAAAGAGGTGAGTGAACTGGGAATTTAGACATCAATCGCCTAGAGCCATTGGTTGAGGGTGTTGTGGGTGGGCGGTACTCCCTGGCACTTCCCACCTGCTGGGTAGGCAAAGTGGCCTCCCAGGTTCTGAGGAGGAAGCTTCAAGTGGTGGTGGTTGGAAGCTGAGTGGAGATAATGACCACCTGAAAATTCCAGAGGGGGTCCCAGCAGCCGCATCTCCCGGTGCTCACTCTGAGAGGCAGCCCAGCAACATTTGAGGGGCCTGGAGATTAGTTGCCATCTCCTCCTTCCCCGCTGGCAGAGCCTTTCCAAATACATTCCCATAGAACCATTCAACAATGACCTCTCCCCTTGCTGGGTGGGACCTGGTGACTTATCCCTCACCCTCATGACACCTCCTTTGTCACCTTTGGAACGTCCACACCAGCAGGCGGAGAGTGGAGTCTTCCCGGTACTTAAGAACAGAACCCCATACAGAGGTCAGTAGATAATGACTGGTGGATTTAGAAAAACAGAACCAAAAAACCAAAAAACATTGCCATATATTCGTAATTCCATTTGAGCATAGAGGTTCGACCTAAATCGGAACGTAATGATCTGTGTCGAGGAACTGGTCTTTCTTTCCACCGTATTTCAAGGGCTGTATTGCTCACTTTATTCTAGAATCCACAGAAAGTAACCCTACTGTGCTGTCCGCTTACCTCATAACGGCACCTACGGGCCCCCAGCTCCCAAGGCTACAGCCTTTTCTTAGGAAAAGTCACCGCTTTTGAGGATCTGACGGTACATTTATTTTGGAAAAGAGGGGGCAGTTCCTTACACACACTCCCAACCTCTGTTTTAAATTATTGCTTCAGGCCTTCCTGCCAAACCTGTCATGTATAAAGGGACTCACGGCAAAGTGTGTAAATAATTTTTAAAATTCCACTGGTAGTGATTTGGAAATAAGAGGGGTTTTTCCCCCCTTTTTTCTTTTCTTTTCTTCTCTGCGAGGGCTACTAAGGCATTTAACATTGTTTTAATTTGGAACGCAAGTGGAATCTATTAAAACCTCTTGTGCCCTGTATATAAAGCTTGCACTTTACATCATCACAAAGCTTTAGAGTATTAAGTAATTGATTTAATTAAACAAACAACTTTTTTTTACCCTTGAGCCACACCCTGGATGTGAAAAGGTTTTATAAATTTCAAAGAATTGTGGAGACACAGGAGCAACCTATGGCCCTAGAAAATCGGGGTCATCACTCCCGCAGAGGTAGCCCCGCTTTGAGACAACTTTGAGAGTCTCTAATATCCTTGTTTTATCGTAATAAGATTTGCTGACCAACCTGGCATCCGTCATCTTGCAGCCCATTATTCGTTCACTTTCTTTCTTTCTTTTTTGAGATAGTTGACAAACCCCAGCATTCATTCACTTTCTTCCCGAGAACGAGCTCAGCCTCCCTCCGGGGAGCCACCCCTGCCTAACCCTGAGACCACCGTCTCTTAACCTGCTCCCTGCGGGCAGCAGGGCTCCAGGGACCCCAGAGCCACAGCGATTGGTTCAGGGTTATCATGTGACTCAGCAGAAGCCAATGAGAAGCCATAGAATGTTGATGGGCATGCTGGGACCAAGGAGCTTACTGGCTTTTCTCAAAAGTGCGGGCGCCGCCATGTTGGGATCCCCAGGGGCGAGCGTTGTCCGTCTAGTGGCCGCCAGGAAGAGCCCAGGAAGGGACTCAATGGGGAGAAGATGGGGCCAAGAATTAGAAAGGAAGGGCTGGAAACCGCATCTTGATGACATTGTGTAGACCCCTCCATCCACCTACGCCCGGAATGGGCAACTGTTGTCAAATGAGACAACAAATTATTTTTAGTGCTTAGGTAGGGTTTCTGTCACTTCCACCCAAATGAGGCATAAATCAATCTCTCTTGGAAATGAGCGAAGCAGTGCCATAATAAGATTAAAAGCCACTACTGAGGGGCACCTGGGTGGCTCAGTCGTTGGGCGTCTGCCTTTGGCTCGGGTCATGATCCCAGGGTCCTGGGATCGAGCCCCACATCAGGCTCCCTGCTCGGCGGGAAGCCTGCTTCTCCCTCTCCCACTCCCCCTGCTTGTGTTCCCTCTCTCGCTGTCTCTCTCTGTAAATAAAATCTTTAAAAAATAAAATAAAATAAAAATAAAAGCTACTACTGAGATGCTGCTCGGCCCACATAGTGCAGCCTAAGGGGTCTTGAGGGTTCTCAGGGCGGGGGTCAGGGGTCCTGGGGTCTGACTCAGGAGTGACTCTGGACCGTCACTTCCTCCCCTGGAACCCGGTCCCTGAATGAGGAAGGGGATAAGGTGGTCTTTAAAATGCTGCCTCCAGAATGGTCTGATGGGTGATCTTAGGGACAGTGAAGAGAGATGGCAAACCTCATAGCTACACGTGGTCACGTGTGCACATACAGGTACACACGTACCTAGGCCACACACATGCGCATACACACATACATGCATGCACACACATAGTATCCATGTACCGATGCTGTGTAGACATCACCGTCCTGCAGCACCAGGAGCCTTGTGCATGCTCAGACTGACCCCCCAGCCTGCATATCTAGCACCACCCACAATGCCCTAAACCTGCCTCTCAGCCACCCCTCAGATCTGGGGACACGCACACACCAGTGAGGTGGTCTCGTCCAGGCTCAGCGCTTTTAGCAGAGGATTCTGGGGTTCCAGGTACCAGGAGTTGCCTGGGGCCAGGGGAGGGATGAGGGTGAGGAAGGAGGAGAGCTCACCCTCAGGCCCACCCCTGCACTTGTGCCCCTCCGAAAGTGGCCCCTCCTTACATTTTGCCCCCTGGGCTCCCTAGTCTCACCTGTGGGCCTGCTGGGGCCACTGTAAGCGCTGGGTGGACACATCTTCTCACCCAGTGGACTCCATGCCCTGTGGCACAGCCAGGGTAGCTGGCTAAAGCACAGGCCTGGGGCAGCCACCCCCTCGCTGGGCCCCCAGGCACCACCATCCTCCATCCTGGGGCCCTCATAAAACACAGCCCTAAAGTACACATGTCAATCCCCGCCCCCACAGCATCCCCAAAATACCCCTTCTGGGAGCCCTATTTTTAGTTCCCTGGGCAGAAGCAGCCCTCCCTTCCCTCTGCTCTCCCAAACAGAGTGCTTTTCAGAACCAGGCACGTGGGGCACAGTGGTTTCCTGCTACTTGGAAAAACAGAGTCTCAGCTGCTTCTGTCACAGCCAGCTTCAAAGGCACGTGGGACACACTGAGTTTTCCAGGGCTTCATTAACAGTCCCGGAGAGGCACTGTCTTCTCTTCCGCCCTGTTCTGTTTTCAGGGATCTGCTTCTCTAGGTGCCTCTGACCACTCACCCCAAGACTTTTCAGATGCCTGGGAAGGAGCCCTCTGCCGCTTTGGTCTGACACGGCCTCATGTTCTCAGGAGGAGGGGATGAGAGGGTATCGTTCTGCCTTAATGCAGCTAACGAAAGCACCTTGCTTGGGTTTGTAAGACTCTGTCCTTCCTGGGGGCGTGAAGCTTACTCCTCTGCATTGGCACTTTTTAATGGACCACCGTGCGGAAGGCTCAAATTGAGTTAAAGAAGCCATTTTTCCAATCCAAATACCAAAGTCACTTTCACAGGACTTAAAACAAAATTGCCCTGTGACGGTGAAGAAGGAGGGGATGATGACAATGGGGGTGGGGGTGACGCTTGGGCTGGAACTGGCCGAGATGAGCAGACAGGAGGACACGGAAGAGAAATACCCGGGTGTGGTATGGTCCAGATTTTTGTTTTGTCATTTTTAAGGGAGCAATTATTTCCACTGGAATCCAGAGAGGACTGAGATTTTCAATTTTCCTCCAACGCGGGGAGGAAATGGAGACTTTTGGTTCTGGTTCATTCATTCCAGTTCAGAATCACTCTCTGGCTGGAAAACTCCAGTGGCCTTTTCTGGTTGAATTTTTATGCCTTCTTTCCTGCCAACTCCCCATGCATTTAGCTCCAGCTCCTCTCCTTTTTCTCCTTCAGGCTCCAAACTACTGTTGCAAAATCATCCTTCTGTTTGGAATTTACGGTGCCTGCACTTTTCAGTAGTCTTCCATCCGATGCTTCAGCTGTTGCTTTTATGTCTATGGTAACATCCCTTCGTCACGATTACAGACTTAAGGGGTATAAATTCTTATGGAGATGTCGAGGGTGCCAGGGACTGTATCCACATGTGTCCCTTGGTGGGCCAGGGATCCAGAGTCCATTACGTATGTCAGGGGCGCTGTGTTTTAGGGGAGGAACGGGAAATATGGACACCCTGTGGTGGATTATTACATTTGCTTCACATACTCCACGCTGAGACCATAGACCACCCTCCATAAACCTCCAAACACATCCCCTTATGCAAACCCCGGTCTTGATGCCATAGACTACCAAACACTGGGCCTCATGGCCCCTTGTCACCCACCCATACAGAGCATCTCTACAAGGAATTGTCTATGCAATAAGTCCTGGCTCCTCCCCCTCAGAAGACAAGTGTATGATGGAAAAGACATATTCTTTTCATGCCAAACATTGCCTTGTTAAAAATACAACATAGGAAAAGAGTCTTTTTGGAGAGAGGGAAAGAGGTGGAGGTAGCGAAGGTCAGGGTGGAACCTGGACCCGTCCTGACGACAGTTGCCATTTTCTGGAACAGAGCTTGGCTCCTTCATATTGTTCCATATATTTGTCAAACTCATCCTTCTCCACACGGAGCATTCCCTGGCAGCCACCACCAGGAATATAGTCTTGTGCGGTCTTTGGAAACTTCCTTTAAAACACCCTCAGTGTTCTACTTAAATGTTAGCAAGTCACAGGTTTCCTGGCCTGGAAAGAGAGATCTGTTTTAAAAGATTCATATCACCCCACCCTCCAAACACCCAATGTCTCCCCACCAGCTGTAAAACAAAGTACCTTTGTAGTTCCTACAGTGACAAAACAATGCACGTTGTAGGTCCCCCCACACGTTTGTTGAAGTGATTCAACCTGTGTTGATTTCCTCATCTGGAAAACTGGGCATAAAGATGTTTGCCCTGCTAATCCCGAATTGCAGAGGGGAGCCAAAGAGGCAATTTCCCTGACTTCCCATATACCGCCAACCTTAATGAGATACCTTCGTTCACTAGCTCAGTCGTAGTGTTTTCCGGTGAGCTGTTCCTCCTGCGTAACAACCAAACCCAAAACATAATAACTTAAAGTAAGAGCCATTTTATTATATCTCGTAATGCTGTGATCAGCAACTCAGGCAGGGTGTGGCTTTGGTGATTCTTCTGTTCTCCATGGTGTCCACAGAGATCATTCGGTAGTACTCAGATGGCTGATAGGCTGGCTCAGAGAGTCCAAGATGGCTTTGCTCATATGTTCAGTACCTTGGAAGGCTGGGCTCAGAGGGGCTGTCAACTGGAGGATCACTCGAGGCCTCCCCAGCATGGCAGGCTCAGGATAATTACATTTCTTTCACAGTGGCTCCAGTCTCCAAGCATGAGTATTCCAGTGAACAAAGTCGATGCTTCATGGCATTTTATGACTTAGCCTTGGAAATCATACGGACTCATTTCCACTGTAGTCTATGGACCCCCTCTCTCAATGGGAGGAGTGTCAGAGCATTTGTGGATATGTTTTAAAACCACCCCACAGTGTTAACCATCTTCTGTTGCCCGTAGTGGGTTGGAAGTTCTACAAATGAAGAGCTAGTCTTTCAGGAAGATGAGACAACATTTACCTAGCATGCCAGGCCCAGTCTGAAATTCTTTTTATATACTTTTCCAGATGGAAGAAAGACACGGGGAACTGAATCCCTGAAAAATCTGTGTGATGGGTAAGTTGGTTCCTGAAAATAGGCCCAACCAAGATGGAAAGCGGCCATCCCATGCTCAGTCCAGGACCCAGATGCTGGTGTTTAATCCCATCTCTGGCCTTAGTCTATCCTATTATCAGCTTTGTATGAAGCTCAGAAAAGGGGCAGGAAACACTGGGGTGAGAGTTCATGAAAACATGACTACTTAACTCAAAAGATCAGAATTCTTAACCCCATAGATAATCATAATAATGCCCAACCACGGTTCCTTTTCTCTCTCTCTTCCTTTCATTTTTTTAAAATTCTTCTTTGTTTTTTCCATTCATTTTTCCTTTAATCCAACAATATTTATTGAACAACTGCCAAGTTCTGAGCCCACAGTCTAGAAGGGGTAACAGATAATCACATAATCTTAATGACCAATGTATCACTGCAAACTAAGATCAATGCTCTGCAGCAGGGATTGGCAAACTCTTGCACAAAGGGCCAAATAGTCAGTATTTTAGGTTATGTGGGCCATATGGGCTCAGTTGCAACTACTACTCAGCTCTGCCATTGTACCAAGAAAACAGCCATAAACCTTATTCACAGTGGCCAAGACATGGAAACAGCCAAAGTGTGCATCAGTGGATGAATGGATAAAGAAAATGTGGTGTATATATTCCACATATGTATAGTATATGTACACAACACACACATACACACACATCCTATATAGTGGCATAGTATCCAACCTTTAAAAAGAAGGAAATCCTGTCATTTACAACCATAAGGATGAACCTGGAGGACATTATGCTAAGTAAAATAAGCCAGACACGGAAAAACAAAGACTGCACAATCTCATTTATATCCAGAATCTTTACTAAAAAAAAAAAAAGCTCAACTCATAGTAACAAGAGAGTAGAATGATGGTTACCAGAGACTGGAGGATGGGAAAAAAGCAGAGATATTGGTCAGAGTACAACATTTGAGTTATAAGATGAATAAGTTCTGGAGCTCTAATGTACAGCGTGATGACTATAATAAATACTAATACTTGAAATCTGCTAATTGAGTGGATCTCAAGTGTTTTAACCACCCCCCCCCAACACACACACACACAAGATGGACTGCGAGGTGATGGGTAGGCTAATTAGCTTGGTTGTGATCATTTCAAAATGTATACATCTATCAAAGCATCATGTTGCAAACCTAAGTATATACAATTTTTATTTATCAATCACACCTCAGTAAAGCTGGAAAAAAATTTTAAAACAAGAAAACAGCCAGAGACAATACACACAAAATAATGTGGTCATGTGCACATAAAACTTTATTTATAAAAACAGGTGGAGGACCAGATTTGTCCTAGGGCTGTAGTTTATTTACCTCTACTCTGGGAGTAAGAAACTTTGTCCTCTGAAGATGTATTACAAAGAAATTTGATCTACTTTAGTATAGGGAGAAAAGATGGGGGTTGTCTTTCTCTGAAGAAGTAACTTTTGAATCACTGGGTACTCACCAGGTGAAGGAGTGCATGAAGAGTAGCATCATGTGTTGGAAGAATTTTAAAAAGGTCAGTTTGGATAGAGAGAAGGCTGGAGGGAAACTGGCCGGACGTGAGATTGGGAAGAGGTTGACCGTGGCCATATCATGGAGGATCTTGGTAACACTAGTAAAATTTGGGGGGTTTTGATCTCAAAGCAATGGAAAGTCAGTGAGGGATTTTAAGAGGTTTTGTCTTTTTTTTTTTTAAGATTTATAAGTAATTTTCTTTTCTCTCAACTAAGTCACTTATTGACCTATCTGAATGAGCTGAGGTTGCATTTTCTCGCAAGGAATTAATTTGCTAACGAAGAGAATGTGATGGTAACGCTACAGAGCTAAGGTGTCACATTTTGGTGGTCTTTACAACCTTGGAGCACGGTCACAGGAATAAAGTCACACATTCCAAGGGATCAAAGAGGATAATGTATGGAAAAGTAGTTTTTCAAAGTATTAAAATACTATTCAAATGAAAGGTCTTATTATTATTCAAGGTTGGTACTCTGGAGGGATTCCTTGCATAATTAACTAATTGGTCTCACATTTCTCACCATGGATTTTGAATTTTTTAAAAAAGAAAGTATTTGGCTCCAAAGGTTGTTAAACTACTCTGTTTCATGGTGTTAATTTTTCCATTGTCTAGACAGCTGTAGAGTCAGACAGGATTATCAGGAGGAAAGAGGCGATTTATGACCAAAAGTCAACCTTCTCAGCCAATGGAATTTACATATTAATGACCACTGTGGCAGCTGTAATAAAAAAAAAAAAAAACAAACAAACATTAAAAACCAAACCTTTTCATATTTGTGCATTTCTGGAATTTGGCGACGGGTAGATATTTTGCATTTTTAATACACACGAAAGACCTTTTAATAAAACCACAGAAGGAGATTGATGAGTGTGTACCTGGGGGTGGAAGAATCTGAGAACAGGGTTTTTTTCTTAGAGATTTTATCTATTTATCTGAGAGAGAGAGAAAGCATGTGTTGTGGGGGAGGGCCAGAGGAAGAGGGACAAGCAGACTCCCCACTAAGGGCAGGGAGCCCGATGTGGGGCTCGATCCCAGGACCCTGAGATCACGACCCAAGCCAAAGACAGATGCTTAACCAACTGAGCCACCCAGGCACCCCAAATCTGAGCACAGTTTTAAAGGATACATCAACCAGCTTTAAGATGAAGAGGGACATAAGGAGTCATATGGCCACATTCCTTAGAATCAAAAGGCAAAAACGTGCCCATTAGAGTTGAGTCATAAAAATCAAATCCCTCAGAGGCTACCCTATCCTATATTTTGCCTTCCACATTCCCCTAAACAGGCATTCCATTCTGTTTGAATATCTCTGTTGATAAGAAATTCACTGACTTCTCTAATTGGAATAACTTCTTCCTTCTATGGACTTAATATCTTCTTCTTTGAAGTTTTTAATCATTGGTTCCAGATCGAGCCTCTGAAGCCAGTAGAATATGCCCAGCCTTTCTGATAGACTGCTCTTCCACTTCCCCATCTTTAATAGGGTATATCCCTTCAAGGTCACAAGATGGCCGCTCCATCTCTAGCCTCTTGTGCCTGCTTGAAGCAAGAAGGAAAAGAGGAAAGGTACATGTATAAGGAAAGCAAAGCAATCCCAAAAGTCTCCATTGGATTTCCACTTAGGCTCATCAGCCAGAACTGAGTCATATGACGACCCTATGTATGAGCTCTTCATTTAGACAGTGGGGTATAGAGAAGGAAATGTGGGCATGTGTCAAGAGCCTTTAAAATGTTCTTAACTCAGGGTGCCTGGGTGGCTCAGTTGGTTAAGCAACTGCCTTTGGCTCAGGTCATGATCCCAGGGTCCTGGGATCGAGTCCCACATTGGGCTCCCAGCTCAGCAGGGAGCCTGCTTCTCCCTCTGACCCTCTCCTCTCTCATGCTGTTTCTCTCTCACTCGCTCTCCAATAAATAAATAAATAAAAATCTTTAAAAAAATAAAAAATAAAAAAATAAAATGTTCTTAACTCAGATTTGGTCATTTGCTTCCAAGCACTGTCCTGGACAAAGGATGTTCATCACAACAGACAAAACCTAACTGCCCACGAATAATAAAGTAGCTCAGTTAAATTGTTAGAACCAACCAAAGACATGGGACAGGCATCGAAAGTTGTTTGTGAAGTTATTAAAAACATGGAGAAGATTTGTCATAGAACTCAATGAAACATCCATCAAGAGAACAAATGAATAAACTGGTTATTTGCTTATTTGTTTAAAATGTTATATTCACACTGGTTGTTTATTCAGACAATTGAGTTGTTCTTTGCAACAGTAAAGAACAAACTTGCTGATTCATGAAGCAACATGGATGAATCTCAAAAAGATAGCACTGACTGAAAAGATGGTAGGTAAGAAAATACACGGGATGATTCCATTTATGTGAAGCTCTAGAACTCCAAAAGTAATAGAAATGGAAATCAACACAGTGGTTGCCTGCAGTGGAGAAAGAAGAGAATGATTCCCCCCCCCCCAAAAAGGCTCAAGGGAAGTTTCTGGAGGGCTGGAAATACTCTAGATCTTGACTGAGGTAGAGGTTACATAGGTACACATTTGTAACATACACACTTATCAAAACCCATCACCCTGTACATTTAAGATAGATACATTTTATTGTACATACATTATAGTCCAATAATGTTGATATAAAATAAAATTTAACCATGGGACAAAATCAGTGTACAATTTGGAAATACTGTATTAAAGTAGAAAAAATGTCAGATGGAAACATATCAGTGTTAATAGTACAGGGTTTTATTTTGGGGTGCTGGAAATGTTCTGGAACTAGATAAAGGTGTCGGTTGCAAACACTGGAAATGTGCAAAATGCCACTGAATTGTTCATTTTCAAATGGTTAATTTTATGTCGTGTGAATTTCCCTTCAATTAAAAAACAGGTTAATAGTGGGTATCTCTAAGGGGAGGGGCGACAGATGAATGATTTCTAGTTGCATTTTATCATCCTCTCCCTTCCATTCTGCCCTTTGAATTTTCTGCAATAAGCACACATCAACTTTATAATCAGGAAGTGACCATACAACTGATTAGGGACATGTCGTGTTTCAGGGGGTAGAAGCAGAGCCTGCTTTCCTACGGGACCCAGCTCCCAAGGGCCACTTCTGGGCAAGAAGGAGAGGAATTTGGTGAGTATTTTCTGCTCTCCTGCATCTTACGGCTGAGCCCCAATGCCTGCCGCAGCACTAGAGTGGACACTTTTCCCTTCCCCATACAGTTGGTCCTTCTGCGTCACAAAGGCCCTCAGGGAATTTTCTGATAGTCCGTAAGGTGAAATGTACATCAGACATTTTCCAGGGAAAATGGAGACACAGTGGCCCAACTCCCTGCCTGGATGTTAATGACCAAGCTTGCATGATGGAGGTCTAACTTGTGTGTGTCGTCGGAGGTTTGAGCAGAGTTGAGGTTAATGCGGGTGGGCGTTCCCAGCTCCAAATTAAGAGATCAGAGACGGTGCCAGATACCACGCGCAGGTCTTTGAGACATTCTCCTCCCTTCTTCCTCTCCAACGTCAGGAGTCGAGATCGCCCGGGGTTGGTGGAGGGCGTGCGTGCAGGAGCCGCAGACCAGAAGCCCTGAGTTCCAGCGCCAAGCCCGCCGCGTGCCATCCTGTGACGCCGCGCACTTAACCTCTCCCTGGCCCAGTTTCCTTGCGGTGTTAGCATTCAATGGGATGGGGCGTGTCAGAGTTTTTGATAACCCTTCGAAGATTACAAACGCAGGTGCTGCTGTTAGGATAGCCTAAAAATAGTTCCCCCAGAGGAGGATGGAGTCACCCTCTAAGAGAATGTGGTCTTTGCAAAATAAAACGCGTCCTTTTATTCACTCAAACGCAGCACCTTTCCGCCAGAGAGCAGCCAACAGGCTCGTGTTCCGAGAGCTGGATTTTTCCATTTGGGGGCACTGAGGTTTATTTGGAGAGAGCAGAGCCTGTGCTCAGGCGTCCTTGTTTCACGCGCCTGGCTCCAAGTCCTATATTGTTTCGGTCAGACTGCTGGCCTCTTTAGCCCAGTGCAGACGGAGCCCCGGCAGAGAGGACAGAGAACAGTGGGGAGAGAGGGAGAAAATGGTAAGGTATTTCCTGTCGTGAAATCCAATCTGATTGAACTTAAAAATAGCAGGAAAATCAACACTTCGGAGACTGACCTTTTTTTTTTTTTTTTTTAAAGTTGGGGGTGGATGGAGAAAAGAAACCTCCCGTGTTTCGCCCCTGGAATGCCAAGATTTTCTGCGCCAGAGTTATGGGCCAGAAACCAGAAAAAGAACACAGACTGTCCTCAATTCGGTGGCAACAAAAGGAGAAAGAAGGGGTTTGGATTTTGAGGAGCAAAAAGAAATATGGCTGGGGTTTCTGGCCTGCTTGCTTTCTTGGTGCGGGATGGAAGGAAGAGCTCCCCGCTGGGAAGGATTGGTAGGCGGTGGTAACAAATGGACAGCGGGCTGGAAGGGGATCCCATAGGGACGTCGGAGGATGGAAGAGTCGGTCACTCGAGGTTGGGCAGCCTCCAGTTTCTCCCACCAGATAAACCCAAGGTTTCTGGCGTAACCCAGCCATGCCCCCCGCCCCCGCCCCCGCCCTCCCAGGTGAGCTGGGGAAGCCTGCTTTCACAAGGGGCCGAAAGGAGCGGTAAATGGAGGGTAATGGGGTCAAAAAATAAGAAAACGATGTGGCAATTCGTCCTAGCTTCTGTCTGAAGCTGAGACAACATGGGAGAAATGAAGATTTCTCAGGACACATTTAAGAGGCGAGGCAGGACCTAAGGTTTTAAATAGGAGATGTAAATCTCTCTCCACATGTTGGCTGGGGATGCGATTCTGGTGGTACTTCTCCACTCTGGTATTGGAATTGAGATTTGCTCCGGCCCCCAGAGATTTGGGGGGAACGAAGAGGGCATGAATCCTTGCTGGGTCAGTGGGGCAAACAATGGAGAAATAGGTTGGTTAGGTTCAGAGAGCAAAACATACTTATTTCTGTCTTTGACTTGCCTTTCTTTGGAGTTGGGATTGTGGTTACTTTCATCCCGGCATCTGGGCCTTTCCTAGTGCATTCTGCCTGTGCATTGACCAAGTGACCCCACTCCCCACTCCCTCATGTGCGCTGCCTGACCGCATGGGTTTTCCCCCCACCAGCTTGTGTTCCTTCCTGCAGCAAACACTTCCCTCCCTCCCCCTCCCCCACCCTGACCTGACTTCTCACAGCCCCGGTGAGCGGTCTCATCCAATTCTATTTCACTTCCGCTTTGAGGCGCAGCTCTGGTGAGTGTGCTGATTGTCTCATTTATTTCTCACCTGTTTGTCCTCTCCTGGCGCCCCTAAGGTCAACTCCTGCCCAGCTCCTAAATCTTCTCGCCTCCCTTGGTGAGGGCTCCTCTATCAATTCACCCTCTCTACTGTTGATCTCATCTCTCCTTCTACATTAGTTCCTTCTCCTTGGATTATAAATTGCCTGAGTCTCTGTGAGAGCGTGAATAATGATCCTTAGCCTGGTCTCCTTCCTGGCTTGTGTTGCTTACCTTCCCCAAAAGGCAGTCCTGGCCTTGGCTTCGGTCCGGATGCCCCTTCTTACAATGTACCTTTCTGCTGACATGGCTTTATCTGTGCTCCCAGCAATCTTCTGGTCCCCAAACCCCAGATGCCCTAAGCAGCCCCTGGAGGTCACCTGGCTTTACAAACAGGTGCCAGGAACCCAGAGGGGAAACCCACACAGTTAGGTCTAGCACCGCGTTATTATGAGCCACAGATGCAGTTTTCAACTTTCTAGTAGCCTCACGTTTTTAAAACGTAAAAAGAAATAGGTGAGATTCATCTAACAAATAGGTGTCATGTCTCAGTCTATCCAAAATCTTACCATCTCAACATGGAATCAACATCCATTATTAATGAGTCATCAACATTTTTTTTGTGTCCTAAGTGTTTGAAATCCAGTGTGTCTTTACACCGTAGCCCATCAGATTCAGACTAGTCCTGTCCCAAGGGCTCCATAACCACATGTGGCTGGTGGCTGCCAGGCTGATCAGCCCAGCTCTAGAGCTACAGCGCGGCCCCAGCCCCGGTCCAGGGCCTTCTCACCATGCTGAGCTGGGAGGTGCCTCTCTGGTCTCTGCCGCCCTGCCTCCCACACCCCTTGACCCTAGGGGGTCACCACCACCATGCAGGGTCTGCTCTCCCCTCCCGTGCTCCTGACCCTGCATCCTTTGGGTCTCCTTTGCACCCCTCTTCCTGCTCTGGCTCTCCTCTCAACACTCCAAAGTTGGGCATCACTCAAGAGAAGCAGATTCATGTCAATGACGGTAGTAACAATCTTCTTCATCATCATCATCGTATTGAGCCACAAATTATCGTGAACTCATGGCATAACACAACAGAAATGTAGTATCTTATAGTTCTGTAAGTTAGAAGCTTGACACGGGTCTCCCTGGGCTAAAATCAACGTGTCTGCAGAGGGGTGCCTGGGTAGCACAGTCACTTAAGCGTCCAACTCTTGGTTTCGCCTCAGGTTGTGATCTCAGGGTCTTGAGATCAAGCCCTGAGCTGGGCTCTGTGTTCAGTGAGGAATCTGCTTCAGATTCTCTCTACTTCTCCCTCTGCCCCTCTGGCTCATTCTCTTGTTCTCAAATAAATAAATAAATCTTTAAAAAAAAAAAAAAGTATCTGCAGAATGCATCCCTTCCTAGAGCCTCCAGGAGAGAATTCATTTCCTTGCCTTCAAGCTTCAAGAGGCCACTTGCATTCTTTGGCTTATGGCCTTGTCTTCCATCTTTGAAGCCAGCCACAGCGGGTTGATTCCTTCCCACATCTCTCTTTCCAATCTCCTTTTCTGATTCCTTTT
Source organism: Halichoerus grypus (assembly GCF_964656455.1). Taxonomy (NCBI): domain Eukaryota; kingdom Metazoa; phylum Chordata; class Mammalia; order Carnivora; family Phocidae; genus Halichoerus; species Halichoerus grypus. The sequence goes on along the minus strand of NC_135724.1, from coordinate 89,886,143 downwards.
TCACTGGGTCTACCCAGATAATCCAAGATAATCTCTCTATCTTCAAATCAGCATGTTATCTAACATGGCCACAAATTCCAGGGATTGGGACGGGAGCTTCTCGGTGGAGGGGCATTATTCTGCCTCTCCCACCCCATTTCAGATGAGGAAAGAGAGTTTAAGTGACTCATGCAAGGTTAAGTAATTCATGAAAGATCTACATGCATGTAGATCTCATTGACTTTGAGACCTTGACGTCTTTTTGATTCTGTCACTCCCCAGATACAGACTCTGTGGTCTTAGACTAGGAGACCCCAGCCCACCACCCAAAGCCTTTCCTTCCAGATCCCAGGCTTGATTACAGCTATTATTTCCTGGATTTGGATATCCAGCCAAATGATGGAAGCAACCCAAGTGTCCATCGACAGATGAATGGATAAAGAAGATGTGAGAGAGGGACGCCTGGGTGGCTCAGTCGTTAAGCGTCTGCCTTCGGCTCAGGTCATGATCCCAGGGTCCTGGGATCGAGCCCCACAACGGGCTCCTTGCTCAGTGAGGAACCTGCTTCTCCCTCTCCCTCTGCTGCTCCCCCTGCTTGTGCTCTCTCTCTCTGACAAATAAATAAATAAAAATCTTAAAAAAAAAAAAAAAGATGTGAGATATATATATATATATATATATATATATATATATATATATATATATATATAATGGAATATTACTTAGCCATAAACAAGAATGAAATCTTGCCATTTGCAACAACATGGTTGGAACTAATGAGTATTATGCTAAGTGAAATAAGTCAGTCAAAGACAAATACCATATGATTTCACTCATATGTGGAATTTAAGAAACAAATGAACAAAGGGGCAAAAAGAGAGAGACAAACCAAGAAACAGACTCTTAACTACCAAGAACACACTGATGGTCACAGGGGGAGGGGGTATGGGGGAAACAGCTGATGGGGATTAAGGAGTGCACCTGTTGTGATGAGTACCTGGTGATGTATGGAATTGTTGAATCACCATATTGTACACCTGAAACTAATATTTAAACACTGTGTGTTAACTCTACTGGAATTAAAATTAAAAACTTTATTTAAAAAAAAGATTTCTCCACCTGACCTTTGCTTCACCCCGACAGGGCAGTCTTACTTGAAATGTGCCTCAGAAAGGCCAGCTCCAATCAAGGTAACCATTCTCTCTCCCCAGCCAAGAAAAACACCGAGGCGAGTTTTCAGATCATTAAGCCCTCTTTGCCCAGCAGCCAGGTTCCTTCGTTTTCCTACACTGTTCAGGAGAAAGAAAACCTCAAATCCATTCACCCACTGCATCCAAATGTTCCAGAAAGGTCGATTTGGGACAAATGTGGGCCTGCAGGCTTCTCCAGCCCATCCCTTGCCCATCTGCTCAGAAGCCCTCTAAGCTGCAGAGAGATGGATGGACGATACACTCTTCTCCTGCCCTGCTGACCCCAGCTAATTCCCCGTGAAAAATGCAGAGACAGTGGAAAGATAGCCAAGAGCAGCCCAGCGCCTTCCCTGAATCCCCCTGACTGGTCAGGTCCAGTCCTGAGTCTGGGGTCACCTCACCAACAGCCGCACACCTCACTCGAACATACGGCTCACTGGTTATGGGTTGAAAGAGCCAGAAGCTGCCCACTCACTCAGATTCCTGAGAACTCACAGACCCACCTTTTCCTCAACAGAATGTAAAAAAGTGGATTCTATCTCGTGATATTGTGATTTATAATAAGAAATATATATTTGGTCTTCATCCCGGTTCCTGACTCACAGCCCCTAAAACCCTCGGAATTTCTTACGTGATAAGAGAGATAAAGGTGTCTCCTGCGATTCCTAGCAAGCCCTTTCAACCACATCTGAGTGTCTGTGAACGTGGTGACTTTTGGAAAGGCCCTGAGGATGGGGGGCTGGGTGCCAGTGGGGCCACCCATGTGATTAGAGCATCGGAACTTCCAGCCCCAGCACTGACCCCCTGGGAGGGGAGAGGGGCTAGAGGTTGAATTAATCGCCAGCGGCCAATGATTTAATCATCATGGCTACAACATGAGAGACCACCATAAAAACTCAGAACAGATGGCGGTCAGAGAGCTTCCAGGCTGGTGAACCCATGCAGGTGCTGGGAGGACGGCACGCCCAGAGAGGCCTGGAAGCTCCACACCTCTTCCCACAGCCCTTGCCCTCTACTTCTCTTCCCTCTGCTTGTCCTTGAGTTACGTCCTCTTATAAGAAACCAGTGATCTGGTCAGTAACCTAGTTTCCCGAGTTTTGTGAGCTGTTCTAGCAAATGAACCAAACCCAAGGAGGAGGTCGTGGGAACCTCCAGTTTACAGCCGGTCGGTCAGAACCACAGGGGACAGTGTGGATCGGTGAGTGGCATCTGAAGTGGAGACTGCCTTTTGGGACTGAGCCCTGAACCCGTGGTTCTCCAGGAAGATAGTGTCATAATTGAGTTCAGTGGGAGGACCCCGAGCTGCCATCAGAGATTTGCTAGGTGGTGGGAAAGCCCACAGCATCTGGCCACAGATGTGTTCAGTGTGAGGACTGAGGACACAGCCACCTCCCAGCTTCCTGGCACATCTGACTCTGGCCCCAGGACCACGCTGAGCTTCCCCTGCCTGCCATCACCCCTGTCACAGGAGACTGCCCGCCTGACAGACGTGCGCAGATCGCCCACAGAACTCATTTCAGGCCAGGGTTTGAACAGCGTTCTCATCAAATCTGTACCCAGAGCTTTTCGCCAGGAGGGAGGGGGGCTCATTTAGGTTTCATCTCCTTCTATTTATTAAATGAAAATAAATGGAGACCGAACGAGATGAGGTGTGTGAGAGCCCTTCCCAAGGTGGCCGGCAAGGTCAGGCCCCAGGCTCTCCTTCTCCACCCTCCCCCGCCCCCCGTGCGCATGCCTGGCAGGAGGGCCCAGGTCCAGTCGGATGCCATGAAAGCAGATGGAGAAGGGGGGGGCGCTCTCTGGAATAATAAAAATACTTGGTGTGTGTTCTTTGAGCAAGTTATGAATGCCAAAAATGGAATAAATGTATGCAAAAAAGGGAGCATTAAAAGATAAAGGGCTTAATGACATAGGATTGCGTGTCCGGTGAACTCCTGGTTTTGTTGCTGCACTATTATTGTGAGAGACTAAGCGAGGCGGGGGGAAGCTGAGTGCACCGTCCATGGGACTAGCTCTGCTATTTCTGCAACTTTCTATAGAGTCTACAATTATTACAAGATAAAAAGTATCTTCTTTTAAAAGGTGAAGGGCTTGCAGCTGAATGAAAGGGGGAAAGAGGGAGGGAGGGGAGAGAGAGAGAGCTGGAGAGCCAGGGAGAAGGACAGAGAGGAAAAAGACAGAGAGCCATTGCATTCTATCACCAGGTGACAGATGATAAAGGCAGGAGAGGACTGTCCTTAGTGAAGCTAGCCGAGGCAGCACACCGACTATTTTCGATGCAGCCTGCTCTATTCTGTGTATATCAATGGCTTCCGACTGGTCTGAATTAAAAGCTATCTCCAAGATGTGCTTGGAGGTGCAGGTTTCTCTTTATTATTTATTCCGGACCCCTATCCAGTGGAAAAATGCCTTCGAAGGCCTTCGCCTCCGCTCCTGGGCCTGTTTTATTTAGAGAACAATTGGAAATGATGAGCAGCATTAAATGCAAATTCTACTTGGCAGCTGCCTGACGGAGGCAGGACGGGATGCATATCCCATATGTGCGCCCACGTGCAGGGAGAAGTGCGGGCCTGGGCACAGGCGATGAAGGCGACCACGCTACCGGGTTTTCTCGGTTATTTTCCTCCTAGGAATCAGTGTTTTCCAACCAATCGCTCCTGGACTGACTTCCAGCAACACTGATCCTGGAAGATTAGTTCCAAATTCTGCAGCCTAAGGTGAAACATTTGAATGTTCTCCGAAGAAACTAGTTTTATTTGACTTCAAAGAACATAGACCATGGTGCCTGGAGGCTCCTTGTCATGAGTGGTGGAAAATTTATTCCAAAGCTCCATTTCTCATTTTTTAAAAATGTTAAGCCAAAGAGACATACATTTTCCTGACAACACAGAACAGAGAAAGACAGCGGTTACCTCAGTATTAACTTTCAGATCATATCCACAAGGTAAATAAAGCATAAATTAACCAATTACAATAAAATACCGGATAAATGCCTTTGACAACTCTGAATTTCCCAGGAAAATGCTTCCAGCTGTGACCCCTGACTTGCAAGGCATGGGCTGCGCAGGACTGAGTGTGTTTATAAAGGATGGAGCTGTGTCTCCATCTTCATCCTCCACGGGGTCTCTTCCTTTCACTTGAACAGAATCGGATAGAGGCAAACCATTTTAAAAGTCACTGACAAGCAGAGATAAGCCTGGATATTCCCAAGACGTCCCATTACTATACATCAATCTGCTTTTTATAAATTGAAAATAGACTCCTAAGGATTAAGCCAAGAGAATGCCAGAGTTAGCAGCCTTGATCCAGTAAGAGGAACAGTTCATTGGACAGAAGATGGGAGGTGGAATGGGGTCCTCAGGGCAGATGGACCCACAGCCTGTTTTTGTAAATAAAGTTTTATTGGCACACAGCCATGCTCATTCCTTTACATACTGTCTGTGCCTGGTTTCTTGCTATGAGGGCAGAGACCACATGGTCCACAAAGCTGAAAATGTCTGCAGCCTACAAAATGGGAAGGCGAGATGGTACTATCTGTGGTGGCTGGAATAAGGAAGGACATGGAAGGTCCTTTGGAGTCACACAGGTGGCCAGTGGAGAGACTAAGGCAGTGATAGCCAGGTCGGCAGAAGGCACGGAGGTGACAATGAGTGGTGTGACATAGCTTAAGTCCTCACACCATCTTACACACCATCTTACATCACACAATACTTGTATTCGCTATCGACGCTGTGTAACAAATTACCGCCACTTAGTGGCTTAAAATAATGTTTATTGGCTCACAGCTCTGTGGGTCAGGAGTCTGAGCCCAGTGTCACTGGGTTCTGTGCTCAGGGTCTCACCAGGCTAAAATGAAAACCACGCTGTCATCTGAGCTTGGGGTCCTCTACCGAGTTCACAGGGCTGTGTCAGAATTCAGTTCCTTGAGGTTGTGGGACTGAGGTCCTTAAGTGGCTGTCAGCTCTAGACCACTTTTAGGTCCCAGAGGCCCCCCGAAGTGCCTTGATATGTGGTCCCCTCCATCTTCAAGCCAGCAGTGGAGTTCTTCGCAAACATCAAGTCCCCCTTGTCCTTTGAATCTCTGACTTCCTCTGTCTCTGACCCCCCAGACCCAGATATAAAGGGCTTCTGTGTTTAGGTCAGACCCCCTGGCTATCTCCCTATTTTAAGGTCAAAGGTGATTTGGGACCTTAATTACATCAGTTCCCCCGAGAATAGTGTTAAATTGAATGACTGGGAGAAGGTGTGTGTACCCAAAGGCTGGAATCCTGGGCCATCTTGTAATTCTGCCCACTCTGTACCATCCTACAAAACAGCAAGCAAACAGGCAATGCCTGAAGTTGGTAAACCCAAAATTAACCACATCCGCCTGTCTTTTAGAGGTGTGGGGGTATCCACCAGAACTAAAATCTAAAACTGTTCAATAGAGGCTGACTCCAGGGCCAGGACTGGGGAGGTGAGGGATGGGGCAAGGAGCTGTCACTCACCACTAGAACACTATTCTAGACTATTTAATTTTTTTAAATTATGCATATATATTACTTTGATAGTGATTTTTTAAAAGAGGGTAAAGAAGTCAATCCCACTGGATTTCTTTCCTATAGGTTCTTAGCTCAGTTTTCTCATTTACTGAAGTTACTACCATCTACAACTATCTTTATGTTCTTTTCTCCAACTATCTTTATGTTCTTTTCTCCAACCTCGGTAGAGGACCCTAAGCTCTTCTCTTCCTCAAGGGCAACTCACCCACCTACCCTTGACCCCAAGCCTCCCCCAGCCTTTCCTGGGACCTTGCTCCATCAGATGAGCCTGGTCCACCCACCACCGACAAACTCTCCCTCTCAGTCTGGGCTCCTCTAGAAGCAGAGGCTGAGACCAGAAAGTGACTGGAAGTGGTCTATTTGGGAAGTGACCCCAGGAAGCACTGGATGGGGAGCAGGGAAGTGACAAAGAGAGGGGAAGAGCAGCCCATAAAGGGTTTCCAAGCCGGGGCATCCTAGGAGGCCATGTACCCCCACAGCCACTCAACCATAGAGCCAGGAAGCCAGGAATTTGCCCATCAAACCCCATCTGTTACTGGGGCACCAGCTGGGGCACCGGCTCTTTGGCATGCCATGTACCCCACAGTGGATCATGGTCCCAAAGGTGGAAAAGGAAGCTCTCAGGGAGGACATCACAGGTGCTCACGATCAAGTACCATCCATGCATGAACACAAATGCCCAAGAAAAATACAGGTGGCATCTACAACATCCATCATCCTCTCCCTCGCCATAAGCTCTTCCCTTGAAAAATGATGGCCTAAGTATTATGGAGCACACTGCACTGGTTTCATAGGGTTGCCATAACAAGTGACCACAAACTTGAAACAACAGCCATTTATTCCCTCACAGTTCTGGAGGTTAGAGGTCCCAAACCAAAGTGTTGGCAAGGCTCCCTCTGAAGGCTCTAGGAGGGAATCTGTTCCATGTCCCTCCCCGAGCTTCTGGTGGTTGCCAACAGTCCTTGGCATTCCTTGGCTTGTGGATGCCTCACTTCACCTCTGGCTCCATGTGGCCTCTCCCCTGTGTGTCGGTGTCCAGATTCCCCTCTTCTCATAAGGACAGCAATCCCTGGATTGGAGCCCACCTTAGTCCAGTGTGATCTCAACTTGATTACATCTGCAGGGACCCTGTTTCCAAGTAAGGTCACATTCACAGGTCCCAGAGGTTAGGACTTGAACATATCTTTGGAGGAACACAATTCACAACCAACAACCGCACACTTACTATGGAGACTCTATGCTAAGCACTTCGTATGTTTAGATCACACACAATACCTTTGAGGTTGGTCCTATTATGATCCCCATTTTACACATGAAGCCCAGAGAGGTTAAGTAATTTGCCCAGGATCACACAGCTAGCCAGTGACAGAGCCAGAAATCCAAGCCCACCATCAGACTCTGGTTCTGACCAGCGTGCAGACTGCCCCTCCAGTACCCCCATCTGCCCTCTTCTTGACCCCGAATCCCCTTCTAACTGTGGTTTCATCTTCCTTCCCCTTCCCATCCAAACTTTCCATTTGGTCAGCCCACATACACATGTTGAGCATCTTCTAGGTACCAGATCCTGGCGAGGAGCTGGGGACACCCTGAGCAAAAAGAGGCATCTGCATTTTTATCATGCAGTGTTTTGTGTTTCCCTCTAAACTGCCTTACATCACTTCGGGGAATGGAACATACTATCTAGAGGCTGGACAGATGCTAATCAAATCCTTGCCCAGACAAGCATAAAATTGAGAAGGTGATAAGGGCTATGAAGCCAAGAGGAGAAGATAACCCAGTCGAGAAGATCAAGGACACCTGCAGATGAGGAGCAGATTGGGGAGGAGGGAGGGAAGGGCCCTCCAGGCTGAGGGAATAGCAGGTGCAAACAGGGCGGGAACTTAAGCAGCTCCTGCCCTAGAAATAAAAACCACCAGGTAATAAGAGAGATACTCAGGAGAAGACCCTGGTCTAGGATAGGGGTCAGCAAATGTTTTCTGTAAAGGGCCAGGTAAGAAATATTTTAGACTTTGTAGTTGAATGGTCTCCCTGGAAACTACTTATCTTTGCCCTTGTAGGGCAAAGCAGCCACAGACAATATGGAAATGAATGCGCATGCCTGTGTGTTAATAAAACTTTATTCATAGACACTGAAATTTGAATTTCATATAATGTCCACATGCTATAAAATATCATTCTTTTGATTTTTTTTTCCCCCACCATCTCCATCATTTTTAGCTTGCACGGTTGTTCAAAAACAGGGGGTGGGCCAGACTTGTCCCACAAGCCTTAGTTTGCCAACCTTTAACGGAGAGCTCTCAAAAGTGTCTTCATGCTAGTCCAGTCTTTCCGCCTTGCAGTTCCCTTGTTATCCCCAGGCCTGCAGTAAGTCTTGTTACAAATTACCATCTGGTCTTAGCAGTGCTCTGATGCATGGAAAGATGGGCCTGTGGGTCCCGATAGTTAGGAGATGGCCAGAAGCAGCCCGTTACAGACCAGAGCCCCAGTTTGGAGGGAGTCCCAGGGCCCACAGGGAAGGATTTGCAGCACTTAGGAGCTCTCTTTGGGAATTCCCAGGAATAGGTAGGATGAGGAAGCAAGTAAAGGAGATTTCCTGGGTAAAGCAAATAGGAACTCGAACTATGGCCATGTGAGAGCCTGAGAGAAACACAGAATCCAAGCCCAGAACCTCAGGGACATCCCGCCCCTCCCCCTCCCTTCTCTCATTTTCTTCCCTGCCTTGTTCCAAAAGGAATTTGAGGCAGCTTATGAGAAGACCTATAATTCATTAGGAAGGGTTATCAGAAGATAAAAAAGAGACCCCATCCAAGGGTGAGGCTCCTTCAAGACCATAACCCAAACTGCCCTGCATATGTGATTCAGAGTTTTCTAGAAGCCACAGTGAAAATGAAAATCTGGTTATACAGCCGAACTCAGAGTGTCCCCGACAAAATATGAGCCGATTGCTCAGATGTCAGGGCTGACGTCCCCAAAATATCCTCAGACACAAGGGTGATTTTGACAAGGCAGTTTCTCCATCAACCTCATCATCGTCCAGTGCATGTTACTCCTTGCAATTCAGTCAAGACAACTGATTACAGGTTAATGAATAGTAACCTCTATAGTAGGTCATGTGAGTTAATTCTACAGGGTCTGGCATACCACAGTCTTGGGAAGGCACTTTGTGCCTGTTGTGTTAATCTAGCCAGTGTTAGACTTTAGACCTTCTATTGTGGCAAGGATGAGGAGAAAGGGGAACATTCTTGCACTGTTGGTGGGAATGGAAACTGGTGCAGCCACTCTGGAGAACAGTATGGAGGTTCAACAAAAAGTTAAAAATAGAACTACCCTACGCTCCAGCAATTGTACTACTAGGTATTTACCCAAAGGATCCAAAAATACAGATTTGAAGGGGTACATGCAACCGATGTTTATAGTGGCATTATCGACAATAGCCAAACTATGGAAAGAGCCCAAATGTCCATCAACTGATGAATGGATAAAGAAGATGTGGCATATAGATACACAATGGAATACTACTCAGCCATCAAAAAAATGAAATCTTGTCATTTGCAACAATGTGGATGGAGCTAGAGTGTATTATGCTAAGTGAAATAGAGAAAGACAAATACCATATGATCTCGCTCATATGTGGAATTTAAGAAAGAAAACAGATGAACATATGGGAAGGGGGGGAAGAAAAGGAGAGAGGGAAATAAACCATAAGAGACTCTTAATGACAGAGAACAAACTGGAGGCTGATGGAAAGAGGTGGGTGGGGGATGGCGTAGATGCGGGATGGGCATTAAGGAGGGCACCTGTTGTGATGAGCACTGGGTGTTGTATGTACGCGATGAATCACTGAATTCTATTCCAGAAACCAATATTGCACTGTATGTTAACTAACTAAAATTTAAATTAAAAAAAAAAAGAGATGTTAGACCTTCTACAGCAAGGGGTCTGCCATCTGTCCCCATGGCCCAAATCCAGCCCACAGCCTGTTTTTGTAAATAAAGTTTTATTGGCACTCAGCCATGCCCATTCCTTAATGTATTGTCTGTGGCTGCTTTTGAGCTGTAGCAGTGGAGTTGAGTAGATACAACAGACGATCTGGCTCAAAGATCCTAAAATAATTACCATCTGGTTCTTTATAGCAAAAGCATGCAATTCTGCTCTAGAAGAAGGGAAGGGCCACATGCCCTTCAGGTCAGCCTTCCATAAAGACTGTTCTCAGCCAAATTCCCGATAGATGTGGTGCAGGAGTGAGGTTAAGATTATACTTCCTGGCAAGTACCTGGCGTGCACTGCTTGGCACTGACAGTTATAAATGGAACCACATGCCTGAGCCAACGTTGTGGGTTGACCTTGAGAATCCTGACAAGGACAGGTGCTTGCATAGGAAATCTCTGCTCTGCTGAGAAGTGCCAAGTTCATCCTTAAAAAATAACTTAGCATCCCACTTAGCACAGATCGGCGAGCACTGTAGAGCTCACATCTGTTTCACCGAGGATGGCCACACTAATTTTAGCCCGGAAATTTCTGAAGGTCCACACACCCAAACTCAATGTCTCAACACAGCCCTGGTAGACAGCTCAGCATGGAGGTATGTGCTTCCCCGTGAAGGGTCACAGTGTCCTTGAGGCCCTGCCCTTGAGCCCGTTGGCCTGTTCTAGTTCACTGGCAGCTACAGTGAGCAATTTCTGTGCACACAGACAACTCCTCTCCGCAGATGCCTGCCTCTCTGCTTCTTGGCCACCCCAGAGCTTACTCCAGAGGTTGCTCAGCCTATCCCCAGGGAAACCTACAAGGACTGGGGACTTAAGGCCTCCAGGGCAGACCCCACCAAAAGAAATGAGAGTCAGTGGATAAATAGTCCAGCTTGCCCACTCCTCAGTAGAATGATTTCATTCATTCCATGGAATTCTAACGGGGACCCCTGATGGGACTGAGTCCCAGCTGCCACAGTTTCTGGGTTTTCTCCCTTTCCAGCTCACGCTCTCCACTCCCTTACCTGTGTTTCCCAGTATCAGCTCCTGGATAAACTCCTGCCTCCAATGCTTGGCTCAGCATCCGTGTTTGGGGGACCCCAACGAGCCAGGTGCCCTCCAAAGATAGACTATTTACGAATTATACAATGAATGCATTAACTCACTTGACCTACTCTAGGGGAGTATTCATTAGCCTGTTAAAAGTTGAACAATATCCACTGAAGTGAATGGCATTGGCTTAAAACAAAAAAGTTTTAGTGCTACCCTGAAATGTTCCGGAAAGAATTATAGGGCGGGGCCAATTGTCCGTTAAGACCACTTGAAGACCTCAATGACAACACCATGCCCTGCATATTAAAAAAAAAATAATCTTCTCTGAACAATGTCTATAATGGCCCTTGCCATATTGTATTACATTTTCCTGAATAAATCTCTCTCTCCTGCATGTGGTGAGTTGTAGGAGGGGACACAGGAGACACCCCTCTTTATTAACTATTAACAGGGTTAACAGTCTTCCAAAATATCAGCCTTCTGAAATGGTCTGTTTGCTCCTCTTGGCATGTCCAAGGGGGAAAAGTTTTATAAATCAAAAAGAGGAAGTCAGGCTAAGATAGGTCTGGGAGCTCCATCAGAGCTGGAATGCCAGTGAGACTGCAGTTTAAGGTATATTTTGTAAGTTTGACTTCCTTTCTCTGGTAGATGGACGCAGTAATAACCTGACTGCTTGCCCCTTGAGTGTCCATGCTCAGCTCTGTAACCTTCCAGAACCCTCCCACCCAGCCTCTGGGTTTGGCCAGGTGCCTTGTTTGGCCAATGAGAAGTTGGCAGACTTGATGTATGCAGAGGCTTGAAAAAGTGCTTTGCGTTTCTGCTTGCCTTTGTACCTCTTCCTTGCCATGACAACATGCCTGGGCTAGCCTGCTAGAGTACAAAAAATACCTAAAGCAGAGCAACGTCGCCAGCATTCCAGTCGGCGCCCTCCCAGACCAGCCAAGAGTTAGCCCATGCTCGGGCACATGAGCGAGCCCAGCCAAGGCCAGCAAAACCACTCTGATGACCTGCAGACCCATGAGCTACAGAAGTGCTAATTGTCTTAAGCCACTGGGGGTTGGGGGGCTATTCATTACACAACACTAGTGTGGCAATAAGTAACTAATACATCTTCCTTGTCTGAAAATCATATTAAAGACAGGTTTCCTGTGCCGTAGGCTTTGCAATCAAACATTACCACAATCCGTGGAGCATGACAAAGTAAACACAGAATGCCCCTTCCATGAAAGCTAAACCTCCACTCACATACCTCTAAAATGGATATAACAGTATCGGAAAGAATCCCAATTCTGGAGCCTCTGAGCCACCAGGAAATGTTGCTGTCCACATCCTCCCTGCCAGGAGCTAGTCTCCTTTGATAGATGATTTCAACCACGTAGTCATTTCTGCTGCAAGCATCTAAGGAGTATTTCCCATACAAAACCTAGATGAACGGGACCAAACTTAGACACGCATAAACAGAGAGCATGTGTCAGATTCTGGTGCAATATGAGCAGGGTATAAAAAGGGGGTGAAGAAGGACCAAGAGAACACAAGAGAAGGAAAGAGAAGGAATCTCTAAGTGGGTGGTGACTCGGGACACTTTGCAGAAGAGGTGACAGTGTGACTGATCCAGTGTGAAGGTGATTAGGGAACACTGAGGCATCCCAGCCATCTGCCTCCACACGATCACACCTCTACAGAATGGTCCCAGAGGCATGGGCATATTTTAGGAGGAGGACACTTAGCCATCCCGAATGTCTTCTGAATCAAGTCGAGAAAGGAAACAAGGAAAGTGATGGTGGGGGTGTAGGGGTGGCATAGAGGGAGGACGGAAGAGGGAGGAAGGGAGGGAGGGAGTTTTTCCTGGCTTTTCTCATTGCTGGCTTATTTCTCCCAAGAGTCAGTCCTGCTGGACACAGCAGTGAGCCATCAACCAGAAGGTGAAATACTCAAGACACAAAGGGACCCACAGACTCTCCTGGAGCCAAGTTTTCAGTGAGACCCCCCTCTTCGCAACCTCTTTGGATGTCAACATAGTTTGAAAAATCCATAAATCCCTTTTTTTCCAAGGCAATACTACTTCCTTCCTGCTTCCCCCCCAACGGGCCTCTCGCACAAATCTTGCTTCCCTTGATTTTAAACAATGTTTTAAAAATTATAAAAGTAATGATACTTGTGGAAGAAAATAACAGAGACTTATGGAAAAGTACAAAGAAGAAATGAAAACTGCCCACTGTTTCAGCACCCAAGCCAAATCACTGTTACCATTCTGGTGGATTTCCTTCCAGTCTTTTCTAGGCATAGTTGTGTGGGATTCTTGCACCTCTATCATCATGCTGTACGTTTAATTTTGGATCTAGCTCTTGTCCCTTAATGTTATAGCTTTCAGATTAAGTTTCATGATCAGGGTGGCTGGCGTGCCATGTGAGGTCATATGAGGCATAATTCTGAGTTTGTTACCACATAAATTTCATCAAAAACATTCTTCATGGCATTTTGTGTCCATCATAAGCAGCTTTTAAATGACAATGGAATAATCTGTGGAATAGATATCTCAAATAAGTAATGGTTCTATAAATCTATGTGTACGCGGGAATCTTTACTTAGAAAGATTTATATTAGGGAATGATACAACAGGCCTGCTTTTAGGATTGTTATATTGGGAGGACTGAATGAGACAATATATATAAAACGCTACAGTAACAGAGAGTAGAACCTCAGTAAAAGTGAACTATCGTGAGAGGGAATGTTACCATAATTACTGTTAGCCTCACCACTGCTCTGATACCCCACTGCTAAATTGTTTCCAGAGTTTATACCAAACACACACTTCCACTGGAATCTCCTTCCTGACAACAGCACTGCATATTATTTTATTTTCTTCTCTGCTGATTTGATGGGGGGACATATTATTTTAATTTGCATTTCTTTGAATCCAATTCAGGTTGACATTTTAAAAGGTCTATTTTTCCGTATTTTCCATGGTTTATGTTTGTCTCCTTGGTCAGGTAGCTGTTCATATTCTTGGCCCACAGAATTCCATGAGGAGGCCTTGGTGCATCTCTAACTCGTCTTGTCTTCGTGAATTCACTGAAATAGTCCTGAAGTGAGCTCACCTGTTCTTTGTCAGGCAGATTGGGAGGCCCGGGAGGCAGGGGTGGGGGGGTCTGCGCTCCCAGAGTTTACAGACAGGAGGATAAACAGACATTCAATGGCACCTTTACAACATATCACCAGTTGTAGATGCTTCCAGAGGGGTCCGTCAGGGGGATCTCCCTGGTCTGGGGGATGGAGCAAGGCTGCTGAGAAGGGGATGCTGGCCTGAGAGATGTTAGGAGGGAGACAGAAGGAAAGGCAGGAGTGCTGAGAGCCCAAGCAGGAAAATTGGCTCTGTCTTTGACAAAGAATAGAGTTTTGTTACTGCAATCACACAAACATGGGTGTTGCTACAAAATATGTAAAAGTGCTCCAGATTCTTAGGGAGCTAGGCATCTGAAAGAAATATACTAGTAATAATAATAATGATAATAATTTTTAAAATCTGGCTCTTTCTCTGAGTCGCATGTAACCTCGTGAGTTCTGTCCATGCAAAGACTAATGCTCCCGGGAGGCAGAGTCCTTGGCTACTCAGATGTCCTTGCTCTGCTTTCTCTCCATCCCTCTTTAATTGTTTCAGTCAAGATAGCATTCCCTTGTGCTTCCAAAGTTCCCAGAAATGCAGCTTTTTCCTTCTATGTTACACCTAACGGTCTATATTAAGATCGCCCCCCTGACTGGAAACCAGCTTAGCCGGGACTTTCTAGGAAGGAAGGAGCTGCCATTGGCTGCAGGAAAGGCAGGGGCTTTCGGCTCAGCACACCAAGCCAAAACCTCATTTTCTAGCTCAAAACGTTCAAGGTTTTTTTTCAAAATTTGCAATGCAAATTCCGTGCATTATTAGATTTCAAATAAATAATGTTAGGTGTTCCCCACTGTTGACAAGACCCTGGGATATCCAAGGGTTCCCTCCTGAAACCATCCCCAAGTCTCCTGGAATGTTTAATTAACATAAGAAAAGAATTCAAAGACAAACTTCCCACCAGGGAAAACACAGTGTCCAAGAGCGAACAGGGTGATAGAAAAGCGAGGAGAGCTGGGAGAGAGGTCCCAAACTCTTCTGCCCTGGGTATCTTCCCTTCCCACACAGACCCAGGTTCATTGTTCTGCAGAAGTGCTCTGAAAGTGGGGGAGGGGGGGTGAGACAGGAACCCTCATCCTAAAAATGGTAGTAGTGACAACACTGGGTGATGGAAAAGGGAAGGTCCAGAGCAGATGGAAGGGCTTCTCCTGGGTCGGGTTTGTAACCAAAAGGAGCTCTCCAGGCAAGGACGTCAAGGTGAGACTGTCCCAGCGCCCATCCATCTGCAGCCGCCCCACCCCTCCCCCAACCCAGCAGTGTTGTGTGACCTTTTCCACTCTTCACACCTTGTGGCCTGCCTGTTACCAGTTAAACTACTCGAGGGCAAAAGTCTTGGGGTTGTCCTCAGAATGGGAGACCAAATCAAGTCCCCTCTTCTACCAGCCATGGGCAAGGCAGAAATTAAGCCCTGGTCTCATGACTGGCAATGCAAAGCCTGAATGTTTTCAGGTAACCACCAAAGGGTGGAGTGAAAGTTGATTAGTGAGTTACATGGGAGAAGGGCTTCCTGTCCCTGTTTGCTCAGAGCACTCCTTACACAGCACAATCAATAAGTCCAAAGAATGTTTCCAGCTCCAAATATGTGACGGTACTAAATGCTCAGGGGCACAGTGAAGAAACAAGAACATTGCCTAGCCTGCCAAGAGTCCACTGTTTATTTAAAGATGTGTCTGCAACTGTCCCCTCGAAAAGTCAATGTCATGGGGGGACAGGGGTGTGTGGCTAGATTAAAAGAAACATACAACCAAATACAATGAGGGAAACTTCCTTGGTCCCTGGTTTTAAGGGAAAAAAAGACAAGAAATATATTGTGTGAACAACTGGAGAAATTTTAATCTTAGGTGATATTAGGGAGTTCTTGTTACTTTTCATTGGATGTGATGAATGACAGTTTTGTGGTTTCATAAGATAAAGTTGTTCTTTGTTGGAGATGAATGTTGGAGAAGTATTTAGGGGTGAAGGGTCATGATGTCTGTAACTTGCTTTCAAGTTGCTTTCAATGGTTGGGCAATAATATACATACTGGATCTGGAGATCAATAGATTGATAGATAGATGACAGAACAAATACGGCAAAATGCTAACAATTGCTAAACCTAGCTGGTAGATATACGGAGCTCAACTCAATGTTTTATAATAAAAAAGTGTTATCTGACTCAGAGATTGACATATGTATTTTTATATGTGTGCATATACGTATATACAAATGAACGTGTGTATACACGCCTATCTATATATATCCACATGTATGGATATACATATAAATAACAAACATATATATACAAAATTCTGTTTCCTGCAAGGAAAACTACTAATAACATCTAACACAAGACTTATCAGGGGTCATGCTATCCAAGTGCTAAGGTCACAATGTGAGCCAGTCTATCTGATTTCTCTTTTCAGGGAAACAAAGGTCTATTGTTAAAGGTGTATCATAGCAACTGTGATCAGTGCTTTATTATTTTAAGCATTTTCACATACATCCTATCATTAGATCAGCGGCTGGCAAATTTTTTCTGTAAAGGGACAGACAGTAAATGGCTCTGTGGGACAAACAGTCTCTGTCCCAACTATTCAGCTCTGTCCTTGTGGTGTGAGAACAGCCACGGGTTATGTGTCAATGAAACTGCATCCACAAAACGGGGGGCAGGCTGGATTTGGCCCAAGGACCACCCCTGGTCAACCCCCAATTTATATCCTCTCAATGATGGGTAGGTACTATTTTTAACCCCATTTTACAGATGAGGAAACCAAGGCTCAGCGAGGTTGACACTGTTCAGTTAGTTAAGTAGTAAAATCAGCAACAAACCCAGATGCTCAGACTCCAACACTCATGTTCTGTTTCTACCTATCACATTTCCACATCTGTGTCTTGAAAGTAAAAGATGAAAGACAAAGTAGAAAAAGACAGGAAACCATCTGTGAACAGGATCCCATTTGTTCTCAGTGACTTCCCTTTCCTCAGGATAGCAGGGGCTCCGGGTATTCCTGCCAATGGAAGAAAAGGCTAGACACGCTTTTCTCTAGGGCCACAGCTATGGAAGGATGAAGAACCCAGTCCTTTGAAAAATGTCCACTAAGGAAAAGAGACAGCCTCATGATGAAAAAGCAATCAATACATGAGCTTCCAACTTCAAAACTGGTATAAGAACTTGCCTCGATCTTGACATCTAAACGTTTTAGTTAAGCTTTCTATTTTGAAATAATTGTAGATTTGCATGCATTAGAACTAATGCAGAGATCTCTTGTGCCCTTTATCCAGTTCCCCCTACGGTCATTTCTGGCAAAGCGATAGTACCATATCATAACCAGGACGTTGACATTGATCAGTCAACACACAGAATCTTTCCAACACCCAAGGACCCCCTGTTCACCGCTCTTCCCTCCCATCCCTATCCCCTCCTTCATCTCGGGGAACCAACAGCCTCTTCTCCATCTCTATAACTTCACCCCTGCAATCACGTTCCACAAATGGAATCATACGGTACGTAAACTCAGCGTAGTTCTCTTGTGGTTCAGCCAGGTTGCTGAAGGCATCAGTGTTCCTTCTTATTGCTGGGGAGTATTTCAGGTTCTACCTGGAGCCACTCCCAAGCCACTTGCGACACCACCTCGTTATCAGCCTCCTTATGGATAACTTCCTCTGCATCTTCTCCCCACACGGCCAACTCCCCCCACCCACCGCCACATAAAAGCAGCAACAATTGCAACACTATCTTCTCCCTTCTCCCTCTCTCTTCTCTTCAACCTCTCCCGTCCCGCTGAGAACATCCTCGAACCTTCTCTTTCCAGAAATCACGTCTCTTGACCCAGATTTCCTGTCAAGTGACTAGTCTGGCATAGAATATCTCCAGAAGGGTGATAAAAACATGGATGTGTTGGTTGCCTCTAGAAAGGGTTGGGGGGCTGGGAACAGGGGAGGGGCAGAGACTGACTCTGTGCTGTATTGGGGGAAAATGATGACCTCTTGAACTGTATATCTATTCAAAGTATAGCGTTCCACACTCCCTGCACTTCACTGCTAAGCAGCCCCCCTGGGAGATATTTTCTTTAAAAATATGATTTTTCTTGGGTCACCTGGGTAGATCAGTCAGTTAAGCGTGTGCCTTGGGCTCAGGTCATGATCCCAGGGTCCTGGGATTGAGCCTGCTTTTCCCCCTCCCTCTGCTCCTCCCCCTGCTTGTACTCTCTCTTTCTCAAATAAATAAATAAAAATCTTAAAAAAATATGATTTTTTTTCATGTGCCACATACTGTTCTCTTCTTAACTGGGCCCCAGTTTATTTGATCAAATCCCAGGTGTTCAATGTTTTCTCTGTTCCCAAATTGTTGACACTAAGAAGAATGTCCTAACCACCTTCTTTGTACTCAGATCATTGACCACATCTCTGATTATTTCCTTAGAAATTGTTGAGAGTGACCCACCAGACAGATTTCTCAAAGTGAACTCCTGGATCAAAGATGCTCCACCTCTAGCCCCAAGTGCTCCCTGCAGAAAGTATGAACGTAGAGGCCAAGGGATGCCCTTCCCCACACCACTCCCAGCTTGGCATGTTTCCAATCCTTGCTCCATTATTAAGTCAAAACATGTTACCTCCTGCTGCTCACTTACATTTCTTTGATTATTGCTGAGGTTGACAATGTGTTCAATTTTTCATTTGCAATTATTTATTGCCCAATTACATTTTCTCTTCCCTGAATTGTTGGCCCAGAGTCTTTGCTCATTTTTCTTTAAGGATCCTCGTCTCATTCTTACTAGTTAGTGTGAGTATTCTGTGGATTGAAGGACATGACTCTAATATATTTGGACATGTATTTGTTTTCATAGTTCATCTTTGGCTTTTCATTTTCTATAGGGAAAAGATATATATGTGTGTGGAAATTAAAAATTTTTTAAGGGGTCAATTTATGAATTTCTTTCCTCAGGGATTTTTTTTCTATTGTTTTTATACTTGGAAAGAAAGAACTTATCCAGAGAGCACCCAAGCAGCGGCATCCATATGCTCTTCTAAATTTATCTATGATTTTACTCATGGATAACTTTACGTTACGTATTTCCTTTATGCAACTGAAATTTATTTGGAATACAGGATGAAGTGAGACTCTTGACTGATTTTTTTTTAAAGAGTCAAATTTTCCCCTAAATGATTTATTAGCTATTTATTAACCAAGCTATCCCTCTGATCATGTGGGGGTGCTTCTTTTCATGCAATTAAACATATTAAGTTTATACTGAGAATAAATTTTTGAGCTCTCTGTTCTGTCCCTTGATCTGCCAGTTTATTCTTGATTTAATGCAATTCTCTTTAATAATTATAGCTTTCTAATATGTTCACTGTTTGGTAGGGTAGGTCCCCTCCACGACTCACTCTTGTTATCAAAAATTCCCAGTCACACTTAATGATTTATTCTTCCTAATCAGGTTCAGAATCATTTTGTCAAGTTCCTCAAGTTCTCATAGAATGGTAAGTTCCATGCATTCTACCACGGCAACCTCTTTTCCATCCATGCATTGACTTTTGTTTCCGCTCTACCTTCCCTAGATCTGTGCATTGCTTTCCTGGTAAATACTTGAATTTTCTCCCAATGAACTTAGGAGTTGGCGCACTCAGGACATCTGGAGGCCCCCCGGTGAGGAAGTCAGCAGGTCCTTACACAACAGCAGATTAAACTCAAGCTGCACAATCAGTATTTTCTGCACACCAATGTGGCAAACTCTATCGTTGCTCTGAAATGTCTGGTGTCCCTCCCTGAGGGAGGACTGTACTTTCTTGCCCTGTTGAGGACAGCCTTGGCCACATGACTTGCTTTGGCCAACTGTCCTCATGTCAAAGCGATAATGTGTCACTTGCTGAGCTAACTCGATGAAGCATCTCCTGACCCCCAGCCCCCCAAAAAGAATGCCATCTCCCCCTCTTCGCACTCCGTGCGTGCTGGTGACTGTGACAGGCTGGGTTTCCAGCCGCAGCCATTGTGAATCTGTCACCCACCCACTAATCAGAGGCAAGTCTCTTGAGGGCACAGACTGTGGTTATATTATCACCTTAGTATTCCTCGTGGTGTCTGCTCCAACTCATATGCGGCGGGCGGTCAACACATTTATCTGTTGAATCGAGGAAGGCAAACAAACCACTGGTTTGAACTTATAAAGCAGAAGTTGGATGTCCTTTTTCCATTCCCTCTCTCTCGGGCCACCCTGAGACCAATGCTCATTCTAAAAATAATCACAATGGTTTGTAAAGAGGAGATTTCCATGTGCCTATAAAACCCCATCATTGACATTTATACCTATGTTCTATTTCTATCCAAAATTCATTATATTTTTCCACTCTTTACTCCCAGCGAATGGAAAATGGATTGTAAAAATAGGCCAATGTCTTACAGGAAACTTCTCCATCCCAGAAAAAAACAGAGAGGGACTCTTCAGAGGAAGCGGATAACACTGTTCTCCTGCATGTTGAAGAGCCAAGGACCTGCGTTTGGAATGTGTTGTACTTGGCTGCCCCCTTGCGACGCTCTCCGTAAAGATAATGTCACAAGCCTTGTCTTGGAGACAGAGACATAGAGGCTTTGAAGAAATAGCCTTCACAGGAAATGCCTCCTGAAGTTGTCTGCACAGGAAATATGTACAAAAGGAGAGGATGAGATAGAATGTGGACAGATCTGTTTTATTCTCAATTGATGCATCACGGGAATATTTTCCGTCGTATTTCCTGGGTCAGCGTGGGAGGTGGGGTGCTCTCCCCCCCTCCCTCCTCTGTAACCTGCCTTTGTTTTTCGGAGAGAAGGGTTTTTACTCACGGCTACTCTCTTCGCAGCAAGCTCTCCCTCTACTCGCACCTCTAAGCCAAAGACTTGTCTCCCCTCAGCCTCCTGGAGCTGGGGACAGTGACTTTTAGGGCTGGGAGGGACTACTCCATAGTGTACCCGACTCTTCTGGAGGGCGGGCATCCTGGCAATCTCTCTCCTCTCCTATTTCAGATCTTCCCTTAAGGATTCTCAATGAAAAAGCAAGACTGCAGAATCCACTCCATGAACAGGCTCCCAACCAGAAATGGGGGAGGGCATCTCTGACCTGAGGTGTGCTTTCTAACCTGGAGTCCGGTATTTACCTGACGCAGGACACCTTAGAGCAGTGGGATGGCTGCAGGGCCCCCAACACTGGGAGGTAACCCCGGGGGCCACCCACATGCATTTCTCTGCTGTCCCTTCTGCTTCCCTCCGTCCCCACATCTCATCTCCTCTTGCACCATCAATAAGATAGGGCAAATATTTTTCTACTTGAAAAGAACCTGAGTCCACGGGAGGTGAATCATATGCCAAAGCCTACCCATTGTGTTAGAGCGGGGCTGATATTCAGCCTTCCACATGTACCTATTTGGTCTTCATCCCTGTTCCTGGCACAGAGCTCCTGAAACCCCTGGAATTTCCTAAGTGATGAGAGACCTAAAGGTGACTTTTGTTATGTTAATGAGGTGACTTTGGGAAAGAACCTGAGGCTGGAGCTGGTTACCAGGGGAAGCAGCCCTGTGACTGGAAGGTTGGAACTTCCAGCCCCACCTCCCAAACCTCCAGGGAGGAGGGGGGGCTACAGGTTGAATCAATTGAATCAATCATGCCTGTGTAATGAAGCCTCCAGAAAAACCCAGAAGGTCAGCGATCGGGGTTGGGCAAGCACATAGGTTGGTGAACACACGGAGAGGCAGGGAGAGTAGGTGCCCGGAGAGCATGGAGGCCCTACGCACCTTGCCCTGTGCTGGTCCTGAATTGTATCCTATGTAGTAAACCCGAGATCTAGTGAGAAAAGTGTTTCTCTGAGAGCGTGAGCTGCTCTAGCAAATTACTCAAACCCAATGAGGGGATCATTGGAATCTCCAATCTATAGCCTGGGGCCCAGACCACAGGTGACAATCTGGCCTTGTGACTGGCATCTGAAGAGGGGGGGCAGTCTTGTGGGACCGAGCCCCTGACCTGTGGTTCCTGACGCTCTCTCCTGGTAGACAGTGTCAGAGTTGAGTTCGACTGCAGGACACCCAGCTGGTGTCTTTACCCACCACTCACGATTCATCTCGGGGCTGGACAGCCGCCACCCTCACAAAATCGGGATTTGGGGATTAGCAAGGAGGAAGAAAGAATGGCTGTTAACGAGGCGGCTTTGCCCGGGGAATGGGTTTGGGCCCTCGCATAGCGTCAGGGATCGGAGCTTATACAGTTTTCTCGGGACGCTTAGGCCGGTGTTCACCTGACCTCCAGGCTCTTCAGAGGAGGCCCATCGCTGTTGTGGATGAAAGGGATGAGGCCAAGGGCTCGGGAAGCACCGAAGTTTCAGAAATCACATGAAAGGTCTGCATTACCACACAGGGAAAGAGCCAGAAAGGACGGAAATGGAAGTCTGGCTCTGCCTGACCCTTTGACTGGCCTCATACGAGCTTCTAAAACAGAAGATGAAGAGCAGAGATTTTTAAAAGAAAAAGCAATTCAGGTGCGAGTTGGGGAGGACACTCATTTCACACAGCTTTTCTCCGGGGCAGCCGGCCCCCTGCACACGTTTGCACACGGAGCAGCCCGGGTCTCTGCCCGAGGCTTTCACGTTTGCTCGGTCGCACACACAAAAGGGGGAGGAGGGCGCATGGCCGCCAGAGGGGAATAGAAACACAAAGACAGGCCTTTTCCTCTGCCTACTGACATCTTTTTGGGGGACGCTGGTCTACAAAAAAATAATAATTTCCATTTTGGAAACCAGCCAGTCTGCTCTTGCGTTCACTCACTTCCGCGAGCCCGAATCCCAAGGTGGGCTCACCGCCTCCCAGCCCATAAAATGCCAAATCAGCAAAACCTCTGAGCTCTCGGTTTTTCCATCTGGAAAGCAGGAGAGAATGCATCCCTGCCCTCCCGCCCTACCTGGGTGTGCCGAGAATAAATGAGGCCGCCTGCGAGCCAGGAATTCTTCTCCACACCCTGCCCTCCCTCACAAACCGCTCCACGGTCCCCCCCTGCAACAGGGCCTCCCAGCAGTTCCAACCATGTGTCCAGAGGAGGTAAACGGATTGGCACTGTCACTGGGATCCTCCGGGAGGCAGACCCAAGATGGAGTTGGGAGGCAAGAGGTTTGCCAGGGGCGATGCTGTGAAGGGTCAGGGGAGAGGCAGCAGGGCTGGGCCAGAGCTCAGACGCCCATGGGAATGGGAGGCTTCCACCAACCCCACCGCGGCCCCTCAGCCACGGAGTCCCGCGCCGGGCAGAGGTGGCTGGGCCCTTGCATCCCCGCCGCGCTCACCACTGGCGGCGGGCTCCCTCTGCTCGAGAGCTGGGATGGAGGCTGGAGGCACGCGTTACGGCTGGATGCTGTCAGATCACTGTCCCCCCGGAGCTGAACAAGGGCTTCCTTAACGGGAGGTCTGAGCGTGCACCTCCACCATCGCTGTGTGTGTCTGTGTGCGGATGCGTGTGTACATACACAACACGTGAGCTGGTGTGGCATATATCGTGTGCCCTAAAAATACATCACAAATTGAAATTTCATAATGATGTGATGCAAAATACAGCAACAGGTGTCTGCGTGTTTTCCTCCTGCTCCACTCCACGGACTGTCCGGCCTTGAGTCCACTCTGAAGACTGCAGCTCTAGGACACAGACACCCCTGGACATGTGGCTTGTCGTGGGGCACCCCCCATCTCTTGCCTGGGCTGCGCTGGTTTCCCCTGGACCGCAGGAGCGACAGGGCTGGGAGAAGGGACACAGTGAAGGGACACAGTGAAGGGGCGCAAGGTGTCCTTGCGTTGGGTTGTCAAAAACTTGAGATCCACCGGGGAAGCCACATCACATCCATGTTCACAACATAAATTCACAAAGGTCCAAACCAAATGTAACCACATGGGGAGCTGTGCACCTCTCAGTCCTACGGTGAAGGAGCCGGCAGGAGACAAGGTCCTTCAGACGCTAACAGGAGAGGACGGACACCTTGATAAAGCATTTCCAATATCGCCCCACAGTTAGATCCTTCACCCGCGTGTTGAGAATCCCCAAGACGCAATCCGCTCCGGGAGGACACGGGAAAGGTTGCACACTCTCCCTCCCCTTCACGCTCAGACACAACTTCTGCCTCGGGGGTTACAAACAGAGGCCAGCTTGTCGCTCCTGGAGCTCGTCAGTCCCTGGGACCCAACCAGCACCCATGGCCCCCTCCAGCACAATGTTGTAATCATTGCACACAACACCACGCTCATCGTCGCCGGACACCGAGCCCCACCCAGAGCAGTGATTTTGTTCATTTCTCTTTGCACGGAACCTACAGCAGGGCCTGGCTTCAAATATTGGTGGGATTCAGTCTGCTCGTCTCCTAATATTTAAGTTTCATTGAGAGCAGAATCTGCTGCTTCCACCCTGCAAACCCCACATTTGGTCACATCCGATTACACTGCTCCCTCAAGATGTCAATCAGCCAGTCTTGCCTTTGAATTGATTGAGGCTAAATGTGTTTATAAAAAACTAAGTCAATAAAAAGGTGTTAATACTTCATTACTAGTTACCTATGATCATGATGTATATTATGATGGACACAACTAGTTGGGGAAAACCACTCCTAGGATTTCTCTATTACCGTTTGAAGGACCACGCCTGCAACTCTCAGCTAAAACCCTCAGCTGAATCAAAGTTCCCTCCCAGGGAAAATGAGCCTACACTTCCCTGCCCTACCAGGAGCAAACAAAATCTGGTTCGCGGCATTCACCTTCGTTTTCCATTACAGTCCCCCCAAGAAACTGTCCTGTGGGTGAAGAGGTTTTCGAAACAGAGGATAAGGTCATTCTATCCTACTGCGGACACACTCAGTGCCAAACCACAGGGCCACTGAGTCGCAGCGCGGAGTACCAGACCATAGCTGATTGCCTGTGACCGTGAGCTCCACGGCCCAGCTGGCCAGCCTGTTTCTGAGTTAATTCTATCTCTGCAAGGACTGTGTTGAAGATGGAACTTGTTTCCTCATCCTGCTTTTAATATCCGGGGGTTTGTATACACGGGAGAAATGGATTTTAAAGGTTGGACAACCCCATAGAAGAGAAGCATGAAGAGTCTTTGGAATTTTCTTGGGTCAAGTAAGCACTAACTCATTCTTAATCACACGATACAAGGAGTTTAGGGACACACAGGAACTTCACGGGCAAGTCGGAAAAACGATTTTCCTTTTAATTCACGAGGCAGAGTTAGTTGGGCTGGACTTCCAACTTACACGAGCAAACTTAGGTCAAAGACAGTGTCAGCCAGGAGCGGGGGTGGTGACTGAGTGGGTGCCGGGCACCTGCTCGTCAAGCCCTGTGAGGTTGCGCCATTCTCAGCCCCTTTATATAACGAGACAAAGGGAAGGCACTGTGCCACAAAGAGAGGGTGCTGGATTCGAAGTCCAGAGCCCGTGTGCTTAACTACCCCTTGGTAATAAAAGGGGAGTTTAAGGAAGAATGGGAAAAGAAGAAAAATACAAATTTATAAAACTATAAATGTTATAAAAAGAAAAATATAAATATTATAAAATACATACAACTTTATGAAAACAGAAGCTTAAGGCTCACTGTTTATATAAATCAGTGTGTGTGTATACAATCAGCCTCTTAACTGAGAGCCTGGTCGCGACCAAAGATACCACCTTATTTCAATGGACCGAGACTACTTCATGTTTTCATTTTATTTTATAAATCTATTTTGACCCACTCATACCATCTCTTCCAGCAAAAGTAAAAACAAAAGAACACTTAGATCCTTTCTTCAACTGCCACTTCGTTTACTGCTGTAAATCACACAAACTTTTCCCATTGACTTATAATTTCAACAAAGCTTTATATTTGTATAAAAATGATGTAGGGTTTCATTTATCCCTGTCCCCACGATCATGCTCCCATTTGAATAATCGGAATGTGTCCCACTTGATGCATTGAAATCCACATTTATAAAAGACCTGGCCAGTGCATAAGGCAGTGCAAGTCTCTTCTCCCAAACCTCCTCTGCACCAGGTCCGGCTGGAGTAACAACAACCCTGTTAGTCAGTTTAGCGAGAATCCCCCATCCCTGAAATCCGATCACCTTGTCCTGCCTTCAGCAAGAGTTGGTTGAGCAAGAATTCTTCCCCACCCACTGGCCCTCCTCCCCATTGCCTATAAATCCCCAGCTGCCTTTGCTGTATTCCAAGTTGCCTGATCTGTCACCCCACTGCGATAGTCCTGACACCTATTGAAATAGCCCTGAATAAAGTCTTCCTTACCATTTTAACAAGTGTCAAAGCAATTTATTCTTTTTATTTCTTACCTTTTAAAGTAACCTTTATGCCCTATGTGGGACTCGAACTCACGACTCCGAGATCAAGAGTTGCACACTCCACCGACTGAGCCAGGCGGGCGCCCCCAAATAATGTATTCTTTGACAGGCAAAACATCTCACCACTGACCCTACTTGAAAGCACTGGAGTAAAAGAGTATTCATAGAATACCTTAAAATGCATTATTCCAAATGAAGTGTTCTGAGAGCATTCCAGAAGAGCTTTCTTTGTCTCGTCTCCCGGGCAGTCTTGTTTACTCCACGGGATTCAGAGGCGATTCTCGGTCATTATTCGGATGTCACCCCACTACAGACCCCATCACCTCCAGCTGGACCAACAAGGTCCTTCCTCCTCTCCTGTCTCCAATTCCTTCCTCCTCTCCTGTCTCCAATTCACCTCCACCAGTAACTCCCCCATGTCATTCGCAATAATGACCATGTTCCCAGCTTCCTAGTTCTGGGCCACCGCATCCAGCCTCCCTAAACAAATCCTATGTTCCGGAACATATCCCATGTTCCAGTACCTTCCGGCCCCTTCACCTTTGCTTGTGACATCATCATCGTCCTGCAATGTCCCGATGCTAGCTCGCACCCTCTTGGGTGTCAACACCACTCCTCTTGACTTCAAGCAAGACGTGTAGCTATTCACTGCACAACTGAACAAATGTCACCACTCAATTCAATAGAATGGAAAACAATCAGGGGAAATTTTTTTAAAAAGATTTATTTTCTGGAAGAACCTTGTATCCTGACCTCGCCTGAGCCTGACGAATTTAAATCATTCCAAGCAAACAAGTGCCCCCTTGTGGCCATGGCTGGCAGTACATCACCCCCAACAAAAGGGGCCAATTCCCCGAGAGGAGAGAGGGAGAAAGGAGTTTGAACTTTGGAAAAGAGGGAGTTTACCTGTTTCCATAATTGGGACAGGATATTTACAACCCTGCCCCCCTGCACTTCCTGTTTGGGTCGTTGGCATCACCCCGTATCTGTCTCCAAATTTAAGAACCTAGATGTTGCTCACCCATATCCTATGAGCCACGAAGTCTGGGGTGTTCTACCTCCTATATCTCTCTCTCCAATCGGTTAATCTGTGCTCCACACTTGTCTCATCTGTAAAATGGGCACGATAAGATCTCCTCCCTCAGTTGCTGTCAGGATTGCGTATTATGTTTTAGTGCCTGCTACGGCTGGAATATGCAAACACGTATTTATTTCTCTTGCTCACAGCTCTTTGCACTTAGGTCCCCTCCCTAACTCTCCAAACATATGGCTCAGACACTTGAAATGGCAGCAGTACTGAGTTACTTACGGTTCCCCAAACACACGTCGTGAGTTCATGCTTCAGTTCTTCATGCAAAGGAGCAGCTCCCAGAGTGTGGTCCCTAGGGCAACGGCGTCAGCCTCAGCATCCCCTGGGAACTTGACAGAGACAAAGATTCTCAGGGCCCACCCTGCACTCACTGAATCAGAAACACAGGGTTGGGCTCAGTGATCTGTGTGTTCACAACCCTTCTGGGTGCACACTTCATTTTGAGAACCAATGGTGTGTACCCCATCCTCTGCTGGGCGTGTGCTCACTGTACCTGGGAGCTTGAGCACTGGTGAACTCCTCTGCATCCCTTAAAGCCCTTCTATAAGGAGCCTGGCCTGGCCTCATGGCCCTGGATAGGGCTACTCATGCTCACCTCTGCACTAACACTGTATCTTGATCACACATTATAGGTGTTCTTATCAGACCGTGCTATAATTATTTGTTTAGAAGTCTCTCTCCCACTAGGTAAAACCTACGTAGCAAGGAGCATGTCTGGTAATATCCTCTGTATTTTCAGCCCCTGGCAAAGTGGCTTTCACTTGGGAGGACTCTCAATGAAACTTCACCTACTTGAGTCGACTGGCGGCTTGGCTGGTTGTCAAGAGGAAGGATATAATTTTCTAACTGATGGAGCCCTGGTTTCAGATTCAGGATATCTGGTGCTCTTCTCTTTACACATACCTTTTAAAATTTTTTTTTATTTGCAAATCATATATACCCATCTCTCCATTTCATCTACAAGAAGTGAAGTATTGACAAGGGTCTGACACCTTTAAATTTCTTAACTGAATTTTCTGACCGTCTTTATAGGCTGTGATTTCCTCCCCAAGACCATAGCACTTGGCCTTCAATTCAATTCAACAAATAACATGATGTGTGGCATAACGGTGGAGAAGGCTGGCCCTGGCTTTCTGCAGGAAGTGCTTCTTGCTATTTACTAGAAGCAAGTCCTTGGCCAGGTTAACCTCTCTGATAATGACAGCCGGTATTGATTGCATGCTCCCTCTGTGCAAGGCCCCTCTACTAAGCACTAACCTGCATCATCTCCCTTCAGCTTTATGATAAACACATGCAATAAGTACAAATATCATGCCCATTTTACGGATGAGGCATCTGAGGCACAGAGAGGTCAAGCAACTTGCTCAAAATCACACAGCTAGTAAATAGGGGACTGCGATCAAAGCCAGACAAAGGGCCTTCAAAATCTACTCCTATTGTGATGCTTTATTTTCCTGATTCTGCATCCTAAATATTCTTCCAAGATGCCACCTTCCTTTTTTGTCTCTTTTTTTTCATTGTAATTAAATATACAGAACACACAACTTGCCACGTTAGCCATTTTAAAGCATACAGTTCGGTGCATGAAGTCCATTCACACTGTTGTGCGGCCGCCGCCACCATCTCCAGAACTTTTTTTTCCCAAACAGAAACTCTGTCCCCATGAAACACGAACTCCCCATTCTCCCTATCCCCCAGACCCTGGCAGCCACCATTCTATTTTTTATCTATGAACATGACTACTCGAGGTCCCTCATTTAGGTGAAATCATACAGTATTTGTCCTTTTGTGACCAGCTTATTTCACTCAGCATAATATCCTCAAGGTTCACCCATGTTGTAATGTGTGTCAGAATTCCCCTCCTTTTTAAGGCTGAGTAATATTCCACCATGTGGATAGACTACATTTTGCTTATCTGTTCATCCGTTGACGGGCACTTGGGTTGTTTCCACCTTTTGGCTGCTTTTGGCCAATCCTATGAACATGGTGTACAATATCTGTTAGAGTCCCTGCTTTCAATATTTTGGGGTATGTACTCAAGTGGGATTGCTGGATCCTACAGTAATTTCAGGATACCTGATTTGGGGTTAGCTTTGCCCCCTCACTTCTGCATGTCACTAAACGCTCTTTTCAGCATCCTGTGCATAAAATAGAGATAGATTATCTTTTTCCCCTCTGAATTGCTATGGCCATTACAGTAAGTATGTTAAGATAGAGATCTCAAATTCTAAAATGTAAAGGTAGTTTATAAGTTCCACCTATCGTCGCCTCAAGAGAAGGAACTTTTTAACCACTCATAAGTTCGTAAGTGGGTCTGGTCTGTAGGCTACAATCTGCACTCCTGTGCTGCTAAAAACCTTCCCCTTCTTATAGCATTCTTATACTTCATGGAACTCTTTTTGGTCAGATAATGGATTTTGATGACCCCCACAGGAAAGAAACGGGGAGAGAATATTAATCTGCTGACACACGTGCTTGGGAATTTTGGAGCCCCAAAGAACTGCATTATCAATAGGCTGTCTTACTAGAGATGATTCTTGGCACACTCCACCATGCATTGTTCAGAGTTTTTTAAAACACTGTCATTTGCCGTATGAGTTACATGCAATGGTCTGAGTCCTTGGAAGGAAACTATTTCATCAATCCACAGCACAAATGAAGTAATGGTTTGTAACTTAAAGATGTATATACTGGACTATCAATTTTCATTTTATATCATCCCAAAGAAATTGCCTGATAAAATCACATCATGCTTTTTAAATATAATACTACCTCTTGCAAAAAATCATTAATTATATCTTATATTAATCATTATTAATTAATGATAGCTTTTTCATCTTTTGAATGCGTGATTATTAATTAATTACATCTTTTTATCTTTTGAGAGATCAGTTAAAGCCTAGATATAGTTGATAGAACTTAGAAAGAATTAACAGAAAATTTGAAAATACGAAACAAAGTAAATGCACGTGGAGCATGAGATTCAACATTTAAATCAGATAAGAAAGGCATAAAGTGGAGAGAGAATGGGTGAAAACTTGGCACCATGAGGTTTTATAAGACACCCACAAATACTTTCACAGCATTTATGGTGAGTCAGAAAAATACTTTATGGATAAAAAAATATATATCTTTTTTAAAAGCAATTCAGAGAGCAAGTGAACAGCTTCTGAATCCTCATAAGGGGAAAAAAAATGTTTAGAAATTTGCACGGAGGTTGGGGACTGGGATGGAGGGTAGCCCTACACACACACACACACACACACACACACACACACGGATGGAGGATAGCCCACACACACACACACACTGACCACTAGAGGGAGCAAATCCATGCATCTCAAGCCTCACCACTGCTTCATCTTCCAAAGGGAAATGATGCCAAATTACCGGCCCCAAAATAACCAAGGAATTAATTTTCGGCCTCTTTGGCCATGTGACATAGAGCTGTCAGGTTTTTGATGTTCAGTGTCTCTTCCTTCCCTATGTAAAATAACTTTGGCGTTTAACTCTGCCACACTAATAAACTGTGCCTCAGGGATTTTGTATTATTTAGTTTTGTTTTAAAATGTATCAACTCTAATAAAGGGGAGAGCAACACTATTTCCAGTAAAAACTGAATAACAATGTAAATTGTTCTTCCATCTTAAAGGGGTTATTTTTGTTTTGTTTTGTAAAGGAAAAACAAACATCTCTCACTATTTTATGGTCTGCACGGAGAACATAAACACTTCCGTATATGATTAATATTCTACTCCCCATGAGTGAATCAGCAACTTCTAGATTCCTGTTCTTTACAAGGAAGAAAAAATGAACCCCAGGTGGGTCTTCCCCCAAATTATTGGCTCTCACCCAACACATGTAACTTGCCTTTGCTCAAGGAATGTGAGCTAATTTAATCATCTCCTTCAAAACTAAATCACAAAGGCAAATAAAATATAATTAATTTCAAAACAACATAGCTATCTTGCTATTCCACAGTCATGGAGATTATTCAAGCCATTGCTAAATAAAACTGCAAAATAAAATTGAATATTAAAATTGTGTCACTACACAGACACAATGATCAGAGGACCTTGGGGAACTTGTAAGCTATTCTATGCATTTTCTTTGAGAGTGAGAAAAAGAGCAGAGAGACACTCCTTGGTGTTAAGCTACTGGTGAGGAACACAAGCCATGTCCCCAAAGCCGTCCCTGAGCAGCCTCTCAAATCTTCAAGAATTTCCTGCATTGAGCACATGAGGTCGACAACAATCTCTATCTCCCAGACATCCTGCAGCCCAAGGATCTCTTGAGGATCTTGATTAGCACTTACACTAAGACAGAAACACTTACGCAGAGAAGAGCTATTCACGCGCCCTCCTGCCACTCACTCTGGGGAAGGGGAAACAACTTGGCCAACATGAAAAGCCAGACACTGGGGCAATCAGAAAAAGACCTGGAAATACTGACTCACTAATACCCAAGATGCGTGATCAAAGACGAGAGATCACAGGCTTTGGTTCCCGTTTCCTTCTTTCCTCAAAAATGACTGTTGGATAAATTTAATTTTGTTTATTCACATGAGGCAGACATTTCAGTTGGGCTGGTCATGCCAGATAGTTTTGCTAGCTAAAACTTTGATGGTACATTGTCAGTGTGCACTGCCCTTGACCTGGGCAAGAGGGGCCCCCACTCGGACCCTCGCAGGAGCCAAAGGGTGAGCCGACCTGGAGCCCTAGCTCTACACCAGACTCCCAATATCTCTGACCTGGAGGTTCCTTCCCAAACAGCCCAGGCTTGCTGCCACAGGCTGCCTGAGCCTCTTCTTCCAATGCCCTCTCCCAAGAGCAGGTGGCTGATACAGACACTCCAGCGTGAGGACCAACAAAGGGGCAACTGTGGGGCGGGATGGGAGTGGGGAATGGCCAGTCTTTGGACTGTGGTCGGGGGTGTCCACCCTCCTGGACCGCCATGTACCAGCATGGAACACTGAAGGGTCACAGCGGTCTGAAGTTGGGCAGCCTTTCAGTAGGAGAACAGAACATTTTATGGACCACTTTGTTAGCTTGGTTATAACTTCTACACTCATAAATCAAGCTAACACAGTGTTCGGTATGAATGTGGGTTTCCATTTCAATAGATGTGGGTCTCTATTTGTACTCTTGCCCAAGCCCCAAAACACATTACAGGCTGCATTATTCAGGGTTCTCCAGAGAAACAGAACCAATAGGATATATAGAGATGTAAAGAGAGAGATTTATTATTAATGGATTGGCACACATACATATATGCACCCAGCATGAGTCTGTGGGGTTCGGTAATAAAACGCAGGGCAGTGCAGTCCATAAAAGTCAAACTGCAGAGTTGGGAGTGAGAACTCAAAACAGCGGGCATGGGCTGTGAACGTAGGAAACATAAACTGCACCACAGTTAAAAAAAATGAAAAAAAAGAAAATGTGTTGTGTCTTTACTGAAACATCCAATCCAAAAACAATGCTCTTAGGCTGTTTGCAAGGCACAGCTAACACAAAATGACACTGAGGTTTTGTTTTGTTTTTTAAAGATTTTATTTATTAATTTGAGAGAGCAGAGAGCACAGCTGAGGGTGGGGGGAGGGGCAGGCAGAGGGAGAAGCAGACTCCCCACTGAGCAGGCAGCCCAATGCGGGGCTCAATCTCAGGACCCCGAGATCATGACCTGAGCTGAAGGCAAATGCTTAACCGACTGAGCCACCCCGGCGCCCCGACACTGAGGTTTAAAGGTCGCTGATCAAACATTCCAGACTAGATGGGCAAAATCTGGACAAGAAGAGTAATGAAGGGGAGAGGACCTTGCAAATATTAAAGTATATAATAGAGATACTGTAATTAAAAATATTTGAATGGAATAGAAATAGACCCAAATATATATCAGAAGTTTGGCTTGTAATGCAGCTGACGTTTCAAATCTGTGCAGAGACGACTTAATAAACAGTGGTAGGATAACTAGCTAGCCATCGGAGAAAATGTTTTTCAGTTGAGTCTTTACCACCTTCCTTACAAAACCAAAGACTTAACATTTAAATCAAAGATTTACACAATTCCAAAAAAAAAAAAAAAAAAGCATAACAGTAGTAAGAGAAAACATGGGGGAAATTTCCATGAACAGAGGACAGTTG
Source organism: Halichoerus grypus (assembly GCF_964656455.1). Lineage (NCBI taxonomy): Eukaryota > Metazoa > Chordata > Mammalia > Carnivora > Phocidae > Halichoerus > Halichoerus grypus. The sequence continues at coordinate 89,852,725 of NC_135724.1, read as the reverse complement.
GAAATATCCATTAAAACATTAAAAGGTGCACTTATCAATGTGTGGATATCGAACAGCCACTAAGGCACATGCTAAGTGAAAATCAATCACACGACAGCACAGGTACAGATTTTGATCATTTCTCCAGAAAAAGGCAGGATATGCACACACACGTTAGTATATTCTCGAAGAACTGTGCTGACATAGAACTCAAACACCATTTAAGAAGAGGGAAGCCTGGTATTTTACAGGGTACAACTGAAAACTAAACCAGGGGCATTGATTATACAATGAACAGCACAGAATTGGAAATACCACAGAGAAATGAACCAAACCAGAATCGTAGCGAAAAACAATTCCCTCAAGCACCTGCTAGGTCAAGTAGAAACAAGTAAATGTAATACTTCGGATTTGAATAATACAATAAATTAAGTTTAAAGGTATCAATTGCTTTGCAACTTCTCACGTGCAGGAAATTCCCCATTTCTTTGCCTAAACCAAACGCAATCCCACTCAGGCTCACTCGTGTCGGGGTTGGCTTCCTCAGCCCCTGGCACTCAGGGATCCCACCTCTCCTGGAATAGACACTGCCACTCCCTCGAGGGGCAAAGCATTCCAGAACTCAAACATGCAAAACTCCTTTGTCCAAGGAGGCAGGCTGGTGCTCCTAGAATTACCTTTTCATGTTTTTATTGATTTGTCTGCAGGAGCAAAAAGGCCTCCACGTTCCTCCTTAACTCCCTGTGAGACAAGCCTGTCTACGTAGCAGGTAGAAATTCCAGTATGCAAACTCGGGTCGGCACAAAAGATAACCTTATTGCTCTATTCTGAGTAAGAGTTCTAAAATTCTATTATGAGATCCCACATGACAGAAATGTAATTTGGGTTTTTTTGGTTGTTGTTGTTGTGTGTGTGTGTGTGTGTGGGTGTGTGTGCCTTCTGCAACCTTCTCCAGGGAAAGACCCCCTGTTTTTTGGTTTGTTACTGCTGTGTCAGTTCTTAAGAACAGAAATTGTACAGCCCAGATTCTCTAACAATGATTAATGAAAAAAGGGATACAATACAACTTGAAAACCTTAAATAAATTCCTCTGAATAATTCTTGGATCCAAGAGGCAAAAGTGACTGCAAATAAACACTGTTCAGAAAACGGTGACCATTTTCAACAACTACGGGTTGTAGCCAGAAGCTAGTGGTCGGAACTGAAACGTGGACACCACACTCTAATGCTGGCTTTACTGTGATGGTTATAATGAAGTGTGTTTTTCTGAGGAAAATTGATTTAATATATTTATTATTAAACAGGGAGGAAAATGAAGCATTAGACTAACAAAAAGCTAGAAAAAGAGCAGCACAATAAAATTAAGGAAAAGAAGAGGATATGATTGATGGTAAGAGAAAAGTAGTAATTACAGAATACACCCAGAAGAACTGATCATCAAATCCAATGTCCACTTCTTAAGGGGCTGGGAGAGGGGGAGGCTAACAATAAAATAGACATACCGGGGCAAGTATAATAAGAAAGAAAATATACACAACGGGAGGTATGAGAAAAGGTTATTAATCACAATGACAGTGAGAGCTAAGAACTTAAGAGTAACGTACATCTCTAAAATGAGATGACCAAAAACAGGATGATTTTTCTGGGAAACTAGAAATCATCAATGGGGCGCCTGGGTGGTTCAGTCAGTTAAGCGTCTGCCTTTGGCTCAGGTCATGATCTCAGGGTCCTGGGATCGAGTCCTGCATGGGGTTCCCTGCTCAGCAGGAAGTCTGCTTGTCCCTCTTCCTCTGCCACTCCCCCCGACTCGTGCACACTCCCTCTCTCTCTTTCTAATAAAGAAAGAACATCTTTAAAAAAAAAAAATGAGGGAGAAAATCTGAATAGTCCTGCAAAAAATGTAAGAATGTTGTCAACACATGGTAAACTCCACCCCTGGAATCTGTTGGATGGGCTGTATTACACTTTCAAAGCTCAAATCATTGATTAAAACATTAATACTAGACGTTGCTTTAATTCTGTACCTTTGGCAAGTGGAGAAGGACATAGATGTTAATCTACGTGCTATGTAATCTCTTCTAGAACAAAGAGTAAAAATAAAACTACTAAATCCTTTCTTAAGAAGGCACAACTGAACCTCTTAAGATTATACCTGTGTCGGGCGCCTGGGTGGCTCAGTTGGTTAAGCGACTGCCTTCGGCTCAGGTCATGATCCTGGAGTCCCTGAATCGAGTCCCGCGTCGGGCTCCCTGCTCGGCAGGGAGTCTGCTTCTCCCTCTGACCCTCCCCCCTCTCATGTGCTCTCTCTCATTCTCTCTCTCTCAAATAAATAAATAAAATCTTTGAAAAAAAAAAAAAAAAAGATTATACCTGTGTCAATTTTCAAAAATTGGATGACCAAAAAAGGTTTTCCTTATTTTTCAATAAAACTGAAATTCAACTTTACTCAATAAAAATGAAAAATTCAATAAAATTTTTAAAAATTCAATAAAAAAATTCAATAAAAATTTAAAAAGTCGCTTTCAACGATTCAGTACAGTAACAGATGAAAGGAGCGGGAACAGATGAGAATCTTGATAAAGGCCCTTATTAGTTTAAGGCCATAAAACATTTTACTCATCATTAACCCATCCAACAAGATGTGTTATATGATGCCATCTTGGTCACTCATCTCTTAAATGATGTGGACTCATTTTGATTTCCTCTCCAGCTGTTAATTTGGAGAAGGAAGAGGATGTTCTGTTGTGTTTTATTTCCAAGTGGATAGGATTTTTGGCTCTTTCTCAGCAACTTCAATTTTTATTGTTATAGTCAGAGAATGTGACCTGTGGGGATTTTCCACATTCTGGAATTTAGTGAGATTTTCTCTCTGGGATAAAACATGGGTCAGTTTTTGTGAATATTCCAAAAGGGTTGTTGGCACACAGTTCAAAGACAACTGACAGATTGTTTGTTAATAAAGCCAGTCGAGTAGTTAGATCCTTCATAGTCTAACTGATTTGCAGATTTCTGAGAGATGAGGATCAATATAGTCTGCTGTGATTAGGGATTACTGTCTCACTGTATTTCTAAAAACATAAACTATCTCTCAAAGCTATGTTGGCCAAATAAAAGCATGTAACTATCTTCTTGACAAAGTTCATAAATCGATGCCATTTACCTTGCACTCTACTTGGGCAATGCTATCACACTACTTGTGTCCTCTTTGGGAACATCTTCCTGGTGTTTTTCCACTCCCCCTTGGTATCACACTTCAGCCTTGGTGTCCCTTCCTGCAAGTGGTCTCTTGTCATCAACCTCTACACATGGTTGTGGTGAAACCTATCATTCAACTTGAAAATGTCTGCAAGTGGCAGAATTTAACCCATTCACATTTTCTAGGATCGATGCTTTGTTTAACTTTACTCCCACCATCTTGTTATACACTGTGCTTTTTAAAATTTCTTTTCCTGATGTTTACTGGATCGAGTGATCTGTCTTGGTGTGCAAGCCACAGAGACCCTGGTTCTCTCCCAACCTGTCACTGGCAGTAAGAGTGTCACAGCGACAGCTAGAGAAACACGGCCTGCTGGCATCCCAGTCCCAATGTCCTGCTCACTCTCCATGGGACGCAGACAGGGCTTACCCTCCAGACTAAATCCCTGTGGGTCTCAAGCTTACCTCAGAAAGGCATGAGGGGGACGCATCGGGATAGAGGAGTGCCAGGGGTAAGAACATCCTGGAGACAGGATGAAGGCTCAAGATGACTGACTTAAATGTTAACGAAGACACATTACCTTAACTCTGTACTGCAGGCAAGTGGGACACAGAAATGAAACATGGAAGAACACAACACCAAGCGACAGAATAGGTTTATTTGAGAATCTAAATACAACCCACACCAGCACTGGGGACCTCACTCCAACGTTACAACAAGAACTGCCTTCTTTGCAACCAAGAGGCCAACTCTGTTAGCTTCAGTGTTTCCAATCACATAGCCAACTCCTTCTGCCTCCCAGCCAGCCCCTCGGAAACACCTAGCCGCTCTCACCTACACCAGCTTTCAGCTTTGGTACACTGCTCACAGAACTTGTCTCTTAAGCACCTTACATTATACCATAACACAGCTGATCCATTACATCCAGCACACATATGTATCTTTTGTTTTATGCCAAAGGCCTTCTCTCTTTCTTTACAACACAGCACAGTGTGATATTTTTTCTTCCATTTATTACATCCAACATTTTCTATTCGTTCCAGTGGACCCACCTCTGTTCTGAACTCTTATTAGACGTCCCTTTCCCCAAGGTTCCTGCACAGTGAATAACCACGTGGCTAAATCAGAGTTTTCCTCAATTAGTGTTCTTTATTGATTAGAGTCACACATTCGAGGAAAGCCCTTCTTCCTAGAAAAATGCATATACCCACATATACACAAAATTCTGCATATATTTTGAGGAGGTTCAAGACCTCCCTGAAACACATCTATAGGTATCAGGTTTAAAATCCCTCCAAACACAACACTCCCACCATAATTCATGATACAGAGAAGACTGGGGCCAGGGCCAGCCCAGAGGAGGAGGGGAAGTCTCTGAGTGAACCAATTTTCAGAAGCATTTAGTAAATATAACTGTCAAGGTACAAACAAGACAGAGTCTATAAAATGCATAAATTCACCTGAAAACCAATAAAAGCAATCTTTATATGCTATTATTTTACTCTAACACTGTATTTCCTTTGCATGTGCCTAAATCCAAGCAATGAGAGCACTTTGGTATGACAGTCACCTTCCACTGAGATCTATGCCAAGCTCTCGCCGACGTGTATAATAAACACAAGGCCCTGGGATCTTTGGATTTGCTCATGTGCCTACTATGGGAATGATTAAAAAAAATAATTTAGTCATGATCTTCAAAGTATTCTACCTATGTACACTAGGAGTAGTAAGAGACCCAGAGGACTCCCTACCTGCCCCTCCCAGAGGCTTCTCCACACTCCTTGGAGCTCATGGGCTTGTGGCTGCTCTCTGCTGGCTCCAACATTTATTTTTATTGTAGTACAGATGTTTTGTCCCTTTCCAGCTGGGACACAGCACTCAGTCCCTCCAGTTTCCATAAGCAATCCACTCGGACCAAGCATCTCAAGACTTTAAGGAGGGATTCTGAGGTCATAAGGGTTCATCTGTGAAACCCCTGGGTTCCTCTCTTCCAATGACCTTTCCAATTCTACTCTATTTTCTTGTCCCAGACTACCCTGGGAGAGTCAAGTTCTGCTGGCCCTTCTCACATAAAGCAATTCAGCTCTCTCTAGGTTCTACCCCCAAATTTAGATGCCCAAACCCGTCACAGTGTGGTTCAGCAGAACAAAAGAACTCCAAACAATGGGACCCATCTTCCCTAACAGGCAACTGGGATTTTCTTCCTGTTGTATTACTAAATGCTTCCAAATAGTCCTTCCAACTATTTCACGAGTTAGGTATTTTCAAAACCATAGGTTTTATAGGTGAAAACCTGAGGTTTGGGAAAGTTAAGAAACTGCATATGGTCACAGAGTAAGAGCTCTGCCAACCTCATTCTCCCTATCTCTCATTCTCTCTCTTAATCCGGCAACGCTATTTATATTTGGCTCCTGCCCGGTGATGGTGTCAACCTCTTCCCCGCCTCTCCCCTCAGGTTTGATTCCCCCATTGAGGACTTTTTCCATCTGCTTCTGATTATTTGCTTTCCATTCACCTATTTTTTTCAAATGCCTGAGAATAACAGCAAGTTATACAGAAAAATTAACAATTTCACATTTTTTAGGATAATAGAACCAAGAGTTGGGAAGTCCCTCAGAAGGCATCACGTCCAGACTCACACAACACTAAAGAATCCGACAACTTCCTCGAGGTGGCCTGCGACGGACCTGGGCGCCCAGAGCCTCCACAGCAGACCATCTGGATGTTTGGGGCTCTCTGATTTGACAGAGTTCTTTTTTTATTTTTGGGCTAACCAACGGCCTATTTTATTAATGGCTTTGAATAAAAAAAGTGAAATGCTTCATCGTGTTCTTAAAGGTGCAATCTGCCACTTATTCAATAGGGCCCCAAGTCAGAAACTGTGAAGTCAGCCTTGATTTCTCTCTCACACCCTAAATCTTAGCAGGCACCCAGAGTGCTGACTCAGTGGGGGACAGGTGTGCCCACATGTGACCGCTCTTCCCAAACCCTCTCATGTCAAAAAGGCCAGTTTGGACTGCTTCCACCTTGATGGTGGAAGTGGCATATAGACTTGCCCCTCAAAGCCAGCAGATGCAAGAACCAGAGTCAAAGCCTGTGGCACAGAACATGGGCCACCACACCTTCCCCAAGGGGTAGATCACACCTTACCAGGAGCGGGCCGCAGTCATCAGGGACTGGAGCAGGGCTTTGCAAAGTGAAATAAAAACCTATGGGCACTAGGCAGGTAATAGAAATGACCAAGATGGGTCACACAGGGAACATGAATTCGTTGCCAACATTCAAAAATCACTAAATTTTATATAAAAATCCAGGTTGCTGGTTTTCTCTTAAGAGAATATGTGGGAGCCTTTGGCCTATATTCTAGCAGAGAAATAAACAGTTACAGCCAAGTAGGGGCCAACCCTTCCGTAAGGCATGCCTTCTCCACAGACCTTACCACTCCTCTTTGAGTTATTCCTGAGGCAATTTAGTCATTTCTTACTTGCTTGGGTTGTGATCCTTGGGCCAGGGTGTCCTCACAACTTGGTCTGCTAGGACAGTCCCAGTTGAGGCCTGTGGTCCTCATGAACAGCACCTCCTTTACCCTTAAGGGCCCAGTTTGGACAGTAAATTATAAGGTCACCCTAGGCATAATACACAAGCCACCCCCACCACACACACACACACACACACACAATGACCCCTGAATTCACAGAACTACATGTCAAGCACAGAACCCTGTTATAAAGTGATTTTATTAAATTGATTTGGACATACTGTAGGTCAAATAATATTTTCCGAAGATAACAATTATGGACTTTAAAGCTCGACATAAAATTAGTAGCTTCAAAAGTGTTAGTCATATTCCCCAGCAACAGCATGATAAAATAATTCAACTATGTAGAAATATAGAACTCTAGGACTAGCTGGAAACTCGGAAATCATTTAGCCTAATGTCCTCGTTTTGTGAGAAAACTAGACTCAACGATTAGGCGATCTGCCCAAGCTCACACACCTAATAGTAATAAAGCTAGAAATCAAACCGATTTTTCCTAAAACTAAAATCCTACTGATGATATTTCCGCTGTCTCTCTACCAACTAAAAGTCTAGGCGGCTCTCTAACGCCGCAGGCTACCATGACATGGACGAGGGTAAGACACTACAGTAAATCGTAGTCGAGGGCGTCAGGCCTGGAAGGGGTTCCACCCAGGAACCAGGCTGGCCCTCTCCTGGGCAAGAAGGACACACAGGAGAAGGGACTTCCCAAAGGCTGTGAACAGAGCTGTCTGGATGAAAATCCAGAGAGGGACACAATTATCCCCAAACCCCATCTCTAGTTTCATGGCCCACCCACTAAATTATGTGCTCCTTTTAAAGCTCCTTTATGCCTTTGAGGTTTTAGTTACACAAAAACCCTTTCCAGTCAAACAGAAAAAATTAATTCAAATATGAAGAGAAAATCAAGCTTTGTTTCAGTATTTCGATGACTATTTCAGGTAATTCATTTCCCAACCTCTTAAGACAATTGACAGACACCACAAACCTGTTCACCCATTTCAGAGCTTCAAAGATCCTTAACTTCCCCCAAGACTTCCTGAGCATAAGGACTACATGTGGGAATCAATGGAAACAGGAATGAGAAGAGAAAGTTAAAAATTAGTTGCTTTTTGTTCTCATCATTGGGGACTTTTGGTCTTCTAAACATTCCTTGAGTTCTTCCACATGAGTTTTTAATATCAATCTAGCCACACACACACACAAAAAAAAAAAACAAAAGAAAGAAAAAAAGAAGAAAAGAAAAAAGGGCCTATAAACGTTGGGATACTGAGCAACTCAGTATCTCTCCCCTCCCCGCTGCTCGCTCTGCCCCAGCACCTGGCCACCTTCCGCTCCGCAAACATGACAGCGGGGGCCAGCCAGCTGGTGCTCCCAGCCTTGCACGCTCCACTCCAGCGCCCCCCTCAGAAAGGCCTTCCCTGACTGCTGTCTAATGATGCCCCACCCCCACCCCACCCCCACTCTAAATCATCACCCTAGTTTATTTTCTTCATAGCACTTAATCACTATCTCAAACTACATTATGTATTTGCTTACTTGCGTATCATCTGTCTCCTCCACCAGAAGTAAACTCCATGAGAGTAGGGCCCTTGTCTGTCTTACTCATTGGTATTCCCAGCACCTAGCACAATGCCTGGCACTAGGAGGTGTTCAATAAATACTTGTTGAATGAATGAGGAAAGGAAGGGAGAGAGTGACATAGATATTCATGCCTAAAAACGAAGGAATACATGATCCTCAATGAAGGTATCGAGGACTCCTACACATTATTGCCCAAAATTACAGAAACAGAGACTAAATATTATTAGTGACTCCTCCCACCATCCACTTCTCCTATGGTCTCCCCTAGCTAGTAAGGAGCTCCACGTGCTACAAAAGGAGCCCAAGAGGGCAATTCTGGATGGAGAAAAGTTCCAACTTTGCTTGCTTGCTTCTTCCTCCCTATTTACATTCAGCTATTTCCAAAAAATTCAAGTTAAAAATATGTGATGTAGCCACTAGAAAATTAAGTCTAACATAGAGACACAGTGATTAGCAGAATCCACAACATGTTTTAAAAAAAGTTCAAGGGCATGTATGTCTGCCAGTGATTTCTCTGATGGGCCAAGTGAATGGAAATTATGAGTCACCTAAAATCTAAAATGAAATTTAATGCCATCTAGGAAGGGGTGGATATTTATGGGTACTGTGAGGACATACAGGTAAAGCGGGCTCACAGGTAATGGGATCTATGGAACGATATGTAGGGGCTGAACCAAGGGATAACCTCAGAAATACCAGAACACTGTCTTTGTGGGAGCTGTCCGTTTTCAAATGCATTAACCAGTATGCCTGAATCGAGAGAAGGAAGGGCATGAGCTCCTGAAGGGGGGGATGACTGGGATAACTTTTAGGTAAAGTGTAGACAGAAGGTGACTCAGGAGGCTGGGCAATGATCATGGTTTCCTGTGTCGTATTTCCCATTACTGAGGCATGAGGCCCAAATCCCAGGAAACACACACCCATGACTGGGACTTCACAGCCTGTCTTGGGCAGACACTCAGAGGGATTCCAGATTCAAAGCCAAGTTGTGGAACACACTCGGCATGAATCAAAAAAAACCAACCTCACGTATGCCTCTTCAAAAAGAATGTCCTGCTGGGGCTTGCTGTAAAAATTTCTTGGGTCAATGTAGGTATTTACAGGGTTTCCTTCCTAGTGGCACTTATGGGTTTTAAGATTTTTAACTCTTAGCAAAACGCTCTATATAACTGATATTTTGAGATGGTTTCTCTCCTTTGTATGCACTCTCTGGTGGATGCAGAGGCTGGTGCTCTGACTGAAGGCTTTCCCACACTCATCACATTTAAAAGGTTTCTCCCCAGTGTGCACTCTCTGGTGGATGCAGAGGCTTGAGCTCTGGCTGAAGGCCTTCCCACACCCACAACATCTATAGGGTTTCTCCCCAGTGTGCACTCTCTGATGGATGCAGAGGCTTGAGCTCTGGCTGAAGGCCTTCCCACACTCGTAACATTTATAGGGTTTCTCTCCTGTGTGAACTCTCTGATGCATGCAGAGGCTGGAAGTGTGCCTGAAGGCCTTCCCACACTCTTCACATTTAAAGGGTTTCTCTCCGGTGTGGACTCTCTGATGCATGCAAAGGTTTGAACTATTACTAAAGCCCCTTCCACACTCACTACAGACATAGGGTTTCTCACCTGTATGAACTCTCATGTGAATTTGAAGATGTGAGCTCCAATTGAAGGCTTTGCCACACTCATAGCATTTATAGGGCTTCTCCACTGTGTGGATTTTCTTATGTCTGTTAAGTTTTGTTGTAGTACTAAAATCCTTACCACAATCATCACATTTATAGACCTTCTCTCCTGTGTGGTCTCTCCAATGAATATGAAGTTCTGATATATGAAAGAAACCCTTGTCACACTTGTCACATTTATGGGGTTTCTCAGCAGTGTGAATTTTCTGATGCATAAAAAGATCTGCTCTCTCAGAGAAAAATTCCCTACACATGGGGCACTTGTAGATCATTTTTCCTATTTGGTATCGTGATTTAGAGGAAAAAATTTCTGTACGACTACTATAGTTACAGGATTGCTATTTCATAGAGTCTCTTATTTGGCCATTCTGGCAGTTTATCTCAGGCTTGCTCTATTAGGTAGGTCTAAGGTTGGCCTAAGCTTCTCCCTGCCTGTATTTCTGTGGAAGATTTCTTCCTGCATAGTGCTCTTCACTCAGTATTATTATTGATCATAAAGTGACATTTACTTCCACATGAATTCTGTAACTCATGAACACAGAACTTTCCTTTAGATCCTGAGTTGTCAACATTCCAAGGGGCTCCCAAGGTGCAAACCTCTGCGTTTGTAAGCCCCTGGAATCTTCCTCTTGTAGAACAATCTCGTACTTCCCACTTCTAGAAAAAGGACTGCACAGTGTCCCCTGTGGTGGAGGGTCTCGGTCCCCTGTAGCCTCCCCTTGAAGAGTCAGTAGGACATTCTGCCTCCTACACATCAGATAGGAGCCTTCCCAGGAAGCAAGCTCCTCGGGTTCCAGGTGTGCCAATCCTTCCTTCTGGGGATTCCCTACATGGGTCTCACTCCAGTCTCCTGTAACAGAAACATAAGTAAATATATTGAAAATGCCTCTTCTCCAAAAATTGCTATTGGTTCCATAATTAATTTCATATAAACATGACAGCAGCAATACAGACCTTTTTTGATCTTGAGGAAGAAGCTCTCTTATCGTCCAGAGAGATGTATCTCTTGGATTTGCAGGTCTGAAGAAGAGAATTTGTAGATATCATGCTCCTGTTCATAGCCCAAGTATATAATCCACTTACAACCACTTACTGTAATTATCTAAACAACGTCAAGGGACTATTATTGAAAAAGAAAAGAAATCCTCAGAAGACCTGAATATGAGGAGCAGCTGTCCTGCATAAAGGAGCAAGAAGGAAAACTATCTCCGCTTTGAACTTCAGAAAGGACAGTGTTTGCTTTAGAACTAAAACATCCCATTTGAGTAGCCTTCCGGTCTATAGAAAGAATAAATCTATGATATACTGGTATTGAACGTCATTCCCTTGCTTAATTGTCCTCAATGGTTTCCTGATATACTTAAAATAAAATCCAAACCCTTCAGTGAAAACCCAAGGCCCTGCATGACCTTGCCTCCACTCTCCCCCACACCTTGCTGTGCCTTCTGCTTCAGTCCTCACCACCACAAGCTAGTGCCTGAAATGCTTTCTCCCCCACCTGGCACGTGGCTTGCTGTGTCAGCTGCTGCTCCTCCCTCACCTGAGGAAGGTCCCTGGCTGAGACTCCATTTTAATCTCTTGTTTGATTCCTTCAAAGCACATAGAACTTGTAATTATCTTATTGTTCCTTGGTTTTTGATACATCTCTCGTAGTAGGATGTAAATGCCATGAGGAAAGAACTCTGTGTTGCTCACTGTTACGTTCCAGTGAAGGGGAGGTGTTCAATTAATATTTGTAGAATGCATCTATAGAATATTTTATGACAACCTCTCTCCTCCAACAGACATATCCCACTTCATTCTGGTATAGAGGCACATTTCCCAGTGCCTTATTACCAGTCTTTTCACAACCAACAGGAGACAAAATACACAACAAATAGAATGATCAGGAAATAAAATAAATCCCAAAATATTTATTTGAACTCTTGTGAGATTTAGGACTATGTTTTAGCAATCTTTTCATCGCTTGTATTCTATAATCAGTAACTGATACTTCAATTAATTAATTAAATGAAATCAACAGATCTTCTTAAAGTAACACTTTCGATAGTATGTTCCATACAAAGACAGGGTAATGGGCAAATGAGATTTCTTCAACATTAAAGTGGCAAAATAAATTGGACTCTTTTAAATGGAAGTGTCTGGATTATGAAATTGAACTAGATACCCAAATTTCAGCAAATATATAGTCAGTGGCTGGAAAAATATATGCATTTATCCTTTGTTCTATAACAACATTTCTAGAGATCCATCCCAAGATATAATGGCAGAAATAGGAAGTGACTGATGTCCTAGGTTATTCACTGAGGCAGTACCTGTCATGGCAAAACTGCAGACAACCAAAGGCCTATCCACAGGGGACTGGTCCAATCAACTCTAGTCCTTCCTCACAATAAAATGCTGCTTAGCTGCTCAAAAAAAAGGAATGAGGAAGAACACTATGCATTGATACGGAGCAAACCCCCGTCATACTGCTTAGTAAACAAAGCAAGACACAGAACAGCATATATACTACGCTAACTTTTGTGCAAAGCAGGGATGTGAATGCGAATGTATGTATTTATTCACATAACATGCACAAATTAATACGGAGGGTAACACAAAACCGAATGTAAGCAATTATCTATGGGGGAGGAAGGAGCAAAGATGAAGTAAAACTTTTCCGAATGTACCCTGTTATGTAGTTTTGGCTTTGGAAATGTGTTTATATATATATATATATATATATATTCCAAAAACAAAATTAAATAAAAAAAAGGAAAATGATATCTAAAATTTTAAAACAAATGAAGAGAATGAACCTTAATTTTCAAGTTGGTAACATCCACAAAGGGCTTCTGAGTACCACATACTGAGTGTACAACACACTTAGCGGGCCATATTCTGTTGACAAAAAAGCTGCAAAGAGGGGCGCCTGGGTTGCTCAGTCAGTTAAGCATCCGCCTTTGGCTCAGGTCATGATCTCAGGGTCCTGGGACTGAGTCCCACATCGGGCTCCCTGCTCAGCCGGGGAGTCTGCTTCTCCCTCTGCCGCTCCCCCTGCTTGTGCTCGCTCGCTCTCTCAAATAAATAAATAAAATCTTTTTTTAAAAGAGCTGCAAAGAAATCAGACTTCTTTCAATAGTTTAATTGTTAGTTGTAACAACACTGGTGTGTTTATAAAGATTAAGCAAACAAGTAATTTTGTTAACATTGTTAGGAACCAAGATTCAATGTAAGATAAACCAAACACAAACATAAAATCAAAGTTAAGGAAAAAACTAATCCAACATAAAATCTGACTTATCAGTTTGAATTCATGTCTTTTTTTAGCTCTATCCACCAAAAAGACCTAGAAGCAACGACAACCAACAGCAAAACACCCTTCTCCACCAAAAGACACAGGGATCCTTGAAGGAGCAGCTGATTTCAAGGCCAGAGCAGCATTTTACAAAATGAGCTGGGACATCTCGTTATTCCAGAAAGCAAGAGAGTCATGCCAAAGGAACACCAATGCCAATTTATGAAGAGACTCCCATTGGCCAAAAATGGGACAACTGAGCATCAAAAGGAATAATGAACGCAATCTACTGAAACAAATTAAATATACAAAACCTCAGGAGTTCACAATGATTTCAGGGGTGAGGAATGGGGGTAGAGGGGAGCAGAGAGAGAGAGAGAGAGAGAGGGACAGACAGAGGCAGAGAGACAGAGATTCAAGGCACTGAATAAAACTGGAAGTAACTAGGCCACCAACTTTTTACCCTGAAAACTGGCAATTAAAAGGCAAGAACCGTGCCTCCACCCTATCTTTCCTCTGTGAGCTTTTTTAAGATTTATTTATTTATTTTAGAGAGAGAGCGTGGTGGGGAGGGGCAGAGGGAGAGAGAGAATCTCAAGCAGACATCCTGTTGAGTGTGGAGCCCCACGCGGGGCTCAATCTCACCACCCTGAGGTCACAACCTGATCTGAAATCAAGAGTCAGATGCTTAACTGACTGGGCCACCCAGATGCCCCTCTATGAACTATCTTTTGAGGTAATGCAACAACCCAGGTAGTAAATGTGTAACCCTAACAAAATACCTGACCATGACCAGGAATTTTACGTTGCAAGGTTCAGGCTGTTACCACCTAAACCCACTCACCGATCTTAGCATTACTCAAAAGAGGAGCAACGAGACCTGTGTGCCCCCCCAATACGATGCGATAGGAAACACACAGCATCACTCTGAAATATTCTTGCCAAAAGATTGAACCAGGACCTAACCAAGACTCTAGACATCATTTTTATTTAAAGGAACAAGGAGGGATAGAAGAAATGCCAGGAAGCAAGTAGAAAATATCAAAGTGTGAGCCAGTCCACAGGACAGCTGCCCATTGTTCCAACAAGTAAATGGCCTGGAAGTGGGGAGTCCTGGGGGAGAGCTACTCTAGATTAAAGAGACTCAAGACCTAACAATCAAATGTAACATGAGGACCTTCTTTGGAATCTGATTCCAATAAACCAGCTGCTGAAAGGAGACAAATGAGGAAACATGATTAGGGATGGGGTTATCACGTTGTGTAAGAAATGCGGCCAACTGTGTTAGGTGTGCTAACACCACTGGAGTCATGTAAACAAATGTCAGTGTTCTCAGAGATGTATAGTGAAGTTTGCAGGAATGAAGTGACACGAGATGGGTCCAAGATGGTCTTCATATGCTTCAGAAAAAAAAAACAAGACAGTAAAAAAGGACACTAAAGCAAATGTGGCAAAAACATTGTCACTACTGAAGCCAGGTAATGGACACATAATGATGGATAAACGATAAATAAAATGTACCTCTGTGCGTATCTGAAGTTTTTTATGACAAAAAAATCGGATAAAGAAAACGTGGTCTTCTTTAAAGAAGGAAGGTCTATCCTTCCATAATATACAATGGAATACTACTCAGCCATCAGAAAGGATGAATACCCAACTTTTACATCAACATGGATGGAACTGGAGGAGATTATGCTAAATGAAATAAGTCAAGCAGAGAAAGTCAATTATCATATGGTTTCACTTATTTGTGGAACATAAGGAATAGCATGGAGGACATTAGGTGAAGAAAGGGTAAAATGAAGGGGGGGAAAATCAGAGGAGGAGACGAACCATGAGAGACTATGGACTCCAAGAAACAAACTGAGGGTTTTAGAGGGGAGGGGGGTGGGGGGATGGGTTAGCCTGGTGATGGGTATTAAGGAGGGCACGTATTGCATGGAGCACTGGGTGTTATACACAAACAATGAATCATGGAACACTACACCAAAAACTAATGATGTAATGTATGGTGACTAACATAACAAAATAAAAATAAATTTTAAAAAATCAGTTAATGCTGGGAAGACATTCTTTTCCTGCTCTTCTTGCAACAACAAACTGATCCCAGAACCAGGTACACTGTACAGACATGAAACTA